>NC_140228.1:22281821-23481821 GCF_951802725.1 Rutilus rutilus
CTTGTTTTAAGATGGCAAGTTTGCTCTAATTGTGTGTTTACCACATTTTAAGGCTCTTAACTTTGTGTTTTCGTCACTGCAAAATTACTTCCTATAAGTCTGAGAAAGTTTGAATCAGTGAGGCCTATAGCAGTGGCATTGGACACCAGCACAACACAGAACTGAAACTCGGGTTTAATGTGGTCTGGGTCATGTAAGAACCTGGCCATGTTGACATACCTGTTTTAGTAAGCTTCAACCAAGCGACAGATGAATTTACAACAAAACTTCATAGATATTACCCATGGGACTTAATGGAATTCTCAAAGAATTTTTTTTTCAGATGCTTATTCTAAAATAGACAAATGCTACATTGTATTACATATGTGATTAACAAAAAGAAGAAAAGACTGCATTTGCAGTGAAGCTCTTTGTTTTAAGATGGCAAATGTGCTCTAACTGAGTGTTTACCGCATTTTAAGCCTCTTAACTTTGTGTTTTTGTCACGGCAAAATGACCATACGAGTCTGAGAAAATTTTAATCAGGCCTATATGGCCTATAGCAGTGGCATTAGACACTGATTTTAATGTGATTTAATGTGGTCTGGGACTGGGTCATATTAGAGGACGTCCCACAACCGGGTTTTTTCTAACGGTTTTAGAAATTCTCAACTGAGCGTCAGGATGAATTTGCACCAAAATTCCATAGATGTTGATTGTATGCTGGTGATCAACTCATTTATTTTGCTTAAATATTAACAGTTATAGTAGTTGCATCCATTAAGTCAAAAGCTGTGCTGCGGCCGTGACCACATGATGTAATTTTTGTCATCAGGAGGGCACGCAGAGGTCTGTGCATACCGTCCAAGTGCAGCCCAGTGTGCGTACAACTGCGCATGCGCAAGGTGAATGTTGAAACAGAAGAGTCGACCAGGTGGCAATACGCACAGTTGTTATGCACTGTGCAGTAGTCAAAGAAGAATGTGGAAAGAAAGAGAGATTTAAGGAAACAACACGGCATACCCTTCTCCATTGTTTTTGTTCTAAACTTTGTATTCAATGCCGGATCTGCTACTTTTTTTCTACCCTTCCGAGCGACTCTTCTGTAAATGACACGACTCAGTGCTGCCCTCTGACATCTGGTAGAGTATTGAATAGCAATTATACAGTGCATGTGTGGAACTCATGCATGTGAGTATACTTTTTGGTTGTATACTTTGAAAGCTGTGCAGACACGACGGAGCGGAACGCATAAAATGAAGTATACTTAGGCCTTTATTTGCATGTAGTGTTATTTTCATATAAAAACTACTGACCTGTAGTTCTGATGTCCTCTGAGATACTTTGAAAAACATATTTGGACACTGAATGAGACTTTTTTTTTCGGTCAGGCCATGAGCATTCAATATTTCAGACAGTATTGCTCTGGCATGCATAGAAAACAGAGCGAGTTTATTTGTAATGGTAAAATCATACTTAAAGCACAGGCCACTGAGCATGACAGCCAATAGAGCTGGGCCATATGTCAGTCATAGAAGGGGCTGCTGGGAAATTTAAAAGCGCTTAAGGAATGTTTGCTCAAAATGGCATGCCATGATGTTTAGCTTTGTTTCAGGTCCATTGAACTTTATCCCACGTGCTCTCATTGTAATGCTACCTACAGGGCACGTCTAATGCAGTGTCCAACGTATGTTGGGGTATATTTTTTCGCGCCGTTTTATGAGTGATGTGTGTGATAGGAAAATGTGTTGTATTTTTCACAGTTTGCTCCCATTTGTGTTCACATCTGTTTAAATGTGGTACAACAGAGAAACGCTCTCTGGGTAATGAGGAATTGGTTGCATTACAGTTGTTATCCTTCTAATCAAGCGTTTTGGATTTATGACCCTAAAGCCACTCGTTTATAAATCATTTCTAAAAGTAGATAACAAAGATTGTAAAGACAAATTTTTAAGGGGCTATATGTAGAGAATAAGAAACCCTTGTCATTAATAGCAACACCGTATTTACAGTGACCATTAAGTGAACTTCATTAAAGTATAAAGAAGTTGGAAATACCTTTGCAGTGATATACTATTAATGAACATTCAGACGCCGTCCACGCTGCTGAGAGTGATGTTTAGATGAATAAATTTCCTCTCAATAACAAAATAGACACACAACAAAAAATGACATCAGTGAGATGTATCTAAAGAATCTGATCACAGTGATATGGATATGTTTGCACAAGCTTTGCAATTCACAGATGTCAAGTTGACAGATGAGGTTATTAAAATTACACTGTCATGATAGTCAAAAGTATATTCGAGACTAAAGACTATATAGATCTGACTATCTGAGACTATAGTTTGAATCAATCCCTTTTCTTGCATGACACATTGACAATACAGTACAGAATAGCTATTTCGGCATCATCCTGAACATTGAATAATCGTTCATTGAACAGAAGAGAGGCTCTCGGGAGTGCACGTAAACATCACATCCTTTTGATTTCCCTGCAAAAACGTCCAGAGTCCTTTAATTAAACATCAGTCTACAGGCTTTCATAGACAATCTAGGAAGTTGGAGGAGGTTTCGTTCCAAGCTGTACACACATTTGCAAAAAAAAAAATTTTAAAGCTTGAAGTTTGAAGCAGGTTTTAGTTTAAAGTAGTTTTAGAAACTCAAAGTTTTAAGGTCAATGATAATGACATCTGTTTGACATCAGCAATGACATCTTGAATCTTGAGAGCAATTGTCGCTCTCGCAGTATTTTGATGTCATTCGGTCTGCGCAGCGCAGCTTGAAGTCGAACACACATATCGACAAGTTAAGACCTGCAACCTCTTGATTGGAACCTGTAGGTCACTGTATATAAGCTGCTGACCCCCACCTGCGCGACGATCACCAAAGATGTTTAGTGAAACGTATATTTGTGCACACAAAGCAGATTTAATTTCATTTGAGTTGTAAACTTTAACCTTTAATAATAATACAGCTGACAGGGCTCCCTCTGTGTGTTTGCAGAATTAGTGGAGAGATTATTTTTCCTTGAGAAAAATGTACATGTTGGTACTGGACCTGATATTTATCCAAATGAATCGATATTGAATCAAGATTGGAATCATATCGCAAGCTTATTAATTGAAATCATGGAATTTGTGTCAAACACTAATACAAGGCAAAACTTTGTAACATGTTGTCAGTTCTGTTTAGTTACCAAATGTTTTGACAATTCCATTTACCTCCGAAGAGGGATGGGAATGACGTCACACCCGAGGTGACCAACCCGATCTCACGGCAATTAGTAAAAATTTTTACGAGGTGGCTAATTCGTACAAAATTCATACGACCTCACTCGTACGAATTAGTATGATTTGTCTAAACCCCAGTGATGGGTAGGTTTAGGGGCGGGGTTAGGGGTTGGTCATTCGTACGAATTCATATGAGTTCATACGATTTTGCAAAAATTTTACGAATTCGTATGAGTGAGGTCGAATGAATTTGTACGAATTAGCCACCTCGTAAAATTCATCAGGTCTGACATCATTCCCATCCCATCAGAGGTAAATGGATTTGTCAAAACATTTGGCAATTAGCCACCTTTTACTCACTCGTACGAATTTGTACGAATGGTTCGTAAGATAGCGTTGCGGTGACCACGTTCCAGCAAACAGGTCAGAGAACTAATATGGACACGTCCCGGCAAACCTTTGTTGTGGTTTCTCTTTCGGAATATAATCACATAATAAAGCAGTATTTTGCACAGATAATGCAGAAGTATCATGTCCACAAATAGAGGTTGAATAGCACTGTGTGGACTACTGTTTATTGAGACAGACAAACAGAAGTGGTAATAAACAATATTTTACCACTGTTTTACTACGGCGCTGAGCATTCCGGTTAAATGTTCAAACTAAGGCCTGGGAATTTCCTACGTCTGAGGACAAATGGAATAGACCATTAAAAAAGAAAATAGAGTAGAACATGGTGTGGCATGAAAAAAATAAGCCTTTTGATCTCTTAACAATCGTTTGAAGAGATGTGTCTAAAACCTTTGTGGATGTGGGACTGTATACCTGAGCTCTGTTGGACAAACCCAAACCATAGAGTTCATGCTTTGTGTCGTGTGTGTGAGTGTAAAGGAGTTTATGTGGAGTGAGTGCTGGAGATTTCTTTACCTTTTATTACAGCTGTGCCTCCATCACTCTCTGACAGAGAGAGATAGCAGAGAGGGGAGATGGGAGGGGGCCCATTTTGGATGACCTTGACTGCAACATGCGACAGTGTGAGATGCACACACACACACACACACACACACACACACGCACAGTGCTTATCACAGAGAAGATGTCTTGATAATCTTTCATTCTAGATTCTCAGTTGGCTGGTCACGACTCAAAAATGGGTTTCAGATCTGATGGAGGGCAGCTGAAAAACAATGCTAAATGAAAACAGTAACATGCAACTAATTATATAATTATGCATAGTAAAATAAATAGGCTTCTCAACTTTTAGAAGGAGGGAAAAAAATTATTCCCTTTTGTTGTTGTACATCCAATCATAGTCAACATTTCATCATAGTCAAAGTGAGTCAAATTAAGCAGACTCCTCAAAAACCATGAATAAATATATGCAAGGTAATAGAAAATATAACCCAGATGACAATAATTACAGCTTCACTTGCACACTAACCACAAAGTATATGTATGGAGAATTATTAACTTAACATTTATCCTAATTAATAATAAATGTCAACATTTGATTTTAAAGACATTTTGATTAATTTTTGGTACTGTTGAGTCGCCACTTGATGTCTGATGTGAATCCTGCAGCAAAACCAGTAGAGAACCACTGATCTAATATGTGTGTGTGTGTGTGTGTGTGTGTGTGAGGTTGTCATCTCAGAGTCGCGTGTGCCCTAAGCAGTGAGTGTGTGTTGTGGTGAGGCAGTGCTCTCTAATTAGATGATCGCTATCCTCAGTGCCATAATCATGTGCATCTGGGTCCAGCAATTACTTAATATGATATATTAACATATTCCTAGCAGGCGCGTCAGAGGAGGCCGCTCGTAGGAGACAAATTATCCAAATTAATTTCTAATTTAAAATCCTCTGCCTTTTATTATAAGCTGTGGGCGCCCCTCCACATAAAAAATGAAAGAAGAGAGAGAGTGAAGGATATTCGGGGAGGTTTTAATGATCTGGGCTGGTCTCTGCCCACAAACCAAATGAATAAACAGGAGGAAGAACAAGAGGAAGATAAAGACACTGAACTGCACATGGATGGATGGATGAGAGGTTTGGAGCTGTTCACTCGTGTGTAAAAAAAAAAAAAAAAATTGGAAATGAATTATATGTTCAGAAACAGACAGGCAGATATTCACCAATTAGGCCTGAGAAAAGTGTATGGAATATTATGCGTGTTTGATTAATTTTTGCCAAAGGTTAAAAACCCCAACCACTGTGCTATAGGTCAATCTGAGAGGAAGTTTCAGTTAAAAAAAGACTTTCTCAAGAGCCAAAGGGAATCAGACAGCGTTTACTATAATGTCGAGAAAGAAGTTAATGATGTGGTTTTCTAAGACAAGACATAATCCTTAAAACAGATTTAAACTGGCTGGACAAAGCATGTCAGATAGATCACACACAAGAAGTATGTGGCAAGTAAATGCTGACTGTGAATGCTCCAGTTAATTTTTGTGAAGCGCTCCAGAAAGAAGTTCACAGAGACCAAGACGACGGAAAGCACACCCTGTTTGTTTTCTTTATTTTACTTTTATAAAAGTAGACCCTTGCAAGTAAACTCCAGCTCATTCGTCGACCACAAAGGGTTAAGAGCTGGGGTGTGTAGACTTTTGAAAAGATTTAATATGGTTTATTTTTTTTTATTTTTTTTATTTTTTTATTGCACACATAACTGGGCCACTTATGTTGCTTTTTTATCATTGATTATTTATTTATTTAGGATGTCAAATATTCATTGATTTCTTTAACTTCTGACTACTGTCACGGGTGGTTGCAGGAAGGCAGATGGAGACGAGGATGTATTTCCAAAAACAAAGGTTTAATGTAATAAAACACAGGACAGCAGAACAGGTAGCAACACACTAAATATAACGGAGATCGGACAATGACTGACTGATGGAACTTAAATACAAACACAGATGACACTGATTAACAGAACACAGGTGATACAGATGACGATGATTGACAAAGGAAAACAGGAACCAATCAAAACACAAACTGAAAGTCCAAACAAGCACTGACACGTGACAACTACAATGGGGTTCTGTTGCTTGATACTTTGAAGATGCAATAAAGGAAACAAAATTGCAGCCATTACCATTTGCAGGTGTTCCACTGTCAACAAAGAAGTCTAAACAATGCTAGAACAATTCCAAAATAGGATTTAACATCATGTAATGTAACTTTGACTCATTGATGCATGTTGTGTCTGATTGCTTAACCTTGATGTGTGGACATCACATGTGCTGTGACATCATACATCTGGATCTTGGTGAAATTAGAGTTTAAGGCTGAATCCCAATTCTCTGTCTTACCCCTTCGTCTACCCCTACCCCTTCGTCTTACCCCTAGCCCTTATCCCTCAAAACCGAGTGGTAAGCGCTAGGCGTGAAAACATACCCCTATGAAATGAGACACCACTTGGCTACGTCCACACTGCATGGTGTTTTGTATATCTGTTTCATTTATCACTGTTTTGAATGTCACTGATGTTCAGAAACACTTTCTTTGTTAACAAAAATCTGTCTTTATTAGCCAATAAAGTAAACATAACAGGCAAAAAAATCTGATCATATTTTGATCTTAGAAACTTCAGCTCGTTTTCATCCCAAAAGTGGATCAGCTGTCGGGTTTCCTCCTGCGTCCCTGTGTGATACAGGACAGTATAAAGCACGTATCGATGTCTCCAGGGTGACCATGCAACGTCCTCTTTTTCCCGGGCATGTCGCCTGGATTTCGGGATCACCCGTACATGAACGCTAAACAAGTGATCGGTTTATGTGCGTTTTAGCATTGCTTAAATTCCTGTGTTTTCGTATCAGTCGGGATCCGTTTGAAGCTGAATGCATGACCTGCAAAGCTGGCACATACGTGTCAGTGTCAAATAATGTACACATAATGAATGGCGACTGTAGAAAGCAAAAGCCGAATCCCGGATATTTTGGGCGATCTCGAAATCCTGGCGAATTCCTGGGGAAAAGAAAATTCACTGCTTATGGAGTTTAGTTAAAACTGTAGACATGCATGGAGTCCATTCAAGGCTAGTCAGAGAAATGCGAGACTGATTGTGCAAACCAGCAATGTATCGTTAGCATAGCCTAGCGTAGCAGACTAGCGATTTTTAAAAACATTTAAAAACATTTCAATTAACAACATGGTTGCAAATATATATGTACATGACTGTGTAGAGCACAAAACAAGACTGTCATAATTTTTCAATCAATCATTTAAGCCGAAAATACTTACTTATGGGACTCTCTTGATGGTATGCCCGCCATTGTTGCCGGACAGAGAATTGGGATTCAGCCAAAGTCTGACAGCATTGCACTATTGCACTTTTCCAATTGTACTTATTCTATTGCAAGTAGCTGAATGATATGAAATTAAACCGAATGGACTATCTTTAATTTTCCTTCATTCTTCAAATTGCTCCTTTCATTGCAGGATAAATGTGTGAGCTTTCACCCAGTTTATCCAACTCTCACAAATATCACATACATGCTTCAATTTGAGGACATTTTTGTATAAATGAAGACTTCAGATGCAAAAGCCTCTAAGTCTGTCTAAAGTTTTTGTTTAATATTAACATTTTTTTCAAACTCCTATGTATAGGTTTCTACCCGGCATTTCTGAATGGGCTGAGGCTGGGATTTAGTGAGATTGAAGTGAAAGTATTTGATGTGCGGAGAGCATTCACTCAATATTATTATCTCATTCTTGACAGGGGTGGCTTTTAGAGGCTTTTGCATCGGAGGTCTTCAAATATACGTGAAGATTATTGGCCAACTACAACACTTAACTAAACATGCACATTAATGTGCTTCAACTCTACAAAATTAAACACAATATAGAAAAATCAAACAGAAAGAAAGGTATGAGAGTTATTATCTCCCTGGTGACCGCATGAGTTCAGGAATGTGTGTAGAATTTGTGTATGCACAGTGTGTGTTTATATAGCATGTATGCAGAGCAGTAATTAACAGTAAATGGTGTTGTGTAGATGAGACCTGCTTGTTAGTGTGGTTAGCTGGAGGTACAGAGTCATAATGAGATGTAAAATGTAATGAGAATCATAACTGCCATGGTAATGAAACTTAATGAGAATGTGGTCAACATGCCCAGTCCAATATAGCAGAGAACTGCCTAAAACAAGTTACAACATTCAGTGGCTAATATGAATAAATAACTGTGCAACTGAGCTCCAAAAAAAAATTATATATATATATGATATAAAAGCAGATGCTATTCTGCTGTTTCATGTATTCAGTGTCATATTGGACTCTGGGGTCATTGAGAGTGTGAGGATAATCATCTTCAATTATCTCAGACAAAACAGACTGATGAAAGGATGGATAGAACACATAGAAATGTAGATTTACTGTAGGAGATATAGAGTTGTGGTTATTAGGACAAAAGCATAGATGGATAGATAGATTAAATAAATACAGTCAAAAACAGTATTATTGTTTAAAATAGCTGTTTAAATGTATTTTAAATTTGTAATGTACATCTGTAAATTGCAAAGCTGAATTCTTCAGTGACACATTATCCCTCAGAAATCATTCTAATATGCTGAAAAGAACAGCATTTCATAATCTGAAAAGAACAGCATTTATTTGCGATGTATTCACGTAATTTTTGATCAACTGATTGTGTTGAAATAATAATAAAAAATCTATATATTTAAAAGAATTACTGTTCTGAACAAAATATATATATATATATATATATATATATATATATATATATATATATATATATATATATATATATATATACACAGTATATATATACATACACTCACCTAAAGGATGAATGGCAGTTGCTTCAATGCATTTAGGGGTGTGGTCCTGGTCAAGACAATCTCCTGAACTCCAAACTGAATGTCAGAATGGGAAAGAAAGGTGATTTAAGCAATTTTGAGCGTGGCATGGTTGTTGATGCCAGACGGGCCGGTCTGAGTATTTCACAATCTGCTCAGTTACTTGGATTTTCACACACAACCATTACTAGGGTTTACAAAGAATGGTGTGAAAAGGGATAAACATCCAGTATGCGGCAGTCCTGTGGGTGAAAATGCCTTGTTGATGCTAGAGGTCAGAGGAGAATGGGACGACTGATTCAAGCTGATAGAAGAGCAACTTTGACTGAAATAACCACTCGTTACCACCGAGGTATGCAGCAAAGCATTTGTGAAGCCACAACACGCACAACCTTGAGGCGGATGGGCTACAACAGCAGAAGACCCCACCGGGTACCACTCATCTCCACTACAAATAGGAAAAAGAGGCTACAATTTGCACGAGCTCACCAAAATTGGACAGTTGAAGACTGGAAAAATGTTGCCTGGTCTGATGAGTCTCGATTTCTGTTGAGACATTCAGATGGTAGAGTCAGAATTTGGCGTAAACAGAATGAGAACATGGATCCATCATGCCTTGTTACCACTGTGCAGGCTGGTGGTGGTGGTGTAATGGTATGGGGGATGTTTTCTTGGCACACTTTAGGCCCCTTAGTGCCAATTGGGCATCGTTTAAATGCCACGGCCTACCTGAGCATTGTTTCTGACCATGTCCATCCCTTTATGACCACCATGTACCCATCCTCAGATGGCTACTTCCAGCAGGATAATGCACCATGTCACAAAGCTTGAATCATTTCAAATTGGTTTCTTGAACATGACAATGAGTTCACTGTACTAAAATGGCCCCCACGGTCACCAGATCTCAACCCAATAGAGCATCTTTGGGATGTGGTGGAACGGGAGCTTCGTGCCCTGGATGTGCATCCCACAAATCTCCATCAACTGCAAGATGCTATCCTATCAATATGGGCCAACATTTCTAAAGAATGCTTTTAGCACCTTGTTGAATCAATGCCACGTAGAATTAAGGCAGTTCTGAAGGCGAAAGGGGGTCAAACACAGTATCAGTATGGTGTTCCTAATAATCCTTTAGGTGAGTGTATATTACTCAGAATTCAAATATGGTCAACGTGATTTTGCCAAGTAAGCAATGTTTCTTGATCAACATGTTTTATTGATCCTGGAACAACATTTTGGTCCGAAGATTTTTTCCTAACCCTATCCTTACCCCTAAACCTAACCCTACCCATAACTTATCCCTAAAATCAGAGGGAAATGATAGGTTAATAACACTGGTGTAGAAGCACCTAAACCCTGGTTGTAAGCCTAAATTTGACATAAACAGTAAACTTGTCTCTCAAATCTGATTGGTTGATTGTAATGTTGTTCCTGGATCAGCAAAGACGTTAATCCAGAAATTACATACATCCACAAGCAATCACTACATTAGCACAAGCTGATTGCTGATTGGCACAAACTAGTCTTGGTTCCTCTGAAACCCTCCACCTCCCCCAGCTCCACCTGCCTAGATGTATGTATGTATTCATTCAGCAGCAGCACATCTTACATGCTCACAGCAGTATGTTTGTGTATCTATTAGCAGTAGCAAGTCCAAATTTGCTAGTCCACCAATACTTTAACATTGCCATATTCAATAACATGCTAAAACTATTCTGAGACTTGTCATAATTGAAGTATGTATACTCCGATTTGAAATGCAGTTGATATTTGTTCCAGTTCATTCTTCCCAATATACATGGAAGGTCAAGTCAAGTGTTTTGCATTGAGGGATACAGTATACCGTGCTCTGTGACATACTGTATGTTTTGCCAAATGTAATAAGTCATCTGGATATTCTACGTAAAGGTCATTCAGATTTTGTGGTGACTATACATAGCCACTGTCTGTGGAGCTAATAGACATATAATAGCTTTATGAGGTAAGCCAAGAGAGCAAGATTTTAAACTGCATATGGTAGAAAAGAGAGGATTCCAAATATATATGGATCCAGTGATAAAAAATAAACTGCATTTGAGATTTGAGCTAGCCAGTGGCTCTCACCCCATGACACACCAGTGATATGGTATTCATCAGACTCTGAGCTCATATCTCACCAAAGGAAAAGAGAGACGCAGAGAGAGAGACAGGGGCCCTGAGGGCAGAGAGCTCAGAGAGATAGACGGCATGCGTGTGACTGTCAGGCACAGTCACACAGGTATATTGTGATATGATTTAATGTGATAATAACCTCCACTTTGCCAGACAGATGATGTTTCCTCACGCTGGCCGAGACTTAATGAATGATACATTAGTAAACACTGCTGAAAACGTTATTAGAGCGGAAGTCGGCACGGCTCCGTACAGGAGGGGTGAGCCGCTGAAAAGATGAGTACGCAAATGTATCTTCCGTGGCCCTCATCTGTTTTGTCGGCCTCCTCCACTGAGCAGCGTTGAATAAAAGATGAAAGCGAGAGAGAAAGAGAGCAACAGAGAGAGAAATTTGCTCATCGTATTTAAAGTGGCTTTACACGGCTCAGGAGAAAACGGCAGGAATCAAATTCACACACAATCACTAAACAAATGCAAGACTGCTGCTACTAAACATTAACTTTGTCAACATGAAACTAAAAGTTACCCTGTTTACTTTTTTAATGTGAGTTGCTGGTCTTATAGACAATTCATTGTTGCACATTATTCCAAAGAACATTATTCCAAAAATGATCCATTATCCATAAATATGTTCTGCTCTTATTTTAAATTAGTCTTCTTAACAGTTATAATTGGTTCATAAAATGAAGCCTTTCTAAAGTCTTGCTGGTTAATGTTAATAAAATAATTGCTTACAAATACCCACTTTTAAGCATTCAGTCAAATCCTGGTGGATATTACAGAAGTACAATTGTGAATGTTGTTTCATTCTGGCTTCAAGTTCAATTAGCATGACTGGTGACATTGGTTGTCATTTTACATTTAACATTTTAACATCTAACCCACAGGAAAATAATAAACACATTTACAGCAATTCAGTGAAAGGAGCCAGTTTAAAAGCAACTCTTTTCTTTTTTTTTAACTCTTTAAAAACTTGAATTAGTCATTAAAGGTCCTGTTCTTCGTGATCCCATTTTTCAAACTTTAGTTAGTGTGTAATGTTGCTGTTAGAGCATAAATAATACCTGTAAAATTATAAAGCTCAAAGTTCAATGCCAAGCGAGATATTTTATTTAACAGAAGTCCCCTTTTAAAGCCTACAGCGAACGGCCGGTTTGGACTACATCCCTCTACTTCCTGCTTTAATGACGTCACTAGAACAGTTTTTTGACTAACGTCCGCCCACAGGAATACACCAAAAAGGGGGGCGTGGTCTTGTTGCACTCCCACGGAGAAGAGGAAGAGTTGCGTCACGTAACATTCAACTTTTAATAAATAAATTATTGTAATGCATGGCAACGATTTCTTTTACACAACATGGCAGCTTTTAAGGCTATATTCATGGTGAAAATAAAGTGTATTTATATAAAGTTGTTTGGATGAAAACAATTTCAAAAGAACTATAAATTTTTTTATTTAATTAGGAGGTGTTACAGTACTTTTTGTATTTCTTTGCAGCAGATGTTTTCAACCTCCGTTGGCATTTTGTCACAGTTACCACATGTACACCTATAAAACATATATTACTAATCAAAACTCGTGCTCACGTGTAACTAAGGTAGGAATAAACAATGCACTTATTTGAAAAATTCAACAACACCATCGTTAATTCGACAGACGGACAAAACCATATACCACAAGCTTTTATAACAGTTTGTAACATTTAACATTACAATTTAACCAATTCAAGGTAACTACTAAATAAACAGCTTACCATTGTGAAACATCCTGCAAAAGTCGTGCTTGAACAGGTTCTAATCGATCCTCTTCATCTATGTTCTCCGGGTCTGATTCCGGCTCAAATTGATAAGGTAATATTAAAGACATGTTTACAATAACACTGAGCGCATGCATCTCCACGTTATGGTAAGAGGCGTGACCTTTCCGGGCAACGTGCGCTAAGCTGCTGTCGAATCACAACACAGGAACCGCTGGCACAATCAGAACTCGTTACGTATTTCTGAAGGAGGGACTTCATAGAACAAGGAAGTCATCAGCCCGTTTTTAGGACAGTAAAAACAGCGGTATACAGATAAGTAAATTGTGTGAAAAATACTGTGTTTTTTTACACGCGAAACATGAACACATGTTATATTGCACACTGTAAACACAATCAAAGCTTCAAAAACACAGGAAAAACGGGACCTTTAATACAATGTGTTGTCTGAGCTATAAACCTCTTTTCCAACAGTGCTTTACAGATGTTTTAGAATATCCCTTCAAGTCAACCTATCATAACTAACCAGTTACTAGATTGACATGGTCATGACTTTAACAGACAGTTAACAAATGGTAACATATATAATGTTGTTACAATTTTTATTTTAAAATCGGCATGAAAGTTGTGATGGTCTTTCCTTCCTAATTGTGACATAGGGCCTATATTCAGGTAGAAACGGCATCTCAAACATGAAAGAAATGTTGGGCGGGACTTGATTTTGTCCATTGGGAATTGATTGGATTGTTGTGGTTTGCTACTGCTGTGATCTCATGTGAGTGACAGGTTGTCCCGCCCTCACGCCAGTAAACACGTCAACAGAGAAGAGATGTCACTGTAAGAGGAAGGGGGATATATTTTGATTAAAGATTATGAGGGCACATGAATAAAAAAATAAAAAAAATAAAAATGGTTTCACTTTATTTTGATGGTCCCTTTAACACAATCTGTTGAGTATAAGTAACATTGCACCTTCATGTCTAACTCCCATTAGAGTGTTAGTAGAGTATTAGTAGACTGGTAGGGTTAAGCTTAGAATAAGTTGACATGTAGTTTCAAAGTTACTTATAGTCAGTAGAATGTCTGTTGGAAGACCATCACAATAAAGAGTTAGTATATATTAAGTAGACAGTCTACCAATACTATAATGAGAGTAAGATAACATGTAGTTGCAAAGTCACTTATAGTCAACAGAATGTTCAAAAGGGACCATCAAAATAAAGTTACCAAAATAAATAATGATGTGCATGAATAAATCATTTATAATGTTATATACAGTATGTACTGCAATATTCCATAAAATAAGAACGTCTTGATTACCAATGTAACCCCCATTCCCTGAAGGAGGGAACGGATTTACATCAGTACTGACAAATTGGGAGCCCAATCACCTTCGAGTGGTAACAAAACAAGCCGTGGGATCCCAATTCGTCAGTTCTGACGTAACGTCGAACATGACTGATTAGTAGGGAACTTTCAATTTTGAATTCATGGTGACTTTAAAACATGTGACAACTGTTTTTTACCCCCTTAAATTTTGCTGACCACCGAACTTATGGTCTGTTTGATCTTAAGTATTCCTTTCAAAGTTGATATGTCTCAGCACAGCACAGACGTACAGACAGTTCAGAAGCTCAACATTTTGGACAACAACCTTTTTTCTTCAAGTAAGCAAGAAAACCCTTTAAATTAGTTTGTGTGAAGTATCTCTAGTGTTATGTTTATGGGAAGTTGCACACAAATTGCATCATGAACAGCTACAAAGTCAGCAAGCTCAGAGTATCAGGTCAGCTGTAGTGAAAGCTATTACATCCCAACCAGGACAAAATGAGGTGAGCGAGGATGCGCTCACCTTCATCTAAGAGAAAGAAAGAGGCAGAGCGTTTTGAGCTGATAAGGAGCAAAAGGCCACATGATAGCTTCTATATTAAGTTGGGACAACGAGCACAACAAGGGCAAAGAGGAGATCCAGAAACAGAGCAGCACAATATAACTTGCGATGTGAACCTCCACATTAAACATACAGCGGCAAAATACTACAGTGTCACACAGAAACATTCATCATGTATTTCTTACCCTGCACATCCTCATATGCTGACATCATCAGAGGGTGTGGCATGATTGGCTCACTAGCTTCTGTTTATGTTTTAGTGGATTAGCTCCTCCCCTTAGAGCTGCTGTAAGCCACATTTTTTATGGAATAAAATGTTTCTACTACCTGACAGATATCACTGAAATAGGTGTGCTGAGAATTTCAGGTTGTAGCTATAAATCAGCTTAAAATCTCTAATAACAGAAACTAAATGGTACCAGCAACAGCTTTTCTTTTATGTCTAGGAATCATAGCTGAGCTCATAACAGCTGGAGTTGAAATGTATCTAAATAGGTTTCTGGAAGTAAAATGCGACTCAAAATCTTGATAGCAAAACTGATGTTTAGTGGTAAAATGGTAACATTAATTTAACATTAATACAACAGCTATATGAACTAAACAATAAGCAATACTTTTTAAACATGTAGTTATTGGTTTATTTATACATAACACAATTTAAAGGGATGGTTCGGAGTAAAATCAACCTAGGATCCTTTGCACCATGACCTCGAGCCAAAGCCAGTATATCCAACATTTTTTAGCTCGAGGTCACGGTGCAAAGGACCCTAATGTTGATTTTACTCCGAACCATCCCTTTAACAAGTTGTATAAGGTAACAATGTATTATAAACATGAATTAACAATGAAAAATAGTAAATTTATAGATTATCATTACCTTCATTTCTTTACACAATGCATTTGTATCCCAGTGTTGGGAAAAAATACTATAGGTTTTCAAGCTACAAGCTAATTTAGCTAATTTACTTTTTATGGTATTATGGAAGTAATAAACTTTAAAATAATATATTTAAGTGTAAACTGAATGTAACGTTTTCAGACGCTTTTCAAACACAAATGAATATGTATATAGTTTAAATTAGCTGAATTTTAGTTCTACTTTGATATTACTTGTCTTTGAAATTTGCTTAAAGAGTACTGTCGAATGTACCGACAAGCATTTATGGTAAACTAAAATATATTTGTAATTACACATTTGTAATGATGAAGTTGCAATTTAGTACTTTAAATGTAATATCGAATAACACACTTGTCACGGTCACTACATTTCCCATCATCCTCCCTGGCCCTCACCTGCATGCACTTCCTCTGTGTTCAATGTTCAGTTTCCATGGTTACCGTCATTATTAGGTCTTTGGTTTCAGCTGTGTGTCATTTAGCAGCTCGTTTCAGTTTGTTATTTAAGCCTCACCCTTGCCTTCACTCTTTGTCCAGTCTCTGTTATGTTTAGATGTGTTTGCGCTGCCTGTTTGCTTGCTTTTTGAAATATAATTAAACGTATTAGTGTTTTGTGAGAACCTGAGTCTTCAGCTTCCCTCCTGCATGCATCGTTACAACACTACAGTTAAAATTATAATCAAGTACTTTACATGTGCTTCTAAATGTTAACACATCAGCATTAGCATACTTAAAGCACAACAAAGTATTACTAAAACATAAATATTTAATATTTGTTTAAATATTTAATATTTAATTTTCATGTATCTGCGAGTACAGTTTTTTTTTATATATATATATACAGGTGAAACTCGAAAAAAAATTATATCGTGCAAAAGTTAATTTATTTCAGTAATTCAACTTAAAAGGTGAAACTAATAGATTATATTGACTCATTACATGCAAAGTGAAATATTTCAAGCCTTTATTTGTTATAATTTTGATGATTATGGCTTATAGCTTATTAAAACCCCAAATTGAAAATGAAAATGTTCATAAGCTGTAAGCCATAATCATCAAAATTATAACAAATAAAGGCAAAAACTTTTGCACAATATTAACATTTTTCGAGTTTCACCTGTACTTTTAAGATTGTACACTATAAGTGCCTATTCAATAAAATTAAACAAGCGTTTTCTTCTTTTTCACTCATAATATGTATTAGTAGTACTAGTATTATTCAGTTATAATGTTGGTTCATTGAAAACTATTGGACTGAATCAATTTACTGAGTAAACTAGGTTGTAAAAAAGCATTCTCACCACAAAAAGACTGACAAATGACAATTGTTTTTCCCCATCGTTGCTCATTGTAGAAAGCAGTTTGCTAGTGAGTAAGATTAACTATTTTGAAAACAGCTACTTTTAGTTAGTCACTTCTCAACACACAAATTACACAGTCTTTCACAGTGTTATTCCATTCCTTTAAATACATATTTTCTGACTACTAACATTCAGGTTGGAATAAAGAGCAAGCCATCTAATTTTTCCAGATAGATGTAGCATTTTGCCTGGGATCAAAGGGACATTATGTCCTTAATAGCAAGTGCATTCCATTTGCTATTTGATGTGTATGGGTGCGGCGCAGGCCTGTCATTCTGCGGCAGAATGAGCCCAGGCTAAAGAGATAATATTTCAATAACACAGTGGCCTGATCATAAAGTAACTCAATGGAAATGTGTAAGAGCCTCGGGCTACTCAGCAGGACAGTCAGCAGTCAAATCATTTCACTTCCCTGTCTCTCTCTCTCTCTCTCTCTCTACCCATTTCTCACTTTTCACTTTTTCTCTCTAACCCCCCATTCTCTTGCTCTTATTTCTGCGCTCTCTGTGCACACACACATATGTTCACATGTATTGCATGAAAATAGTGCCCATGCGTACTCATGAAAAAAATGTAGAGGAAAAGAAAACTGGCCTACATACTGAAAATGAGCCCTACTTATTCATACTTTTGACCAAGATAAAAGTGTTTTGTCTGAGAGCACAATTAGGCCAGAAATATACTTGAGGATGCGAATGCTTAGCAGATGCTTGGCTAACGCAAGCATGTGTTGTACATATTTAACGTTCCTATTCCATTCAAGTAGCTAAGCGCTGGAGTTGAATTCCTGTTGCCTACATAGAAAATAACTGCCCGATGGCATGGCAAGATGGCTGTCGACTTCCCTTTAAGGGGCTTCAACTAACTTGCTGATTAAAATTCTCTTTAAACTGTAGCTGCCACAGTTGTTTGCAGCAAAGGAGGAAGGAAAGCAGTCACGTTTATTAACAATACCTGACGCGCAGGAGCACAGGAGTATATCAAAAATGCAGGAGGATAACAACCAACTACACATAGACGAGAAATCAAACAGCTAAACAAGGAGCAGGTGAATCAAATCAATTAAACAATGAGTCGCTATGACAATAAATGAAAACACGCTATAGGAACCATGGAAACAAAAAAAGGAAACAGGAAACAAAGGTCTACAAACTAAAAGTCCATGAAAGCGAAATAAAACTGAACAATACAGTAGCTCTGTCATACAATAACAGAGACATCCAAAAGCGTAATGGTTTAACCTCAAATTTGTTGGTGAGTAAACTAATTCTGACAAAAATATACTTCAATAATAAAGATGAATGAAGAAATTCTGTTATTCGTTGAGACAATTGTTTCCTTTTTGTGGTCACTATGGGCAATATATTGTGATCATTTTGATGGACACATAACATTTTGGTGAATTTGATCAGTGAAACAATTCAAAACAAATGCATGTTTCTATGTGTAATTTTTCATGAATTAAAAGGTTTATGATGTGAATATTGTTGTTTATTATTACCTATTATTATTTTTGTGCATATTAAGGAAAATAATTAAACATAATACATAATAATGAGTGAATGGGATCACATTTTATTTTAATGTCTCTTTGTTACAGTGTAATAACACAAGTAAGTACTGAGTAATAATACTTAACATAATAAAGGTTATAGTTCATACAGGTTTAGAGTTAGGTTTTGGTTTAGTGCTAGTTGTTTGATATTATGCATAATTTACTGTTATTACTATAGTAAATACATGTAATGTGTAACCAGTGCAGGGTAGTAATTGATTATATGTGGATTATGTAATCAGATTCCCAAAATGAAATACTTGTAATTAGATTACATTTCATTTAATACTCATAATTACTTTGTTACACGCAGTTACTTTTTTATTATGATTTCTTAATATTCACAAAAGGACAGTAAATTATACATTTTTTATTTTGATTATTTTGACAAAATTGTCATGGCTCCCAGAATATTTTGTTGTATGATTATCTGAACATGCAATATATCAAAAAAAATAAATAAAAAAATAAAAAAAAATAAAGAGCTTTTAAATAGAACAAAAAAGCATTTTGAGCAAAAAGCTAGTAATTTGCAGCTAAGAGATATCCGCACTCTTTTTTCCATAGTAAAGCACATTCCACAAACAATGCAGTCCTACTGTACTTTTACTAGCGATATAGCACCAAATATAGAACATTTATTTACAAGACCAACGCACTAATCCACAAGAAACTAATTAACTTAAACTGTAACTGACTATCATAAAACTTTGAACGGCGGGCACTGACGTCATTGCCATTACATGATAGGCTTGCCTTACGTGATCCAAGTTAGCTGTTACGCTTTCTCCAATGTTAAACCCCAGACCCCCTCAATCTCTCCAATAATAAGACAATCTCTAATTTAGTACTCTTTCAGAAGATGTGTCATAGAGAAAGCCGGAAATTCCCGTCAATGGCAGGGAAGCGTTGTCTCATAAATGACAGATATTTCCGTCAATGGCGAGGAAAGAGTTAATGTACTTCTTGTTGTTGATAACAAAGAGTGGAATAAATGTTCATTCTCTTTGCAAATCTATATCAATATGCTACAAGATTATTCTATTCAAATCAGTGTGATAATTTTGTTAGGTCAAAAGTAATCAAAAAGTAATCAAGTTATATTACCTAAAATGTGCACTGTAATAGATTACGTTTCTAGCTACAATTTCCATCATGTAATCTGTATTCAGTAATGGATTGCAGTTTGTAACTCATCTACCCAGCACTGCGTGTAACAAACATTTGGAATTGGCTACAGTGCTGTGTGGCTTAAATAATAGTTCTTCTGATTTGGAAAAAGAGGAAACGAGAAAAACATATTTAATAATGTCAAACTAAAGGCAGAAAACGATCAAAATGTATATATTTGATATTTCACAAATTGGAATCAGACTATTGAATTTCACAAATTGAAATTCTGTTAAGCAAGAAAATCCCTCAAAACCGGCTGTTTAAACCTCATACACTAATACAGAGGCCTTACTGAGTGCATAAGGACTTACTGACAAACTAACTGCAAACTGCAAAACAGATGCTTCCTTTTGTTACTGCTGTCTTATACATCATCCAACTCCTTACATCTCCTCTAGTTTCCGCCTTTATGGTTCATTCTCCTTTATCAGAAGAGCTTAAAGTCAGGGTGTGTCACTTTAAAAGGGGTGAGACATCTAATGAGGCTTTGTGGCAAAGCTGCGGGCACCTATGTTTGGAACCGGACGTGTTTTTGGACAGCTAAGATGATGCTGCTCTGAGCCTTGCCCAGGTAATGCTGCTCTTAAAAGAGCGGATTTGCCTAATGCAACCTGAGCTTGTCAATCAGAATGCCGGCTACAAAGAGCTCCCCTCAAACATAGCTGGAGATTTTTTACATGTTGAGCTTTAATTGGTGCTTATAGAAGACAGTAAACTGAATCAGAAAGCAGAAACGGCAGAGATGATGGGCGTGTTAGTTCATTCAGAGCTCAGAAGAAATGAACTGCGCTGCAAACGTTCTGCTGATGCGGACAGTCAGCACGGGGTACAAATTAGGATGGCTGAGACCAAAAGCTATAGCATGAAAAATAGAGGCATTATTATCAGGTTCTAGTCCGTGTAAACACTTGTGAAAAAGAAGTGTGCTTAATTGTATTGAATGTGCAATTGTTGTGAATATTTGAGTTTACCATTAATGCTTGTCAGTAGATTCAGCAGTATAGATTCAGCATTATTAAAAGACAATTGAAGAAATTATGATATTACATACAAAAGATGTACCTAAGCCCTACTTATCTAATAAAAAAGCACTTTAAAGTTTGGCTATTTGATTTTAATATAAATAAATGCATTTTCTTTTAATAATAATTAACATGCAATTAAGAGTCCAAAAACATTATTTTTAGTTTGCACTTTTAGTTCCCCACCAGCATTTTTTATATAAAAAAAAAAAAATAGCTTGCCACTGCCAGGATTTTTTATCATTTTCATCAAAACTTCCATGGCCCCCAGAAAATGTTGTGGTATGAATACCTGGATATGCAATTTATCAAAAGAAAGAACAGAGTCTCTGCTTTAAAAGCATTTTATTTTAGTTCATGTATTCCTTTTTACCAACACTCATAAAATAAGTAACATTTCTGAGAAAATTATGTTTTTGTCAAAAAATACAAAGTGCATAAGCAGTGCTTTTGTTGCTTGTTTCTTTATTGCTTGTTGCGTAATAGCGCCCCCTACCATATAACAGTGAAAATGCCTCTGGTTACTACTGTAACCATGGTTCCCTGAGAAGGGAACAAGATGCTGCGTTTGAAATAGATGATATGGGAACGCCTCTGCGTGATTGCGTCCTGACGCATTAGTCCAATGGCATGGTGGGACATCATCTCATAGCATGTAACGTCATGACCAGGAAGCTATAAAACGCACCTGGACCAAATAATGTCAGCTTCTGATTGGCCGAAGCAATTCGATAACAGGCATGCAGGAAGTATGGCAGGGTGACACAGCGCCTCGTTCCCTTTTCAGAGAATGTTAATACCCACTACACCTTACTGACCAGTGCCTGTCCCAATGTGAATCATGGCGAGTACAAATCTAGGACATAAGCACCT
The DNA here is from genome assembly GCF_951802725.1 of Rutilus rutilus. NCBI lineage: Eukaryota > Metazoa > Chordata > Actinopteri > Cypriniformes > Leuciscidae > Rutilus > Rutilus rutilus. The sequence continues at coordinate 22,303,528 of NC_140228.1, forward strand.
GGGACCCCATACTGGAGTCCAAGTCCAGTTAGTAAACCTCACAAATGTGTGCAGAGAGTCTTCTTGTAAGGACACCCCTGAAAAAAAGGCTTTTGAAGCCGCCATACTCCTAGTAGAGTGTGCTCTGACAGCTATAGGTGAAGGCTGACAACACCCCTCATAGGCAAGAGAAATAGCCTTGACTATCCACTTGCTTATTGATTTCTTAGTTGCTGAGTGGGGAACCTTTCTTGGGTGACCCAAAGCAGACAAACAATTGATCAGATCTATGCCTCAGGGCAGCTCTGTGGACATACTGTAAGCATCCAGTGCTCTGACTGGACATAGCAAATTTAGCTTCTCCCGGTCTGACATCTGAAAAGGAGGTGGGCATCTCCTCAGAGGGCTGGAAACCGTTGCACCAGAGGCATTGAAGGTGGCGGAGTTGGCAGAACGAGTCCCTGAGGGCACAGAGGAGAAATGGGCACACTTTGATGTGATGAGAGCCGCAAACGGAGGGCCCTGCCCTCAGAGGCCTGACACCACTGGTGTTAGAACCTCTTAGCCAAAACCTTCTTGGAGACAATGTGTCAAGTGTTGCCTTGATTCCCAATCTCTTTGCGGGGGGGGCTATGGGTGGGGCGTGAGAGGCGACACTCTGCTTATGATGAACCTGATGTGAGGAGCAAGTCAGTGGCTGCAGCTCTTTTATTGCATCCAGGCTTACTAATAGAATCCCTTAGCAGGTTGGCCTGGTATGATTGCAGAATTGACATTGCGTGCAGACACACACACAAGCCTGACCTGGCACAGTATAACAAAGTCCCTTTTATGGAAAGTCTGTTCACTCAGCGGCTATATTTGCAACGCCTCCAGGCAGCAATTTTGGGCAATAAAAGACCAAGTCCACCGATCTATTTGAATGAGGGAATCCTAAAATCTCAAAAACTGCTTGCCAAAAACTGCTTATATATTTCAACATATTTCAAATCACCAACAAAATCTGACATGAACTATCCCATAAATGTTGTTTCTTATGCCAAAATAGTGTTAAAAAGCGTATTTTTCAGGCAAGAAGAGCCAATGCGCATGTGCAGTCCTAAGTGCGGGTCTTCTAACGGCAGCTGCAGTGACGCAATGACTTTAACAATCAGCGATTGGCTCTTTTACTTAGAAGGCAGGACGTAATCCGCCATAATGCGCATTGCAGTTTCTCCAATTCAAAAGTAATAGGAGTGAACCGTCTTTTTGTATCTATAGTCTTTGGTACAGTATAAGCCTTGCCCACCTAGGTTGAAGTTGTTGTGCACTGCCTGGTGAGCAAGGTCAGGGCCTCCAGGGGCGAGGGCGATTCAGGGGGGAGATAGCTCACAAGCATCTCTTCTACCTTAGGCATCGCCCCATACCCATGTTCCTTCAGCCTCATTATCGATGAATATTTAGACCAGGGGTGTCCAATTCTGCTCCTGGAGGGCCACTGTCCTGCAGAGTTTAGCTCCAACCCCAATTAAACGCACCTGAAACAGCTAATCAAAGTCTTATTAGGCATGCTAAAAACTTACAAGCAGGTGTGTTGAGGCAAGTTGGAACTAAACTCTGCAGGACAGAGTTTGGACACCCTGAACTAGACACTTGAGGGCTGAAGACACCGGTGGAAAATGGCTTATTCCTCGACCTCGACACCTCGGTGTGGAGGTCTGGAAAAATTGAAGGCCCGATTTGGAGGTTGTGCTTTATTTGGCAGGAAGCGTTCGTCAAGTTTACTTTTACGACAAACCTCCTGCCTATCGACCGACCAGTCAATATTCAGTTTAGCCACAGCACAGCAGAATTATAGCCTTCATTAGCTCCTCATAAGCAGGGGAGGGAGGTGGCAAGTCCTCAATCTCCCCTGCCTCCATACATAGAGCACTTGCTGAAGGCACAGAAGCTGACATTTTTTGGACGAGATGTGCTTTATAGCTTACTGGTCAAAATATCACACGCTACGGAATAGCTTTGCTATTGGACTGATTTCATACATAGGCGTTCCCATAGCGTCTACGTCAGACGCAGCCTGGAGTTCCCTCGAAAAAGGAACATGGATTGCCTTAAAATTCCATCAATGGTTGGGAAAGAGATGAGTATAGTCTTTTAAAGTACAATAGTTCCTTGATAAGTACTCTTTTAACAAGTATGCTAAAGTCTCACATCGCCCCAAACCTGTATGCTGTTTGTTTCTTGGAACATAAAAAGAGAAAAATTTAAATCAGCTAAATGACATTGAGGCCAGCTATTGCAAATCAATAGTTCATTCAGTATGATGATGAAATTTAAGTATATTTTCACTGAAAGTCAGCATTTCTCAAATCTTATTCTCCATTCTGCACATTCAAACTGGTCACATTTGTGTGGGTTCGATTTAAAGTTTCAGTGGAAATTAAGCTTTTCAGGTAATAACATCATAATTGTTGGTCTGTTCCCAAAGGTATCAAATGGTTTCAGAAGACTCGACAAATTCTTGGATTCAAAAAAAAAACTATAATATGACAGTACAATAGGATGAAATAAAACACAGGTTGTGTAGAGATGTTTTTTGAAAGTTTAAAACTATGAACTGTTGTATGCAAAAGAGCAATGCCAAGATTCTTCCAAATATCCACAGAATAAATGTGTTTAAAAATGTGTTCCACAGAAACATTTTATGTAATTCTCAATATTACTGGAAATTATTATATATATATATATATATTTTTTTTCATTCTTTGCATAATTTTTAGGTTCTAACTTAACACGCCAACTGTTTTAAGTGACTATGAGAAAATATGAGAAAAATGTAGTTTAGTTTAGAGAACTGGAGAGATTGTTTTACTTTACTGTTTTTTATCTCTCTCCCAAACACAACTCTTCCCCACCGTCTCTCTTTCTCACACCATGAGTCCCTGCTGAAGCTTTTATGGCCTGTGCAGCCTCACAGAGCCGCTGGATGAATTGTTTGATAGCCCAGGGCATGACGAAGAGAGAGAGGCCATAAATAGGATTGAAGTTTAAATGGAATAATATGACCGGGGAAAACAGAGGGGGCGAGAGAGAGAGAGAGAGAGAGAGAGAGAGAGAGAGAGAGAGAGAGAGAGAGAGAGAGAGAGAGAGAGAGAGAGAGAGAGAAAAAGAAAGAGAGAGAGAGAGAGAAAGAAAGAGAGAGAGAGAGGATGAAGAGGTAAGAATGAGGTAAGAATGAGGTGAGAAGTTCGTGCAGAAAGCTGCTCTCTCATTTACAATGAGTTTAGTTCAGGATAACTATTATGAAATCTAGTTTGCTCTGGATGCATAAGCTGAAAATGAGATTCAGTTCAGTTTGATTCCTATATAGTTAAACTGAAAACTTTAACATTAAGTTAGCCTGCGGGCACATTGTGAGTTAGCCTTTTGTCCAAATTCCTAAAGGAATGCTAATGGAAATTCTGTCATAAATCAGGATTCCCAATCCTAATGAGGAACAAGAATGGACCTATTAATTTTTCCTTTCAGAACTGCAGTTTATCCTGCAGGATCTTGTTTGATTATACATTGTCAAGGGTGAGTGGATGTGAATGTGATCTCACATTAAGAACAGTTCTGTCTCATTGATTTGTCTTGCACAGAGTGACACCTCACGCTGAAGATTAATCGACGGGACTGAGCACGTCACACCAGCAGCACTGACTGTCCTTGTCACAGCACTGATCAACTGAAAGTCATTGAAACTAGAATATATGTAGATATCTGCATTTACTTAAAAAGATATGAAAATAAATATCTGGATTATTTAGCTCAAACTAATTCAGTATATAACTAAAATACACATTTGCAATGTGCTTATTTGCTGACTGCTTGCTATTATAACAGACTTTCAGAAAAATAGCTTGAGTGATATTGTTTAAATGGCAGATTCCAACTTTTACTATTAATTTTACTATTGTTTATTAGTGTAATTATTATTATTATTTTTTTATAAACACAACAATTAACTAATTTAAATCTTTTAATCTGTCAACCCTGTTACTGTAAACTCTGTTCTTTTCATATTTGTCTCCCAATTTAGCCAATTTAAACAAATTATTTATCTGATAAAAAATATTTATCTGGAAAAAAATCGAACTGGAAAAGGCAGTTTAATAAATGTTGTGAAATGTATGTTTAAAGGCTTATTCACACAATAACTATAAAGATAACTTTAACAATAGCTACATTAGTGTCCTCGTCAACGCACAGTATCGTTCTGTTTTTTTTTTCTTTTCTTTTTTTCTGCCTGCTGCTTTAAATGCTCAAGCTCTTTAAAGCAGGGAGAATTCTGATTGGCTGTCAATGTTTTTATCATTTATCTGCAAAAAAAAAAAAAAAAAAAAAAATCGTTCTGAAAGTGATTTCAACGATATCGTTTCTCTTCGTAATTTATACAGAAGTTGTGGTGTGGATGATTTTTAGAACTTGATCATCATCATTACAATTATCATCCACGGTGTGAACGGCCTTCAGATAAGTTTTTATTGGAAAACCAGACAAAGATACTCTGATCACACAGACCGTGTCCCATATTCCAGTTGCACCCAAATGAACCTCATTACACAGGGCCGCGTCCTTTGCTTTTTGGCCAATTAAGCTCATTCTTCTGAATAACCTTGTAGGTATGTGCTGGACCACAGCACATTTTTAACATCACTGATCTGTAGCCCCGTCTTCCCTGCTATTAATAAAGCATTCCATGGATCTTGTAAGCATCATTAGGGAAGTCCCCAAACATCTCCAACCTCAGATAAACTTCACAGTAAATTAGCCACAATTAGCAAACACGACATCAGCGCTACGGCCCTCTAATGCCATTACAAACCCACCCAATTATAACTTACAGTCTACTGGATCATTTCTCAAATCAATGATCTTAGTAAGTACTTGTAAGAGGGCCCTATTGCCAAATCAGCTGGATACGTCCAATTAAAAAGGAATGGAGGAGAGGGAGGCAGCCCAGCGTTGATTAGCACTTAGCTTCAGGGCACCAGTGTTATTATGCAGAGAATGCAGCTCCGCTAGAGTCAGGTTAAATGCTTTTAATTCACAAAACCTCCCACTGACTCTCAAAAAGGCTTGAGTGATAATGATCACCGTAGGTATAACAGCCACAAGACATCCAGTGTGTCAGTTTCTTCTGGTAATTCGTCCAAATGTCTTATGTATTTTTTACTAAGTTGTTATTACTTTGAATCAGATCGGGGGCTCTTTCAAAAGCATCAATCTTTTCACAAAATACAGAGTGGAATCATTGTTCTTACAAAAATAATAATACTTTAAAAGAATATACTTAAGTGTGAACTAAATGTAATGTTTCAGACCATTGCATGCCATTTACAATTAAATGAAAAGGTATAGTTCAAATGTATAATTAAATGCACAATTAAATGCAATTAGTTCAACATAAGAGGGCTTTTTTTGACCCACTTAAGTACATCTTATTTAATTTAATAATTTAGTTGTCTTTGAAATATGCATTAAGTGTACTGTCGAATGTACTGACAAGCATTTATATTCTAATGTCATCACTATTGGAGCTTGTATGCCATGTATTTAAAATAGCCTATATTTTGCCTTTACATATTCGTGATGAAATTTAGAACATTTAAAATATATTACCTTGAAATGTAATATGAAATAGCACACTACAGTTAAAATTAATTCAAATGTGCTGTAGTATGTTAGTAAACACATCAAAATTAGTGAACTTCTTTAAAGCATGCAAAAGATTATTAAAACACAATGATTTAAAATGCACGTCATGGTAAAATGTTTAATTTGACATTATTACAAAGTGCACTTTTTAAAAGTGTGTTAAGAAACAGTTACGAACGTGTTCTCTCTTTTTAATACACTTAGAGTATCTATTTTCAGAAATCCATTATAATATACACAACTATGTTTTGAGTGGTCTATAAAGTCCTTACAAAATGAACCGTTATGTTTTTATTACCTTAGAATGAGCCATTTCTATCTACATACACCGTGGGTCACCTTACATGTTAAGTCGCCATTTTGCGCCGCCAAACTACAGAAGCCCTAAACGGACAAACTTCTATACAGAGCGCGTTTTGTCACTCTGTTGTTTTTGCTGCTTCTTCGTTGGTGTTTTTAGAGGCAACTTGCACCGTCACTACGTTGAATATGCACGAATAAGAAGTAGTAGTTGTAACGAAGTACGATTGTAAGTAGTGAAATTTTAACAAATGGAATATCAAACGTATAATTTTCCACAAGAGCCAACAGAGCGGTAATCTTCGTCGGCAAAGAAGAGAAAACACGATGCAGCCAGGTGAAGTCGGGACATACGACGGCATGAATCCCGTATTAACATCGGTGGGGCTTTTTCCAGATGGAAGATGTTGAAGCAGGATTTTTTTTTTTAAACGACAGCGAAATTGCCTGTTTTCTGCTGGACAGGTAAGTTAGTCCAACTTTAGAACTTTCTGTGGTACAGAAACAGTGACAATGTTACATACTCTTGGCTTACATTTCCCATGTTATCTGTCGGTGGCCAAAATCATACTTGCACTAGATGTAATAGTTTTTGAGATGTTCTTCATTTACTTTGGTATTTTAGTCCAAATAAGCCAACATTCGTTACTCTCTGCTATCTCAGACGACGACATGTTTGTCTTGTTTTGGCCACCGTAGCTTCTTCGAAAGGGAGGGGTGAGTGCGGGGCTGAGCCGTTGGTTGCGATTTCCAACCGAACCACTAGATGCCACTAAAATTCACACACTGCACCTTTTATTTCAATAATATTGTCATTGCACTGCATCACTGCATTTAAACCGTCAAACTGTCATTCCCAATTTTTTCACAAATCTTTTTATTTTTACATAATTCAGTTTGGGCAGTGTTCAAATATAGTTATAAATCTGACATATCTATGTGCTTTTCAGCTAATAAAATTGGAAATTTCCTACTTCCCATTTCTGAAGTTGTGATTACGAACTTGTCACATTCAAGTGCTTTGTTGTCAGAATGAACAGGAATCATGGAAGACACCAGGTTTATCCCTGCCTATTTAATCGGAAAATCGTACTAAAGCCATAATGATATAGAATCCCATTCATTGACAACCATACTGTAACAATGTTAAAGGCTCAGGTAAGAGACGAAACCAAAAAACGAAAGTAAAGCAGCAACCCCTCACGGAGTACCGCATGAATTAAAACAAAACAACAACACAAAATCCAGGCCTGGTCCTTTCTCGTCTTGCAATGTTGTCACTCCTCCTTTTATCCTTTCGGAGCTCCTCCATGAGATTCGAGACTGGTGTGGCCTGCAGGTCAAATCAAGTCAAGTCACCTTCATTTATATAGCGCTTTTAAAAATATAGATTGTTAAACAGGTTAAACGCTCATTTGCACTCACGCAACCGGCCTCGCTCCGTTCCCACAGCTCTCAGCCTCGCCCAGTTTGCCACACTTACATTCACTGTGCTATCTAGATAGTCAGCTTTCTGACAATTCTGGAATTTTGGTCAAATACAGGCTATTTTCGCAGTGTATAAAACATACAATACGCTTCAAATGATTAATCATATGTAAATATGCACTACTTTAACTTTAAAGACAAGGCGATGTAGCTGTTGTGTAAAAAAAAACAAATAAAGAATACCAGTCACAGCAGCATTCGTTCTCCTTTCCACCATGTTAAAAGTTTATGGCACGCCCAACTTGGGAAGTTGGGTATCGAAATCATCCCCAAACTTCCTAGAGGTAAATACGACAATGTATTACGGCGTTCATGTCCAATTTTTATAATATGTATTTACGATAATTCCAAAAGCATGTGAAGGCAGCATAGGATGCTGTTACATCGGTGGAAAACAGCATCATCTGGAAACCTAATTGAGTTCAAACATAATAAACAACTGAAAAGAACAGATTCAGATACATTCTATATGTTGAAATCATCTGCAAAATGTAATTTCAACATTTAACATTGCTAATGCTTGGTTTATAGATGAGGGAACATGATATCTGTTCTTAACCTGTTTTGTTATTGTGTTGTGCTAATGAAAATTTGAATTAATCTGCATTCTAATTCAGTAAATTCCTCTTCCTGTCTATTCAACATCTTGTGGTGTGTGGCTAGTTCATGAATTGAAAGGGAGACAATTTTTAAATAGCATACTGTTAGATACTGAAAGTTTACTCGTACAACTCGAGCTGTAGGGCATCTTTTATTCATTGTGGGTATTTTTTAAAACCTATTGGTAATCTAAATATGAGAGCCCTTGAGTGTTTCATTGTTTAAAGTAGACCAAAGATCCGTGACGCCGATCCGTACCTGCACTGCAGTGTGATACACTAACAGCGGTATCGTATAAACCTATAATGGAATCTCACTGTTATCACACACTCTCATTATGCATGTAGACAGAGCGTCTCAACGCACATGACTGGTTCTCCACAGGCCCACGGCCTCACGGGGGATTTAATACATGTCGTAGTCTCCGCTCCACCACCCCACCGCAGCACCAGGTAGCCGCTCTGCACCTCCATGAAATTAAGCAGAAAACACAGATTAGCTTTCAAAAAGCAAACTAATGTAGCATGAAATGCTGCAGCCATGCTCTAGCAATCAGATGTTCCTCTCCATGACCTATTTTTACATCGCTCTCCTCTCTCGTGTGCACGGCTTTTATCCCCAATCCATTCCCATCTCAACATCTGGATACTGGGAACATTTAGCTGGTAATTGGTTTGGGCTTTTATTATTCTAGTAGTGCTGTGAATCGGAGGGGGGATTGGAGGGATGAGCGACACATCGAAGATACTGGAGAATATCATGATTTAGATTGACAAAGAAATCATTCAGAGACAGACAAATAGAATGAATACAGTGTAGGGGTTGGCGGTCTGACCAGATTATCATTTTATATATCACAATAGTTCAAAGGAAAATGGTTTATGTTAGGGTTTTCAATCAATGAATGATATTCATCAAATTAATTACATGACATGCCAATTAATTAATACAATTAATCACAACTGAGAAAAATGAAGATTTTTTTTTAATGGCTGAATATATCCATATGCAGACTAATGTATTTGAGGTTGCATCAGGTCACTGTTTTTCAGCCTCTCGTGCTATGTGACACAGTGTTAAATTATATTCCATTGCTCTTGACCATAAGAACATGTCTTACATGAACAACTATTCATTCTCAATAACATAAAGGTGTGGAAGGAAAATCCCTCATCATGAAATGTCGGGTAATGTCTATTTTTGTATAATTCAGTGATTTCAATGAAAGATACTTCATCACATTTAATAATTTCTCTTGTTTTGGAACATGATGGATGAAAACTAAAAGAAAAGATTATTCATGAAAAAGTATGGCATCAGTAGAAAAAAAAAGAAAACCTTCACATTATGCAACTCGAATAACTCAAAACAGTGAAACTAATATTAAAAAGACGGATATACACACACCTGTGACTGCAGTTGAATTTGCATTAATCATACTAAACTCCACTAAAGTTGTGATGTTGCTTGGCAACAGTAAACAAATAAATTCTGTTTCGCGTTAATGCTAACAACCTCTTAATGGCAAGTCCTTCCTCATTTTGACTTGTTTGGGAAACATCCTGCTTTGTTTCACTCTCACATATATAATGTGAAGCAGCCCTGTCCACTGAACACCGAACACCTAACTGTCATGGTCACCAGCTCTGTCACCTCTACCGCACTTCACTTCCCATCGATCAGTGTTTGTTCCCTGCATACAATTAATAAACTTTGTTTATAAGAAAAATACAGACCAGTCTCACTTCTTCCTTTTCTGTCTAAAACACTTGAAAGAGTGGTGTTCAATCAGCTCTCGGCTTTTCTTTCACAAAACAACATACTTGATGACAACCAGTCTGGCTTCAAAAGTGGGCTCATTCTACGAGAAGCTCATTCTACGAGAAGCATGGCATCTTCTAGAGCCCTCCTCTCAGGGGCCCCAATTCAGGAGATCTATGATGCGACAAGTGCTCTCGTCCTAAGTTGTGCCTGTTGCAGCTTCACACTTGGACAGACATGGTTCAATGTGGCATGGAGACCGCCCTACTGAACATTGCAGAAACTCTTCAGCTGGCAAGAGCGAAAGCAAAGTTGTCTATTCTTATTCTGCTGGACCTTTCTGCGCCCTTTGACACCTACTGGCCACCCTCGCTGACTTGGACATTCCACATACTGGTTTCACTTTATTTTGATGGTCCCATTAACACATTCTGTTGATAATAAGTAACGTTGCACTTATTAGAGTGTTAGTAGAGTATTAGTAGACTGGTAGGGTAAGGGATAGAATTAGTTGACATGTAGTTGCAAAGTTACTTATAGTCAGTAGAATGTCTGTTGGAGGACCATCACAAAAAGAGTTAGCAGATATTAAGCAAACTGTCTACTAAGGCCCAATCCCAATTCTCTGTCTTACCCCTTTCCTTTACCCCTTACCCTTAGTTTTGCACGTTCATGTGGATAGCCCTTACTCTCCCGTGAAGGTGCAAAACTAAGGGGAAGGGGTAAGACAGAGAATTGGGATTGGGCCTAATACTCTAATGGGAGTTGGTTGACATGTAAATGAAAAGTTACTTATAGTCAACAGAATGTTCGAAAGGGACAATCAAAATAAAATGTTAGCAAGGTATGGTTCTTCAGTGGCTTCAGTCATTCCTCACTGGCAGATCTTTCAAGATTTCATGTAGAGGAGGGGTGTCTGAATCACATCAGCTAATCACCAGGGTTCCTCAAAGTTCATTGCTCGCTCCTCTTCTTTTCTCCATCTATACAACCTCACTGGTCATGATCATAAAGGCACATGGCTTCGGGTATGTTTCGGGTCACCCAGGAGGGGGCTCCCCGCCTCTAAGCAAAGGTCAGCAATTGGATCGTTCAGGCTATTGCCTCTGCCTTCCAGGTGTGTGGCCGGCCTTCACCTGTGAACTTGAGGGCTCATTCTACGAGAAGCATGGCATCTTCTAGAGCCCTCCTCTCAGGGGCCCCCACTCAGGAGATCTACGATGCGACTGGTTGGGCTTCCCCCCATACCTTCACTAGGTTCTACAGTTTGCACCTTCCTTCTACACCGGGCACACAAGTGCTCTCGTCCTAAGTTGTGCCTGTTGCAGCTTCACACTTGGACAGACATGGTTCAGTGTGGCATAGTGGGTATTTGTTCCTTAAAGTGTCATTACCGACGCATTGCGTCCCTTTGCCACATCTCCCCATGCCTGGGAGCGACTTGCTTCATCGCAGAAACTAACTCTGTTGTGTGCCGGCGTCCCTTTGTAGCTTCTGTGTATGTCATCACATGGCAATCAGGATTGGATTAGTTTCATTCATACTTCAGACGTGTTATGCTAAGGGGCGTTACCAAAGTGTCGTTACCGATGCAGAGTCTCGTTCCCTTCTCAGGGAACAAGGGTTACAGTCATAACCCGAGACGTTTTCTATGGTTGGAAAACTCTTAACGTGTAATTAAACGAGTTGCAGTCATATTCTGGGCTCATCTGCTTTTCTGTACATATTATGCTTTATTAGTTTGATGTTTACGTCTTCCCCTTTTAGTCTAGGGGTAAATAGGGAACGACGAACAATAAATATGTGGAGAGACCTTGAGGATCTTCAACAGTCCAGACCCAGAGTCACAAACAACCAAACAGTAGAGTTTCAAAGATGGCATGTCTGCCTTTTATTTTTACGTTGAGCCCCCCCTTCAAAAGTAACCAAGAAAATATTAAATAAAACATTACGAGTAAACCAAAAATACAAACAAAAACATTACCTCGGGAGGAGGACCCAAACAAAAGAAAACCAAAATACCTTTAACGTAAGGGGATCACATTAACTTACCTAAACATAAAATAAAGAAAAATAAACAACATGTTTCTTCCCTCACTCCCTAACTATCCATTAAACAGGAGAAAAGATATAGGTATCCTCCACCCTACGTTATCCACAAGTTTTAACTAATCATTAATGTCATTAACTCAACTGAACGTTATGATGCACACATTGTAACCCAACAACAAAGAGCGCAACGAGCGCTAACTCGTCTGGGACTGGAGAGTGGAGCGACCTCAACACCGCATTTCTGTCTCTCCTTTCTCCACGCTATCTCAGCTGCTTTATAGGGAAATCCTCATGACACGCACCAATCAGTGCGTGGCCAGCGCTTAGATCGATGAATGAGCACAGGTAGTAGTAATTTACCTATCAAGAAAGCAAATACAGGAAGAGAGAAAGACAGAGAAATAGAAAGAAATATACACTCTGACACTCCTTGGATAAACAATAACAGTTTGAATACGTCCTTGGACGTAACACTGAGTTTGGTCTTTTAATATCACTGTCTTAGTGCATTAAGCCAAATTAAGCTTTTTAGAATGTCCTCTTATTGCTATTGGCTGAGTAGAAGTCAAATGCTAATTTCATTACCCTTATTAAGAAATGTAACAGGTTGAATTAGAGAACATGTAATTATGTGAAAAGAGCATTAGACTATGTGAGAAAAGCTGCTGCACAGTGAAATATAGACACCGAATGATATTTATTTAATATGTCAAATGTTTTTTTTCTTAGTCATATAGCAACTATGAAACTTTTATACTTAAATCTTTACCTGATTGAATTATGTTTTAATTATGTTGGGTGCTGTTGCCATGGTGAATCGTAATTTCGGAGATCCATTGATCATGGCTTTTCATAGTCATGGTGCACACGCTATGGACTAACTCAATTCAGCTGTTCTGAAACGGGAAACTGAGTATTCGATCTCAGGGTAAGTCAACTCAGAGTTCAGGTTTTAACTCAGAGTTGGTTGAACCTCCTTATTGAAACAGGCCCCAGTTCCCCTCCATTCTCTCCTTGTTTGTGGTTTCTATGTGGGAAACTATGGTTTCTAATTGGTTGTTAGTTCTGCTCAGGTGTATCTTGTTAATCAGCTCCTCAGTTCTCTGTCTATTTAAGCCCTGTGTTTTGTCCTGTTCAGTTGTCTGTAGTTGTTGCGTATTAGCTTGGTTGTTCTGTTCTTGCAAAGAGTGTTCATAAGTGTTTTGTTTCTTCTATGTTCTTGAAAATAAAAGCTACGCTGCTGTATCTAGATCCTCACCTCATCTCTGCAACCCAGTTGTGACAAGTTTAATATAGGCTACTTAAAAATAAAAAAAAGATTTCTCCTTCCTTTGCTTATTGGTGCCTTTACATCAGACTTTTATAACACTATTTCCAGTAGGACCATTTGCCGAACTGATCCCCCCTCTTTATCATATAGAAGGCCTGGTTTTAAGTAGTCGGGATGATTATAAAGTATTTTTAACTCTATTGAAAAACTGTTATTAACTTTATTGAATGTGCACTTGTAGTGTACTTCAAATACGTACTTGCAGATGATATAATTTAATAATAATATGGCAGGTAAGTGTGCTTAGAAAGTACACTCTGATGATTGTTTCTTAACAGACTTAAGTACAAATTACAAGTTTTACATTAGCACATCTTAAAACGTGTTTTAAAAATAGTTTGTCATGCTTTAAAGAAGTACACCTATTTTGGATGAGTTCATTAACATACAAAAGCACATGTAATTAACTTGATTAACATTTGGAATGTTGTCTGTTGTCCAATAAATGTAACATATTTTAAAGCTACTAAATTGCAACTTCATCATTACGAATGTATAATTACAAATATATTTAAAGGGGTGGTTAAAAATTATTTCACTTGTCTAACTTTAGTTAGTGTGTAATGTTGCTGTTTGAGCATAAACAACATATGCAAACTTACAACGATCAAAGTTCAAAGCAAAGGGAGATATTTTCTTTCAAATAAATAGTTTTTTTAAGGACTACAACAAACACAACATGCCTCCCCGGTTAGTGACATCACTAACCCTAAAATTTACATAAACCCACCCCCGGGAACGCGATTTATAGATTATCATGACATAATATGCTAATCAATGACTAAGATTACTACACATAAGCTACATAAATTCACCAACTAACCATTCAGAAATGTCCTGTTGCATACATGTTGTCACTTCTTCTTGAGTCTCTCCATCTTTCTGACTTCGGTTTGAACATAAAAGGCTAAAAGTGTTTGACATTTCCAGTGCATGTCTGTGTGAGATAAAAGGACACAAACTCTTGAAGGTCTACCCTCTGTGCTGGCTTTTGCATTTAAAGGAACAGACACAAAAACGGTGTGTTTTTGCTCACCCTCAAAAAGTGACAACTTTAACATGCTATATAAAAATATATGTGAGGTATTTTGAGTTAAAACTTAACATACATACTCTGGGGACATCAAAGACTTATTTTACATCTTGTGAAAAGGTCATAATACACATACTGGGTAATAAGGTAACTACATGGGTTAAGCTTAGGTTTAGGGGTAGGTTCAGGGTTAGTACCTAGTTATTACCTAGTTATTGCAATTACTATAATGAGTACGTAGTAAGAATATGGGGAACAGGACTGTAAAATAAAGTGCTAATGAAATTACAATAGAAAGTGTATTTTAGTTTACCAAAAATGCTTGTCAATACATTCGTCAGTACACTTCAATTATGCCCAGCCATTGAACACCATTAGGTAATGTGCAGTCGCCAGTCAAGAAAAAGAAAGTGTTTATTATCATTATTTGCTGTGTGTCTTTAAGTTCACGACTTAAAGATAGGTGCACAAGTCTTACTCAAGTGGGTCAAAAAGCCCTTTAAAGTCCAGCTAATTGAATTTAATATAAATTTGAACTATAACACATTTCCATTTAATTTCAATTTACATAAGTGTCCGAAAACATTACATTCAGATCCATTCTTTTAGAGTGTATTATTTCCATAATAACCACTTTAAAAAAAAATAAAAGAATGCTAAAGTGTCCTCCTTTTCCACAATCCAGTTAGCAATGCGACTACCTTAATGTTTAAAGGTGGTTTGGCGTTAGTAGACACCATGAAGTTTAGCTGTTATGACACAAAACGCCAGCGGCTGTCTCTGGTTAAAAAGGTCAAAGAGTAACGGGGCATCAGCCACAGGGATTCCTTGAAATCCTGGATAATTTACTACTTTAAAAGTTAACACACAAACCATGAAAGATGCTTATTCTCTGACTTTTATCACTGTTTTGCAAGGATTGTAATAAGAAAGCAAAATATGTGTGTGTGGCACTGCTTCTGTTTATTCCCATCTCGATCAGCAGACGGCCGAACACTGTCTCCCGTCACATGCGTAGAAAGGGACACAGCTCGGCGAGAGCAAACGATTTGAGGCATATGTCAAGATCTTACAGACTCTAAACAAAGGCGTGTCATGATGGCCATCCGCTCCAATCGCAGCCTGCAGACTGCGGCGCGTACTGCGCTCTGAAAGGCTCAGGGATGTTTGCCTGCGAGCGAAAGAGAGTCCAGGAAGCTGCGAGACGCAGTCCACTTCTATTATGCAGACAGAGACAGAGCCGAGGAGAGAAAAGCAGAGAGATTCACAGAGAGATAAGGGAAAATGATGAAAGATACACCTATGTACATATAACAAAGCATATCTAAATGTATGCTTATTTATACATGAAGGCAGGAACATCTAAAAGAACTCAGATAGCATTTTAGAAATAGCTTTTAAATTTCTATCTACCAGTATATGTCACTTACTGGTTAATTCACCACATATCTCATTAAAGTGAAAACTGTAAACATAAAACATATATATATATATATAACACAAACTTGTATGCTAAATAGATTTGACAGCCCTAAATATAGTCCTTAAATCCTAGTAAGTGGGTCAAAATGTTCAGCTAATTAAATTGATTATACATTTAAACTACCATACTTTTTTATTTTAATTATTATTTTAATATGCATTTAAGTGTCTGATAACAGTGCTTTTAGTTAGCATTTATGCTATTTTAAACTGTATTAATATTATTATTATTATTATTATTATTATTATTAGTAAGTATATTATTTAAATTAAACTTTAAATAAATAAAAAAGACTAAACAAGATGTGTACAATCACATGTATTTAAGGTTTATGAAAAATGATGATTAAACCATGACGTTTCAGAGACATAAATTCAAAATATTTCTTGAAAACATATGAAACTATTTAAAAACAATTAAACCAACACAACAGTCATATGTTTTAAAGAATTTGTAATAAACTAAATGTTCTGTTTAGGTTCACAGGGAAAATAATGTGGAGTTTATAATGTAAATAATGACAACATTTTCAATTTTCACAACTATTTACACTATTCCTATAAACATTAACAAGTCTTTCAGTTTACTGCTCTTCATGTGAATGTCAGTGAAATTAATTTCAGTGCTGTTTTATGGAAATAGCAGAATGGGGGTAGTACTGTCTAGTACATACTGTCTCATATGTCTAGTACATCTCTATGTTATTAAGAGTCTGATACATGGCTAGTCTGTCTATGTGGCAAACAAAATAGTTAAATAAGATTTTATGTAGTTTGCTCCAGGGCAGTGTTAGACTCTGGGGTTTGCCCTCTATGTAGTTTGCTGGCCTCAATAATCATAATCCAATATTACAAATATTAGGACTCTGTAAAGTAAGCCAGGGATATTAGCCTTTATTATTTCCCATCTGGATACATTTACTTCTTGCACAACAATATTGGCTAGATATTTACTAGACAGGCATTTGGAGCATCATCCCAACTGTAATTAAGTTTGTGTTCTTAATCCGTTAACTAATAGGAAATGATCTGCAGAATTCTATTAAAGAAAATGGAAATAATGGAACATGGCTTTTTTTTTTTTTTTTTTTTTTAAACTGTATGTTATTTTCAGAATCACTGACCCTTATTGTAGGACAAATAATGCAATTATTAAAAACTAAAAATGCAATTAAAAACAGAGTCTTCTCGACATCGACATATACAGTGTTTGAGGGCATGCATAAACATTGTTCGTGGGCAGCCAATGAAGACCATAGGTTGCATTATGCAAATGTATTACATTGTTACATGGGTGTTACAGAAAGTGAGATGGGATATACTGACAACTCGTATCAGCAGTTCAGAATCAATTCTTTCTTTTAGGAGACAATGACTTTATTTGTCATGCACTTTGATCTTTAAAACTTCCAGACCGTTTACATTCACAAACAGCTATATTTCACTCTGAATGAAAGGTAATATTCGAATAAGCATGATAGGGGCACTTTGATAGAAAGAAAATCATACAGTTTTGGAACAACTTGAGGGTAAGTAAATGATGACAGAATTTGCATTTTTGGGTGAACTATCCCTTTAAATAAATCTATGTAAAGGTAAATTTCAAATAACATTCCTTTTTTTATTATTATTATTATTATAATGCAGTCAAAGTATATTGCTCATTAAAGTTTCATGCATTGGTTTAATATTAAGGGACGGTTTATATATTTATTTTTATTATTTTTTTACGTGGACTTCATAAGGTGCCGGATCTTCGACACAACTGCTTTAATCGTATTTCAATGCAAATTATACTAAAGAGCGTAAACAGCCTCTAACGTTTCTCTCCGCAGGCTGTCGTAAACTTTCCCAAATGCTATTGCTTTCTCCTTTATAAACAGACCACACTAATGATGTTCTTCCACAAGCTACCAGTTCGTAGGTCCGATGATAAATGGGATGAGTTGGGCAGTACGCCGGGGTTTCTGATAGAGCACAGTCAAGTCACTTTAAGGCAGTCTGGGGCACTCAAATGACATCCACAGCAAATAATGATGATAAACACTTTATTTTTCTCGACTGGCGACTGCACATTACCTAATGATGTTCAATGGCTGGGCTAAGTGGTAAAGACAACAAATACATTACAGCCATGCATTGTAAATGGGAGTCCCCAAGGAAAGTGATCTGAATTTTAAATGTTGTCGCTATCCACATTTTTCATATGGAAAACCATGTGGTGAGGCTCACTTCAAACAACTGTGTTCTTAATGTGCAGTTTTCTAAATTCTTGATGCATCCACTTAGGTGTATATGTATTTATTCTTATAAAATATTCAATCGAGCACACATGAGCCATGATTAATATCAGTGTGGGGAAGCTACAAGCTACTTGTAATTTATATAGTAAACAACTGTCAAGCTCCCCTTTTGAAAAAGTAGTTAGCTACACTAACAAAAAGTAGTTAATGACACCAAAGCTACTAAAGGGGACAATATATTTTAAATAATTATTATCATTACAAATATATTTCAGAAAAGAAATCATGTTTCTGCTGTAAAACTAAAATAACACTGAAGTAAAATAAATTATAACAGAATTTATGAACGGGTCAGTGGAAGGATTAATTGTGTAAATTTTTTATTATATATATATATATATATATATATATATGTTTTATTATTATTATTATTATATTATTTTTTTATCATACTTAATCAATGTATTTTCTTTAGACACAAACCCAAATGTTACTTAATGCAGGTCAGCATAACATTTTGGCTTTTTTTTTTTTTTTTTTTTACCATAAATAAAAGCTAATTTAGCTATCATATGAAGGTAAAATTTCACTTATAAAAATAAAAACATTTTGTCTGCCAATGTTTAATTTAATTTACTTAAATAAAGACAGGAATACTCGTTTTTCTCTTCGTGTTTATTGTAATGTATTTTAAAATATGCATAATTGTTTTCTGTTATGTACTAACAAACAAACAACAATGTTAAATACTGGTATTTTTAAAACATTTGGTTCCACTACTCCTCTACACATTGGAAAAAGTAGGTTAGTCGAAAAGCTGTGTTATTTTGAAAACACCTGTCTTGCTACAAATGTTGCAAAAAGTGACACACATTCTTTTTAAACGGTAAAGACACCAAGTTAAAAGTCACCCGACCTTGAAAACATGTCTAGATGTTGTTCTCCATCTAGCTGTTTTGAAACACAAGAACTTTGAGAATTTGAGAATTCGTCCCTCATTTTCTGCTGTCAGTAAGTGTAATTTGGAGAGGCCTGTTGTAAGCAGCTTGGGCTGACTGCAAACTCGCAAAAAAAATAAAAAAATAAAAATAAAAATAGACCTTCAAGATGGACTTGAAGCTTGAATTGCTATTAGGAAAATCCCTTATTATGGAATTTTTGTGTATGTGTTGGGAGAGGATTACTTTCATTTTTATAATTTGTATGCTTCATCACAAAAAAATAACACATTCAATTGACAGCCCTAATTAAAACAAATGAATTTACAATGAAATGGTACTGAAATGTGCTATTTCATTAGGACTTGAAGGTAAACCTGTCTATTCAGAGGACAACAAAGGTTCTTTCATTATGCAGTGAGACGGCCATTAGGGTACAACATTTGCGAACCCTGATCCTCTTTATGAAAGAATAGCTGGCACTGGCAAAGAGAAGCAGTGGAAAGAAATGAAGAACTATTTAAGGTCACGTTTATGTCCGCAGAGACACACGCTGAAGCCAGCAGTAGAACTGGAAATCCATTGTGTGATTGGAAATGAAACAGAGAGGCCTGGCAGGTGTATCATATCCAACCGGAGAGCTCTGGATGTGCGGAGAAAGGCTGGATTGAGGTTGCGTCTCTGTATTTGTGTGGATATATGTGTGTGTGTGGAAAAGGACTTCCTCTGGAAGAAGGACTTTAAAGAGGAAAGCAGGATCTGCTGTCAGAGAATTACGGGCTTCATACAAAACTCCATTGTTGTAGCACCTCCATAGTGCTGTCATCACCCTCCATTTAAAGCAGCACATCCAAACCTCCCGACGGGACACGGATCTACTGAGAACCTGGAGCACACGGACAGGACAGATGTGGAAATACTTGCTTTCAAACATATTCACTATCGGCAGAAGCACATGTAATCAATAAAACAATATATTTGACTCAGGGAAAGTGAGTTACGTCTGTAGATTTATTGAGAGTATTTATTTATTTGTTGTAATGCATGAAACATGTGTTTTAAAAACTATATATAAGAATATAAAAAGAGTATAGAAACTTGTTTTTCCTTTCTGCTATTGAGTACAATAAGAAGACATTTTCTGATGCAACCTGACACGCTGATGATATTTTTTCCTCGTTTAAATGCTGTATTTTTCACAGAGAAACTGGACCTTTTTTTTTTTTTTCGAGAAGGAAAGTAGACCAGCTATAAATAAACAGTCTCAAGATCCGTTCCTCAAAATCTTTCATTGGTGCTGGAAACAATCGGACACATGAAAGTCAAAATACACACGCACACTCGAAACAACATTGCAGCTAATTAACTCAATTCTAATTTTCCAGAGGAATCACCAGCATGAAAATTTAATTTGAGCTCAAGTAAAAAGTTTTTGCTGTGGTTGGAGTGCTGTGGCCGGCTCTTTCCTCTGGGACAGTTTCAGATACAGACTCGCCGTGCAAGGGTTCGCTGTCTCCCTGAGGTACAGCAAAACATATTACATTTTGTATTTTTGCTCCATTGCTCTTTGGATTGTCCTTGATGCTGAAAGTATGTCATAATGATATCGAGGGGATAGCTATTAATCTGTCACCGGGGAGGAACGGCAAGTCTAAAAACAGTCATCTGCCATCAACAAGGCGTTCACCAGAATGCCCCTGTTCAGATCTGAAGTCTCTGTTTGCTTTCATCTTTTGACAGCCGAAGTGAATGCAGGATGCCTCTCAGTCAGCACGCAAACACGCATTTGGTCAATGATGCTCACATCATTGCGTTATAATAAATTTGACTGGCCTGTCAAATCAGTGCCACAGCATAAAATATATAGCTGCGATTCTGAATGCTGATTAGTCACAACGGAGTTTCAATCATGTTAAATTACCCTGTTAAGTAACAGCTTTGACATGAAACACTAAATCTAGATACTGCGTATATATCATAAGCACCCATAGAGACAAAGTATTAACCTTAGTGTACATGTCAGGAATTATATCTTAAAATACACAAACTTAAAATGCATTTTAATGTATTTTGGACAATATAAATATAATTATATGTGTATGTGTGTGTGTGTGTGTGTGTGTGTGTGTGTGTGTGGCCTGGCATGCATAATACAGCATTTATTATCATTTTCGTGAATCCGTGTGTACAGGGATCTTTTTGACTATGTTGTCGTCTGTAGTAAACTAGGGAGCTGATTGAGACGCACCCATTGTCTGGTCTTTATTGTTAAGGACTTCTAGACTCACCTCTGTTGTTTTAAAGATTTCTAGGGATATTTATGTGATCTTTGGTGATTTTCTGTTCCTGTTTTCTCCTGGTGATTTTCCGTTCCTGTTTTCTCCTGTGTATTTTCCGAAGAAGATAAGTGACTTTGATTTAATCCTTCTCCCTAAAACTCCTGTTGTATAACCTGTGGAAAGAGAAATTATCTGTTCTTACCTGTACTATTAAGCTGAGTTGGATATTGCAGTCTGTGTATGATTCTGTTTATCCATTTTCTACCCTGTGAAGAGCTTGTGTCTGTTGGTTCATCACCCTATACTTGTATACTCACCATGATCTACTTTATACTTACCTGTTATTCCATTTTCTTCAATAAACTCCCACACGTTTACTCCCTGCCTCTGTGTGTTATACGTAGGTGCCTGTACTGTATAGTATGTAAGATTAGCATTTGTGCATCCCAGATTATAGTTTGTTGAAAATAGTATCCCAAAGGTGCCTGCATGGTTTACTATTACTAGTGGATATTCTAAGTGTGCATTCTCACATGCATTTGTGCTTGTATTACCCACAATCATTTGCAGAACACAAGATGAGGACATTACATTTGTGATAGTTCACTAATGACTAACAGAACAGGCCCAAATTTTATTTGTAAGAATCAATGACTTGTAATGTGTCTCAATACTGCCATACTGCTACATACTCAAAATTACTTCCCAGTCAATACTTTTTGTGCATGGTAGAATATGAAAATTGGTGTTCAGATTATGTGAGGTGATTTTCTGTGCAAATTTCAACTAGCAAAGGGCCTTCACCTAGTCTCTTTCCATGCCCACCATTCGACAAAAACCTTATCCCTTGTTGTCTACTTCATGGTCACCATGACCTCTTCCACTGCTTTTCTTTCCTCTTTGTGTTCTTCAGCAGTTCTCATTGCCTGCATTTGCTCGTCTCTTCACCTTCTGTCTGTTGTCTGTTCTCCACATCCCTCATTTGGGCTCTCAGTAGGACTGTGTTGAGTGTACCAGTGGTGTACGGCTCATGTGGAGGTCGTAATTAGTGTATTAGCTCTTGGCACTGCCTGAAGAGTCCCTCAACACTACACACACTTTGCTTTCCCTTTCATTCTGGTCCCTTTCAGAGGATTCTGGCTTCAGCTAATGGCAGTTCCTTTCAATGGACCCCTCATGATGTGCTACTGAGAGAAGAGCAGTGCTACTCTGGAGAATTAAAATTTAAAATTCAAAAGACAGCTCTGTTAGATGTTATATGCACTCATGTTTAGCATAAGTATAGACCTAGAATAAATGATGAACGAAAATTATTATTTGCTCAATGAGGTCATTTACACCTCGCTCTCTCATCTCATATATTAACTCGTTTTGGTGAGTTAATCTTTTTACTTCACGAGTTCACACTTACAAATGATTAGATAGAGTAAAAGACTATGCGTTTTTGGTGTGCTGTCTGGGGCAAGGCTTCGAGCTCAGAATGTGGCCCGAACCCAGAGTCCTTCCCCGTATCTCTGGTTAGGATAGTAACCAGGTGAGTGTGAGGAGACGGGGTGGTGGAGGGAAATCAGGATTGATGAGAAGGATTTAATACATGGTTAGGGGTAATGGCACCACAGTTCTGGAGGGAGCATGATATGGAGAGCTCAAGGAGAGCGACCCCTACTGGCCAGGATGAAAATGCGCTCTGGAGACAAGACCATTACAGATACAGCACTTTGAAGCAGCTTTCGTGGATAGTTCATGTTCTCATCGTGAGAATATGACTATCACAGTGTTGAGATCGAGACTCGCCTTCATGCATGAAGGTGGAGTCCCCATTACCACGCCCGTTACAGCGCCGTGTGGGATGGGTGATCAGAGGTTCATAGTGAGGCTTCCCCGCCCGGTAACCAAACCCTGTGGGCCCCTCACTCACATCGCAGCCGGTGGAGCCCCCCGTTAAGCGCGCTGGTCCCTCTGTAATGGACCGACCAGCTGTTTATTCGGGGCCCTTCCAGGGGACAGGATGTCGGTTGCAGCATCGGAGGGTGAGCTGACCTCTGGAAATGATGACTCGGCTGCATTATCTCCCTCTGGGAGTGTAATGTTGCCCGAGCCAGATACAGAAAAGTCAGCTATGCTGAAACGGGCCGCCAAGGCTGTCGGGCTCAAATGGAATCCTCCACCATGTCCCGAACAGTCTCGGTTGGTGGATTGGTGTCTCGGGACGGACCGCGCTAGTTCTCAGCTCATCGCCCCAGTGCCTTTCTTTCCCGAAGTGCATGGAGAACTTACCAGGTCATGGACGGCACTTTTCTCTGCCAGAAACTGCCTGAATAGCTTTCCCCCCTCACTACCCTCGACGGAGGAGCGGTGAAGGATTGCGAGGCTAACCCTCCAATGGAGCGACCACTGCCTTTGGACGGGGGCCCGTCGTCTTCCCCCTAAGGCCTGTGAGTTCTCGTCCGTTCTGACGGGCAGAGCTTACAAAGCCTGTGGGCAAACCACATCCTCTTGCGTGCCATGGCGCTGCTACAGGTCTATCAGGCCAGGGCACTCATGGACATGCACGAGGTTAGCCCAGACCGTGCGCTCATAGGTGAGCTCCGCACTGCATCCGACCTTGCCCTCCAGGGCAGGAGTGTCGTGGCGTGCGCGATCAGTCTGGCGATGTCCACTTTAGTGGTCCAGGGGCGCCATCGTTGGCTCAGCCTAGGTGATATGGCGGATGCGGACAAGGTTCGGTTCCTGGTCTCCCCAACTTCCTATGTTGGGCTGATCTGTGACGCAGTGGAGAACTGCGCCCAACAGTTCTCTGCAGCCCAAGTGCAGACAGAGGATTTCCGGCACATCCTGCCCCGGCGGTTCGCTGCTGCCTCCACCCCGCCAGTGGCAGTTCCTCCGCCTACTCGTTGCAGAGGGCGTCCCCCTGCCACTGCTCCCGCTGGGCCTCCACAGCAGCCTTCAGCCAGGCCTCAGCATGGAGCCGGCCACAGTAGGGGCGCCCAGCCCGCTCTAGGTGCTGCCAAGCCAGGTGGCAAGCGACAGCGAAAGTATTCCAGAGCATACTCACTCTGAGTACGTCTCTGATACCTTGGACCCCTGTGTTGGTCCGTTGTAGCACTGAAAGGTGCTCCCGACTGATTCATATAATGTATCATCAGACTCGGTTAGACAATTCAGTTCGTCCGGCACCCACCCATTTGCAGCACTGTTTGTTACACATCTGTGTTACACATCTGTGTTCCGAATTGTGCTGCCATGTGTGCAGTAGTTGCTTCCTACTGGCGAAGGTTGCGATCGAGCCGTTCCTCCAGCCGACATGAAGATAGGCTTCTAAGTGAGGTCTGTTCTTCATTGTACTCAAACTATAATGAGTTAGACCATCAGGGATCTGTGTGCTTGATTCGGGCCCTTTTTCAAGCCTCCGTTCAAGTTACTACACAGTACGCATTACTAATGCTTATCCCTATGATTGATCTGCAGCCTGAGACCTGAAGGACGCGTACTTCAGATAACCAATCCTCTGTAAACACGGGCCATCCTGTGTCTTGCATTGAGGGGTCGAAGTCTCAGTACAAGTCCCTCCCTTTGAGTGCTACATAGCCAGTTGGGTCTTCAGGTCAACTGGAGAAGAGTAACTCTTCTTCGGACTGAGGAGCTTTTTTCCAGTACGGAGGTGGACTTGGTTTACATGTTTCTCAACTGGAATGTGTCCGGTCGGTGCTTAGAGGTGAGAAAGGGTCCCACTGAATAAATTTCAGAGGCTCCTGGGGCATATGTGAGACGCAGCCGCATGTAAACAGTTTCCTCCATAATTATGATGACTGCTTCAGCACTGACTTTATGACCAAGTTCCTAGGTGGCCGTGGCAGAGCAGCACACTCCGTGTGTTCAAAACACCTGGTATGCTGCCAAACTCTTAGTAGTGTTCAGACCTTTTGTTTCTCCGGGCTATTTGCTCCTAGAACGAGTGTCTATTAAACACTAGATCAGGGGCCATGTATAGCGGGCATGCAGTAAGGAGGGCTTGGGCTTACCTCACTGCATTGGCATTCAGTTGCCTCGAGTTGTAGCAGTTTCCTTGCTTGATGCCGCTGCTCAGCAAGATGCACTGCCCAGTACAGCGCCCGTTGCTCATACGCTTCCCTCGCATGTCACAACTCGCCTGCCACCTCCTCCTATGGGGTCAGAAGCTTCTGAGGTCGCTTCTTTCACTCTAAAATTCCAGCCTGCTCAATCGTGCCGCCCAGGTGGCCTCACAACAGCCTGTTGCCGAAGAGAGTGGAGACTCCATCCCCAGGCGTTCCAGCTGTCCGGGATATCTTCGGACCGCACAGTTACATCTGTTGCTGCTCTGATTTGTTCCCTTGCTAGTTGTTTACTCCCTTAAACACGGAGACACTGGCTCACAGCTGACGCCAGGGTCTACGCAAAGTGCGTTAATCCCCAGTGAGCCCTCTTGCACATCACTATGCTAAGTCAGGTCACAGGAACAGGTCCTTTAGTTGCCCCGTAATGGCCCAACTAGGACCTCGTTCCCTAGACAGCCTTCCTGACTCATTCCTCTGAGACTTCTCAGGGATGGGGCATCGTTGGCACCCGCACCGAACCGAAGAAATCCGGGTTCTGTTGTGGTGGTTAAGCTATCTACTTCTGAAAGAGTTTAGATACTATTACTTCTGCGATAGCTCCCTCTAAAAAGAATGAGGCTTGCTTTCGATCTGAAGTAGGACCTGTTTGTTGTTGGTGTTCTTCTCACAGGAAGACCCCCGAGAGTGTTCAATCACTTCTGTGCTTCCTTCCTGCAGAAGATGGTTCAGAGTGTGGCTGTTCTGCTCCACCCTCAAAATGATGTTGCCCTTAAAGCACATCCGGATGCAGTTGATATATAGGAAGTACTCTATACCTTCTTGGGACCTATCTGCAGTGCTACTGCAGACACTGCTACTGACCTCCCCTGAGTACTACAGGTAGTTGAGTTAAAAATCTGTTTTTAAAGAAACAGTTATCCTACTTGCTTCCTCTATCGAGAAGGTAGGGGACCTGCACACATTTTTGGTCAACGAATCGTGCCTGGTTTTGGGCCGGCTAACTCTCATTAATTGAGACCCTGGCCTGGATTGTGCCCAAGGTTCCTACCTCTCCCTTAAAATGGGACCAGGTGGTGAGCCTGCAAGCGCTGCCCCGGAGGATGCAGACCCAGCCCTGACTTTTCTCTGTTCCTCCCACTAGTGCGGTTAAATAGGACAGAATGCAAAGTCTCAGGACCTCTCCAGCTCTTGTCTGTTGCGTAAACCAGCTGAAGAGAAGGCGGTTTCCATGCGGCGCTTGGCCTACTAACATAAATTAGTGTGGCCATCATCTTGATGAAATTCCAAGGTGCACCGTGCCCACTTGTAGTGAGCGCCTCCATAAAGAGAGTGTAGCTCCTTCCTGGGTGTTGACACGAGTGACTCGCTGACAAATTAAGGGTTGTGGGCTGGGCAACACCAGTACATTCGCTAAGAAATGTGTCGAGCCGGTAATGCTTCCGTGGGCTCCCTTCTCATGAAGCCAGCTTCACCTTAGCCCGGTTTGTAGTGTCGGCTTGCTGCCCCATTCCCCTCCTATGGACTGGATAAGTGTGCCTTTTGCTCAGGTTGAGTTCCCTCTTCTGAACCCTGTTGAGTTCCTCCTCACCCCATTGGTGCTGGACGTGGCGTCCGAAACTAAACCTATCACTCGTATGCTTGTGTAACTTGTGTTAGGTGGGGTCCATATGTTGTGATCCCTACGGTGATCCCATATGTGTATTCTTCCACGGGTTGACTCCCTACGGCAAGCCCGTGTCTTCCCTTGGCAGAGCCTGCTCTGCCGTCACTGACCGGTTGCGTCTCCCCTCTGTTATTGGCTGGAGCCACCTCAGTGACTGCCATATGTTGTACTGCCTGCTAAGTTCGCTCAGTCAATATGTGTTTCTCCACATGTTACCTCCTCAGGCAGGATGTGGCTTCCACAGCGTAGACCTTCCAATGAAACAGAACGGAACAGCAGTGATTTTCCTGGCCTAAGCCCTGTCATATTCGCAAGTGCGGAAGATCTGGAAGCTTTTGTCTAGGCACTGGAAGGTGGCAGCACTAGTGGCATCTTAGTAGGGATCCCAATCAGTCGACACGTCGACTACGTCGAACATGCCTGACTGAAAGGGAACGTCTCAGTTACATATGTAACCCTCGTTCCCTGAAGGAGGGAATGGAGACGTAGTCCCCCAACCACTATTGCTGTACCACCACTGACCAGGGTCCGCTCGGCTCCTCAACGAAAAACAACTGGTGCGTGCATCCACTTCCGTATTTATACCCCCGCTGCGGAGCGGGGCGTGTGATGCGAATCGCGCATGCCAATGTCCAATGGCTCATTTTTTACAATACTCGAAGATGACAGGCTCCCTAGCGTGATTCCAATCAGTCGACACGTCGACTACGTCTCCGTTCCCTCCTTCAGGGAACGAGGGTTACATATGTAACCGAGACGTTCTAAGGTGTGCAATTATTTTCAGGGAAATGCATGGCTAAAGTAGTTCCAAGCAGGTCTTGACAGCATTACAGTTCCATTTCAACTCGCCAAATGATTTTAGTTATTTTAAAAGTCAAAATGCACAATGGCACAGACCAAGCAAATAAATATAGTAAACAATAGGATAAAAACAACAAATTATGTCCATGTTTTTGACACAAAATTATTCAATGACACAAAATACAATTATTCCTTACGAAATTGCATACAATACAGTTTAATGTAGCACAGAGTTGTATAACTAATCTCTAATAAGCAGGTATATATATTGCATAACGACTGTTACTTGTATTCTTGTTCTTTTGTCTATTGATTATCCAAATTACACTGATTAATTTTGGAGTTAATAGTGTTGCCATAGAAGCACATGTACATAATTCAGAGTACAAGAGTGTAAACAGTTCTGAGTAGAATGTTGTCTTCTAGTAATTTTGATAATTATGACATGGCAAGAATGCACCATAGCAATATGATCATGTTTCTTAGAAATGTTATTATGAGAGTTTAAGTGTAATTACAATGCACCAACATACCTTATATGCTTATACTAATTATAATTGATTATTTTACAGTGTCCTTGTTAAAACAGTTAAATGTAGTTACTACAGTAATCAAATTGAGCATACATCTAAACCAGAACCACACCCTAATCTCTAAATACATAGTTAATTATTATTACTCAGTACTTAAATGTATAATTACAATGTAACACGGACACATTAAAATAAAGTGTAACCTAACATTTCATAGTGACTATGGTTATCAAGCTCAAAAAACTATCATAAAAGTAATATAAAAACAGATATCATAAACTTGATCCATGTAACTTGGATCATTTAGTGTTTTTGTAAAGTTATACTATACTGATTGAATTAGGAACATTCAAATATGTTGAATCTATGATTGTCTACATAACCTGAAAACAAATTCAAATGAGATATCAGAGCTTCAGCGAATGGGAAGATTTCAGTTATAAATATTTAACATCCTCACACAGAAAGCTTAGAATATAGCACTTTTGCCATATGGATTATTTTCATGCTGTTTGTGATTATTCAACGCTATCTCACGACCAACTCGTACAAATTCGTACGAGTGATTAAAAGGTGGCTAATTCGTACGAATTCATACAACCTTACTCTTGTTTTGTCTAAACTCACGTGATGGGCAGGTTTAGGAGAGGGGTCAGGGGTAGGTCATTCGTACGAATTAATACGAATTGGGCAACTCGTAAAATATGTATGATTTAGCAAAAATCTTAATAATTCGTACGAGTGAGGTCGTATGAATTTGTATGAATTAGCCACCTCGTAAAATTCGTATGAATTGCCATGAGATCGGGTTGGTTATTTCTTTACATCTTTACTTTATTTATTAATATAAAATAAAATAGTCAGCCATGGTCACTAAGAACAATCCTTCTATGGAAACATTCCACAGAAGAAAATAATAATAATAATAATAATAATAATAATAATAATAATAATAATAATAATAATGATAATGAAATTATGTGGGTTTGGAACACCATGAGGTGACAGAATTCTCAATTTTTGGTGACCTATTCCTTTACGGCTAGTTTAATCTAAATGGTCATCTCACACATTTGCTGGTGTTCAAGTGAGCCCTGTTAGTATAAGTAAATGAGCTGAAATTGAGCACAAGATCAGAGGTCAGAGTAATCAGGGGATGAGGCTCGTCCCCTGCGAGTGGCCACTGGCCTCCAACTCTTTACTGAGCGGCCGGCCCCAGACGACAGGGTCAGACCTGTCACTGTGACAACCGTGAGGACTGCCATGGAGACTGGAATTGGGGACCGCAATAGGAGCGTGAACCCTCACAATCAGGTCAGACTTGGCAAGTAGGAGTGGGTGATGGGTAATATGGGGGGTGGAGAAATGGGTTGGAGTTAACCTGGGAGAGTAGAGTGATGGAGAGATGGATGTGTGGAAGAAACGAGGGAGTGGACGGTCCGTCAAGCAGGCAGTGTTAATTGCAGAGGGACAAATGGAGTTAATGATGCATACTCACAGGTCAAGGATGAATTCACAGGGCTTTCTTTCCTTACTGTTCATTACAACGCCATCACAAAGCCACTCGCACAGTGTGTCACATCAACCTCACATTGGCATGAAATAACTTCCTTTATCATCTCAGAGCGGAGAGTTTAAAGGTGACGTTTGTCATTTTTCTCCAAGCTATCCAAGCTTATTATGCAAAGACAACTGCAAGTAAACCATTTACACTGTGACTATCAAAACATTGCTCGCTTTTTTAAGCTTTTCAGTTTAACTGATGGCATTTTTCAGCTGTAATCCAGTGATGACATTCAGTGACTGACTGGTGTGAAAGGGCCTTTAGATTATTTACAGACATGGTAGCTTTGCCATCACAGAAATAAATTACATTTTAAAATATATTAAAACAGAAAACTATGGAAGTGTGTTTCCGCCACAGAATAAAACATAAAAAAAGGTAATTGTTACTTTTTATCTCATAATTTTGATCTCACAACTCTGACTTTTTTTTCTAAGGATTATGTGATATAAACTTGCAATTGCGCGTTATAAAGTCAGAATTGTGAGATATAAAGTCGCAATTGTGAGTTATAAAGTCAGAAATCCTCCGAATTGGACTTCACTACTAGTTTATATCTCAATTCTGAGAAAAGAAGTCAGAATTACGAGATATAAACTCGCAATTGTGAGAAAAAAAGTTGCAATTATCTTTTAAATAGTTTTATTTAAAGCTTATTTAAGCTTCCACATAAAACAGTTGTTTTAAATTGTAATATTTCACAGTACTACTGTATTTACTTTTGATCAAATGAATCCATCTATCTATCTATCTATCTATCTATCTATCTATCTATCTATCTATCTATCTATCTATCTATCTATCTATCTATCTATCTATCTATCTATCTATCTATCTATCTTTCTATCTATCTATCTATCTATCCATCCATCCATATGGAATGTGCACTAGGTTCACTTTATTTACATTCACAGTCACATAAAACATTTAAAGAACTTTACAGCATTTTACCAATATGGATGTCTCAGCAGTAGCAAAGTGCATATATGTGACCCTGGACCACAAAATCAGTCACATGCGGGTCTTTTTTTGTTGTTGAGATGTATACACTATCTGACAGCTGAATAAATAAGCTTTCCATTGATGTATAGTTTGTTAGGATAGAACAATATTTGGCCGAGACTATTTGAAAATCTAGAATCTGGGGGTGCAAAAAAATCGAAACATTGAGAAAATCGCCTTTAAACTTGTCTATTTGTTTGCGATTGTGCTGCATTCACTCACAAAAATAAATGTTTTATATATTTACGGTAGGAAATTTACAAAATACCTTCATGGAACATGATCTTTACTTAATATCCTAATGATTTCTGGCATAAAAGAAAAATCGATAATTTTGACCCATACAATGTTGTTGGGCTATTGCCACAAATGTACCCGTGCGACTTGTGACTGCTTTTTTGAGCCAGGGTCACATATATATAAACAAATATTTGTTTTTAAAAACAAATATAAAATATTCATACATTTTAAAATGATCTATTTAATATTTATTATAAATAAATATTTGAATTCAGTCATATTCCTCTTTACACTGCAGAAGGAATTCATGTGGATTCCTATGCATTTCTAGAGAATATTATTATCATGTGAATCAAACATCTCTAAACACTACAGGAGCCAGAGGGCTTTTCAGTAGCATCTATGCTAAGTGGTGCTCAGTCAATGTATTTGTCATCTATGCCTTAAAGTCAAAAGTCTCAAATACACACAAACACAAATGCCTGCATTTACACACCACAGGGCAGAGAGCAGGTAAACTACTTCTGACCCAGACAAAGCCCTGGGTAAAATACATTCAGCAATGTGGAAAAAAAGAAAAGAAAAAAAAAATTAAAAAGATAAGCGCATATCATTTCAGCCCTTGGACTGGCGTTTATTTAGAGTGAGTTAGGTGTGCTGTTATATGTGAAGACCTCCAATTACAGCC
Organism: Rutilus rutilus; assembly: GCF_951802725.1. Classification (NCBI taxonomy): domain Eukaryota; kingdom Metazoa; phylum Chordata; class Actinopteri; order Cypriniformes; family Leuciscidae; genus Rutilus; species Rutilus rutilus. The sequence continues at coordinate 22,335,259 of NC_140228.1, forward strand.
GAGCGCAGGTCCACACGGGCCTGTGGGCAGGTGATTATCACCGCAGATATTCTGCATGATCTGAACGGGTTTACGAGGGATGACAGTGGCCGCTGGTGGCCCTTCATCTGAGAAAACACACAATGCTTGTTTACCGCTCCTGTATCACTCTGGATTTGTTATGGACTGTTTTTTTTCTTGTTGGACATTTGCTGGATGGACATCGTGGACTCAGTGGTCTTCTGGTATTCTTGGGGGCAAATATTAAATCACTCATCCGATGCCATCAGTAATTAGCTTTGTAGGACTTGCTATGTTGCTCTTGTTCCCTTGTTGGTCCCTAATTGCTCAAGGCCTTTTTTCTAAACTTTACTCCCTCTTTTCAAACTCCTCTATTGGTTTTTTTTTTTTTTTTTTTTTTTTTATGCAAAGAGATAAAGGTCTGTATTAATTTTCTCTTTTGGTTCAAAGATAAAAGGACAAAAGCGGCAGGATGGAGGCAGATACGGTGGTCCCACTGTGTGTTATACCTAAGAAATAGAGCTTTTTTTCACCACAGAGAATCTATGAAAGAGACTACTACATTTACTGCTTTGCTAGTTTAACATCTTTACTAGCGATGTGAAGTAGCCTACCACTTTGTTTGTTTTTTTGTCTCAACACAATACCTAGTACTGTCAATGTTGCTGATATCGATAAAATATCACTTTTAAATTAAACTATTTTATTTCTCAAGATAAAACAGGTAATTTTACCCCCGGTTTCACAGAGAAGGCTTACAGACTAAAATGCAAGTTTGAGCTGTTAACTGAAAGCAATGTCAGTGCCATTGTTTTGTCTCAAGATGCACACCAGTAATGTTTTTTTTTTTTTTTTTTTTTTTTTTAAGGAACATTTATTAAAGCTACTTAAATTGCCTAATCCTGGCTTAATCTAAGCACTGTCTGTGAAACTAGGCTATAGTAATTTAGCAATTTAAGCCATTGTTATTATCATTAATGGGTTAACTATGTAGATTTTTTTTTTTTTTTTTTTTTTTTTTTTTTTTAAAGATGTAAATATCTTAAAGGGGTCATATAATGTCATTTTTGTACAAGCTAATATGATTCTTTAGGGTCTAAATTAAAAGTTTGTAATATACTTTAATTAAAAATTCTCATTAGTATTGTAAGAAAACACAAATTTTACCTGGTCAAAAACAGCTCTGTTTTCAGCACGCCGTTTAAGTGCATGTGTCTTTAAATGATAATGAGCTTTGCTCACCCCGCCCCTCTGTTCTGTGCGTACAACGTTTCTAACACAATAACCATAACGCGTTGTTTATTATAAACATGGGATTATGAATTATATTGAGAACGTCATACATAGAAAACATGCCGTAATGTACCCTGAGTGTAAACCGCATTCATCGTGAAGCGTTGCAGCAAGCGATTTGCAAAGATTAATATAAAGGTTAATAAAACGTTACACTCACTCACTTCTTCTGGAGGTGCAGCAGGAACACGAATAGTTGGTACCGATCCTTTTTTCAGGAGCAGCTTCTTAGTAAAACCAGCTTTATACTGACCCTCGTTTGTAAAGCAGTCTGGTGAAATGATTCGCGCAAACATGAAAGCATTGACGTTGATCGTGGGGAATATTCCCTTTGAAAACAAACTCAGCCACTTCAGCGGTTCGGATTTAGGAACATCAGCATGACTGCTGTGTTCGTTATTACACCCAAGAACACCACAATCGCTTAGACGCCATTCTACTCAGTGCTCCAGCTATCAGCAATGAACGCGCCGGTTGGCGCGGGCTATGATTGACAGCTCGCTCACGAGGGCGGGTCTGTGTTGAAACGCTGCTGTCACTCAACCATTGTGGGAGGGGCGTCGATTTTGTGACGTCACAAAATCAAACAGCTTGATTCAGGAGAGGGGGAAACATATAAGAAGATTAAAAAAAAAAAACACTGGATGGATTTTTATCATTTTATGATGGTTGTGTACAGGCACTGCCAACACACATTTCAGTACAATCAACTTGTAAAAGTGCATGTACAATTATATGACCCCTTTAAAGATATAAAATATTCTATGAGACAATATCATAGTTGTATGCTCTGTTTTAGTTTTGCTCTGTTCCTATTTGCCTGAGTTCCTGGTTTAGTTTCCCTGTTTGTTAATTAGTTTCCATAGTCCCTAATTCAACACACCTGTTCTGTTTCTCTTTGTGTTCTGTTTGTTCATTGTTCCGTATCGTCAGTTTATTTCTCCTTTGATCTCTTGTGTATTCCCGGTTGGATTTATTAAATACTATTTTTGTTCCTTACTCCGTAGTGCGCTCTTTACAGCCACAGTCGGGACTAAAGAAGGTCTGGGCAAGGAGGGAGCTAAGGCGAGGATCTATTTGCAGCTTTATTAGAAGAAATAAGATGACAATGCACAAGGAAAGTATTCAAAAGAGGACACAAACTTTGAAGCAAAAAAGGCAACAACTGTCAATGAACAGAAACTAAGAAGTATCAACACACAGGATAATGATCAACTAAACTAGACACAGGTGATAAACATAATCCGTAACAGTCACACTTCAGATCAGGGTTCGATTCTCACTATTACCTAACTATTAACGACGACTTTTGCCTCAACTAAAAACGGAAAACTCTTTATGCGCTTTGGCTGTTCGTTTAAACGACAGCATGCATTTTACGTGTTCAGTTTTTTTTTTTTTCAAAATGACCGCCAAATACTGGCCTGGCATGCATAAAATAGCATTTTTTATCATTGTTCGCGGATCTGTGTGAACAGTGATTGTTTTGACAGCGTTGTCTTCTCTATTCAAAACTTTTCAAAAATGCAAAGGGAAGGATACTTTTCCCTTTTTGGTACATCGTTGAACAGAACAGTGTTAGTCGTGACAGTTAAAAAAAATAGGTTGTGAAGTTTTCATGAGATTTAACTGATTTAGTTGCAGAAGAACTCAGTAGAAAGTTACACATGCTAATTAATTATTTTAAAGTTTTTGCTTGTGTATACTGACGCCAAGAGTTTGAATTTGGCTTGCAACATTTCACAATACTGTTCACCCATATCTTCCTTTCATTTTCCATACTCTAGTTTCCTCTGAATTAAAGTGTGTGTGTGGGAGGGGGGGACTTTCATCTATAATTCATCTATATTACAGAGTCTTTAGTATATAATCATGTGTTGACAAAGTTTAGAATCCATCCCTCTAAAAGAACAATCGATAGTCAAATAATATGCTCTCTATTACATTGCTGTCTTCACGGATGGGGGCTTGTTAGGCCACATTTCTACCCTTTTGCTTCTTCTCCGTCTACACTAAATTCTCTCTCTTCAAATAAACGAGTGTATCTGTGACAAACACAGAGTACTGTCCCTCTGCCCCTCAGCCCTTGGCACTGGACAGCTCACTGGTCATCTGCGCTAGTGGAATAAAGCAGAGAGATGCATTTGAGACACAACATATGTTATTCGCCTTTCCAATAGCCACGATGCCTCGCAGGGAGAACTCCACCATCGCATTATGACACGTAAAATAAAAGAGCCAAGACTGTGCCTCGAGACGCACTCACACTAGCCAGAAATAATATCTTCCATGCAGACATCTCCTTCTGGTGACAGTTAGACTGGGCACTTCACAAACAATACGACGAGCTTTCATTTCAGACCTAACATGTAGAATTGCGGCCCTTTTTTTCTTCTTTTAGAAACTCTTTTCTAAAGTACTTCAATTATTCACTGCTTTAATCCAATTGTCATTTTCAATTTATAATTTAAAGATAAGAAAAACTACATATGAATGTAGCAGGAGGAGGCGGATGAGATGTTTTCTGATGGGATGGTAAAAGGCCCGGAGCTAAAGATCTGTGATCTCCGCTGTAGACTGTCATTCTACCCTATTTTTAGAGTTCATATTCAAGAGAGAAAAGCACAAATAAATAGACACTGTCCCATAATTTAAATTATAGTGCTGTTATATGACAAGCGCAAACAGCAAACAGTATGTCAGACTGCATATCATTTGTAAATACACAGATGTGTTTACCAAAAAACATTATAATGCTACTTTAATGATTGTTTACCTCTCCTCTCTATGTGTGTAATTTCCTGCGGTTCAGTCATTGATGTGAATTCCACACAACCAAAATAAATGAAATACTAACATACTTTAAAGCATGCAGTATGGGAGGATCAAGATATTTTCTTATTCCTTATACTGCTTTCAGGGAAAAAATAGATGTTATATGATATTATATGTTAATGTTGTATAGTTGACACTGCAAGTAGTTTTCACACGCTGCTGAGGTTTTGGGGTCGCCAAAACTCTTATGTTCTTTGAAGAGAGAACTATTAGCATCTTGAATATTATATAACGTAGAATTAAAAACACATTAATGTTCATCAAATGTAATTATATTTTAATGACCATTTTCATCCTTTCTACAGGATGTTGGGAAGACAAGTAAATAATCTCATTCCATTTTCAGATTTTTTGCACATATTTTAGAGTGGACTGCATTTGTCAAGTCATTCAACCCAAATATAAATCTTTTGTTTAAATTAAATTATGAAACATATATGCTCTTTCATTTTATGTGAAATATGTCAGTAGCTACAAGCTAACATTTGGCTAGGCCGTACTGGACGCTAAATGAATTTAAGCAACATGCAACCATTAACCGTTGTGTATATTTTACTTCATTAAAACCTTTACAATGGAATTCATAATTATGTATTATTAAAAATTTGTATATGATTATTATTATAATTTTTTTTTACAATAATAAAAATCACATAAATCAGTGTTTAAAACTAAGGAGCCCCTAGAAGAACATGGTGATGAAAAAAAAAAAAATTCAGTGCTTTTGCATTCTCTCGCAAGTTGTGTTTTTGTGTTCCCCAAGAACCTTTGCGTTCGCTCATGAAGAACTCAAAAATGTTTTGTGAGTTAATGCTTTCTTGGGGGAACGCAAACATTTTTAGAGGGAATGCAAAACATTAGCAAGAGAACGCAAAAGCATTTACATTTTTACCCATCTCATATGTTTTCCCATCTCATGACCATGTCCCTTTAGGGTCTCCGTAAAAACCTTATTCAGATTATTATACAAATTGCAAACCTTGTTTACAATAAATGGACAAAAAAGGTTAAGCACCTCCTTTCACTGATATTTAAAAAATAAAAAAATAAAAAAATACCATCAAATAAAAATCCGAGGTTCAAGCCTGTTTAAATTATCAATTGCATATTGAGGCATTATAGTATTTTTATTTGGTCTTCTAGTCATACTGATATCAGCAGAAGTATATGAATTACTATGGAAATAAGTACTTAAAGATGTCAAATGTGTTACTGACTGGCACAGACTGACAAATGGAGAGAAATACACAAATGAAAAGCAGAGGGAGAGAGATGCAGATACAGTCAGACAGATACGGGGTGTATCCTTCTCCTGTCAGAGGTATATTCTACACGGAGGGGCATAACAACTCTAATCGCAGTAAATGAGGTGGAGTGGGCACACAGAGAGAGAGTGGTAGTGGGGTAGTGTTAGTGATGGATGAGACTGAAGGGGTGACACTAACAACGGCAGGATTCCCCGGTGCTTCAAGACCCCCCATGAAGACCCATCATTACTGGATAATGACCCTTCTAGAGAGACAAAGAGAGAGTAAACTATAGAACCAAGCAGACTTCTTGAGCATCCAGCATGTAACTGGTGGTCATAACTGCAAGACTAATGTGCTTGTTTGGTTAAATTTGTTATTGAATGCATGTGTATGCATGAATGCAAGTGCACTAAAAAAAAAAAAAAAAAAAAGATACTTTGGACAAACTTGTAAAAAATACTATAAATATTTGTTTTTTCTCCAATTATATTTATGGTTGGGTTCAACCATAAACCATTTGGTTCAATTTTGATTTAATAGTAATCAAATATAGTCATTGTCCCAAAGACAAAAACATTCATACAAAGTAACCAGTGAAAATAATGATTAAACAACATTTGTTTCTTTTAATTTTGTTTCTAACTGAACTGGCTAAGTTAAATTATCTGGTTAGCATAGCCCAGTTAGCCCCTGTTGGTAGATGTTGTAACTACAAGATTATGTCGGCCATGTTGCTGTCTATTGACAGAATACGATTTTTTATTTTGCCAGTGACCGTTTTTGAAGGGCTCGTAAAAACATGACTGTAGTCTTACAGCTCAGAGTAGTCACTGGAGGATTGTTTTGTTGTGGTACCATTAGCCAATCAGCGTTGTCATTAAATAATCATTTTCCTGTAGCTCCAGAGTGATTAGTCACATGACATTTTTCAGCTCAGGTAATTGGCTCAAAAAATGTATCTGGAGCAACACCCATGAGATGTGATATCAAACATGCCAATGGCATTAAAATGATGCTAACGGATAGTTCTCTCCAGATTTTTTTTTTTTTTTTAGCTCCTTGCATTGAATATATTAAACGCATGATCATGCATTAAGCCAAAATTGTACATCAGTTTTGACACTAACACGTAGGATGTACAGCCGAACGTACGGCCTTTTAAAGTACAGTATACTCCATTTGATATGGGCAACGAACACAGTGGTAGAAGCATGTGCAAGTTTCCTCTTTGTCCAGTGTCTGTGCTATTTCTCTCGAGAAGATGATAAAAATATAATTTTACTCGAGTAGCAGTACCTCTTCACCCCCTCACACAAGCACTCACCAACATCGAGTTCTCTTGTAGTTTGTTGTTGTTGTTCCATCTCTCGTTTCTTTGGCTACGTCTACACTAATCCAGATAGATTGAAAAACAATCTTTTTCTCTATGTTTTTGCCTTCCTTCCACACTTGAGACAGTGGTTTTTGTCCTGCGAAAACTTTTTGCCTAGTGGATAAATTTGAAAACAGCATTTTGTAATGTAGTGTGGACTGGGAAAATGGAGGTATTTCAAAATGATCTTGTACCTATTGATCTTGTATTTTCTACTTTGTACGGTGTTCATATATTACATGTCTGCAAAGACGACAGAAAGTATACTCACAATTCCTGTCCTGCGGCTAAACATGAGGGCAATTTTGTTTTAGACCATACATGGAATGGTGATTTAGTGCAACATGGACACACCAGTAAGTGGTATGATATTTTGCTAAAAAAAAAATTTGTTTCAGAAGAATAATGTGAGATCTTGATTATGTCTGGTCTCTCTGTATCTTAATGAGATTTTATGACGTTTTACGCATATGCAGTAACGATTTTAGCGTTTTTCTATGTTACAGTGTGGACAACAATCTTTTGGAAAGCGCTTGTGAATAGAGAGCGTTTTGAAATGAAAATACTGGATTAATGTAGACGTAGCCCTTTTTTGACTTTGAAACAGGACTTGGTCAATGGACCAACTTATTAGTAAAATTAAGGTGAGCTGAGTGTTTGTAGAGCTGAGCTGAGTAATTTGTCATTATAATCATCAGTTCCATGAAAAATTCTATTCAAAGCTCTGCCATAGCAGTAAGTGACCTGAAGAGTTTAAGAAAATGTTTGGTATATTGAGATCAAAACATGTGCTTGTGTTGTGAATTGCGTTCTGACACATTCCCGAGCACTACAACACATACAGATTGCATAGCTGAAAGAATTCATGTATCCATACTTCCTGCATAGAGTATGTTTCAGGCCTAAGTCTCTGGGTTCACTTCCCGACTGGCAGAATATCTGTCATATCTGATTGGCTGTGACAGAAGTTGGACGAGTAATTGTTCTAACCACGTTTTTTGGTCCACTCAGTCTCGGGATGGGTGGGCCAAGGTGCTTCACTGATTCCACCTTCTTTCTCAAACTGACATTTCTATAGCAAACTACCCCTCCGCCCTCCCTCTTTCCTCCGTGTCTCGGACCAGGAGAGGCTCTCCCACGTGCATCCGCACCCTCATTAGCACAACAAGCATCCTGACGATGTGCGCAGGTTCAACCGCAGCCGCTGCCATGTGCAGTTGGTGGAAAAAAATGATCTGATCAGTGCGACAGACAGACAGAGAGAGCGGAGAATGCATTTTGCCACCCCCTCTGCCTTTGAAGGAACCAATAAAACAGGGTCAGTGTACAATTGAGTGGAAAGAGAGACAGAGAGAAAGACAGGGATGGAGGTGCTTGTATCAGGGGATGTATAGGTATATTACGGTGTCAGCTCCACTCAGAGGTAGTGCAGGACTCAGACAGTATAATGATATGTGTGTTGTCAGGAGGTTCAGGCTGGGCAGGACTCAGGGAGAGTGTAGTTACAGAGATTGAGGCTCTGATCAGATAACTGTGACAGAAATAAAGACTAGCTGAGCCAATACTGGACAGTCGGACATCCTGACAAAGAACTCTGGGAAATGGGATGTTTCTTTTTGTGTGCTTTTAGATTTATAATTCAAACACCTATATTAATGTCATCATGTCAATACGATAATTTTGCTGTCTTTCACTGATTATTTTGATTTTCACTTTTACTTGTTTATTATACATAATATATAATCAGGAAACCAAGTGTCATTTGTGTCAGAAAATGTAAGATTTTTTCCCCCATAAATAATTTAGTTTTTTTTTTTTTTTTTTTGTAAATTCTGAGCTTTCATGTTATCATATTTTTCCTCTTCAAATTACCAGACCCATAACCACGATGGACATTGTGGTATAAACAAAGGCAAAACTATATAAGGCAGGGTAGGCAATTTTCTTTATGAACACTTTTTGTTATACTGGTTGAAGCTCTCTTCACATCCTGATATCAATCAATAAAAGTGGTCGAAATAAAATAAAAATAAAAATACATATATCTGTCATATGGCCTGTTTCCAGAACCTGAGAGAGTACAAGGCCGGCTGTGCACAAAGGCTGATTCTAAATGCAGTCTGGTGCTTCTGACTCACAGACACAGCCTGTTACGTTAAGTATGTTTTCATATTTTAATAATTTGCTACGTACTATTCAAACGCGAGTTTTGAGCAGTGTAGAGTAGCGCTTGTTTGTCGTTTCTACCGTCACAAATGCAGACATGGTTTTATGTTTACATAGTGTTCCCCCAACTGTCACGCAACACGTAAAAAGACAGTATAAGTCATTATAATCAGTAATTATGTCACCAATGAAATAAAACCTTACCAATCTGATACATCTTGGTCCAGTCGCGCCTTATCAATCAGCTTGGTCTTCTGCATTTTCCGGATCAGATTCGGGCTCGAATTGATAGGTAGTATACCGACATTATCACCTGTATTGCTTTGGGAGCTGATGTTCGAAATATGGTAATTAAGGAGCGTGATATTTCCGTCACACACTTAAGGTTTTCGGGCCAATCACAATGCACTGGATCGCTGGTCAATCAAGGCACACCGCGCTTTTCAGAATGATGAGCTTTGTAAAAATGGACGCGTTTCAGAGAGGCGGGGCATAGAGGAGCAACAATAATGTACAGTGTGTGTAAAATAATGATTTTTTTAAAATCTAAAACCACATAAACACATTGCATTAAACCAAATACACAAAATAATGTTATTTTTAGAACCATCATATGACCCCTTTAAAAACTGTTCTGAAAATGTTGTAGGTAATATTTTTGACTACAACATGAAACTATTGATATTAAAGAGTCAAGTCAAGTCATCTTCATTTATATAGCGCTTTTAACAATGTAGATTGTTCCAAAGTGGCTTTACAGTGATAATAGGAAATTAAAGTAACAGAGATTGTTTTGGCTTTATAGCAGCTCTAGAATAAAGTTATTGTCCAGCTAAAGTTAGTTTTGATTGATTCACTTCCGTCGCAACGATCATTAGTTATTAACTAAGGGGCCGTTAACACGACACCGTTTTAACAGAAAACTCTTAAGTTCTCTCTGCGCAAACTTTAAAAACGCGAACCTGTGAGAACGCTGATGGCGTGCACATGCGTATTACGAGTTCAGTCTATAGGTATGCGCGTTTGAATATATGTGCGCAGGCGTGTAGTCCTTCCCTACAAACCAACCCTCAACAAATTACTTGTCTGGCCTTAAAATTTCTAATAAGGAATTTTTATCACTTCCGCGTAGCCACGCGAACCGGAATTATCCCGACAACGCTTTATCTGTAGAGAGGTAAAGGGAGGGAGGCCTTCACAGGGGAGAGACTAGTTGACAATTCAGGACTACGTTGTCGTCACGTCCAGGCGCAGGTCCTTCATCAGATCTGGATACGGCCTGGATCCGGCAGATAAGAGCCAGATACATTTTGCTTGCTCCGGTAAAAATTAAGTTACACATCACTGAAATTAATGGTATGTGCTTTAATATGGTGAACTCTCAGAAAAAAAAAAAAAAAGGTACAAAAGAGGTCATTGAGGTGGTACACGTTCAAAAGGCACCTTTGTACCCAAAGAGTGCATTTTATATTATAATGTTGGTACCAAACGTGTACATGTTATTTAAAGGCGCACATAAGAACCTTTTTAAAGGATATCATCCTAGTGACAGCTTTTGTACCATTTGTTTGGAGAGTGATACAATTATTATGGTCTTATTGGGAGCAGTGTATGTATTTGAATAAAACCGCCCTGTTTATTTCTCTTGATGACTGACAGGCCTGATGACTGGCCACAAAATGATGTCATTAACAATTATTTCCAGGAAGTGAGGTCCATGCGATATGCATCAGAGTAGTTCCTTTAAGTGGATAATACCAATAGGAAATAAGTAGATAGGAACTACCTAAACGCATATGGCTGCTTTTAAAATTGATGGTCTCTGTGTGCCTTCAGGGTACAAGAGAGAGACAGAATAAAGGCTTTGAATAGTGTCTCTGAATCTTGGTTATTCTTTTTTCTAATTCTTTCACACAACAATGAACTTCCTGCCCGAACCTCTCAACCCCTCTTGCTAACTGTGTGCTATGTTGGGGGTTTGTTTGTGGTAGTCAGAGAGTCTTGCTGCGCCCTGTAAGAGGAAGCTTCATGTAATTGAGTTAACTAAGAACACTAACTCACATCTGTAGCAGAGGAACAGATGTACGTCTCCAGCAGGAAGATGAAAAATTCAGGGCTGTGTTGCTTTTTATTTCCCTTTTCCCTTAAATACTTCACATTCTAACTGAATCATTTTACTCAACACTGGAGAACCACGAACAATGAGATTTTAACTCCATTACCACAATATCCTTCTACTGTGTCATAGCCAGAGCGGTATACACTGTATAAATTTAAAAGAACAGTTCATCCTAAAATGAAAATCGACTTTCTTCCTTCCATGGAACACAAACAGAGATATTTTGAAGGAAGTCTAAGCAATTTTTTCATACAATGAAAGTGGAATATGATTTATCCAAGGCCTGACTACACAAGATTCTATAAGGAAGACATTCCATCCACAATTAAAGTGAGTGTTGCATAACTGTTTTATTCTTGTAGCATTTGGCTCAAAACATCCAATGAATCTCAAATTCAAGGTTCTGGTACGGGCAGGGCTACTAGTATATTGAATAATTATTTTCTAACTATTTTGCCCTCCATTAAATGCTCCCACTAATGTGCATGGCATATTGTGATTTGGGTAACACTTTACAATAAGGTTCATTGGTTAACATTAGTTAATGTATTAACTAACATGATCTAACGATGAGCAATACATTTGTTACAATATTTATTAATCTTCGTTAATGTTAGTTAACCAACTAAATCCAACTGTTCAGTGTTTGTTCATAGTGCATTAACTAATGTTAACAAATACAACCTTTGATTTTAATAATTAAGTAAATGTTGAAATTAATATTAACTAAGATGAATGAATGCTGTAGAAGTATTGTTCATTGTTCATGTTAACTAATGAACCTTATTGTAAAGTGTTACCATGATTTGTCACAAAACACACAAGAGACAATGATGTCAAACATGTTGCATTAATTCTTGAGGGGCACAAACATGAATAGGTTATCAATTGAGAGTATACAATGGAGGGGAAGATTTTCAGTTAATAAGTTATATTTTGGCCTTTTTTCACACAAACATACAGAATAATAGAAATATTAGCACATTGACTAAATTTGAGGTATTTGTGGACCTGGACAGCACCTGGTCTCTTCATTCCTTCATTGTATGGAAAATAGCTGCTTGCACATGCTGCTAAATTTCCCCTTTTGTAATAAAAAGAAAAAAGAATGCCATACGTGGCATCAGGGTGAGAGAACTTCACTTCTGACTGTATTTTCCCTGTACTAACTCTATGAAATATATAAGCCTCATATAAAATATGTTATATGATTCTACATAAAAACAACTAATAACTAAACAATGACACAGATAAATAACTGCACAGATTATCAGAGGTGAAGTTCCTCACAGCACTTAAGTGAGGCTAGTCCTAACACCCTGCGCTATATAGCTGTTTACTAGCCAACCTCAGGTAATGTAATGGTGGGTAATGACTCTCATACGTGCATACATACACATACATGGGGTAGATGTTTGCGGTCTTGTGTGAGCCTGTGTGACGTTGACATTGATAGAGCTAAATGAATGGGGCGCCATTAGTTCTGGGTCATTACATCGCTAAACTGGGGTTTCGCTGCAGAGAGAGCAGAAACAGCACGGTGGTCGACCGCCGCTTTTGTGGTTCAGGCCCGCCATCATTGTCATTGTGCTGTCATTTCACTTTATACAGTAAACGTTGTTATAAATGCAGCAAAAATGAAATTTCATTGGTCAAATTTGCAGTTCTTCTTCAACAAAAATGAATCTGCTCCAAGAGGATTCAGTTATTACAGACATAAATGTGGGGCAAAGATGTTCTGGCAAAGTGAGAAATAACAGTCTATTCCCAAGGCCAGAACATGAAGGGGTTCAAAAAACAAAAGGTGTCCAGACGGAGCCAAAATTCCCTCCTCTTTTCTACCTCTCTCTCCCTGACTCAATTATGACTGCCGTTTCCCTCCTGTCAGTATAACCCCTTCAGCACACCGCTCTTCAAAAGCAGCTCTGACTCAATCAGCTACACTCAACATTAACACACGCTAATTATTCATGAGGCTGAAGTCACCGCGACCACAGAGAAAACCTCACCGCATCTCCTCGTTAATGTACACGTTTCTCTCCAACGTACCTCAATCCATGCCAAGACATCCAACGCAATCACAGCTGTGTTAAACCGGGTTTACATCTGGTCAGGGGAAAGCAATTCTACTCTTTTATGTAATCAATGAAATATGTCTGTCGTTTACTGTTGGAAATGTGATTACTGGCCCGTCTGGCTGTGGCTACAGTAACAAGAGCGCTGTTAACATCGTCACAGTAACGCTCCGGGAAAGGTATTGCCTGTCAGTGCCCAGCGAGGACGGAGTTTATTCCTTCTTAATAGGCTTTGGGCTGAGTTCCCACCGGAGAGTTTGGTTGACAATCTGACAAAGTTATCTGGAGATAAATGGGTTATGGAGCGGAGAGAAAGGGCCAGAGAGAGAGTGAGTGAGTGAAAATGTCTCAGATTTGATGGAGGTTTGATGGAGGATGTAGCCAGGGGTCCAGAGGTCTAGGCAAGTACAAATGCATGCTGTACCATAAAAACATACACAGAGTCTTACATTCTGGTCCGTTTGCTAAATTTGTGTCCATGCACTATTAACACTGTTTTCAAACTCAACCACCAAAATATTAGCTATGTTCCAACACCTATAGAGCGGCCTACCTTGATGCCATTTGATACCATCATGCACGCTTCAGGTACAAAGGCAGTTCCGAAAGGTAGGTAGCAAGCAATTTAGAATACTTTTAAAAAGCGTGCTTATTACAGAAATAAAATACTTTAAAAGAATATACATAAATGCAAACTGAATGTAGTTTTCGGACACATACCCCCGGTTTCACAGAAAAGGCTTAAATGCATGTTTGAGCTGTTTTTAGCTGAAAGCAACATGCACTGGCATATCTAAAAAAAAAAAAATGTCAGTGCCATTGTTTTGTCTCAAGATGTACACCAGTAATGCTTTTTTTTTAAGGCACATTTATAAAAGCTACTTAAATGACATAATTGAACTAAGAACTAATCCTGGCTTAGTCTAAGCCCTGTCTGTGAAACCGGTTATAATGTATGTAATCATCTTTAGCAACATTAGTCACAGCATGCTAACAAGCACATTTAGAAACTCAATTCAGAAACATTCGAAAAAATATTAAATGCGATACTTCTGGATATGAAGATTGAGCACGAACAGTTGGTTCGACCCATCTTTCAGAATCAACTTTTGTGCAAATCCAGCGTTGAACTGACCCTCGTTTGCGAAGCAGTACACCCTAAAACAGAACATTTGTAATGTTTATGTGGCGCAGACATTATATCAATAGGTGCTATAGCAAGGACATAAGCATGGTCCATGCCTCACTCAGGGCGGGATCTATGCTAATAGGGCAGATCGTCACCAGTCATGGGCGGGTCTTGCCCCTACTGTGACGTCACAGGAAATCTGGAACAGAGTATTTTCAGACACTGCTTCTGATTTATGGAGATAATAAAAAAGGAGAGGGTACCTCCATTATAGGCTGGTTGTTTACACACACTGTGGACCCATGAATTTTGCATAAGAGGTCCCCTTTAAATGAATAATCGATCCTTGTCCATCAAACACCTTTTTGTCCGTCTGGGAAGTTTCCACTTAACAGTTTGATGTGTGTCGAGTTGGTAAAAAATGTAATATAGCCTATGCACTGGACTTTATTTTGAATTTAATAACAAACACATAAAACCTTTAGCGCTATTGCAACAAAAATAAAGAGCAGTGGATGTGTATTAGCTGTGTAACTGATGCTTTTTTTAAGCTGTTAAAAAATATTTTGTCGCGCAAGCCTCTCAGCTCGCAGCTAAATAAGTAATATTTTCTTGTGTACTTATTACTTCTCATCAACACAAAATGAGTTCAAACTAAGCTGTATACAGTCACCATTCAAAATTATTTTTATTATTACAACTCACTAACATCATTCTGCTTTCGCCACTGTTCTTCTATTGACATGCACCCAGCTCGGAATGTCAAGTCTTCGACAAGTGGTGTATTTATGTGCACTCATCTCATAAATAGGATCATTCAACATGACTGCAGACCAACAAAATGTACCCAATATGGCAGACAAGTTCAGAGAAACATCTATACATTCTTTGAATTACTGACAGGCATCAGTTAACAAAGTTCAATCTAATTAAAATGTTCTTCTGCAACTCAATATTTGTCTGTGCTGTGCATTTTTGTGCTTATTAGAGTGTTTTTAGCATAGCAACATGGTAGCATGTTGTCAAGTTTCCTGTGTGTTCCACATGAGGAGCATCTGTATGGCATGCAGTGTTGCCACCTTTGTAGAATGTTACAAATCTAGGTTCCAGCATGGTACTTTAAAGGATAACTGCTTATGTAGATAGGAAACTGCTCGCTATAGGTTTTGGAAAAAATATTTTATTAGCAGTTGTACAGTGCAGTAGTTTAGGGTGACCATATGTCCTGTTTAACCAGGACATATCTGGCCAGGATTTCGAGATCGCCCAAAATGCCCGGGATTCGTCTTTTGCTTTCTACAGTCACAATTCATTATGTTTACATTATTACGTTATTTGACACTGACACGTACGTGCCAGCTTTGCAGGTCATGCATTCTGATTCACACGGATCCCGATCGAGACGAAAACACAGGAATTTTCTTAGCAATGCTTACACGCACATCAACCGATCACTTGTTTAGCGTTCATGTAAACACTACATTCAGATTAACCAATCGGAATTAATTCAGTAATTCAACCAGACCTGGAATATGGTCACCCTACAGTAGTTAATGTTAACTAATATCATAATATCAGTAAAAGTCTGTAATTTCTATATGGTTCATCTGATGTGCGTGCCTGTCAGTTCATGTTATGGCAGCGGCCCTTATGACTGGAGAGAATGAAGCCTTTAAATGTCATGATAGCAACATCTGATCAACCTAATTAAAGAGAGAGAGACCTCATCATGGACCTAAACATTGAGGGGACGTGACAACTACACACTTTCAAAAAGGGCTCTGTTTCAAAACCAAGTAGTCTAAGATGCCTTGCTGTCTACTACCTACATTGGGAGCTGCCTTCTAAGATAGCAAATCCTAACCGAATGCTACCTTATACAGTAAGTGACGGGCTGACAGCTTTGGAATGTTACTCAGTAGGCAGCAACTCAACAAAAAGAGCTCTCATCATGTAAAGTGCAACGGAAACACAATTGATTCCAATAGAGTTTGATGTTAGCATGTTGCTATGCTAATGAGATAATAATACATAAGAAGTAAATAAACATTAGATGCATTGTCCAACAAGTTAAACTAATTTTATTTGAATGAATAGTATTTATAATGATTTCTTTCAATTTGTCTGCCATCTCGGATGATTTTTTTTTTTTTTTTCTTGTCATCTGTGAAGGTCTTCATTTGAAATTACCATGAAATCACTCAGTGCTGTAAACTCTTGACTGTTGATTAGTGCTGGGAAGGATAAAAAAGACAAAATGTTTCACATTTGCAATACTGTTATCCAGTTCAGATGTGACAGTGTTGTAAACACAGAACATAAGTAAGTAAGTGTGTGTGTGTGTGTGTGTGTGTGTGTGTGTGTGTGTGTGTGCGTGTGTGTGTATGAATTGATTTTGCCCAGCGAGACAGACTCTGCTAATGGCGTCTTGGCCTGACTGAAACATATACCAAAGTGATTATTCATTACAGGGCCATTTCATGGTGTTCATCACTACAGAAGCTTCTGTCTCTCAAACCAGCCGTGCTGGAATAGCCCGAGGAAACACTGTCAAATCTGTGCGAGTGTGGCGGTCCTGCTAGCTCACTAAGACTTCCCCCAGCGTGCTTCACAGAAAGGGGCAAAAAAGAAGAATATGTTAAGGAGGGCCGCCTCATATGCGGTCAGACTTGAGAATAATGGCTTAAAAAAATGAGTTCATTAAGCTACAGTGGTGTTGTATGGTTGCTATGCTGTATGATTATGAATTTTATATGCAAATCTGTACATTAACCTTGTGTAAAACTTAAATAAGCAGGCTAAAACCTTTTTGCCATTTTTGAGTCTAATTGACAGCTCCATAAATCTGCCTTTTGTATGTATGTCTAATAGAACTGGACATGTTTATAAAAAATAAAAATTAGAAATAAAATATCTTACATTTGTCAATTGTTTCTCCTAGACAACAATGAGAGAGAGATAGCAGATACCAAGCAAGTTTGACATTTCAATGTGAACTCAGTTTCTCATTATTCTTCCAAGATAAAATGATTTCAGCTAATATTCATATATTGACTAGCCACATTAGCCTTACTAGATTTTATAACTCTATATGACTATAGGCCTACGTGCGGTCACATTTACCATTGCTGCGAAATTTTGTGGGCAAAATCTTGTCTTTAAAATAGAAATCCACTAGATCTGGAGTTTCACGCGAAACAGATTACACTCGTTTTCAAGTTGGTTACGCAAATTCGGCATGTTGACCAACAGAAAGCTGCTTGGTTTGAAAGTCACATCTGAGCTGTGCTTCATGTATCGCTACACTATTGCGTACGCCTGCAAAATAATTTTGCTAATGTGACTGCACCTTAAGGTTGCTGTATGGCAACAAATGTTTCTAATTGTATTTCTCCTTAGGCATTAGGAGTGGTATATGAGACACCATGGACATTTAAATGAACCATAAATGAGTGCTCCCTTAAGTCTCATGAGCTGAAAGAGCAACCTCTGAGCAATAAAAGTTTCCTCTAGGTGCAGATGTGTTGAAATGTATACACTCCCTTTTGTGGACATGCCTGTCTGCACCAACACTTTATTTCTCCTTTGTTGTGTGTGTGTGTGGTTGTGTGGTTGTGTGTGTGTTTATGATGGTCAGAGCCTCAGCTGTCCCAAAGCTGAAATTGGCAATAAAGTTGAGCTCATATAGATCAACTGAGTGGGCTAAGGGTGGACCTGTCACCTCGGCCATCTCTCTCTCTCTCTCTCTCATTCCCTCTGTAACACTAACACATAAACACAGTTTAAGAGGATACACACTCTTTTTTATCATGATATATATCATGAATTGCTAATATCAGGAGTAGGCCCATGATGGTTTTGCCATTAAAATAGTTTTTAAAAGTACTAGACTTTTGTTGGTTGCTAAAAGCATTAACAAATTAGGCAACATATTTAATAAACAAATACACAAAGGTTGGCAGATGTGTTTAACTTTTATAAATGCGGGTTTTCCTATTAAACGGAAATCTGCTGCTGGCTGTGCAGATTAAACATGTGCCTGGTCATGAGACAAGAACAGCCACTTCCTGTTATTGTACTAAAATAAATTTGTCTAAGTGCTGATATTGCTAATTCCTTTTAGCTCGAAACAAAAAATAATTCTGTAGTAAAATGAATCGTCAAGAAATGATGATATTTAAAACTTCAGCTCTTTTGACTGATTAGCAAATTAAACTGATGGAAGTCACAATACTGTATTTGCTAGGGTGTTCTGTGTGGTAATTATTATATTATATGGATTGTTCGTCAGATGCCATGATGGGTTACATGCCGATAAATAAACGTGTTTTCCTAATGGAAACAAAATGGTTTATTTGAAGGTTTTTTACAAAAAGGTCATAGTTTGTTTTATATCATGCTCTTATTATGCAGGTAAAATCACATAACAGGCACTTTGCCTTTCAGTTGGTGATGTGTTTCTGTCATTAAGTGGGCTGTGAGCCACACGGCAGCTTGTCTTTGCCTTTCACAGAAGTTTTGCATGTTGAAAGGCATGTGTTATATCACACAAACAGCCATGCAACCGAGAAGGTTTGAAAGAACCACAGTGCTCCCTGCTGGATGACCATAACAATTCACTTGTTCATTGGTTTAAGAATGACTGGTCAAAAATCCTGCTTTCTTAGGTGATGCAATTGTGCGTATGAGTGTTTTGCACGATGCATGTTCACGATGATCTATTAACAGTGTGCGTAATTACCCTGGCGGGCAATGCAAAAAAGCTTGACTTTAAAGGCTTCCTCCAAGAATTTGTCTCGTTCACAGACAACCTGCATGGCCAGTGGGAAACGGCAACAAAGATGAATTGACTTTTCACAATATATAACAATCAACATCTTCCCTGTAGATGTTTTCCCTCATGGCTGGAGGAAACAGATTTCACAGCGTAATTAAAACTCATAAATGAGTGTCGCTGGGCGTGAGCGCCGGTCTGGGATCCACGGCCGGTAGCGTGACCCTCGGCCTTTGGCTGCTCTGCGTGTTGTGAAACAGAGGAACTGTGCTGTCACTTGCATTCATTTTTCCAGCGTTCTCAGTGTCTCGAGGGTCTCCGACGGGTGGACATGTTAATATTGTGTCACAAAAGAGAAGGAAGGGATGAGAGATGCCAGCAAATTTCAAGCATCTTTCTGTCACCAGCTATTTTACTCCCTCCTCGCAGTGCATTTGCATGTATTATGTGTGATGCATGGGTGCATCTTTTCCAAAGGTCCTCTGTGTTTATACACCATTGGCTTTCCCTTGCATTTTAAAGCCAACATAAAAATCGAAATGTTTACTTACTAATGCACATTCCTGGTCTTGTTGATTCACTTGCCATAGTCCATGATGTGTACATACTTCAAATCGCGCTTACCTGGAGAGTCATACGCCAGCCGAGCAGTGACAACGGCGTGTTGTTGTATAGAGACCACTTTTTTTCCCACGTTATCGAAAGGAATAAAATCAAGCACCATCCTATGTCAGATTAACACCATAAACTCGAATAAATTGGCAAAACTCAAAAAAAATGTAGGTAATCAGTTACATCAAAATATTTAAGTTATGCAATTCAAAGTTTAAGTAAGCAGAACTGCAGATTTTTATTTTGTATTTATACATTTTTATTGTTCTTAACTTGAAATATTTGAGTAAGCTAATTTATACATTTAACTCAAAAAATTATCATGTAATCTCAACGTAAATATTTGTAGTAGTGGGAACTTGGCTTTAACTAGTTAATTCAGTAAATACCCCCACCAAAAAAAAAAAAAAAAAAATCTTCTAAATTAGCATAGCAACACATTAAACACTACCAAATTATTGCCAAATTTTTGTATTTACTCTCCCTTTCAGTGTCATGGCAAAGCATGCTGGGAAATAGAAATCCCAGCCCAGTTTCAGTTAAATTTGTCTCTAAATTAAAATCAACAAATTCATAAAACTCAAAACACTTAACATTGTAATTGCTTTAATACTAATAAGTTATTTTGATTGATCTAATGTGTTGAATTCAAGTTTACCCTACTCAAACCAAGTAATTATTTTCAGCATTTGGGTTCACATGGAGGCAAAATTAGATTGTGAATGAATGAAATGGTTTATTGATTAAGAAATAAGGGTAATGATAAAATGTCCTCTGGGAATTGATTGGATTGTTGTCATTTGCACTCCACTCCAATATTTTATCAAAATAAGAATAGCCAGTTCTGGTTTCAGGGTGACTTTAACAGGCCAGATGTCCTGATTTTATAAGAACATGTTTGTTTTTAAAGACAAAATGATTTCACATAATAAAGTTCTGGGGGAAAATGTACATGCAATTAAGTTCCTGACACACAAAAAGAATTTAAGAAACTATTAAATAGGCTACCCCCAAAAAACCTGCCTAGACTTGACCAAAGAATGACATTATACAGCTATGTCCTTGGAAGGTCTCCTAGGCCTACCTACTCTTCTCTCTCGATCCGTGCGGTGTGATGTGCCGTGTAAATCTGCGGATTACCGGAGACAGAAAGATACGGAGCAATCACAAACATGCGGCCGCCGCAGCTGATATGTGCCTCTTGTGGCGTCAGGCCTGCGTTTCTCCAAACTGTCACACAGTCGTCCCGCGTCCCGTCTCGAGACACGATCTGCCCGATGCCTCCTGACAGGCAGCACGTCTGCTCCCGCTGCCCATCTGACTGCGCCCGATCCTGCTGTACGTTTACATCTACAGCGGCTGCACTTACAGGTTATGAGAGGTAGCAGTGCAGACAGTAACGCACGGGACACGCGGCTAGACAAATCAGTATAACGGGAGGGAAAGAGAGAGAGAGTGGTAGTGGGAGATCGGTTCCCCCCACAATATATTTCTAACTAATGTGACCCCGTATTGTGTATAACAATTGGCATGGGAAAACTCCCACAGGCTACGGATTGTCCCCGGAGTGGGGATCGCTGTCCTGCGTGCTGGCTCATACATACAGGATGTGGCAGCTCCGGGCATTGCGCTGCCCTGGCGGCGTGCGTTCATGAGAACGCTACGGGCTAAAACTGTCTGACGCACCGCGACGCGCAAACAAAAGCAGAGGCAGGGAAAACAACAGAATTAGTCTTACCTTGCTCCTCATGTGCACCTAATAGTTTATGATCGTTTGTATATGTGCTCATTATGCGTGTATTTAGGCCAGCTGTTTTTATTTTATTAATAAAATTTAATTTGTTTGTTTCCATAAATGTATTTGTTTTTTACATAGTTAAATAAATAAGAAAAAATAAAACAACAATAACAAATATAAATAGCATATGTGTCATCTTATGGCGTTTTTTTTTTTTTTTTACAGACAGGGCTTAAATTAAAGGGCCTTTTCCAATTAGGAAATTTAAGTGGCTTTTAACATGCCTTAGAAATAAAATATATATATATAAAAAAAAAAAAAATTAATAACAGTAGGTGTGCCAAAACAATGGAACTGACTACAGTCAATCCAAAAATTCTTCAGACACCATATAACTTTTTCTATTTTTTTTACTAGTGGGTGCAGGACAATATAGTTCATTTAAGTGAGGATAGAACAATGAAGTACATTATACCCAACAATTCTTCATACAGTGGACTACCAGTAAAATGTATAAACATTTGGGACCAAAATTTATTCAGACACTTTGACCTGACCATGTTTTGTGTTAGTGTTTTTTCTTTAATTGCTAATGCGACCTTTTTACACCATAGACGAACAAAATTAAGCATTACTTGGTAATTGGTTGACCTAAATTATATTATCTAATTGTGTACTTAAATTTAAGAGCTGACAGCTATCCAACCTAATTCATTTGTGAGACAGTCTAACAGAAGGATGGCCAAAACAATGAAATATCAACTGATCTGATAACTCTGAGTTCTTGGAGTACCATTTTCTAAACTACAGTGAATAAACTGTGATAATGTGCGAAATGTTGAAGGTGTCTGAATAAATTTAGGTTTGACTGTATTTTAAGATATGCTAGTGCATTGCTTTCAGTTAAAACAGCTCAAACATGCATTTTAGTCTAGGTTTAAGCCTTGTCTGTGAAACCGGGGGTAGGCCTATGTCTGCAATTTAGGGCAAAGTAATTATGATTGGACTGCGGATGCTGTCGCGTCTTCCTGAAACGGGACACAACATCACAGAAGGGCTTTTTTTGTTCCTGTTTAGGGTTTGTGAGTTAGGACTAGATGCTTGCGCATCGTTTTAAACAGGAAGCCTTGTTTGCCTTCTCACTGTCTGTCCTCCTCAAAGGAAAAATAAGAGATCTCGACCAAGTAATTCAGGCAGCGATTTGACTGATGGGAGCAAGAGAGAGAGATAGGCACGCAACACTTCCAAAGCCGCAGTCGCTTTCCATGATGTCACCCACACCTGGACCTTATAGAGTTAATAAGGCCAGTTTGATTGATAGCTGACATTTCATTATGGAGGAGTCATACAGTGATTGTGTAAATCCAAACAGACACGCAGCACGGAGGACGAGCAGGAGGATGATGCTGGGAAACAGACAGCCAAGTGAAGCAGAGGGAAACTTGCTGCAGGACTCGGGAAACTCTAAACCCTCGCTGTCATTTTGATTTAAATTTCCAAGATTTAGATGAGAAAAAATGAGTAAATACATATAGGATGCTATTATAAACTGTGCTGCAACCCTTTCATCTGCTGTACAGTTGTGTGTGAGCTGACCGATGCCAAGATCACAAGGATTTTTTCCCCCTCAATTCTTCATCAAGAAGATACTTACAGTATGATTGCATGAAAACAAACACGGGGAAATTGTTTATGCAATACATCCATGCAGAATCTAAAAATGAGTCTGAATTCTGTGTCGGTGGGCTATTCCAGGGAAGTTCAGCATCTCTTTGATCTTATGATGGGTTTTGTTTCAGTGAATGCTCTCAAACAAAGTTACAAATCCTCACTGTGGTTGGAGCAATAAAAGAAGAAAGACTGACTCCATAATTTCCTGATTGAGTGGGTCCATTGCACATTAAGCTTCAACAATTCATCAAAAATATTATAATCCTATCTCTCTTTTTGAATTGTTGACGCTTTGTTTTAATGCGCAATATATATATATATTATACCGATCAAAAGTTTGGAAACATTATTATTTTTAATGTTTTTGAAAGAAGCCTCTTATGCTCATCAAGCCTGCATTTATTTGATCAAAAATACAGAAGCAACAGTAGTATTGTGAAATATTATTACAATTTAAAATAATGGTTTTCTATTTGCATATACTTTAAAATATCATTTATTTCTGTGATACAGAACTAAATTATCATCAGCCATTACTCCAGTCTTCAGTGTCACATGATTCTTCAGAAATCATTTTAAAATGCTGATTTGATACTCGGTTATTAAGTCAAGTCAAGTCAAGTCAAGTATATTTGTATAGCGCTTTTCACAATACAGATTGTATCAAAGCAGCTTCACAGAATTCAATTAAAATAATACAACAAGGTTTGTTTCTAATGGAATTTATTGATTGATAAAATCAAATTAAATTAAATATCCCCAAAATATCCCCAACTGAGCAAGCCAAAGGCAACAGTGGCAAGGAACTGAAAAACTCCATCAAGTGACCTAATGGTGTCCTAAAACTCCATCAGGTGACCCAATGGAGAAAAAAAAAACCTTGGGAAAACCCAGGCTCAGTCGGGGGCCAGTTCTCCTCTGGCATTTATGAACTAGAGGCCGGATTGTAGTTTAAAAATATTATATGAATGCCTGGCTGAAGAGATGCGACTTTAATCTAGTTTTAAACTGGGAGAGCGAGTCTGAGCAACGAACAGTATCAGGAAGACTATTCCAGAGTTTTGGAGCTAAAAGTGAAAATGCTCTCAATTATTATTATTATTATCAAGGTTGGAAACAGTTGTGCTGCTTAATATTTTTGGAACTTGTGATATTTTTTTTTCAGGATTCTTTGATGAATACAGTTTTTAAAAGGACAGCATTTATTCATTACAGAAATATTTTCTAAAAATATAAATATTTATTACTTTTTAGCAATTTAATATTCTTGCTGAATAAAAACGTCTTTTAAAAAAAAATTAATGAAAAAAAAAATTAATGAACGCAAACTTTTGAATGGTAGTGTATATTGTTACAAAAGATTTCTATTTTAAATAAATGTTCTTTTTAAACTTTTTATTCATCAAAGAATCCTAAAAAAATATATATATATTAAGCTGCTTAACTGTTTCCTTCATTGGTAATAAATCATCTTATTAGAATGATTTCTGAAGGATCATGTGACACTGAATACTGGAGTAATGGCTGATGAATATTCAGCAATGTATCACAGAAATAAATTATATTTTTAAGTATATTCAAATAGAAAACTATTATATTAAATTGCAATATAATATTTCACAATACTACTATTTTTAATCAAATAAATGCAGGCTTGATGAGCATAAGAGACTTCTTTCAAAAACACTAAAAATAGTAATGTTGCCAAACGTTTGACCATAGGCCTATATTAGACAAATATTTTAAGGCATCAACTTCTTCAACATGTACTAATTAAGATAGGCCTACTTTATTATCATTTGCCATACACTGTCATACAATTACAAAATGTTGCCGTGTATAAATACGCAAATTAGTTTGTTACTCATTAAAGTTTGGTCATTTTTTTGGAGTAGGCCTAAGAGTTATCAAAACAACACTGAAACTACATTCACTAAGTAGATTGTTTGCTAACAATAAATCAGACCATACAAATAAATTAATCAAATAAACTAAAGAGACTTTTTTGAATATATTAATTTGGAAAATAGATTAGTGAGCTTTATAATTGTTATTATCAGTATTAATAATAAATAATTATTATTATTATATTTGTTTTTGCTTGATCAAATCATTTAAAAGGGCCATAAACGTAGCCTACCTGGTTTTCTATTTTTATTTATCTAGGCTACCATATGAAATCAAGCATTAGAATCAGCACATGGTCTCATCTGTCCATCATGACGTAAGAGGGGCGGGACTAGAGGATCTTCACCAATCAGCGAGCGCTTTTTGTGTCAGTTTGGTTTCCGGTGTAATCAAGATGGCGCTTCGGGAGCTGAGCTCGCTCGAGAGATTTCTAGGATTAAAAAAGCCAAATAAATACAGCACGCAGGGAGGCAAAAAGGTGAATCAAGCGATGAACGTGACATACTTGGAGTTACAAGCCTGTATTATATTTAAAGATGCGTTTGTGTTGGGTAATATGACATATATAAGGGATCGATTGAATGAATGACTTGTGTAAATCAGAGGGAATATATTACTAGCTGCTATACGATTTCAGTAGTTTTCCATTTATCACGATTTAGCAGCATTTTGACATGAATATTTCTTTGATTTCATAAATAAATGTTAGTGTTAGTAGCCCAACTGACAGATCTGTGTTGTTGTGTGACATCTGGAGCACCAAAGACAGTACAAAATATTACTAATAACTTACGTATTGTAGATAGCATGTTAGTGAGTCGTTGGCACATAAAATACCTTGGATGATTTACAAATTTACACACACAAAAAACAACAACAACAAAAAACACTAGGCTTCAAAAAGACCACATGGCCATTTTAGCTAACTTGTATTGCAGCATGTGGATCCCCCAAAAGTACAAATTACTTTAGACAAACTTAACAAAAGTCATGAGCACTTTTAGACCCACCAGGTGTATTTGAGGCTCACATAAATTTGTCATGTAGCCTATTTCCAAAGAGAAAAGGTTCAGAGGTAACTTTATCCCAGAAATTGTAGGCTATTTATATTGTCCCCCAAAATTTGATTTGAACTTTACTACAGACACCGAACACTATTATTTGCATTCATACCATTTATAATGATGCCCTATCCCATTTATAATAAATAAATAAAAATAATGGAATGCTGTCAGCATCAAAAGTATGTTCTAAAATAAAGATTTTTTTTAACATAAACATATGTATTATATTGTTTCTTTGTTTTTTTTTTTTTTTATGTAAAACTGCAACCATGGCTGCAAGCAACACTTTTAAATTACAGGTTGAATATTGGGACTGATAACTGTGTGTTCAGTCAACACTGTAAAACTTCATATAAAGTAATGAATGACTCTTCATCAGCCTCAAAACCATGTGCAAACATCATTATTTTGTTCATTTGCATTGATTTTATGAAACACCGCAAAACCCTTGATTTGGCTAATTTCTTGACAGCTGAAGTTAAGAAGGTTTATGTATTATGTTTTTAAATGTAATTAGCCTATGTATTAAATTCCATATTAGTTTTTTTTTCTCCTGTGTTTTTTCTGTTCCTCTTATTTGATGAATAGATCCATGCTTGTTGATTGCTTTCATCTTTCATGATGATTCATGCTGTTCATACAGCACAGAAAGTAGATTTTTAATATTTATTCTATTATTTGTCCAATTGTAGGTCCCTGTTCTCCAAAACAACAATGGACCGGCATTGATTGGTCTGGTCACCATAGCATCCCATCTGGTCCATGAGGCCAAGAGAGCTGAGCTGCTAGGAGACAGCGCTGAACAGAGAGCCGTGGTCCAGCAATGGATCGAACACAGAATAACACGACTAGACAACTGTTCTAAAGAAGAGGTCAAAGTTATATTGAAGGTAAGATGATGATGAGTAAGGCTAAGTGGTTCCTGTATTTATCATTTTTAAAAAAGGGCCTGGTACACATTTGTTTTTTTGTCTAACAATGCTTCAGACAATATACAGCGGGTGAAATAAGTATTGAACACGTCATCATTTTTCTCAGTAAATATATTTCCAAAGGTGCTATTAACATGAAATTTTCACCAGATGTATCCCAAGTAAGCCATACATACAAAGAAACAAACAAAAATAAGTTCAGAAATTAAGTTATGTGTAATAATGTGAAATGACACAGGGAAAAAGTATTGAACACTTGAAGAAAGGGAGGCGCAAAAAGGCATGGAAAGCCAAGACAACTGCTGAAAACTTACAGTAATTAAAAAGCAATCCAGCCCCCTGTCAGTGGAAATTAATAACAGCTGGTTCAGTCCCAAATGATGGCCTACAAAAAGGTCTCATTGCCAAGGTGTCACACAAGACACATCTCATGATGGGTAAAAGCGAAGAGCTGTCTCCAGACCTTCGCAACCTAGTTGTTGCAAAACATAATGATGGCATTGGTTATAGGCGCCATTCTAAGCTTCTGAATGGTCCAGTGAGCACTTTTGGGGCCAGAATACGGAAGTGGAAAGACAATAATTTCACCATAAATTTGCCTCGACCAGTGATCCTCGCAAGATTTCTGATAGAGGAGTGTAAAGTATAATCAGAAGCACTAACCCCCCAACCCCCACCTCCAAATCATTCTTTTAGGTTATTGGCTGGAACACTGTTTGTTATGTTTCATGGTCCAGGCTGGGCCAGTTTGTTTTTCTTACCGTTTGTGGAGCCTGGGCTGTCTACAGAGACCGTGTTTTTTTACAGTGTGTTCAGGGGACAGGCAGCTAGCGGATAGTGAGGAGATGTTTGCTGGATGTGACAAAAAATGTTTTGGCCTAAAAAACGAGTGACATCGCTTAGAGCACCTTTAATATTTGTAACACAGAAATATTGATACTGTGTGGTTGAAAAGACTGTGAAAGTGAAGCTGTCTCGTACATTGACAACTGCTCTCTCTGGGTTAGCGGCAGCGGAAACAGATTTAAATGTTCTGGTGTGTTTTTTTTTTTTATTATTTTTTTTTTTTTTTATATATATAATGGTCATATAATGGTACATGCACTTTTACAAGTTGATTGCACTGAAATGTGTGTTGGCAGTGCCTTTAATCTTCTTATGTGTTTTCCCCCATCTCAAATCAAGCCGTTCGATTTTGTGACGTCACAAAATCGACGCCCCTCCCACGATTGTTGATTGACAGCAGCGTTTCAACACAGACCCGCCCTCGCTCGTGAGCGAGCTGTCAATCATAGTCCGCGCGGACCGGCACGGTCATTGTTGATACGCTGGAGCACTCTCTATGAGCAGAATGGCGTCTAAGCGATTGTGGTGTTCTGTTCTTGGGTGTAATAACGAACACAGCAGTCATTTTGATGTTCCTAAATCCGAACCGCTGAAGACGCAGTGGCTGAGTTTGTTTTCAAAGGGAATATTCCCCACGATCAACGTCAATGCTTTCATGTTTGCACGAATCATTTCACACACCAGACTGCTTTACAAACGAGGGTCAGTATAAAGCTGGTTTTGCTAAGAAGCTGCTCCTGAAAAAAGGATCGGTACCAACTATTCGTGTTCCTGCTGCACCTCCAGAAGAAGTGAGTGTAACGTTTTATTAACCTTTAAATTAATATTTATATTAATCTTTGCAAATCGCTTGCTGCACGCTTCACGATGAATGCGGCTGTTTACACTCAGGGTACATTACGGCATGTTTTCTATATACGACGTTCTCAATATAATTCATAATCCCACGTTTATAATGAACAACGCGTTATGGTTATTGTGTTACGGTGTACGCACAGAACAGAGGGGCGGGCTGAGCAAAGCTCATTATCATTTAAAGACACATGCACTTAAACGGCTTGCTGAAAACAGAGCTGTTTTTGACCAGGTAAAATGAGTGTTTTCTTACAATACTAATGAGAATTTTTAATTAAAGTATATTACAAACTTTTAATTTAGCCCCTAAAGAATCATATTAGCTTGTACAAAAATGGCATTATATGACCCCTTTAAAAGTTTTTGTCATTTAGGAATAAGATTGCGTGGGTGTTTGAATCGTGATCAAGAATTTTTTAAAGATAAATCATGCAGCTCTATCTTATACTCGCTCTCGCTCTCGCTCTCGCTCTCTCTCTCTCTCTCTCTCTCTCTCTCTCTCTGAATTGATATCTGACACCAGAACCGTTTTCGGAACCGAAACTTTTTCACATGGTTTCCGGTATTTTTCAAAAAACACTACCGGTTCTGGATAAGAACCTATCTGTTTGCGGATAGCAGGATAATATGACACCGCATTCATGTGACACTCATTCAGTAAACCCAAGTGTCGTTTACTCTGCTGCGCATAATGGCCCTCATTTATCAAAAGTGCGTACACCAAATTTCCAGCGTACACCTGGCGTACACCCAAAACCACGGTGACTTTGAGATTTATCAATATGGACGTTGGCGTACGGCACGCTCAAATCCTACACCAGCTCAGGAGGTGGTGTACATGTACGCACGTTTTTAGTTAGTGTGGAAATGCGCAGAAAAACAATTCCTAACACCACAAAACGCACTTACAAACTAAAAGATATGATAGGTTATTATGACCCACTGTAAAAAAACAACAACATTGTTTACCGATGACCGTTTGACCGATGGTTGACCGTATCAACGTTAACCGATTAAAGTTGTCGGTAGTCGGTTAAAAAAAAAATCTCTAAATTAGACAGTGGACTAAACGCTACTAGGCTACAGTTAGCCATCTCATTCCAAGATCTTTTTGTGTGAAGTGAACAAATCCCTCACACTCAATTTTTCATAACTCGCCTGTTTGTAGGCCTACTTAATAAACCAATAAAAACATTTGGTTTTCTGTGTCGGCTGCAAAGATGAAGTCTGACTCGCGATCTTCGCAGTAGTGAACGCGCCGGAGAGAAATAGCCTACACATTTCATACAGATTAGGCCTACATCATTTTATTTTGTTTTGAATGGTTCTGTTTAAAAGTAGAGATTTCTGTAGATAATAGATATATTTCTATTTTTTTTTAGGTGTGTGAGGCGATCAGTCTACCTTATACGTTGAGTTTCGGTTCATGGATGATAGCTTAACGTTATCTAGTTCAGGCGCTGGCGCCTCCGTGATTATCTCTGCTATTTACTTTTTATTTATTAAATCCAGAAAATTGGATAATGAAACACTGATTAAAATTAAGATACAATTAATACAAAACGAAATTCGCTTTAAAGAAAGGCTTTGTGCTTTCTGTTTGAGGTCTCTGTGAAAGTTTTAAAGCATGCCGCTTTCAGAGCGCTCACGTCCGTAATGGATAACTGTCACATAACAATGTTTTTTCCTCATAAATGCGAACATGAAAAATAAAAGACAAAAGACTTTTTTTAAAAAGACAACCATCCACAACTTTATAACACTCCAGGCAAAGTATACCTCTTTTTTTTGTTCAGTAATAAAAAGGCTTTCAATGACAAAAAAAAAAAATTCAGACTGACAAAATAATAAAAATGACATTCTTCTTCTTTTAAATAATAATAATAATAATACAAATAATAATAATAACGACATTCTTCTTCTAAATAACAATAAGCGTCATTAATAATAAAAATCATAAATAATAAGAAGAATATTATAAATTGTCATGCAATTATTAATGTGAATGAATGGTACTCCACATCACATCATCATCATTATTGTTCACCCCAATACATGTGACGTGATACGAAATTAAATACTAATTGTTTCAAAACACGTGCTGTAAAATAATGCATTGTGATAGGTCATTTGCTCATCCAACGTCGGAGAAGTTTCTCTTCTTTGCCGTCTTCCGTGTGTCCATGGCGTAAAATGAGGGCGTGGGGGAAGCGGAGACTTGAATATATAGTGTTATTCTAATGACGATCGTTTTCAGCCGCGGCATTTATCAAGCGCAGGTATTGCGTACACCTGGATTTCAAAGGTACGCACAGCTTCATAAATCAGGCGATGAGAGGAGTGTAAGCATAATCTTATGCCAATATATACGCCCATTTCTACGCAAGAATGATAAATGAGGGCCAATATTACCAAATGAATAAAAAACACTATATTGACATGCGTTCTGTTTTCTATCATCTGCGGTGTACGTTTGTGATGACGCAAGATGAATGCAAATACACCAGGGTTCGACAGAATCAAGTTGAGTGTGAAACCAGACCAACACTGCGGGGGGCACCAGGAACAATAACACTCTGACTCGGACAGCAGCAAACGTGCCCAGTGTAAATGCCCCCTTAAACATATTAAAATTATTAAAGCACCATCCTCTCATTTAATCCGAAGTGTGAGACCGAAGAAAATGCCACTCCAAATTCAGCATCTATGTGGTCACAAGGGTTTCTCGATAATAGAGGTGGAGTTTTGAATCAGACACATCTGCACTGCAGTCTGTCAGATGGGCTTTAATTGACACGCTGAGGGTAGCAGGGGTCACACGCTGTCCTGCGATCAGTTCAGAAGGGATTAAAGGTATAAAACGTCTGTCTGTGGACAGTGAGAGGCAGTCTCGTTAACACAGGCACTCAGCGGGATGGACGCCTCTCGGCGGTAGCTGTCAGTGTGTGGCGCAGTGCTGTCCGAGCATGGGTCTAGAGCAGATCGCTGGTTAATAGTGGCAGTTTAAACAGTAATGAAGGGCTGATGTAATGCCCACGGCACGCCACTGTCTGACCAACTCACAGCACTCTGTAAGGCAGGATCACAACATTTAAAGCAGGAGAAACGAGTCCTGCAGCCTACAGGAATAGACACTAGAGTAACAACAAGACTCAAGGGAGAGTTTACAATGACCAGGATAAAGCTCATCCTGGATGGGTGGATTTGAAGATAAGAAAAGCTGAATCGACTGTAAGAGAGAGCTTTGTTTCAGAGTAAAACTGTAAGTTGGGTAAGATTGAAGCCACAGTCTTCTAAACTCTGCTCAAAAAAAAAAAAAAAGCAGCATTCC
Source organism: Rutilus rutilus (assembly GCF_951802725.1). NCBI lineage: Eukaryota > Metazoa > Chordata > Actinopteri > Cypriniformes > Leuciscidae > Rutilus > Rutilus rutilus. Next base: position 22,367,229 of record NC_140228.1, read on the forward strand.
TTTTTCGGTATACTGTATTAAAAAAAAAAAAAGTAAGATTTGCATATCTTTATTGGAAAGGGATTGAACAATGTTTTAATGCTTGTTCAATGAACATAAAACAATTATTACACTACATCCTTATGCATCGCTTTCTGCCAGGACTTTTACGTGCTTTTCCCAAATCACTGAAGTGACGTCGACGTCTGGGTTAGCAGTAGCATGAGCCGTCAGGCAAGTGTTATTTAAATAAACTCCTGATGTACTTGTCTACAAACTTTCCAATGCCTTGTTTTATGAGTACAGAACATATTTGTACTACTGTATAAGTTTGGTACCATTCTGGGCTTTATTAGTGGGGTAATTTACGAAATACATCATAGGATCCATTAGCGCCTGCACTAAGCCATCCGGCTGATTTCTCTACACAATCTCTAACTTTAATAATGTTCAACCAAGGGAAAAAAGGCTTCTGGGGGGGTGTTTGGCTCGAGGTCATGGTGCAAAGGACCCTATGATTATTTTACTCCAAACCATCCCTTTAATAACATGAGTTAGCCGGAGACATAAACAATATAAAACAAAACTATGTATTTTGAACTATCGGGAGAAAATATATAACTCAATAATTAAACATACTACTTACAGGTTGGTCTAAATAAAGTGGGTACTGACCCATCTTTAATGGATATGCTTTTTGTAAATCCCATTTAGACCTCACAGAGATTTGAGAAGCAATCATCAGAAGGATAGACTGCTTTTGTATCGTTGTGATCATTTTAACCACTTACTCTTCACATCCTCATCCTTTGGAAGTTTTTACAAAGAGAATTTGCTTTTGCAGAGCAGAAAACAGCGTCTTCACGACATGTACACAACATCAGCTACAGTGTTTGATGGCCAAAGTAGAACAAAGTGGGATTCAGATTATTGTTTAGGCAGTTCAGAGTCGATTCTTCTTCTTTTTTTTTTAAGGGAAAGGCGATAACTTTTGGCTTCAAAACTTAGCAGATCGTTTACATTCACAGACAGCTACATTACACATTGCATGAAAGGTAATATTCAAAAAAGCATAATGGGGCACTTTAAGACCTAATGCCTGGATCGAATATAGTGTTACTTGTGTGTTTTATTTCTCAACTGTTTACGTTTACTTGAGACATATCTGACTCTGTTAACTAGAATACTCGCCCCCATTTTGATATAATTTTGTCAAGTGCAAGAAGACGGGCCATCCAGCAGTCCTTACTGTAGAGCCGTGTTGGGTGATTTCACACTTGAGTCCTCCTTAAAAAAAAACCTTAGACCCCTTAAACTGGACCAAAAGGGAAAAAGAACCCAGTTCTCTTTACATTCAAACTGTCCCTGTCCCCGAAAGAGGACTTGTGTCCTTTTTTGGTCCTCTTAAGAAGTAATGGGGTCTCCTCTTTGTGTTCATATTGTTGCTCTTTGGATCTAGTCATCTGGTTGACTAGATCAGTGGTTGATGGCTGAAAGTGAACCCTACTCAGACCACCTCCTAAGATCAGGGCCGTTGCTATTAAATTCTGGGCCCCCTGAAAAAACATTGATGTGGGTGTCTACTCATATCATATACGGTATAAGATATGAGCATGGAGGCCCACATCTGGTGCCATGTAACCTAATAGGGATTTCTTACAAAATAACAATATGTTGTTTATATATATAAATATTATATTATATAAATATGCAACCATGAACTGCGCTCTCCATAATGATGAGGGAGTATCAGCAAAGGATTAATTGATTTCTAGCCCTTGCATTAGCTTTACTACTAGATATATTTATGGAGATGAGAAATAAAAACCCACCCTGTACAGCTATAATCAGCTGTTCGGCCGAGCTTTCGATGTTGTTACGGAAAGGCCGAAACTGATCGGTTGGTTTTTGTCACATGACCTGTGGTGCGCTTGCGGCATTCTGAAAAGTTGTTGTTTTCATTTCGCCGCGGCAAATAACATTTGAAATAAATAACATTTCCATAACATTTGAAATAACGAACTTGAACGCGCAAAAGATGCAATATGTGAACATCTAAATGGTTACCAAAATTGATAATTCTGTCATGGTTTACTCACCTTCATGTCATTTCAAAGGTAAACTCATCCATACTTTTTCATAAAAAATATATTAATGAAAGTATGTTCTAGGAGTTTGTAATGACACGAAGGTGAGTAAATGATGAAAGAAGTATCCAAAAATCCAAAAGTGGATTTTTTTTGTTGTTGCGCCAGACAATCCAAACCGTATATAGTTCTAATACAATCATATCACTTTGTACAATTGTGTGCAGAACTGTGTTCAATGTTAAGCTTCATTTCAGAGAGAATGTATAAACCCCTAGGCCAACGTCTCATAACTCAGCACGGTCCAGCGTAACACAGATGTGTCTGTAGGCTGTCCATCCACTCTTCCTCGAACAGAGCAACTGTGAGTTTGATGTGAAACTTTCCAAAGCCTGGATACTACAGCGGGGGTGGTGTGTGTGTGTGTGTGTGTGTGTGTGTGTGTGTGTGTGTGTGTGTGTGTGTGTGTGTGTGTGTGTATGTATAGGTCTCAGGGGACAGGAGGAGCATCTTCAGCACTTGTGCACAATACAGCACCGCGTCTTGAGGGCTAATGGAGGCAGTGAACAGTGTTCAGATGAGCCACTCTTTTACACACACTCAGACAAGCACACGCACTTGTCTGCCTGAACTCCGTCAATCAGAGACCCTTAAAACTTCAAAATATATTACAATTCATTTTACCTTCACTGAAGTGTTTGAATGCCTCTAGCCTTTAGATGGTCATCTTCCATTCTCAATAGGCTTTTTAAATGCAGATAGATCCAGTTTTAAAGTAGATCAGGTGAGTCCCTTTTAAAACCATCAATAAAGCAATAAGCCACAAACAAGGTTGTGCAGTGGTTTTACCACAAAAATTGGTGTTCTTAAGCACGACATACAGTGGACCTAAACTTAACGAGCGGAAAACAAAAAGATGCCATATAGCAGGGAAAGAGACACTGGCATGCAATTTAAATATGCAATTAACTAACCATCTCCTCAAAAGGGTCAATCTGATAACACCACAGATTGATGCAAATAAACCAGTGGTGGTTAGATTTTAAATTGTTGCAAAGTCTAGTTTGTGCTTATTTTTTTCGCAATCTGGAGCCCTGTTAAACTGCCAACTACTGTAATCTCTTAAGGCACAGTAAATGGAACAATGGTGTTTTAATATTACCATTGCTTTTATATGTTGGTGATCCTTCTATACTATTTGTGAACCAATTTTCATGCGTCAGTGTATCGTATAATGTGCTTTGTTTAAAGCAAGCTTTGAGACTGTCAGTGTTAAATGCATCTCAAGTTTTATTCCTGTTCTTATGTATGATGGTCAGAAGCGCTGTTGAACCCTCCAATCATTTTTGGCAGCACAGCAGGCCCAGAGTCACCTCATTTTATACTTCCCTTGCAGGAACTTAACCAGTACCTGGAGGATAAAGTTTACCTGGCTGGGAACATCTTCACCCTGGCAGACATCCTCATGTATTACGGCATTCACCACATTGTTGTAAGTCCCTCAGCGGTGAACTTCAGTCGTTTGAGAGAAGTGATGCAGAGTTCCAATTAAAACAGTAAGACGCTTCAAGCACAGGAGAAACCTGACACAGCAAAAAGATGAGACACATGGTGATGTCATTTCCCAGGACAGCAGCCAAGGAAGTTTAAGGAGCCTGAAGGAGCCCATTGAGACAGGAAGAGAGGGATGAAATGAGAATTAGAGAGAAAGGGAGTAGAATATCACATCTTCACATGCCAGTGCTTGTAATTGACTGACTAATGACTGACAGAGAATTGTTATTACCCAGAAGGCATTGGTGTGTCACTAAGTTTAAACCCCCTGGAGAGATAACGTCAGTTAGACATAGTGTCTAAAAAATGGATTCACCACTTTGTAGATTTCATGCTTTACTGTTGTAAAACATTGAACAACAAAGGAACTTGTTTGGCATTTGTCATGTCAAATTGAACACAAATGCCTGCAATTTTTTATTTTACATTTTTATTTCAGGATTCTTTGATGAATAGAAATTTCAAAAGAACAGCATTTATCTGAAATAGAAAGCTTTTATAACATTAAACACTACCCTTAAAAAAAAAGAAGAAGAAATAAAAGAAATTAATACTTTAATTACAAGGATGAATTAAATTGATCTAAAGTGACAGTAAAGACATTTATAATGTTACAAAAGATTCTATTTCAAATAAATGCTGTTCTTTTGAACTTTCTATTCATCAATGAATCGTGAAAAAAACAAAAAAAAAATATATATATAACTGCCCTTCACTTGATACTAATAATAAATGTTTTTTGAGCATCAAATCATCATATTACAATGATTTCTGAAGGATCATGTGACACTGAAATTTAACATTTAATTTAATATTCAACAATAATATTGATCTGCCTGCATTGACACTATAAGACAAGAACTGTACTGAGCTGGACGATGACATCACGGTTACTCCAGAACAGCTATATATTAGGGCTGGGCGATATGGCCTAAAAAAAAAATCCCCGATTTTTTCACAAAAAATCAGATTTACGATTTAAATCGATTTTTTTTTCCTTCCCCTACTTAAAATCAATCTGCAGATGACAAAGAAATTGTTCAAAACAATTTTTAACTTTATTTTGTTTTGATTTTCCCTTCTGGGATTTGATTTGGATTTTCCCCTTGGGGTTAAAGTGCAATCAGAAACAACAAGCCAAAAAGACAAGATGGCAGGCCCTGCCTTTGTAAACATAGAAAATGTAACATAACATAACGTAACATAACATGAAATTGGTGGATTGGGATTGGTGGGGAACGTGAAAAAATAAATTTACATCACAATAAAGTGTATTGTGATTGTCAAAACATTTGGTAACTAAACAGAATTTTATTAAGTTTAGTGACAACACAATGTTTACATGGTACAATGACTGGTATGCTACTGTTTGTATTATTGCTTTCACAATTTCAATTCAATTCTTGTGATTTGATTCTGATCTTGATTCAATATCGATTCCTTTGGATAAATACTAGGTACAGTAGATACATGTTAATTTAAAGCCCTGTCAGCTGGTATTATTATTAAAGGTTAAAAATAACATCTCAAATGAAATATTATGCGTTTTTTTATAATAACAAGTTCAACATTATAATATTTTAATGATAGCCTATGGTAAAAATATAATAAATATGTAATATAGTTATCATATTTAGCAAAATACTACTCTCTACAGCAATTATTTTAAAGTCCAACTAACGTGCTATGGTCATTAATGGGCTTTCCAGAGGTAAAAGTAACTTTACATGACGTATTGTCCTCTAGCTGTTATTATAGACCTCTTTCCGCAGTTGAAAAACACAGATCGATCGATTTTATTTCATTTCGGTAAGTTGAACTGTATCTTTCAAATTACCCATTGATCATTCGTGTTTATTTAGCCTACTATTAACTAGTAGGCTAGTAAATAGTAACAGATGATCGGTTCACGTGCCGCTTGAACTCTGTCAGCGATCTGTCAAGCGCCAAAACGGTGTTTATTGTTTGAATTTCGTAATTAAATCGACAGAATCTGAGAGCTGAGAATTTGTTTCATAGCAATAGTAACCTTCTCTGTCTTGTCTGTCGGTGTCAGTGTCCTCTTTGCTTCGCGACTTTTCTCTGCGTGAGAAAATGGATGTGTGGCGTGAGAGCGTTTAAAAAGTGACGATTGCGTGAGTCTCATGTGAGAGTTGGCAGCTCTGCGGATTCAGTTTGTAAGACTGTAGGTTGTTTTTTGGCGGGTGTGTTTGTGCTGTCGCGGTCTTGCCGTGTTGTTTGTGTATCTCTATGCCAAACGCGCGGGGGAAGAGCTGAGCCCGTTTGGAGCTACGGGAGCCCAGAGGGGAGCGTCTGCGAATGTTAAAGAGAAAACCGATTTTCATTCAAAAAAATCGACGTAAACTGCACATTCGAATTAATCGATAAAATCGATTTATCGCCCAGCCCTAATATATATATATATATATACAGTGAGGAAAATAAGTATTTGAACACCCTGCTATTTTGCAAGTTCTCCCACTTGGAAATCATGGAGGGGTCTGAAATTGTCATCGTAGGTGCATGTCCACTGTGAGAGACATAATCTAAAAAAAAAAATCCAGAAATCACAATATATGATTTTTGAACTATTTATTTGTATGATACAGCTGCAAATAAGTATTTGAACACCTGTCTATCAGCTAGAATTCTGACCCTCAAAGACCTGTTAGTCTGCCTTTAAAATGTCCACCTCCACTCCATTTATTATCCTAAATTAAATGCACCTGTTTGAGGTCGTTAGCTGCATAAAGACACCTGTCCACCCCATACAATCAGTAAGAATCCAACTACTAACATGGCCAAGACCAAAGAGCTGTCCAAAGACACTAGAGACAAAATTGTACTCCTCCACAAGGCTGGAAAGGGCTACGGGGAAATTGCCAAGCAGCTTGGTGAAAAAAGGTCCACTGTTGGAGCAATCATTAGAAAATGGAAGAAGCTAAACATGACTTTCAATCTCCCTCGGACTGGGGCTCCATGCAAGATCTCACCTCGTGGGGTCTCAATGATCCTAAGAAAGGTGAGAAATCAGCCCATAACTACACGGGAGGAGCTGGTCAATGACCTGAAAAGAGCTGGGACCACCGTTTCCAAGGTTACTGTTGGTAATACACTAAGACGTCATGGTTTGAAATCATGCATGGCACGGAAGGTTCACCTGCTTAAACCAGCACATGTCAAGGCCCGTCTTAAGTTTGCCAATGACCATTTGGATGATCCAGAGGAGTCATGGGAGAAAGTCATGTGGTCAGATGAGACCAAAATAAAACTTTTTGGTCATAATTCCACTAAACGTGTTTGGAGGAAGAAGAATGATGAGTACCATCCCAAGAACACCATCCCTACTGTGAAGCATGGGGGTGGTGGTAGCATCATGCTTTGGGGGTGTTTTTCTGCACATGGGACAGGGCGACTGCACTGTATTAAGGAGAGGATGACCGGGGCCATGTATTGCGAGATTTTGGGGAACAACCTCCTTCCCTCAGTTAGAGCATTGAAGATGGGTCGAGGCTGGGTCTTCCAACATGACAATGACCCGAAGCACACAGCCAGGATAACCAAGGAGTGGCTCTGTAAGAAGCATATCAAGGTTCTGGCGTGGCCTAGCCAGTCTCCAGACCTAAACCCAATAGAGAATCTTTGGAGGGAGCTCAAACTCCGTGTTTCTCAGCGACAGCCCAGAAACCTGACTGATCTAGAGAAGATCTGTGTGGAGGAGTGGGCCAAAATCCCTCCTGCAGTGTGTGCAAACCTGGTGAAAAACTACAGGAAACGTTTGACCTCTGTAATTGCAAACAAAGGCTACTGTACCAAATATTAACATTGATTTTCTCAGGTGTTCAAATACTTATTTGCAGCTGTATCATACAAATAAATAGTTAAAAAATCATACATTGTGATTTCTGGATTTTTTTTTTTTTAGATTATGTCTCTCACAGTGGACATGCACCTACGATGACAATTTCAGACCCCTCCATGATTTCTAAGTGGGAGAACTTGCAAAATAGCAGGGTGTTCAAATACTTATTTTCCTCACTGTATATATATATATATATATATATATATATATATATATATATATATAAATTAACTAAATCACTTTTCTTTCTTTTTTTTAACAAAAATGATACATCACTGAACTTACTTAAGCTGGACTGTGACACTTTTTTTCTTCTGGAAACAAACTTTTTTACATTATTTTCCTGTTATCTCTGTAAAGCTGCTTTGAAACAATCTGTATTGTAAAAAGCATTATATAAATATGACTTGACTTGACTGAAGACTGGAGTAATGATGCAGTAATTTCAGATTTGATCACAGGAATAAATTACATTTTAAAATATATTCACATAGAAAACAGTTATTTTAAATTGTCATAATATTCAAGAATATTACTGTTTTTTTATTTTTATGTTTAATCAAATAAATGCAGCCTTGGTGAGCAGAAGATACAACTTTTAAATACATAAAAAATCTTATCGATCATATCGGTAATGTTAATGTTAGTTAATGTTGTAATTATTTTAGATAAAATCTGTAAAACAACAAAGCCTAATGGGATGAAAGCTTTTTGTAGGCACTGTATTTGATGTCTCTGCCGTGTTATACACATTAGTTTTACCTTTAATGTTCACCATCTCATGTTTGTCCTCACTTTTTCTTAGGTGGAATTGGCTATACTGGAGAAAGAGCGTTATCTGAATGTCACCAGGTGGTTTGATCATATCCAGCACTATCCAGGCATACGACACCATTTGCCTCCTGTGGTGGTTCTGAGGAACAGAGTTTACCAGAGTGGTCACCACTGAAAGTTTTGATAACTACTTGTGGGGTGTCAAATAAGCAAGACCTTAAGGTCACCATATCAAAGCTCAACTAACACACAGAGCCGTCCTTTTGCATTTTACTCCACAATCCCGACGATAACCCAAACAGCCAGGACAAGTAAAGCAGGTCTTTTCTGTTTTGTTTTGTTTTGTGTGTTTTTTGCAAGCTGGTTCATGGCCACTAGTCATGTTATTTTATATGTGAATTTAGCACGAGTGTAGTTAGATTAATGTGGATTGGAGTAACTCAGCATGATCAATGAGAATAGTGACTGTGGTGTTAATGGTACAGCATTTAATTCTAATAATAACATGAATATTTTTCAGATAAGGTTGTCATTAATTCGACTAAGATAATATTGAAAGAAATGTCCCTAATGCTTCTTTTGACCCCACACAAATCTTTCCTCATTTGGCATTTTCTTCCGCTGTTCATCTCTTTCTCGTAGTGTCAGCGCTGGTGTGGGCAGTAGTCTGGGGTTTGACAGGATGGCATGTTGTTGCTCTGGGGCAGCGGGCAGACTACCAGCTGTAGCCACACAGACAGCACTGGTGTAATCGGATTTTCATGCGCTTTTCACTCCATCCACAACCAGTGTGTCATTTTCCCCAAAATCCCCTTCTGCGGTGTCCATAGCTTCTTTAGACATGTCAAGTGTTCAACTGCTTAATCCATTTCTGTGTTATATCACTGGCTGCATCAAAGGTTTTCAATGTTCAAAATGTTTTTGAGTGTCACTGTGGAGCATAGAAGGTCTGTGCTTGTGCTTTCAAGGCACAAAATGAAAGCATTTTGAAAAAGGGTTTAGGACAAAAATGCTTTTCCAGTTCCAGGAGACTTGGTTTCTGAGAACATAGCAGCTTCATTGATCATAAACCGGTGACTCAAAACATCTTTTGGGAAACCAAGTGCTTCATACAATGTACAACATGTGGCCAATCTGATTTGGAGCTGCTCTGTCCATAGCCTTTATGGTTGAAAATCCTCTTCTTATGAAAGGGAGATGTGTTTTTGCACGTTTACTTATCTGCTGTGCATATGCTGACAAAAAGATCTCTCTGTTCTTTTTATTATACTTCCTTTCCTGTAAGCCTTCTTTATGAAACGTCTGCTATTCTCAAGCTCAAGTTTGTGTTCTTTAATGTCAACAGAATGTTGTCCTCCTGTGCCAATAAATGAAAAAGGAAAAACAGAACTATGTGTCCTTTTTTTATTTTTTATAAGTCCTTCTGGTTATATGACACAATCCATTTTTTGCAGAATTCAAAGAATTTCCATCTGACATTCAGTGTGTCCATAGAAGAACTGTAGCGGAACAAAGCAATGTGTGTTTGTGGAAGTGCAAACTGAAAAAGCGACAGAAATCTTGCAGTCATCAGAACAGGCCTTGTGACCAGATAATGGAGATATCCACAGTGGAGTCTCTGTTTGCCTGTTTATTTCTGTCTCCAGATTTAATTGGGCGGCTAATCTAAAAGAGGCTTCCCTCATCAAGATGAAATTTATCGCCTCTTTCACGTCTACAAAAGATGACCAAACCACATGTAGCAGATGTTCCTGAATGGAGGTCTTTAAAAGAGATTTAAAAAAAAGTTTTCCACATTTTTCAAACATTGGTTCAGGTGGCAAGAGATCGTTATAGCTTTAGCTCTAAGTTGAAGTCACAAAGACTCACAGCAGGAGGTATAGGACACTCCAATTAATTTGGACCTTTGTCCTCTATACAAAGTTAGAAGGGAATCCACTCCTCATGGGCGGACTTCTTTTATTTCAGTTGCGCGTCTGCTCTTTCATTGAATTCTGGCAATTCATTCGCCTTGCATTTCTCATGAAGTTAAAGATCAAGAGGTTTGGGGCATTAGCTTTCCCATTGCGGTTTGTCTCACAGCATGTCACAAGGTCAACAAACCACCTATTGCTTTCCCAAAAGGCTTCAGGGACTTCAGGAAGAGCAAAGAGTAGCAACCCTCGGTGCACTAGGACACTTTGATTATGCCTTTCTTTTGATGCAGAATGATCTTAGTGAAGAGACTTTAAGTGGCACATCAAGACAACTGTGAAGTACTTCTCAAAAGTTGAGTGCTCTAACAAGAATTCTACTAGAATGATCATTGACACAGCTACAGACCACAATGCATAGATAGATACACATTGACTTTGCAAGGCTGCGCTCGCATTTTGTTTGCATCATGTCCCCTGAAGTTTTCACCAACTGTTCATTATGTCTTGTTAACAAGATAAAGAGCTGCATGCCAAGCGAGATGTGAAGCTGGGGAAAACAGAAGATCCTGATTGATTCAATGAAACTATCAGCTCTGCGTGGGGCGCATTAGCGCAGAGTAAGTGGTTGTGACAGCTCCCATGTTATCTGCACCCAACAGGAAGTGACAGTTCTACCATGCACCCATAAAGCAGGCATCTGATTGTCTACTGCAATTACATGACTGAAGCAAAACAGGAAGAGGAAAAAGTTACACGGTGGTAGCGCATCCACACACAATTAATAGCTTTACTTTAGAATGGCGAGAAGCAAATTTAGGTGGAAATGCTCCACTTGAGGCAATGTTAGTTGTCAAAAACATTTCTGAGTCTGTGAATTAATATGTCTAAGAGGCAAAAGTGTTTTACATATGCAGCTATGCATATTATCGTGGAATGAGGTATTCTGAACTAAACACTAGGATCAAAAGCCTGTCACTCTTACTTAAATGTGCAATAGCTCAGTAAAGAGCAGAGTCTTTAATCTCGTGCTTTGCCTTTGTATTACACTCTTTACCTATGTTCTGCAATAAGACGGCAGGATCGCAGGTGTGAGTCTATGTACAGAGTCTTTAAAATGCTCCTTGTTCACTTCATCAATCACAGAAGGCGTCTGATTTAAAAGGTGCTAAAGTACATGTGTGTGACCCCAGGCACCGTGATGGCACCTTAACACTGACACGGATGACAGACTTTTCCAGAAATAGACTCTGCTGCACGGAACCCTGTCCCAGCTGCATGAAACACACTCCTGAGAGGGATATGTGGTCCTTGTGCACCATGTGTGCATTGAGAGACTCATTTAAGGGGTTATGGATTTGGCTTGAGGGTACCAGAGGGGGGGTTAAAGACATGAAATTGTCCTCCTGGATCTCGAGAGATTAGGGGCCAGGCAAGTGCATTGGTATTCATTATATCTGTAGGAGTCTGCATTATTGTTCTTTAATAAGGGAGACATATGACAGCACCCAGAACTGTATAACACCTTCTGTGAGATCAGACACAAGCCTTGAGGAGAGACTAAGATGGCAAATTTGGGATCTCTCTTTTTATGCCCTTCTAGGAATAAGGCAGTGGTTCTGGACCCTGGTCCTGGAGTACCCCCAGCACTGCACAGTTTAGATGTATCCCTAATCAAACACACCTGATTAAACTCATCAGCTCATTAGTTAAGACTCCAAGACCTCAGTTGGGTATGTTTTGGAGGAAAGTTGTAAAACTTTCAGTTGTCTTCCAGTCAAACCCTAACACCACCATCAGCTCAGAATGAATTTGCAGTCACACTAGACTTTGAGCATACAAAATGTCTACATAATATACTAATAATATAATACATAAAAAAAAAAAGTAAAAATATACAATATACTTTACTGCAATGCTGCATTCATTCAGATTTAAAGTTTGCATTCTTTTAATTCAGCTAAGAGATCAAGCTGTGGCATTTCAGTCTTCTATTGGTCACATGCCTTCAGGTGATACAAATTGCAGGTCAGAGTTCACACCAAACTTGATCTTTAGAAATGCAGTGAAATATGAAACAACTTCTCTTGAGCTTCCATTTTAAAGGAACTCCACGCTGCATAAGATGTTGACGCTATGGGAACGCCTCTGCGTGACTGCATCTTTAAAGCTAGGGTAGGTAATCCTGTTCAGAAACACTTTTTTTTATACTGGGTGAAATGGTCCTTCCATCCTGAGAGTAGTCAATACATTATGTGTTCAGAAAAAAGAATGAAAACAATCAGACCTCTGTAGCAGCTGCAGGACAGTAAAAACTCTGACCAATCACTGCCACTCGGTCCGAGTGTAAAGAACCAATCAGATGCCTTCATGTCTCGTGCCCGCGCCCCACTGCGTGCACTGCCCTGCGTGCACTCATCACATGTCACCGTTCCCGGAAATATTCAGCTCAAAGCACCTGCATATGCAGTCAGCGAAGGCAAACAAGGCAAAAACTACTTCCTCGGACCCTGCCCGCACTCTTGAACGACCTCCTCTGCTTCGCCCTCAACCCCGGACCTGTCCTCGAACCGACGATGCGGTACTTGTCTCCGGACTTGGAGTGTACGTTAGTCTTCATTAGAGTCAACAATGTTTTCATCATGGAAACTCTTACATGCAAAACACCGTATATGTTATGAATCTTACACGAAATTCACCTTCATCACAGTGTAACTGATGGTAATGGAAAAACGTGTATCAATGCAACCTGTTTTTAGTTTTGCCTTATAAATATAGCTCGTTACCTATAAATATAGCTCGTTACCGAATCAAACTTTACCAGTATCGATATGCTTGCTTGATAGTGAGTACTAAAATAAATCTTATTTGTTTATATTCATAGTGATAAAGTTAGGTATTTTATTACATGTGATTCTGACATGATGTCACTGTATGTACTGCGCTCCTTCCTCTCCACTCGTCTCAGGTAATAAATGCGTCTTCCAGCTGAGCCTGAGCGTTTGGCGTCGCGCGTTCATGTGTTTTGGGGGCGTGGCTTTGGAAGGAGCTCAGAAGGGAGGGGGTGGGAGTGAATGGAAATGATGAGCTGTGTTTATTGCAGATTAAAAGGTCTACAGTCACTCGATTTTTATATTCTCTTTTTCAGAGTACTTACATTTTAATTATGTATTGGTATATAAAGACAGTTTAAACAAATTTGGAATGTTTTTTTTTTTTTTAAATCCTACCTACCCTGCCTTTAAGCACCTGTGAAATCAGTCCAATGGCATGGCGGGAAGTCATCTCATAGCGTGTGACATCATGCGGGAAGCAATAAAGCACATCTTGACCAAAAAAATTCAATTCTGAGCCTTCAGCAAGCGCTCTGTGTGAATTGTCTGCCTTATTTATTGTTCGATTGTCCCGTGTGCTGGCAAAATGTGTCACAATGAGTAAATTTTCATAAGTTAATTGTTGTTATTTTCGCCAGGATGGCATCAGTCTACCCCTGTTCTGGCCAGGCTAAGTATGTTTCCAGTGAGTGTTGAAGAATGAAAATTACCCACAAATTTAAATTCTATAATTAATTAATCACCCTCATGTGGTTTCAAACCCATCGTTCTGTCCCTCCATTGACAGTCTGCACAACTACCACTTTCAAGGCCCAGAAAGTTAGTAAAGACATCATTAAAGTAATCCATATTACTCCAGTGGTTTAGCCTCGATTTTATGAAGCGACTAGAGTGCTTGCTTTGCGCATAATTTACCACTTTATTTACAAAATATCAATCTCCAACGCCCGTTCACGAGAGCCCCATGACACATGCGGGTTGTGTTGACACGAGAAACATTGATACATGAACGCAAATTGGAGATTAATATTTTGTAAATAAAGTGGTAAATTATGTTTTTTTGTGCAAACAAATCCCGCGCTTCACTTCATAAAATTGAGTTTAAACCACTGAATTCACATGGATTACTTTAATGATGTCTTTACTACCTTTCTAGTGTTTGAAAGTGGTTGTGACGTAGACTGTCAATTAAGAGGCAGAAATCTCTCAGATTTCATCAAAAAGATCTTAATTTGTGTTGCGAAAATGAATGAATGTCATGAGGGTGAAAAATGTATGACAGAATTTTCATTTTTGGGTGAACTGAGCCCTTTATCATACAGTATACACATTTAAATTGACCAGTAATTAAACTAAGTAAACTTTTTTCACAAATTAAATTACTCAAGTAAAGCATGCTACCTTTAAAAAAATAATTCAAGAGTGCAAAAGATGCCTGCTCCCAGGACACCAAACTGAAGATGTAATAAGACTGCAAATCCAGCCAAAGTTGAGGTATGAAGTCACAACCACCTGACCCACAAATAGTCCCGCTGGGTTAACCTGAGATATATAAATATAAGCAATAATGTAACCTACAATACAACAGTATTTCAATATAAAATGTAATCTAAAATACAACAGCTTATTAAATGATTTACAACAGAATTAATAACATTGTACACTACCTAAAATAATCAGTTTCAGAGAGTCTTGAGGTGTCAAACTTTTCTCCACATCAGCTGCTATTTTTTGCACCTACAAGAAATAAAGAAAAATATCTTGTTTAATGCATTTACATATTATGAGATCAAAATACACTCCCAAAAAGCACATGCATTCTTAATATACAGTATAGGCATAGAATGTTATTGCTCACAACAAGAGCAGACACAACTTCTCATTTACTTGTAGGTTCTAATTATTGTAAGAGATCGATATATATGGGATAGTTTAACATAAGTGAACAAATAAGTAGAAATTTCACATATTTTGCTGTTGGTCAGTTATTTTGAAAAAATACTATGACAATCGTTTGCATTGGGCTTTACTTTAAAATTTAGTTAAACACTACTTTAAATGCTCTCAATAAAAAATAAATGAGAAAAATGAAGCATTTAACCATGCTTTGATCGCATTTTCTGATGTTCTTCATCAGCCAAAGCTTACCGCACATACGCATTTTGTCTTCCCTCAGTTAAAATGTTATGCACGTAAAAGCAGCGAATGAATGCTCTCTCTACAGCAAGTTCTCTAAATTAGAAAATTAACTGAATGCACAGTGATATGAAACTGTAGCAAACTGCAGCATTCATCCATGTTAAAATTATATAATACGATGATTTTCGTCTATGTTTCTACCTTGTTTGTGTTTGTCTTACCATGACATACCCCGTCAAAATGCCTTGCAACTGAAACAAAAACCTTAAAGTTAAACAACACATATCTTTACTAACCTAACATTATGTATGGGAAAACATTGAATTTTTCAACTTTTACATTCCTCTAAATGTCATGTTAGCACGCTATTGTGACATGAGAATGCTTGTACTTTAAATGACAAATATAAAAGAGTATATTTCTAAAGAACTTACCAGGAATTATGAATAATGCCTCTAATCTTCAATCGTTCTCCGCTGCTCCAGCCAACTGGATTTCAAATTTGACCGAAGCCTGCTCAATCCCATAATGCCACATCACAGTAAGTGATTGTGAAAATGCATGAGCTACAGTAACAACACCTCCTTCTAGTCCTACAAGTGTACCAGGCCAAACTCCTCCGCGACATGGGCGAGAGCAGCCTTGAATTCTGCGAGAGCAGAGCTGCACAGCGCAACCGACCTCGCCCTGCGTGCCACCAAAATCATAGCCCAGGTGATCGGGCGCACCATGGCCAACTTGGTGGTCCTCGAGCACCACCTTTGGCTCAACTTAACGGAAATCAAGGACGCTGACAAGACAGCTTTCCTTGACTCCCTGGTTTCCCCCTCGGGCTGGATCAGTCCTGCAGTGGACAGTTTCGCAGATTGCTTCATGGCAGCGCAGAAGACACCACAAGCCATGCGCCATTCTCTGCCCAAAAGAGCGAGCTCCAAAGCTTCTTCTAGTCGCCCTAAGACAGTGCCGACTCAGCAGCACGCCAAGCCGACGCCCACTCCCGCTCAGCCCCAGCAGAAGGTAGAACCCAAGGTGAAACAGTGATTCCACCTGCCGAAATGCTACCCATTTCCAAAGCGCCAGGGACCCCGTCCTAAGCTAGTGCTGGACCCTGAGCCACCTAAGCAGTCCTGATGTCGTTGGGCACAAGGGGGAGAAGGCTAAAAAACAGTGTGTTCATCTCCCAACCCCCTGTTCAGTTCCGGGCGTTGAAGGTGTTGTGTTTGTTGTCAGTACTGGACACCTATCTGCTGTTGTAAGGGCACCCAGACTGTTTACCGCTGTTATAGCGAATCAAATAAATAGAATAAATAAACCTTCACAAAAAGAGCATTTGTCCTCTGTTTCATGCAGCTGCAAGTGTCAGTCCCCTGCCACAGTGCGACGGGCTGCCAACTGCGGCTCTCCAACCCCTCGCCGCCCGAAGTCAGGCTTGGGAAGCCATTCCGGGCATGTCAAACTAGGTTTTAGAGACAATAAAATTAGGTTACTCACTCCAATTCGCTTGCAGACTCAGGCCCATCCTCGATTCAGGATGCTAACTTTGAAACAAATTCTCTCACAGATATTCCCAGGGGATTGATATTGGTGGATCTGAAGGAGACATACTTTCACATCCAGATAGCCCCCATCACAGACCGTTCTTGAGATTCACGTTCCTGGGGATAGTATTCAGCTAGCGGCGGATTTCAAACTGGGGAGCAACCTTCCTTTAAAAACATTCAGAAGCTACTGGGCCTCATGGCAGCAGCTTTCTAAGTAGTTCCCTTGGGTCTGTTATACATGCAACACTGGTTGAAGGCCCGAATCCCTCCTCGAGTGTGACGTGAGGGTCATGTTATTCTCAGGGTGAGCCACGGCTGTGCCAGAGCCCTGGCCCCCTGGAAGTCGCCTCATCTGTATTAGAGGGGCGTGGAGCTGGGCTCAGTCTCCAGAAGGAAGGAAGTCGTGACAGACGTCTCCAAGACGGGTTGGGGCGCATTGTGCGTTGGCAGACCTGCCTTTGGCTCTTGGAAAGAACCAATGTCCAGCTGGCACATCAAATGCCTGAAAATGTTGACAGTACTCCTGGCTTTAAAGCAATTTCAACAGGAGCTCAGGGGGCACCATGTCCTGGTACGGTCAGACAACATGACAGAGGTAGCCTATATACAGTGGGTACGGAAAGTATTCAGACCCCCTTAAATTTTTCACTCTTTGTTATATTGCAGCCATTTGCTAAAATCATTTAAGTTAATTTTTTTCCCTCATTATTGTACACACAGCACCCCATATTGACAGAAAAACACAGAATTGTTGACATTTTTGCACATTTATTAAAAAAGAAAAACTGAAATATCACATGGTCCTAAGTATTCAGACCCTTTGCTCAATATTTAGTAGAAGCACCCTTTTGATCTAATACTGCCATGAGTCTTTTTGGGAAAGATGCAACAAGTTTTTCACACCTGGATTTGGGTATCCTCTGCCATTCCTCCTTGCAGATCCTCTCCAGTTCTGTCAGGTTGGATGGTAAACGTTGGTGGACAGCCATATTCAGGTCTCTCCAGAGATGCTCAATTGGGTTTAAGTCAGGGCTCTGGCTGGGCCATTCAAGAACAGTCACGGAGTTGTTGTGAAGCCACTCCTTCGTTATTTTAGCTGTGTGCTTAGGGTCATTGTCTTGTTGGAAGGTGAACCTTCGGCCCAGTCTGAGGTCCAGAGCACTCTGGAGAAGGTTTTCGTCCAGGATATCCCTGCACTTGGCCGCATTCATCTTTCCCTCGATTGCAACCAGTCGTCCTGTCCCTGCAGCTGAAAAACACCCCCACAGCATGATGCTGCCACCACCATGCTTCACTGTTGAGACTGTATTGAACAGGTGATGAGCAGTACCTGGTTTTCTCCACACATACCGCTTAGAATTAAGGCCAAAAAGTTCTATCTTGGTCTCATCAGACCAGAGAATCTTATTTATCACCATCTTGGAGTCCTTCAGGTGTGCTTTCATGTGTCTTGCACTGCAGGAGAGGCTTCCGTCGGGCCACTCTGCCATAAAGCCCCGACTGGTGGATGGCTGCAGTGATGGTTGACTTACTACAACTTTCTCCCATCTGGAGCTCAGCCACAGTGATCTTTGGGTTCTTCTTTACCTCTCTCACCAAGGCTCTTCTCCCCCGATAGCTCAGTTTGGCCGGACGGCCAGCTCTAGGAAGGGTTCTGGTCGTCCCAAACGTCTTCCATTTAAGGATTATGGAGGCCACTGTGCAATAATGAGGGAAAAAAAATTAACTTAAATGATTTTAGCAAATGGCTGCAATATAACAAAGAGTGAAAAATTTAAGGGGGTCTGAATACTTTCCGTACCCACTGTATATATATATATTGAAATTATATTAAATCATATATAATACTGTAACAAGGTTAGATGTTGTGGGAAGAAGGAGGCAGGAACCGGCGAACATTTAAAGACTTTTAATAAAATAAATAAACAAATATACAAAAACGAAAGTAAAGACGGCAGCCCCTCACGGCTGACTGCTGCCACACATAATAAAACAAAACATCAAATAAAATAGTCCAGGCCTGGTCCTCTCTCATCCTTCACGATCGTCGCTCCGCCTTTTATGCTTCAGCTCCTCCGTTCTCTCATGGCCCTCGGCCTGTCCTGCTTGCCACAAATACATTTCCGTTAAGTTATTTAGCTGACGCTTTTATCCAAAGCAATTTGCAATAGAAGCAATGAAATCCACAATAGGGAAACAATATGTAAGTGCTGTGATAGATAGCATAGAAAAATATTAGAATTGTAAGTGTCATAGTAGCCTATTAATGGGTCAATTCAAGTGTTTTATTACATGACTAAAAATAATGCAAAAAATACTTAGAGAGCTACAAATAAATATACTGTATATAATGTGCATTCAGATCTGAGGCACTGATAACCCAGTCTGGTCTTGAGCTAGCCTGGATGCCAGCCGAACTTAGCCCCGCCCACAACATTTGAGGTCGGAAAGTTCGGTCTGGACTTTGGTGCATTCTATTATTTATCCGTGTCGGAGTTCCGACTAGGAAGACAGACGTTGCCTAGCAACACGCACCAACGCGCCCCCTTTCCTCGGATTTCCCAGCTCGGAAGTCGGACAACCGTGAGGACACCGAGCAAGAATTCCGATACGGAATGCAAGATGGCTGCGCCCTGTGTGACTTGTGAGTATGAATTGTTTTCATTGTTTTTGGACCTCTTTGGTTGTTTAAATGACGATTTTAATTCATTGTATTACTGCAATACCTTACTGTGTCCGTATCACTGCAATGAGAATCGGTCTTGTTGTGAGTGCAATATTGAATGAAGCCTTGTTTCACACAGGTGTTACTAACAGGTGTTAGCGTTGCTAACAGAAGATAAACTAAAACATGGCACATACTTTTGGAGCGCCTGGTTCTCGGCCCGTGCTAACATAGCAACAGCTTTCCGGGTGGCGTTCATGTTTTTCTCCGACTCGGATGCACAAAACATACCAGAACCCTTGAAGTGTGGAAATGACGTCATATCCGAGGGCCGAGTCGGTTCGTTGACAATAATAGAACGCACCATTGATCCGTTGTGGAGCAACTATGCTCGAACCAGAGCTGTTCGGACCAATCAAATTGTCAGGGCGGGCTTTAAATGATGATGGACAGATGATCAACAGTAACGTAATCATCCACGTCACCAAAGAGCGTTTGGGTTGAATTTGTTTACAACAAAGATGACTGCCGCTGGAAATGACATCACGTCTGTTATAGAAGATATCGACAGCGCATTAGTTTTAAAAGAGGAACAGAGAACCGCGATCAAGGTGGGATCAATGAAGAATGAATGAAGAACATACGTCACTTCGTTGCTCTGATTGGTTGTAGGTCTATCCAATTGATTGGATTTTCTTTCCTGGTTCGGTTGAAACCAAGCGGCAACCTCCCTGTCTCTCTCTTGAAACCAACACAGAAGTGAATTAAACGGCAGTTCATCAACTGGCCGCTTGAGGCTGGCTGCAAAAGTGAGTCAAATCTGCATCTCCCCCATGTTGAAATGCCCAACTTTACAGCAGAAAAAAAACATGTTTACAGAATAGAGCAAAAAGTGGCTTTGGTCTCTACAGCTAATTTTTTTTTATAACTCATCCGTTTAAATTATATTAAGCCTTAAATTTCTGCATAATTAAGGGTTTGTCCACTTTTGAGTGACAGGTGGATTCCCACTGCTGTGGTCATTAGTCATCATTAGCCGTTTGTCTGCTGTCTGTTAGCCGTCACGTTAGGGTTTTTCGCCCATTTTCGTTTATCCGGGAGTGACGCGCTGCCAAGATGGCAACGGTCGGCTACGCTCACTTTAGGCTTCAAAAACGGTCTTCAGAAACCTATGGGTGACGTCACAGACACTACGTCCATATTTTTTTACAGTGGAGCAGAATCAGACTCATATTCTGACTAGAATCTTGAGTATGATGACGTCAGGCTAGTCTTGAGCTAGTCTTGTTATTGAAGACCATGTTGATTGGTCAGAGCGTGTGTTTGGCATATGTATGTTGAGAGAGCAGTCAGTGCCTGGGCCACAGCCTCATGCCTGCAGACATGCACGTAGCCAGTGAACAGTGAAGTCCGTGCAGCAGGGACACAGTCATGCAGGAGTAAAAGGTACATTTCTGGTTCAAAAGCATGTCCTGTCAAGGTTAATCCATTAGAGACGGCCGTCTGACTGCCAGCCGCTGATGTGGCTGCTGTATGCCCACAGAAAGCTCCTTAAACAAAGATGGGAAGATGTTCTGGGCTGCTCATTCTCTGTTCTGTAGACTTGCATATGACCCATATCTCTATCCCATTTCACTGATCTGAAGTCACTTTCAACAATTTGCTGAAATTAAATAACCATTTCAAATAAAAACTCTAATGGCCTAACATTACATTGGTCTGTCAATAATATAGTGTTTAATTCCTTTTTCATTCTATATGAGAGAAAATGTATTTAGATTAATAAAGCATTTCATATTTAAAAATATAATAAGAAAAATGAATGAAAAATTTAATATTTGTGGACATTTGTATCTTTAAATAAATAGAGATATAAATTGCCAGATTATGTTAATTAAATATTTGTATGTGTAATTAATTATTAAATATTTGTAAAGTGAAATAAATGAAGCCTTATCATTTACACATTATATTACACACAAGTTATATTAATTACGGTAGTTATATTAAAAATCTACAAGAAAATAGACACATTAAAAACATGATTCATATTACATAACAGGAAGGTAAAACTGCTGGTTAGGTAAATCAGTTTCACCACATTTAATAATTTCAACTCATGTTTATTTGTTTATTTGTGTTGTTTTATTTACTTTGTTTATTTTGCCAAATCTACATGATTTCTGCATTTCTGTGTTCATATATGACAAGAAAAAAGTAAATCATGTCTTTGAGAAAAACTCTTAATTTCACTCCAGGTTTAAATAAATTAGTCAGGATTAATTAAAACCTGCATTATAATGAAGCACAAATTAAAAATTCACAACCGGTGTGACAAATATGCAGATTCGAACAGAATATATGCTAATGAGATGTTATTTGAGTGTTTTCTGACCAGTGGCCATTAGGAGGGTAGCTGAGGGCAATGCACTGCCCCTGACA
Organism: Rutilus rutilus; assembly: GCF_951802725.1. Classification (NCBI taxonomy): domain Eukaryota; kingdom Metazoa; phylum Chordata; class Actinopteri; order Cypriniformes; family Leuciscidae; genus Rutilus; species Rutilus rutilus. Next base: position 22,389,019 of record NC_140228.1, read on the forward strand.
CATGAACCCAGATAAACAACTGCAGGCTGGACTCAAGTCTATCAGCCTTATGCCTCTGGAGCTCTGAAGAGCTCATAAAAAGTATTCACTTTGTCATGCCGTTTCAGTTGGAATTACTTTTAGTATCACTTCTCACAGCAGCCCCGAGATATCCTATCAGAAGATATTAACACAGGAGGTCTTGCTAAAGTTCCCTGGCAAGACCTGTGGGGCAAAGGGGGCAACAAGAGGAGGTGGTGTATGGAGGAGATCAGATACTCTCTTGTTTGTGAATATAGCGGAAGAGGGTGCAATTACATTGTAAATCGAGCTCTGATATCAGGTCATCCTCTTTGATTTGATTTGTTCAGTTGCAATGAAATGATTCAACATACCTGACAAGAAGGCAACAGGTTATTTGTGGCCACATTTTATTAAAGAGGTTCTATTATGCCCTTTTACGAAGTCTTGATTTTGTTTTTGGGGCAGTACTATAATATGCTCTCATGCTTGATTGTTTAAAAAAAATATATATATATAGTTTATAGTTTTACATCATTTACATTAAAAGATTATTTTACATTATTACAGCACCTCTCTCTCTAGTCTGGCTCGAACACGCCAATTGTTCCTGTTTCGATGAAGCCCATCCTTCTGAAATACAAAATGTGCTGTGATTGGTTAGCTGGCCCAGTGTGTTCTGATTGGCACCGGTTAGCGTGTGTTCAGGAAATGTCACACCCCTTCCCATAACCGCGAGTTTCGTCTGCTCAGGTGTAAATATTAAAGCCCCACTATGTAGGATTTCCGTTTTGGTCAAACAACGACCCCTAGAGTCGCTGTGGACTACTTGTATTTAACGTTACTGTCGTAAATACCACTCACGCAGAGCAGTCTCTTCACTCACGGCCTGATTCCCTCCCCCCTGTATACCGGTCCCCGTTCAGTCGGATAGAAGCTGTAACGAGTGAAAATAAGGTGTGTCCCCTTTAAGAGCTGCGCGCGCCCTGTTTAACTGTCGGCAGTCTGTATTGTATGTGCGCCTCGAACACCCCGTAAGCGGGTTGTTTCTGTTTGACGCTCATTCTTGTCCTATTTTTGTCTATCTAGTAATGCTGTGGACGGTAGAACGTGTGACAGACAGTTACACGAGTTCGATTGGGGAATAAACACAACGCGTTACAAATCGTCGGACATCGAACAAGCACAGCTAGCCTCCGAAGATGTCTACTAATCCATCAACAAGAACGCCAGGTGCTTGTCCGAGTGATATACAATATAAGCAATATACTTACAAGTCCAACAGCATGTGAGGACGTGTTGGGGGAAGTGAGGTAGCCTATGCCGTAAAGCAGTCGAATTTTGTAGTTCTTTTTGTGCGCGGGTGTTACTACCCGAACCCCGAAGTTTAAAAGTACGATTAAAAACTATACAAACCCCGTCAGGCTATGGCAGACGTGTCATTCAACCTATTTTAAGTCGATGTACCATCACAAGGGTTTTGGAAATATATTATGAAGGTTGAAAAGTTACTTAGTGTTACTTTAAGGATGGTGTCAAATTCAAACCAATTCAAGCCTGATTCAGACTTATGGATGTTAAGAGGATCATGCAAACACAGATTTCACAGGACGTTTCAGAGTGGTATGTTTTTTTGTTTTGTTTTTGTGGTAATTTTCTTAGACATTTAGATACAAAGTACACCATAATCATGATACTTGTCGGAAAACTATGGTAATACAAACAGTAATCGATCACAAAACCAATGTTAATTTTCCTAAGGGGCAGCAAACAGTTTTACAAAAGCGCGAGCTTACAGTAAACACTATATCAACATATATGTTGGTTTGCAGGCGAGCGGAGGCAAAGCTCTGCCCTTTGTCTACATTGTAGCAACGACATAAAACTTAGAATTGGAACTGTTAATAGAAAACACAACTAAGACATACTAAGACAAAACTAAGACAAATAATAAGGCATACTTACAAGTTGTGATCCACAAACAACAGATTGTCCTGACAAAGTGGGAACTGCTCTGTTTCAGGAGACACTTTTGTGCGCATTTTGACATAATTGTGTCTCTACTTCTCCGTTCAAGCACAAAAGAAGCGAAAAAGAATTCTCTCTGTGTGCGCATAGAAAATTTCTCATACAACGCCCGAATACTGAAGTATTTTCTCTTGTGAATGCTTAAAGTGGCAAGGTTTAAAACACGTGTAACTGATAAAGTTTCGTGACAATTCAGAGCTGGGATTGGGATCAGTAACAGTAGCGTCTTTCACGGTGGCCGAAGGCCATAGGACAGTCTTTACTGTCGGGCCCTGATAGGTGACTTTAAACAAGAATGCGCGCATTGGCGTCGGTAATGCATAAATGGACATTGTGTGAAGATGTGGAGAGTGTAAAAAATAAAGGTGTCTCTTGAAAAAATATATACGCAGGTATCGTTTTTTTTACACGTTGCCTAGTTGTTGTATAATGCAGTGATATTCAAACAATTTAAGCGTGACATTAGTGTCCAAATGCTTCTTGGGGCGACTGTATGTTGCTCTTGACAATATAGGAAAAAAATATGTGAGAGAAATTAAAAAGATAACTTCTTAGTCCTTGCTAATTGCCGTACTATGACATTAGTTACATCTGATTTTAAAAACCCTAACAGTGCTTTGAGAAATGTGCAGCGCTGTAGGGTTCAGCAGAGGAAGTGTTCACTTTCCACTCAGAGGAAGACCTGTGGGCCGTCTGGATCCATGACTGAGGATGCTTCATCCTGCTCAGCCCTTCAGTCATTCAGCTCAAGGGAATCATATTGTACGATGAGCCATCATCTGCTTGTTAGAGACTCCTTGTAGAGCTTCATTTTGTGGGCTATATTTAAGCGCACATGACAAACTGCTGATTCTTGGCCCTTTGAAAAACACATACGCTCGAGGCTGGCGTGAAATCGACATTTGCACCCGTCTGCAGGGTGTGAGGACGCGGGACAAAGCGGCTGTTATTGCGCTGCGGCGTAATCTCTTGTTCTCCTCATCACTCTCTTTAACTCCCCTCATCATCGCCACAGTTATTATTGGGCTGCTCTCCTCAACGCTTCCATTTCTGAGCCCAAAGTGTTTGAACTGGAAGCCCTGTGGCCCCTGAGGGCCTGTACTGCTCCATAATCAGAGATATTTGGGATGAGTTTGCTGTGGGTGGAAAGGTTATAGCTGTTTTTTATGGCGCTAACTTGACACCCACTACAATGAAGCTACTGTCACCCACATCCAGCTTCGAGAAACAGCCAAGATGTACATAACTGCAATATTTCTGTTAACTGATTGATTTCACTTTGTGATTTTTATTTCTTTCATCTTGTGACTGACCTACTAGGACTCTTTTGCCATAGTCAAACACTCACACATAAACATGTGACATTCTCTTTGGTGCTTGATAACACAACCCTTGACTTAGTGGTATGTTATTATCTATAATATAATTATATATAATATAATTTCATGGAGTGTTTCTTGTTAAATAAACAGATGATTTGGATCTGAGATGTATGAAAGGACAAAGAGAGGTGTGATAACTTACCCAAACTAGATCTAACACCTGTTTCACTCTTGTTTTTGTGAACAAAGGCAAATAGTTTTGGTGCCAAAGAGTCTCAGCTTTTACTTCACCGTGCATTTCAACGCATGTTTAAAAAAAGTTTTGTTAAGAAATTCATACAAAATTTAAATATACAGTGCACTCCACAATTCACAAGTTCACACTTCTTTTAGATATCCTTTAGTAATTCATAAAAAATATTCATAAAAATTTAACCTTTACATTGAAGTAAAATAATTTTTAAATAGATACAATTTATAAAATAACATTCAAATTTCTCAAAAACGTGCCAAAATTAATGGCACACCTATAGACATGTTTTAATATAATTTAGATTTTTATAGAAAGTAAAAATCTTCAAACAACTTAAGTATATTCCCATTATGATACATTTTACAATTCACATGAGCAATTACGAACACCTAAGGGGAAACCCATGACTTTCTGTTTCCCATAGACTTTCCAAATTCCTACAGTCATCCATCACTATGGGAAATACCCTAGAATACACAAATGATGTGTGACAAAATGATGTTGAGCTGCACAAATCAGGAATTGGTTAAAATAAAATCACTTAACAACTGTGAAATGTTCATTTCCACACAAAAAATTGCCAAACAACTATAAATGTGACCAAACCTTTAAGCCTGTTTTGACTCCCTGCAGAGTGATAACACTTTATTTTGATGGTCCCCTTTGAACACTCTGTTGACTATAAGTTACTTTGCAACTATGTCAAATACATGTCCCAGTAGAGTATTAGTAGACTGTCTGCTTAATATCTGCTAGCTCTTTTTGTGCTGGTCCTTCAACAGACATTCTAGACTATAAGTAACTGCAACTACGTCAACTTATTCTAACCCTAACCCTTCCAGTCTTCTAATACTCTACTAAAATACTAATGTGTGTGTGTGTGTGTGTGTGTGTGTGTGTGTTTTAATAGATTGTGCTATTTTAATAGATTTTGACTAACATTACACCTAAGAAGATCTCTCACATGTGGTAAAATCACTGCAACACACGGCCTCAAGTGGCATGAAACGGATGTTGCCAAAGTTTTTTCTTCCCTATAGTGACGTATATCTAAGTAAAACAACTTATAGAACAAGTAATAATGTCGGACGGGAATTGATTGGATCGTTGTCGTGTGCTATTTCTGTGATCTCATGTGAGTGACAGAATGTCCTTCCCTCACGCCAGTAAACACATCACCAGAGAAGGGATGTTGTTGCAAGAGGAGGGGAAGCTATTTTGATTAAAGATTACAAGGGCACGTGAATTAAAGAAACATAATTCCATAGAAAATAAGAATTGTCAATTTTGATTTCATGGTGACTTTCAAGTCTTTTAAGGCATGCGGTATGGTAATGAGGTCACTATGTGTATTGAGCAGAATGAGAAAAGTGTGTTTCTCTATAAACACAATTCCCAGGTGACTGCAGAGCAATGGGCAATGATTGTGAACCACCACAGGCTTTACATTTCAGCAGCGTGTACATGTCTGTGCGCGCTCGCTCAAGCTGGTGTGAACGTTTGCCTTTCCGTCTACTGAACGCGTATGTTGTGTTGTTCTACTGTTTCATTATGTCCTATATTTTAAATTTATAAGCAGAGGAGGCAACGACGAATTAAAGCACTTTATAGTGGCCCCTGTTGAGTATGTGGGGACACATCGCTTCCGTCCTTCCAGATCTGTGAGTTAATTTGACAGCTCATGGGGTGTTGTGGAGTCTCCTCTGTGAGACAGGTACCCTAGGGCGAGCCAGCTGGATTGTGGATGCTTACAGATTTGGCTTCAGCTTCCTGCTGGGTGTCATCTGTCTGTGCGCTCTGCCGCTGCATGGCTAGATTTTTTTTTTACCATCCTCCTGACATCATGTGGCTGAGCAGTTTGTGCCTGGCAGGGTTTGTCTTTCCAGGTCTGCCATCAAACTCAGCCAGCGAGGTCCTAATCCGGCACGGCACCGCTCCCAACGCGAGCACCCCTGGGCACCCCCGGCATCCAGTCCGGGAAACCGCGGGCCGCTAAAACTTCCACAAGCGTCAGAGGAGATCGCTGCACTCCTACACACGGCCGCTGAGGGGACGAGAGAGGTGGCGGGGGGAGCCTCTGCCAGCGGACTTGTTTTGCTCACACACGGAGAATGTCCCCACTTCCACCGCCGGCCTGTCACTTTGATTGTGCGCTCCTCACGGGATCCGCGCTTCCACAGGTTCGGGCATCTCTCCGCCTGTTGCCGGCAGTTTGACTCGGACACCGTCGCAAATCCACGGGGGGGATGTGACAGTGACAAGTCCGCGCACACTCGCGCGCACATCCGCATTCCCTGGCTCTCAAATCTGCCGTGAACATTAATTGTGAAAGACACGGCGATTCCACCCAAAGAGCTTTACAGTTTAGCATTGCCAGACAGGCCTGACAGGGTTGCTGGGGTTTCCAGAAAAGCACATGATGATAAGTGCATATGTTGATTCTCAGACTACAGGAGGGGTCCAGTGGACTCCGTTCAGCCCCCGAGAGAACGCGCAGACTAACTCCGACACCGGCCGTGACGGGCTGTTTTCCTCTCTGTGCTGCTGGACTCTCAGGGGGTAAAACGGTACCAGGATTGGTGACCTGCTCTTTTGCCCAGGGTTGGATCTGACTGACGGAGAGGGAGGCAGAGCAAGAGAGTAGGGCAGGTTGGTCAGCCCCAGGATGAGAGCTCTCGCCAGGGCCGCGGGTCACGAGAGGTCCTCCACCTGTTTCACGCCACCACCCGCCTCCCGAGTCCCCGCGGCCGCCTCTGCGGCAAGAAAAGGAAGATAAAAGACAGTGAGAGCGAGTAAACAAGAGAACGAGGGAGAGAGAGAAAGCCATTCACTGTAAAATAATGATACCCATTGGGTAATGTGAGCTCCGTGGCCAGAGATGGCGAGGAGGGGTAAACGTATGTGTGTGTGTGAGTGAGTGAGTGTGTGTGTGTGCGTGTTCGAGCCGGCCCTGGTGGGTATGTTTTGTAAAGCTTGTCTCAGACCTCCTACTAAACACTTTCTGTTCTCTAACCGCTCCAGGAGCTCTACAGCAACACACAAGACCTGCGCACTATTAAATTCCATTCTTTTGACTCCCAATCATATCATTTTTAAAAATGTGTCATGTTTACAAGTTATATAATATTAAAGTCCGAGTTAATTAAACCTAGGGTCAGTTTCTGGATAAACACAAAACTTAAGGCAAGACCATTGTTTTTGTTTTTCAGGAACTGTTACATTTTTTCAGACTAGTGGAAGGAAAACATCCAAAATACACATTTAAGTGTTTATTTGATTACACTTTACGTATTTGAGTATGAAGATTTCAATTACAACAAGTCTTTCAAGGCCATTTTTCTCCACCGAGTCAGAAATCTCCACTTCAGTAGTACTTACATACACAAAACTTTCCAGTTTTATCTGTTTTTTATTTTTATTTTATTATCTGGTTTTATCTATTTTCTGAAGGCTTTTAAAGAGGGGTTTGTTAATATAACAGTCACCTAATATTGGTTGACAGTATTTCCGGGTTAAACTTGGCTTAATCCAATGATCAGAGGATACATTTCATTTGCAGTTTTTCTCATCTGAAAACTAAAGCCAGTGTTGTCAAAACCATTAAAACAGCCTACATATTTTTTTTTTTTCAGTCCACATTTTTCATAATTTAATACAAATTACAGACATCATTTTGTCATAACACTACACACTAATTTCTCCAATCCAAGTTTCAAGCTTTCAAACATTAGCACAGACATCTAAAGTAAAGCTGTGTTCTCAAATGCTCATGGCATGTTGTCAGATGGCATCATATTGAGGTGATGAGGACTGGGTTTGTAATTCACACAGCATAGGAAATACAATTTACATCATTCACACACTTACCATGACTTTGCTATGTGTAAAAATGTAAAAAAAAACATTCAGAGCAAACAAATAATGAGGACCCTGGAGAAAGGGTTGAAGAAAGATAGAGAAGATGATGTAAGAAGGGGAAATCAGAGAGGAGGAGGAGAATAAATTGACCATGTTACGATCTCTCGCTGAAAGACGCTGGACAGTGAGTAACTATATGTGAAGGGATCTACAGTACAGTGGTTTGAATGTCAGCACTAAATGTGATGAGGTGGGTATGTCATATGTACACAGTGCTGGCTGATTAAATGCAATCTGGATTAAGTAATCAGATTCCAAAATTCGATAATTAGATTATTATGTTTTAAAATATTCATATTCGGACTATTTACAGTTTTATTGATCACATGATTACTTTATATTCACAAAATGGCAGTAGCCTAGTAGCATTTATTTTTACTCTATGTAATTTTATATTGCTATACGATTATCCTATTCCAATCTATGTGAAAAACAAGTTAAAGTTAAAAGTAAGGTCAAAAGTAATTTAAAAGTAGTCAGATTATACCTAAAATGTATAATGCAATGTTACTAACTACCGTTTGCATCATGTCATTTGTATGCAGTAATGAACTACAGTTTGTAAGTAATCTACCCAGTATGTTAGTATGTACAGTCAAAGTCCCTGGTAAATGAAGAGCCAATATCACCACATCTGTTGCAATGTGCCATATTTTCATTTTTACCACACGCAAACCACTATTATAAAGTAACTGTTATCCAAGCAATGGAAAAGGCCTGGACTGAGGCACATACATGTGTTACCTGAAAATAATGCAGTATTTTAGCTAAGTTCAGACCGTTATTTGGATAAAAATTGAGTTCAAGAACACACGTTGACCCAAAAAGCAGAGCATATTGTCACTAGGAACTTGCAATTAAACAGCCTATCATACCAAAATTAAAAAGTAAAATAATAATGAAGCATAACACAATGAATGTTAGATGGAGTTACATTTACAGCAACAGGGATGATTTGAAACCCGCATACAAAACCATTGCTGGTACATTTGTGTAATTAGACTTGTGACTCAAAACCACATCACTACATCCCTGTGACAACTAGCCCCAGGGCCACTGTATATACGTTTGGGGTCATTTATACTTTTATTTAGCACTTATGGAAAAGAGACTATTGTAAATGCTGTATTTTTTTTTTTTCTTCCTATAAAGAATCCTGGGGAGAAAAGTATCACAGTATTCACATGCTGTTCAAAAGTTTGGGATCGGTAAGTAATATTATTGCAATATAAAATGATTGTTTTCTATTTGAATATATTTTAAAATGTAATTTATTTCTGTGTTGGCAGCAATGTTACAAAAGCTTTCTGTTTCAGATAAATGTTGTTCTTTTGAACTTTCTATTTATCAAAAAATCTTGGAAAAAAAATGTGTAAAAAAAAAAGTGTACACAACTGTTTTCAACACTGATAATAATAAATGTTTCTTGAGCAGCAAATCAGCATATTATAATTATTTCTGAAGGATCAGGTGACTCTGAAGACTGGAGTAATGATGCTGAAAATTCAGCTTTGATCACAGGAATAAATTACATTTGAAAATATATTCAAATAGAATAGAATATTTCACAATATTACCACTTTTACTGTATTTTGTACTGTATCAAAAATATCATTCATTAGTTACTAAAGCTCATTATTAAACCATGTTTTGTTTGTAGTCTGTGAGACTAAACATTGATGACTAAATATAATTGTGATGACTTTTCCTAATCCTAATCAGGATTGATGATAAACAAGATTTTAAACGTGTCTCATCTAACACCCAGCAATGAAACATGTTAACAATAGGGTCTATGGGACCCAAAACATTAAGAAATGAATGTCATTCTCTGCCATTGTAAATGCACAGATCCCGCATGTGCGCTGATGCTGGTTTCATGAAGCTCAGCATTAGCCGCAATAGAGATGATGATGCTGAGAGACACATTCTCATTACAGCAATAATCTCTCGCTCTCAACATACTGAACACAAAATATACTATTTATAGTCTCAAAAAACAAACCAAAAAAAAGCAGATGTCCAATGATCTTGTTTCTGTCAACTCTTTTTTGCTCCTAAAGATGTAAATGTTCTTCTTCTTTTTTAAGAAAACCCAATATTATTAAAATTGTGCTAAATAAGTTCATGCCTTGCTAAAAAGAAATCTAATTATAAATATGTCAATATGTACTGAAATAACTGTAAATAAATGGCAGTAAAGAGTGTAAAGAGATTTTATTGTATTGCAGGGACTGAATCAGTAATGATGCATTTGAACACATGAAATACATATTTTTCGAAGATTGTGTGAATCTTCAGATGTACAGTGTACATAAATACACTTTTAATGTAGAGTTAATTCTTAACAAATATCTGCCCATTCATGTGGCTTCATCATTTCATTTAAATAGGAATATTTTAAACCAGATTTAAAGCAGTACCTAATACATGCTTATTATAATTCTACAATAACCTGGATAAAGAAAAATGTTCATATGAACTTAAATATGTGTTGTATTGGAGTGTTCAGTTATTTTTCCTCATTGTCATCACTGTTCAGTCATTTACGTGTGGCAGAAAATTGTAGCTAAGTAATACTTTGTCTCCATCTAGTGCCAATGTAAATTGTGTTTTTTTTTTTTTTTTAAGAAAAGCTCAAATATAAATAATATACAAATATAAATAAACAAATGTGTTGCACAAGTTTTTTGAATAGGTAGATAAAATGTTGCGTGTGACGTGAGGTTATTAATAAAGGAACTTACTTGAATAGTTTTTTTCTGATTCCGATCTAAGATCCACTTGCATAAATATTAAAAGATCATTTCTGTGAGATTTAATTATGGTGATATATAACAGGCATTCAGTGCATTATATGTAATCTGGATTACATAACCATATTCCAAAATATAAATCCTTGTTAGATTAGATTATATTTTAAAATAATCAGATTACAGTTACTTTTTTATTATTGATTACACGATTACTTAATAGAAAGGCAGTAAATTATTTAGAATTCATCGATTCTCCCTAAACATTCTAAAAAAAACTTTGTCTTCCACACTGTAAACAACATATTGTTGGTTTAACTTTAAAAAAAATAAGTTAAAATTGTTTGCCTAAAATTTTAAGTTCATTGAAATAAAAAAATAAAAAATTGGTTTAGTTACAGCTGTTTAATCAACAGAAACTCAAAATATTGTTATTTGAACCACATAAATCATAAGCTGATTTGACAAAAGAAAACAATTATGTGATAACAAATCATGAAAATATATTTTTACAGTGCAATTTTTGTGAAATTGCACACACAGACCGGCCACTAGTCAGGTGACTATAATTACGTATATAAAAAATAAAAAAATAATAATAAAAAAAAAAAAAATATATATATATATATATATAAATAAAATAATAATAATAATAATAATAATAATAATATATATATATATATATATATATATATTTTTTTTTTTGCTTTCATTTTAAAATGACTCTTTTTTTATTTAACATTTATTAAGATTTATTAGCTTTTCATCAATTTACGAACTCCCTGCAGTTCTTTAACAAACCCTAGTTTGGTAAACCCTGACATAATGCAATGTCTAATGAACTTCATGTTGTTGATAACAAAAAAAAAAAGATATTTGTTTTGTTTTGTTTTTTACAATATGGTACAAGATTTTACTATTCTAATCAATGTTATAAAGAAGTTGGGTCAAAAGTCATCTAAAAGTCATCTAAAAGAAGTCAGATTACATTAAAATGTGTAATGTCATAGATTACGTTACTAACTACAATTTTAATAATGTCATTTGCAGTAGTAAATAGGTTGCAGTGATAATATTCTTTACTTTTTCTGAGTTAACTGCAAGCACACTTATACAGGCTCAAAGAACTGTATCACATTGAACATTTGATTTGCAGATTGAATGAATAACAGTATATTCAGCGCTCACTTATATGGACACACAGCTGCTAAATTTAACAAACTACAGTCTCTGAAACAACTGAATAACACCAGCACCCAGGTGATCAATAAAAATGATACTGGGCTGGACCAGGATGGAATTTACAGCTGGGCTGCTACTGCAAAATCACTTGTATCCAAGGAGAGACACAAGGATAACTGGAAAAAGTAATATGTTCTGATGAATGATCCCACACCCTGTTTTGTAAGGCAGAAAGCAGTCCAGACTGATTGATCACAGGCCAGTCCTGCAGGGAGAAATCAGATACTTCATCAGGGAACCGGAGGAAGGCCTGCTTTTATTATATAACCTTTTATTCTGACACTTGCTGTTAAAATGAATAAATAAAATGCTGTCGTAAAGTTTATGGCTGCATCAGAATTCCCATACTTTCAGAGTAGGCCTATGTATTAAATTCAGTGAACTTCTCAACTTCTGTGCCTTCTGTCAAACCGTAATGTCTGTTGGCAACTGTTACGTAGGCCTACATTAACAAATCTTTAAAGGCAACATGACATCATGACTTTGCGTAAACATACACGCCACTTTCAAGTCAAGTGGCGTGTTATCTATACGCATTTTGAGCTATCCGCGTGTATGTCCACGCCGTCATCTTCCGCGTGTATGTCTACGCCGTTAAATGTCCGAGTGATTCCGCGTGTATGTCTACGCCGTTAAATGTCCGAGCGAAACGAAGCAAAATGTAAATCTACATCTGGGGAGCGATATTTTTTTACTAGGATGGTAGGGGAAGACTCATAAATGGTATTAACCCCAGTGACGGGTAGGTTTAGGGACGGGGTTGGGGTAAGTCATATATTTATATAGAGAGTAATGTAACATTAAGTCAACGGCGTTGATAAACACGCTGAAAAGCGATTATGCGTGTTGATAGCACGCCAAAAGTGGAAATACGAATTGGCGTGTCATACATACGCCATTTCATGAGATCAGTCTGTTAAAGGACATTCCGTCTCAGGTGTTTAAAACCTGTCAGGTCGAGTTTTATCTCTTCAAACCAAAAGGCATTGTTCTATAAGACAAAAAGCTAATCTGAATGAAATGATGCAGTTACAAATAACTGAATGACAAAAGTTATTTTAGACTTTATTTGAGAATACTTAGCATAAGAATAAAGCTAGCTTAAAAAAAATAAAAAGTTAAATAGTTATAAATAATAAACAACCACCACTGCAGACGCGCTGCAGGGGGCAGCAGAGAGACTGGATCTTGGTAATATTGGGAACCTCAGTGGTAGAAATGTATGAATATACAGAATAGTCTAATTCAGTTATACAGCTACTACTAGTAACACTGGCATTAATTAATTAATTAATTAATAATTCATATTATATATGTACATATTTTATTATATCGTTTTTAAGTAACTTTTATCTGTAGGGACTTTTGTTTTATAAAGCCACTTTTATTTTGAAGTTCATTTTAGGGCTTTTATTTTGCTGTTATTTCCTGTTATTAATTGCACGTGACTTTTTGAAGTATGTGAAACCCACTTTTGTCTGTATCATTCTGCAAAGAAACATTTCACTCGTTTACATTCCCCAGTGATCAGAGTTTGTGGATTGAAAACATTTTGACTGAATTATAAATATCATCGTGTAAGGCTGTCAGAACATCTCTTGATGATGGAGAAGATAGTTAAGGGTGAGTTATGTTGTTGATAATGTGCAGTATTATGCATTTGAAACATTTTTATTTGCAGTCAATATAAAGCGATTCGAGATTCAAATGTGTATTGATATTTACACTAGCAGATATCAGCACTTGTCCATTGCTGTGAATCAAATCATAGTGAGCTTTCTAAATAGACCTTAGCTCGTTCGAGTGAAGATACTAAACAATTACACTGAATTGAGCTGAATAATGACACTAGTATACATTTATATAAATATGATGGGCAAAAATGCTGCTGACTGCTCATCAATAATGCAAAAACATATATAGGATTTTTTCCCTAGGTTTATTATTTATTATAGTAATACTATTTATCCTTAATTATAATAATTATTTTTAGATTAGTTATAATATAATTCAAATATTAATCTTAATGCATAATTATAATGATCACAAATGTTTAATCATTATGAAATCCAGTAATGTTTATTAAAGCTATTTACTAGAAGTAATGTCATTTTTAAAGCATTAAAGACACATTTGTCATAATTTATCTAACATATCTAATAGTTTTTACTATTACCTAACATCAAATAATTCAATGAATGTAGTTTAAAACACATTAGATGTCTTGTTTAATTTGCTACCTTTTTTTTTTTTTTAAATTGTGATATTTATTTAATGTCATAGTATTTGTTTGGTCACAGATGTTGGTGATATTCAGTCCAGACTGATTGATCACAGGCCGGTCCTGCAAGGTGAAATCAGATACTTCATCAGGGAGTTTGAGGCAGGCCTGGTTACATTACATTTGAATACCTTTTATTCTGATACTTCCTTTTAAAATGAATCAGTAAAACATATGGATGCTTCCAAATGATCTGTGATGTACTGACAACAACCGAATTTACACTACAAATGTTTGTTTTTCCTCAGGAGAAGCGTGCTTTCAGAGAATGCCGTCTACTTGAAAAGCTGAATAAGATGACGTCGGACACTAATGAGCATGATCTGCCGCGGTGCACTGAGAATATGCATGACAAACTGTGTGACGCTCTCACACGACGTAAGTTTAATTATGTATTATAATAAAGAGTGTGATAAAGTGTCAGACAGAACAGGAAGAGAAAGGGCCACTGTGTTTGTGTAATAATCTACAGTGGTTGGACAATGAAATTGAAACACCTGTGGCCTGTTGCACGAAGCTAGCTGAACAAACTCTGAGTTTAAGAATAGTTTTAGAGTTGATAAATCCAACCTGGTTTAGATCAGGTTCGGCGGTCTCACAAAGCTCGGCATAAACGTTCTCTGTCAACTCAGGTTTGATCCAGGGTTTGCCATTAACTTTGAAGCACGTGCACCTGAAAGTGTGACAAGTGCGGCAAACAGCCAATCACACGGAACATTCTAGAACCTCTCGCGAGAGAGACGGTGCAATTCACTTCTCTGCTGAAGATTAAGAGATCATTTTGAAAATTATCATGAAATTAAATGCGTTTACAAGGCAGGAATAAACACTGCTGCTGCAGCGAATGTTTGAGACGGCAGCTGAAAGAAAATATCGATATATGAATCAAAGAAATTGGCCTAGGTAATTGTAGGTTCACGAAGAGCTCAAATGAATTCACGCTTAAAAGCATATAAATGCATGTATTATATTTAAATTAATTTAAAAGCAAAGTTTAATATTACTTGTCAATTAATAGGCTATAATAATTATATTAATATATTATATTAATTTTAAAGTAATTATAATTCATATAATACAAATATTATAAATAATTAGCAGCAAAAGATGAGAAATTTGGTCTTTAAGTTTTTTCCACTATAAACTGCTTTAATTTGGAGCGAGAGATACAGGGGACTGGCTTTATTGCATCTGATACAGGTCACTGTACTGATTGGTCCAGTTTGGGTTTGTGATCTCTAACCCAGAATAAAACCTGCTCCGGAGCAGGTTAGCCATGTAGCGTAAGTTACCATGGCGACTGAACCCGCTAAAAACCAATCCACCGTCTTGAGCCCGAAAAAAATGAGTTTGCTCAAACAAATCTTGAACTTCCCTGGGTTGCAACTGAAACCAGCTTTGTGCAACAGGCCACTGGTCTTAGACCGCAATAATTTATTAGCATGGTGAAGGGCCTCCTTTTACAGCCAATACAGCATCAGTTCATCTTAGGAATGACAGATACAAGTCCTGTACTGTGTCAGAGGGATTTTGAGTTATTTATTTTCTTAGAACAGTCACAATGTGATGGTGGAGGAAACCGTTTTCTGACTTGGTCCTCCAAAATTCCCCAAAGTAGCTCAAACATATTTAGATCTGGTGACTGTGCAGGCCATAGGAGATGTTGAACTTCACTTTCATGTTCATCAAACCATTCTGTCTCCAGTCTTGCTGTGTGTATTGGTGCATTGTCATCCTGATACACGGCCTCACCTTCAGGCCAGGGTACAATGTTTGAACCATTAGGTGCACATGGCCCTCCAGAATGGTTTGTTAGTCCTTGGCACATCAAGCACAGTAGAGAATGCCATGATATTGCAGCCCTTTCATACGGCTTCAGACGGCATCTACAGTTACTCCTGTTGGATGTGGTTTGTCCTTCCTGGAGGTATACCGACATTATCCTGGAGACCGTGGCTTTTTTGATACACCATAAATACTTGCTGTCCTAGACACAGATGAGCCAGCGGGACACGCACCAGCAATTTGTCCTCTTTTGAACTCTGATATGTATCCCATTATGTTGTGTGGATTGCAATATTTTATGTACAGCTGTGCTATTGCTTTCAACCTTCACCCTCTGCACTTACTGATGGAATGTAAAATCAGTGAAGATTGAAACCTCCAACACTATATTGGCCTGTGTTTCAGTTTTATTGTCAACCCCTGTATCTGTCTGTCTGCCTGTCTGAGAGAATTTTTTTTTTTTTGTTAAAATAATTAGTGTATTTATGGGAATAATTGACATTGTGTTGACGTGCTTTTCTATTTGCAGTTGAAGCAGCAAATCATATGGCGCAGAGGATCCAGCAGAGGGAGCTAGAGGCTGAAGAGGTACATGAGGAAAATAGAAATGCATCATTAAATAGGGCACAACCTAAACTTTGCATAAAGGTAGATCTCCTAATTAGCTTTAGTGTTAATTGTTCTTTGAGTAAAGCAACATAAACATCCTCTTTATGTATCCGTCCTCTGCGTAAGCAAAAGCAGAGAGCAAAAAACTCTTTGCCACAATTGTAACAGTGTAATCTAAACTGTTCTAAAACCTAACATAACTGAACACCATCAAGTCTCGTGCTTTTCTCATCTTGTTAAAAACATTTTTACTCAATCTATGTGGTCTTTATAATATATAATCTTTTTTACTTTGTAATAAACTTTTTGTCTTTGGAAATATAAATATTTTTGATGATGATTATTAAATTTAAATGTAAGGTTTGAACCAAAACATAAATAAAATGAGTGTAGATTGCACATTTTAGAAAATTACATTAATACTAGGAGGGAAACACAATTTTGTTGATCGCAAATTAATAACAAAATCCACAAACTGGATTCTGTTATGTGCAGGGCAGACAAGGAAGAGAAGAAGAGGTTGATGTAGTTTATTCAACAAAACAAAGAAGATCATCCAAAAACAGAAACATAGGACAAATAACACTGCTAAGCAACAAACAACAGCTAAGCAACAACATAGAGAATACAACTAAAATAGAAAAAGGTCTATATGAGGAGGACGAGTCCTTTGTGGTCTTAATAAAAAAAAAAAAAAAGAAGAAATGCAAAATACTTTTACACTCCTATAACCAGCTTTATTTATCAGAAAATAATCTATTGCCTACATTTCTTTTGTATAAAGAATCAAAATGCATGTGCCATGGATAAATAAAGTAGAATAGCCTTTGCACGGACAATAATAAAATTATGATTGTAATTAAACCATTTTGTTGCTGAAAAATAAAACTGCTAGTTATCAATAATGCATTCATGTTTTTGAAAAAGATACATCTCAAATTAATATAACTGAGCTGCGTGCGCTGAAGCTGAAGAGTTGAATAAACACCGGTTAATTGAAGTACTTTGTTGTTAGCGAGTTAATTAACTCAACGTAACATATCCTATATCAGATTAACCAGATATTTATGCAACATAAACACAATATTACAACTTATATCTGCACATAAAGACGCAAATGCACAAGAAGTTACGAACTTGTAACTCCTGTTGAGGATGCGCTCTTTCCGTAACAACGTGCTGAAACACAGCAACTAAACCCAAAAACTTTTTATTACAATAGCGTTCTCTTTATAATGTAATGTATATCAGTCCAAATCATACAGTAGTTATTAATGTTGTACATTGCGTGAGCTGAAGCTAAAGTCGTTAAACTGAAGCGCTTTAGTACCGCGTTAATTAACTTAACCAAAGCAAATACACAAAATAGACATAACTTAAAATTGTACAAAAGGCTGTGAATGCACATGCGAACTTGACTGTGCTAGTCATAAAGGTGTAACTTATGCCGTAACAACGCGCTAAAACACAGGCGCACAATTCACAAAATTATTTTACAGTAGTCTAAGTCTTCTCATTATAATCTATATGAGAGACTTGCGCTGCACATGTTGGACTTAACTATATTTTCATTTTCATGATTACAGTCATGTTTCAAGCAATTCATAATAGCGAACAGTGCACATCTGAAGTATCTCAGCTGGAGGAAATAATCATTTATTTATCGGCTTTAATATATAGGCCTAATTTTCTTATGGGGCAGATAACCATATGACAACAAATGAGAAGCGGGAACAAAGGGCGCAGGTACAGAAACACAGGAACACAATGAAAAAAGAACTAAAAGTCCATAAAACAGAACGTAAACCGAATTAAACATTTGGGTGACATTCATATGACAGCAGTGTAGCAGTCTACAGATTTAAATATTGATCTTTGTCTGAAGTATACTGTTTCACTAACTGTTTTAAAACATGGAAGGCATTGTACACTGTGTAGTATGCAGTAGCTATATTGCAAACATAGCGACTATATTTGTAATAGTCAGTTGCAAACAAATTCTTGTGACAGCTGATTATAAGTAACTGGCATAAGTAACTTGTGTTGGTGTGTGTGTGTGTGTGTGTGATCAGAGCACACATCTTCAGTTGTGTGTGGAGAGGCGGAAGCAGGACTGGGAGGAGTTCCTGAAGGAGCAGTCTCGTCTGAAGGAGGAGGTGGATGAGGAGCACGCTAAAGCTGTGGGCCGACTCAGTGCTCAATATGATGAAATGAAGAAAGACCTGGCCAAGTACAGCAGCTTCTGAACCTCAACCTGTGTGTGACTGTTAATGTACTCATGTGTTTTTACTGATGACATGCCAGTGTAGTCCAATTATTTCCTTTTTCCATTTTGTTGATGCTGTTGATGATGACATTAAATAAATATTTTATTCAAAAATGAAAACTCTGTCATCATCTACTCACTCTCAACCTTTGTGTAAAAGAAGTACTCTTCAACTTACTTTTAGAAAGAGTTCTTATGACAGATGTACTTTAATAGAATATACTATATGTGCAAACTGAATGTACACACATATCCACTTTTTTGACCCACTTAAGTAGGACTTAAGTAAATCATTATATATAATTTCATAATTACTTCTACTGTCTTTGAAATATGCTTGTACTGTAGAATGTACTGATAAGCAACTAAATTTTACTTTAATGTAATTTCTGTTGAAACTTGTATTTGTATTTGTAATTACACATTTGTAATGAAGTTGCAATTTAATACATTTAAAATATATTAACTTTACATGTACCATCAAATATAACAATAGAAAGCTAAAATCATAATCATGTACTTTACATGTGTAGTATTTTAGTCAACACATCAAAATAAGTGTCTTTTTTAAACATAGAGATGTAAATACTTTAACGTGTATATCTTTTTATTTGACATTATTACAAAGGTCACTTTTTTAAAAGTGTATCTATGTGTGTAAAGAAATGGTCATGAAAGTACTCTCTTTAAATAAGTGGACTTTTATACAGTATGTTTTTTTTTTTTTTTAAGTACTGTAGGCCTACACACTATTAAGATTTGAAGTACACTACAAGTTCTGGAAAAGGTGTACACTGAAGTACATCTCTTTTTCACAAGGGAAACCCTTATGCTGTTATTTTCTTCTGTAAAAAAAAAACAAAATGACAATGTGTGAAGAACATGCAGCTCAACAATATCTGCTGAGCTGAATATGCAGGATGGAGAATGGGATGGGATTTGAGAGTTGCTGGGCAGAGGAAGGTTTTTACTGAAAAATATCTTAAAATTCTCCTTGTATTCAATCGGAAAAAGAAAATCGTATTGGCTTGGAATGACATACAAGTATATTACTTCATAACATTCCTTTTGGGCTGAATTTTTCCTTTACAGCCTTGTTGATTTTACAGAAGGTTCTCATCTCGTATTAGGCTATATTTACTTATATTTAATATGTTTCTGCATTAAAGCTTGTGAAATCATATTCAGGTTAAAATTAAACTGCAAATTTGAGTCCTCAATATGTGTCTTACTTTCGTGAGATCATTCAGTCCATATACAGATCTCCATTATGGCACACGTGCCTCTCAAATCCATTAAGTTTACATCTAATCATAGGCATTTTCACATCAGTCAGGAACTGTAAGAACCTTCTCATATGACAGTTTTTTTTTTTTTTCTGACAGATGTGTTTGTATAAAATCTCCTGCATTAAACATGTCGGAATGTGTTTAAGCCATCTGTGCACCTGCTTTAGATTGAGCCCTTGGCCAGAAATCTGTCCTTTCTCCTCACATGTCCCTGTGTTTTCCACACAATAGTAAAGGTCAGACGGCACATTTAATTAATCGGAGCTGGCTTTGACATGGGTGGAGCATTTGGACTGTCAGTTCTTCACAAGCTATAGCTACAGTATGTTCCGAGCATTTGCACACTGCTAATGTTAGCGCAACAAATCTGTTTATTGATCGTCCAGATGTTTTTTTCTGTGTGGACGTACCTGTGGAAGTTATATTTCAGAGATGAATGAAACAATATTTTGGACATCAACATAAAGCAATGAACAGGAAACTGAATTTTAAACAGAAACCTGTTTTAGCTTCTTTGAGATGTTTTTGGGTCATGGTGTGGCTTTTCCAGCTTTTAGTGCTTTTAGTTATATAAACCAAAATCAAATTTAGTTTGCTTCCAATCTGCCATCATTTAAGAATAAATAAAAACATTCGGTAACACTTTAGAATACTGTTCCATCATTAATGATTAACTTGCAGGAACAAACGAGTAACGCAGTATTAACAATATAGTAACTACTATTAACTAACAAGAAACATTAAATAATTAGTAAGTAATAGTGCTTAGTCGAATGTGGTAGTTCACTATTAGCTAAACAGAAACTACTATTTGTTTTTCATACCTCCCAGAGGACTACTTAGAACTACTATACAGGTTCATAATAAACCTGAATAATGCATAACGTATAATTAATTCTAAAGTGAAGGTAATGCTAATTCAATAGCTAGCAAAACATAATTCATCCAATTACAGTACAACTGCCTCCAGACATTTCTCTACTGCTGGCATGTGTCTATCAACTAAATATGAAATGCTGTGTAATTGACAGACCACTGGTTAGTAGTGTTTGCTATATTACTATTGCTCATACTTAGGGTTAATGATTTTCAAAGTAATATCTATAGCGTTAGAACAATGACAACATGTTTTGAATTTTAATTTTGTAAATGTTAATTCTGGATTTGGATTGTTTTCTTGTGGTGTTTAAAAAAAAAAGATTTCAAAACGGCAGATTTTCCCCCCCAAGGTTTTTAGAGGTGAAATGAGCTGTACTATTAATTATTAGCATTCATATTAGCAAGCAGCTGAACTGGGCTTGGAATGTGTCAGTCTTTGGCTTTGTCATTCTTCATATCCGAGGTTTCTCTCAGACCAGGGCTATAGAGTTCCCATTGGCATTTACACATCGAGTGTGAGATATTTGCAGAGGCAGATATTTTGAGGTTGTCTCCTCCATGGCAAATCCGAGTCAGTCATTGGCAGCTAATGAGGAGTGACACCGCGGAAACATGGACCTGCCTCGCCAACAAGGTACCTTTCATCTGCGCCTGTTTGCTATTGCAGCTCTGCTTGAGAAAAGAAAATAGACAGAAAATACTGGAAAGGTAAAAAAACACACAAAAAAAACACAGTGGATGTACAAATCCCAAGAGCGTGATTATGGCCCTTTAGCTATTTCTTTCAGGCAATTTAAACGTCTCTGTGGAAATTATGTTATTGTGAAGCAGCTGCGCCATCACTTTGCAGCTATATATGTGTCACGGTGTGCGGCTGTAGTAAGAGATTCAGAGAAATTAAGTCTTTAATCATAAATTAAGGAGAAACAACGCCTTCGCGTTTTATTGGAAATTTCCTACTTCCCACTTCTGAAGTTGTGATTACGAGCTTGTCGCATTCAAGTGCTTTGTTGTTGGAAAGAACATGAATCATGGAGGACACCAGGTTAATTCTATTTATTAGGAAAATCTTATTAAAGCCAAAGTGACATTTTAGCGTCCCATTTATTTACAACCATAGGCTATAAACATTCACCACACTAGATAGTCCGCTTGCTGATTATTCTGGAATTTCGGTCAAATCCAGGCTGTTTTCACTGTGTATAAAACATACAATATGCTTCAAATGATTATTCATATTTGTAAATATGCACTACTTTAACGATAAGACAAGGTGATGTAGCTGTTGTGGAAAAAACTAATGAAGAAGCAATCTTTCTCCCCTCTGCCATGTTTAAAGTTTATCCCCGAGCTTCCCAGTGCTAAAAAACAACTTGGGAGGGCGTTCATCTCCATTTTTTAACTAGGAAACTCATGTTTAGCATAATTCCGATTGCACGTAAAGGCAGCATTAAGAGCAAAATGACCTGAACAGAAACAGGTGCGTGTTTCATCAGAAACCATGGAAACTAAAAATGATCAGGAACTTAAATTAATGACGAACTAAATACAACGAAACTAAACAGATTTAAACATAATCCTGACAATGTGATGGAATATGCATTATTGACGCATCATAAATTCCTGCTTTGCATGTTTTTCTCAGTATGTTGTATGAGTTATAAGTTGTATGACAATATGTGCTCGACTAAAGAACTAAACCATTAAGTTAGACCATGTGTTGCATTGTAGTTCCTAATAAAATGACCAACCGTTGTCGAGTAATCGTTTTATTTACTTGTAAAAAGACACTCATTTGGTGCTGTTTTGGGGTGAGTAAATAGGGGCTTTTGCCCCTAAGTATTTATAGGAACTTAGTTATAGGAACTAGCCATCAGGATGGTTCTCCAAGAAGTAAATGTTCCCCTAGGGCCATTTTCCTGGTTGCATTCACACCGTCAGTAAGAACTCTGAAATGACGCAAGTCGTGCTTGTTGTTGTGACATTTATTTTGATGCTGCTGAGAACACCAGAGCCTGAGCACACAGTGCTACCATTCTCCATCTTCATTAGCTTACAATCTGTTTAACAGTCCTAATATGTTATTATATAGAACTGTTATACAAAGAAAGTAAACAGTATATGAAATATTATTTCATATACCACACGTTTGCCGTGTGGTTGATGCCCAGTGTCATGTTTCGCTTGGTCCCCTCAAAGTTGCGTTGGATTTTCTCCTTAGCCGAAAGGTTAAGAGAGAGATCCATCTATCACTGTTTTCCTTGTTCGTAGAGTTAGTTTGTGGAGTAAATATATAGGCTAATCTGTGTATCTACACAGCTTTTTTTTAAAATGACAGGTGCTGGTGTTTTCGTGTGTGTTTGGCCAATCAGCGTACACTTACGTCACTGGTAGTTCCAACAGAGTGGTGCAGGTATGACGTAAATTTGTAGCCCAAAACGTGGAAGCGAGTTAGCATTTTAGCACTTCCGGTTCCATCATCCCAAAGTCAATGGGTTTTTTGAATGGGTTTTTGGTTAAATGGCTGAAATAATTAGCCTGGTAATACCAAACTCCAGACAGAGTCTGGAAGGGCGTAACTGAAAAATGTTTTCTTTCTCGCGAGGGGGCGCTTGTCTGAAGTTTAAAATAATTGGTTACCCGTAAGCCAATCACATAATGTTTGGTTATGGCGTGTGTTATGCGCATGCTCAGCCGCATCTGACTTCCACTGTAAACACATGTATGATGCGAAAACAAAACCATCGAGCGAAATACCGGAGTGAACATGGCTGTGAACGACTTTTGCAGATTATGTGAAGTAAATCTATGCATCCACGGTACAATCAGCGTCTACGTTACGGCTCTCAGCCCGTCCTCTGTTCGTTGATTGGCCCGGCTGTTTTGAGGCCGGAGGAAAACGGGGAAAACGGTCACTATCTCAGACTGAGTACAGAAGCGAACTGAAATTGAGCGGAAGTACGAAGTCTGACGTAGTCAGGCTATGAAATAATGTCTGTGGTGAAAACAAGCTCAAGATACTTTTGCGTTTTATTCTATGACATGAAATACATCAGTTTTACCCCACTCGTGACTTTTTTTTTAAGCTGATATGTGTCTTGAAAAAGGCTGTTGCTAACAAGTGGCTAAATGGGACTACAGAGGCTTTCGAGGAGATTAAACATCATCACAGTGAACAGGTGACTCAGCCCACATTTACAACATAGTTATGCTTAAAATTGTGCATTTATAAACTATTCTAACTTAAACTTTCTGGGAAAATGTTTTTTTTTAGATAAAAACTGAAGAGTTGTCGGAAGCTTAGTGGTGGATACGTTTAAGCCGTGGGACTGTGATGTGGTTCGTTATCGAGTACTTCCGCCATTAGCTCTGGGAACTATGAAAAGGTTCCTCCGGTGTGAAAGCCCCCAATGATAAAAGAATTAAAAATTTTAAGTGAACAATTCCTTTAATTTTCAGCACTGGTTGTAAAACACTGTAACCTTTCATGGTTATTAAAGACAACAACAAGCTACTCAAGATGCTGTTTGAAAGGTCTACACACACTCATAAAAAATAAATGTTCCAAAAGGGGGTTTTGAAGCAAATGCCATTGAAGTACCATTCTGAATTCCCCAAAGAACATTTTAGGAAAAGTTCTTAAAAGAACCCTTTTTTTCTAAGTGTGAAGAACATTTTAAAAATCTACCTAATCTTTTTTTCCTACCATAAAGAATCTTTTGTGTAATGGAAAGGTTCTATGGATGTTTAAGGTTCTTCATGGAACCACAGATGCCAAAAAATAACCTTTATTTTTTGGAGTGCAGGCTATTGGAGGGCCAAAATAACAGGGGTTAACATACATCAGCATTGTGCGTCAATGTGTTAGATTGATGTTGTTTGGAACAAAGACTCTATCCCCTCTGCCTGTTCACCCCAGAGGAAACCTCCCTCCTTTTTCAGTGGCTTGCACAGGAAGCAGCATTTGAAGCAATCATTTCCTCTCTGCAGCGCTCAAGATAGACCCTCTGTCCGAAAAGATGAGCATGAAGTATGGAGCACGACCGCTGGAGTTTATCAGAGCAAGTCCCTCCGCACCAGCAGCACAGGAACACAAGCTTGTTTTTCGTCTACTCTCTATCAGTTTCTCTGAGTCCTTCCTGTTTTTGAGGGAGCATGGTGATCCCGGCCGGGGAGCTTAGCACCCTGCCAACATAAATTATGTGGGGAAAGGCACTGAGAACCAGAGAACACTGTGGAGACAAGGTCAAGAAAATGTCTGATCACAGGAAGATGGACATTCGTCCAAACAAAGGAACATCCATATAGCTACTTGGTAGAAGGGTACATGTTGACCGGTCATTCACTTACGAAACCTGTGACCCCTTAACCGCACTGACCCACCATCATACTCAGTATGGCCTCAAAAGGGTTGCAATAAATAGATCAGTGTTGGCAAGCAATTGCATTAAAATTCTCTTTCTCTCTCTCTCTCTTACAGTATAACCTGTTTGAACCTGTTTATAAAATTATTCATTTCAATTGAGTCCACAGACAGACGTCTGCAATTTAAGTCTTATTTTATTGCAGCGATACACACAAAAAAAAAAATATATATATTTTGAATATTTAATAAAATAATGTAATATATAGTTCAATGTTGTTATTTGTTACTATGTTTTCAAATGAGTTATATGAATTATGTTGTTTTCTAGGTTTATTAGTATAGGGCCGCCTGCACTGAAAAAAAATGGTTTAGGATTTATTTTGAAACAATTTTTCCAGTGAACTTAAAAAATAATTGAATTTAAAAAAAGAAACATGTAACACACTGATTTGTATGAAATTTTGATGTAGTAAGACTGAAATAGTATTCTAGTCTTCTAGTCTTGTAAAACATATAATCTTTTTTTTATATGAATACAGTTGGACATGAAAAGTCTTGTGGGAATTTCAGCTTTTGGTCTGTCTACAAACAACAACAAGATAGTTAATAAGGGCTTATATTTGGAAACATTGTGCATACTGACTTTCTCAGCTCTTTCACGCCACGGTAAAATCACACATTCTGGCCAAATAAACCCTATTGTGTTCAATTGGCTCTGAACACTTAACAGGACCCCTGGCACTGCTTAATGTGCACTGTTAACTTGCTAAATTAAAAAGTGCACTCATCATCTGAGAGAAAAGCCACCAGGACAGGGGAGTTTTTTTTTTTTTAAGTGTTATTGTTCCTGCAGCAGAGGGTATTAATTTTAAGAGGCTATTCATTATGAGGTATTTGAGCTTGCCATTCACTCTACCTCTATTGTGTCTCTCTATAGCAATAGCAAATATGAGCCTCTCCAAATGAAAACAGCAGTGAGAGGTGGGCTGTGACCAGCTTAATAACTCAGCATTACTGCACTACAGGGTTCTTGAATGCTCAGTAAAACAGGTGTTGAAATAAATTCTTTGGCAGTGGCAAACGTTCACCCTGAGAGCATGTGAAAGAGATGAGAGATCTAGCAGGGGGAGTCCGGGCTGTCGAGGGAATTAAGGTCAACGTGAAATCAAAAATGACCTTATTTGTTTTTCTTCTATGATGTCTTAAATGACTTCTAATTAAATTTGGAAAAAGTTAAATTCATATCAGACTCTTGCTTACAACCAAACCAAAAACATTTAAAATCAAAATCTTCAAGTCAATATGAAATCAAAATGGGCAATTCTATTTTTTTTTTTATGGAATATTGCAGTGTTTATTATGCATTATTTATCGGTGCACATCATTTAAAAAAAAATCATGTACCCTCACTCCGTGTCTACACTAGACGAGAGTGGCGTGATGCGACAAGACACAACAAAAGCAAATAGAGCCCATTATAATCAGTGATGCCATACACTGGATTACACAAAATACACAAATTCCCCACAGTAAACTGATGACCCGTTCTATTTTGGTACGAAGAACAAATGGATTGCAAAGGTCGCTTTATCACATCCTGTTTAGACACGTTTTTGTGATCTTTAATCAAAATAACGTATGTACATATGTATCAAAGTTACGTATATAACCCGGTTTCCTGAGGAGGGGAACGAGACACTGCAGCATGGAGTTGACACTATGGGAAAGCTTCGCATGAGCCGGTGTCTGAATCATGTGCGATACATGGCAATCTTGATTGGCAATCTCAGTCAGGTGAAGTCATAGCTGCGCCGACAGGCTATAAAAGGGCACCTAGAGAAAATTTAATCAGCTTTAGATTGTCTGATAAAAGACGTATAGGCATACCTGAAGTATGACAACGGGACGCAGTGTCTCGTTCCATTCTAAGGAAACCGGGTTACATACTTAACCTAGACGTTCCCTTTCGAAGTGGATCCCAATGCTGAGTCATGGAGTTGACGCCATGTGAACGTTAATACCCACTACGCCTTACTGAACAAATGCCTTTTAAAAAAAGGGCATGAAGGCCCTGCCCAATGACATTCCACCTCCATCATCCGGAGGGAGCCAGTGAGACTGAGTGGCTTCTTTCTCCATCATTAACGAAAGATTTGCCAGGGAATTACACTTGTTAGCCAAGTGGCCCTATCAGCTAGTGATTACCCAGTCCTATAGTTTCTAATGAGGAGGCATAGACTATACCTCTGGCGGAGTACTGGCAGAGAAGGTAGAGAGTGGGTCACAATGGTGTATTGTCCAGCTTTATACTCTGCTCCTTCCATTGTCTCGTGAACTGCTAGGAAACTGAGTTAACATAGCAACTATGTCCACACTTCTCCAAACCATTCTGGAGGGGCGACAGATGAGAAAGTGAGATGCAAGTAGCAACCATGCCCATTCTCCTCTTCTGTACAGCCTATTCATAAATTATTACATGTGGAAGCATAAATATGATTCCACAGGTAGCACTAGACCTCCACTGAATTCCAAGTACAGGCAAGGACAATATATGTTGAAGTGGAACACAAGTGGCATTACTTCCCACCATCCTCATCTGTACTAGCCTAATCCAATAAAGAGGTAGCACGGAGGATGAGGTCCATGGTGCAGCTCTAGGACTTTATCTGAAGATACCTTCAGAGACCTTCAGGACTGCCATGGTGTGCAAAGCGCCACCAGCCTGGCCCGCCATACAGTATGCCTTGCCCACAAGACGTGATATAAACTGGCAGGGTTTATTGGGCAAGACCTTCCAGGAGGATGCCACGCCAGAAGAGAGGTAACCAGTGAGTGATTCCTCCATCTGGGGCATCCTCACATACCTGTGCTCATCCAAACCCTCATATTAGAATAATTCGATGCGAAGGGAGCATGAACAGGAAGATAATTATTTCTTCCACTTCCTTATAAAGATTGGCCAGAAATGAAAGGCTCGTGGGAGGTGAGCGCTTCTGACCCCAGAGGAAACGCTCATTGAGATTTCTCTCTTTCCACTGACCAGTTTAAATTAAGTCTGGCCGTGGCATGGGTCACAACATCCAGCAACTTCTCATTCGCGGGTGTGAGGGAGAAGGCAGGCTCACTGGACACTGCTGGCGGTAGATCCTTTTCCTATTTAGCACCAAAACTTTGGAACAGTCTTCCTAACATTGTCCGGGAAGCAGACACACTCTGTCAGTTCAAAAACACATCTCTTAGACCTAGCATACACATAACACATTATAAACTTCTACAATTCAATGTTAGGCTGCATAGATTAGGTCAGACGGAACCGGGAACACTTCATCCTGATGTGCTCGTTACATCATAAGAAGAATGGTGTCTACGCTAATATTAGTCTCTCTGTTTATCCCGAGGTTTACTGCAGTCCGCCGGATCCAGGCTGTATCCAGATCTGATGAAGGACCTGTGCCTGGACACGATGACAATGCAGTCCTGAAGTGTCAACTAGTCTCTCCCCTGTGAAGGCCTCCTTCCGTTCCCTTTACCTCTGTACAGATAAAACATTATCAAAATAATTCCAGGTCACATGGCTACGCGGAAGCGATAAATAATTCTGTAGTATACATTTTTAAGGCCAGAGTCAGACAAGTAATTTGTTGAGGGTCAATTTGCAAAGAAAGACTACACGTCTGCTCACATGTATATTCAAACGCACATACCTATAGACTAAACATGTAATACGCATGTGTACGGCGTCAGCGTTTTCACAGGTTTGCATTTTTGAAGTTTGCACAGAGACAACCTTTTTTCAAAAAATTTCAAGGCTTGCACCTTGGAACCTATTTCAAGGTTTGTGTTCTCGAGCCACCAGGCACTGTTGTTGTGCGAATGAGCAGGTCGGAGCGCGTAAAGGGTTTTCGTTTAGAACGGTGTTGTGTAAGCGGCCCCTAAGTTAATAACTAATGATCTTTGCAACAGAAGTCAATCAATCAAAACTAACTTTAGCTGGACAATAACTTTATTTTAGAGCTGCTGTAAAGCCAAAACGATCTGTTACTTTAATTTCCGTACCCAAGCCGTTGGGTGCAGACGCTTGGCTCCCACCCCCCTTAAAGAATGCAAAACAAGTAATCGGGTTGATGTGCGCGTTTATATGTCACAAGTTTCAAATCGGAATAGATTTTTTGACATGCGCACACTGCACAAATATAGCTACAGAGTTTCCCGCTGTTTGCGCATAATAACCATTCTCCTACATTGGTTCTTTATTTGTTTTAAACAGCAGACTTCATATTTATCCATTTCTGGTCATAATTTGGAGACAATGAACATATGAACCATTGTGCCGTGCTGCTTATATTTATCACGCAGTAAAAATGCCCCTCCCTGCACCCAAAACCATCATCTGAGGATGTGAATCCGAAAGAAAAAGGACTGGTGAGAAGTTGTCCTACTCCACTTCAGAGACGCTGAGTGAAAGGAAATTTTAGGATGACAGGACACTCATTTATATGACACTTTATTCAACCGGATGAACAGCTTGTTCCACACGTCATTCGTCATTGCGCTATTTCTACGTCATTGCACATGCGCAGTCCTTAAACTTTCGGTTTTCAATCTGATCAAGTGTTTACATGTTCTCGCGATCGGATTACAAAAGGAATAAACCACGCCTTTCAATCTGATCAAATTTCGTTCGGATCGGGCTCAATCAGATCGATTAAAGTCTTTACATGGAGGCTTTTCAGTCCGATTGAGCCGTCAATCCGATTACTAATGGATTATTTGGTTGCGTGTAAACGTAGCCACCGTGAAATGATTACAGTGAGCACAGCCTTGCCCCCTCCAGAGCTGACCGAGTGTGCTCTGTCCTAAACAGACGGCAAGTTTAACTAATCAGTAAGTAATATCAAATTTAGGAGATAGTTCCTCATTATGTAATTAATAATTACTGAATGAGATTAGCCTCATTAATAACTATTAACTAACTAACAAATTATAAAGAATATTATCGTGTCGAGACGTAATCAGTCATCATTTTTATGAATATAGTCATAAAATGCATCACTAATTACTCAAGTGTTACCTAGTCACAGGAACTACTAGGGATCTGGACCATTTTTTTTAAAGTGAAAAACATTTTTTGGACTTTAAAATAACAGTCCAAATCACTAGTCCTTTAAGAGTGACTAGGTAACACTTGAGTAATTAGTGATGCATTTTATGACCATGTTGAGAGTAAAAAAAAGGACAATTGCTAACGTCTCAGACACGTTAATGTTGTGATTAGTAATTAATTAGTAATTCTTTATAATTTGTCATAATTACCTATTAGTTCTTAATGATGCCAATTTCATTCAGTAATTATTGATTACCTAATAAGGAACTATCTTAGTCCTAAATTTGATATTACTTACTGATTAGTTGAGCTTGTTTCCATATTAATTAATAGTTGTAGCTGAAGTGTTAATGTAGTACTACTCATTAGTCCTGCATTACTTTCTGCATAGATACTTATTAATGACGGACCATTATTCTAAAGTATTACCGATATACTTTATTGGTCTATTGGCAAAATAAAGACAAAAATAAGCTGATGATGTCAGCACGCCTATGACATCACCTTACTGAAATAGCCAATCGAGATTGGTGTACTCGCACGAAGCGTTCCCATAGTGTCAACTCCATGTCGCTGCTTTGAGTTCCACTTTGAAAGAGAACTTCCCCTCCCTCTTGCAGCATCCGACATCTCTTCTCTTATGGCGTGTTTACTAGCGTGAGGGCAGAACAACTTGTCAATCACATGAGATCACAGCAATAGACAACCACAACCATCTAAAGATCAAAGATCAACAATTCCTGATGGACAAAATCAAGTCTGGCCCTTTTTTTCTCATTCAGGAAGCGTTTCAGTTGGATACAGTATGTCACAATAGGGAAGAAAAGACAATCACAACTTCTGTTTCCCGATGAATTTAATTACTTTCTACCGGCATGTGTCAATTCTCCTGCAACATCCAATCTTATTTTCAACAACACTATAAATAAAATATAGCTAGATCTAAAATCCGGAGGATCACTTGTATGATTGTTGTATAGTGTCATATCGTCCAGCCCTAAAACTTGCTCTTTGCTACAGCACTTATGCATTATTGGCATAACTGTAGGACTTTCTGTAAAGCTGCTTTGAAACAATGCATATTGTGAAAAGCGCTATACAAATAAATTTGCCTTGACTTTAAGCTATATACAGTTACTACCAGTTACACAGTTAGTGTACAACTGTGTACCCAAATTCTTTGAATTATATACATCCATGTCTCCAGTCTGAAAAGACCGTTTGAAAAAGCTGTGTTCATTAGGCTAATGTGCAGCAATTCTCTAAGATTGTTACTTCGAGATAACCTATTAGCCCCAACAAAAAATTCAAAAAGTAAAAATGTATATGTGGCCTGGATAAAATATGAACACTTGAGGGGCCTCTCTTGCTGGCTGAATTCAGCCCAGTGTTTAAACATTAGCCACTTGATTTAAAGAGAAAAGACAGAGGGTAAACACTGTTGCTTTTTGTGATCTCTAATTGTGTGTTCGCTCTGAACAAATGTGACTGAATGGGTATTTTTACTGGACAAAATAGAAACCATGATCCCTCACTCTGCCAAGTCAAAAAGCGATAAGAACACAAATAACAACCTCTTTCCTCAGTCAATCACCCTGCTGAACAATGGGCAGCCAGACTGGAGGGAATGCCTTGTCATCGTCAGCCACTGCATCGTCTCAAGGTTGAGGAATGTCTGGATCAGGAGCCAGCAGCGAAATCCCTGATTTCAGAAGCTCTTGTTTTTAGATTTGTGCCATCAAATCCTCTTAACATTCCACCACTGGCATGAGTGACTAAATATCATTAAGAGCTGCATATTGTACCATTGATAACAGAATAATTTCTCTAGACTCATGTATATCTCAAAATTAGATGACTGCAACATTTTACTAGCTGATCTTCCAGCTAGCCTTTCTAGGAGATTGAGAATGCATCTGGTCTTCTATCAGTAAAAGATGAGCCACATCATAGCCCTCTTTGTCTCTCTCCATTGGCTGCCTGTAGACATACCGGGCCACCTCTGGATCTGCACACTTTAGGTTTTTGTTCCCTCTTACCTCCGGTCAGTGACCGTGCAAACAGGGTGGTGTCGTCAGAGTCAAGGCCCGTTCGCACCAAGAAAAAGAACTATATACATAACAATATAGCGTGATAGTGTCCACACCAGCGAACGATATTGTTCTGTTTATTCTAAGTGCATGCTGCAGTTACTATGTCTTCTATCCCTTTAAATGCTTGAGCTCTTTAAAGCAGGATGGATTCTGATTGGCTGGCAATGTGTTTTATCATTCATCAGCTGGAAAAAAATCGTTGTAGTTATCCTTGGGCATTTAACCGTCACACTCACTGTCCCTCAATAGTGACTCAAACTTCCTTCACTTGAACATCTTAATCCATTGTAATCAATCCAAAAACTGATGAATCATGCACAATAAGACCAGAAGTGTGTAAGTAAATGTAGTCAGTTTTGAATTCATGTTAACTCATAGCCTTCTCCACATTTCTGCACTTCTGCTCTACTTAGTGCTGACAGGTAGCGCAACTTATTATTTACACCTTTGGATTAATAGCTTCTGCCCATATTTTTACAACTTGCTTTGGGTAAAACAAATATTAACCAAATACATGTAAAATGTAAATGGATAATGGATGGGTGTGTATTTTTCATTTATGACTCAGAATATTGACTTAACAGACATTTGGGAACAGTTCTTGGGAACTTCTCTGGACATGAACCTCTCCTTGGCATCACATCTGTAGATGACTGTATTTGCTCACAATATCATGGGCTCATTAGTCCTTGTAACACATGACCTTTGACCCCATGGTCCTTTTGGATTGGGCATCTTTATGAAATTTTTAATAAAAAAAAAAAATCTTTTTAGATTTATGTCATGAAACTAACTAAGCCTAAAATATGTTTTGGCCACCAAAAACCACTGCTAAATTATATGCATGAACATTTGAACGGTTATTTACAAATGCCTTGTTTTCACTGTTTAAGGGAAATCAAAAGCAGAAACACAATAAGACAAAATGAAGATAATCTTGATTATTTGCTGCATACATAATATGGAATTGACACATATGCTTATTAGGTCATTATGTGGACATGCTCACAAATATTCGTGAAATCCATGATTATTTAATGATTCCTTTTGGTGACGATTAAAAACTATCTCTGATTGCATCTGGTGAGAAAACAATTCATCTTAACTGACTAAAGAACCAATATCTTTATGCATAAACTCCATTGCATGATGGACACAGAAGTTTAGCTTGCAGAAGCTCGTCCACTCATGACAGCAAAATGGAAATATTTGCTTGACTTTCTAACATTTACACTGTTAAATTTTACAGATTGAGAATATGTCCGTGGAATGTAAGTTATGCACTGAGGAAATTATTGGATGTCACTTCATCTTAAAGGTTATTAATAGAGGTATATTTGTTTCCACCAATCACTGCACAAGTGAAGTTTACGTATGATGACGAAAGCACGTTAGTGCGAGCCCTCCCGGAAGCCATAGAGAATGCATCGCAGTGCCTGCAGTTCAAAAAAAAAAAAAAAAAAATCTTTGTATGGAAGTCTATGGGAAGACTCAGGGCGATTCTCGACCAGAGTGAAATCACCCAAAAAGAGGCGGTGCTCCACAGAACGTGACTTGACGCTGATTGGACTATATCCAGAGGCAGAACAACAGTGACTGCATTGCGTAACTCTGTGGCCCTTTCAAAATTTGGTGGTGCGTTGCCCAATCGTCCTAAAGCCTGGAACACACCAAGCCAGCGGTCGGCCGTCGGACAGTTTTTGTGCGTCGGCCGACTAAGATTTCTCAGTGTGTTCCGCACCGTCGGCTGAAATTGGTCCTCGTCGGCTTTTTTTTGGCCGATTCGACATGTTGAATCGGCGTCGGGCCGTCGGTGAGAGAGAGAACTCTGATTGGCTGTTCAGCAAGTGAACGAGTCAGTGCACGAGAATAATAAACAACAAGCAAAGAAGTAAAACCGGTACAGATAGAAGGCTGTTCTAATGTTACATCATCTTACCTGAGTGTTCCTTGGCAAATATTTAAATATTAACATGAGCGGAGTGGAATAAAGAAAGTGTTGAGGATTGATATTCAAAACGATAAGCATGCACTGCTTTGGTTTGTGTATCTGCAGCCTGCAGTGTCGGTTTCCATTTTTGAAAGACGAATAGGCCTATAGACGAATATAGCTGCAGAAATAGACAGTTGTCTCATTTACTCACAGGCGCAGAACGTGCATTTTAGCTGACAGTCGGATGTAGTTCTCTCGGTGTGTTCAAGTGCAGCTTTTCACCCCAACGCGAGGCGACAACACAGTCGGCTTTCATCAGCGCTAGTTCGTCGGCGTCGGATTGGTGTGTTCCAAGCTTAATGAAGAAACCGCCCCTGTGGACACCACTGTTTGCTTGGCTAGAGAAAGAATTGGATAACCTGAAGCAAAGGTGAGGTAAAATCTGTGGATCAGCACAATGTATATCTTCATCTGAAAATGATGTCAGGTTAATGCAGATGCATTGCAAAATTAAAAACAAATGCATTGCAAAATTGCAGTCCTGACGCAACATTGAGGGGCTTCCCACTCAAACATAAAAATAAAAATAAGGAATTTAGAACGACTTGTATTGAAGGTGTCATGAACTGCAAAAAAAAAAAAAAAAAAAAATATAATGTTCTTTGAGGTCCACGTATAGCTGTACGACACAGGAAGAGGATTAAAGATACATTTACTGACCAACAGGAACATAAGCACTACACACATACAACATAATGTTAACACAAGACTGAAGCCCTATTCGTATTGGATTAACTTTACAAGGGTAGATGGAGTAATGTAATTTTACCACAGAATGTCTGTAATAATAATGGTCAATTCGCACAAGATAAGATATCTCAGTAAAACTAGCAGAAGTGGGAGGGGTAACTCGATTTGAGCACCGCCGTCACCCTCCTGTCGTCATGTGCGTATTACGTACGATGCTTCCTGATATCACATACGCAAACACATAGAACTATATTTATATATATACACTCACCTAAATGATTATTAGGAACACCTGTTCAATTTCTCATTAATGCAATTATCTAATCAACCAATCACATGGCAGTTGCTTCAATGCATTTAGGGGTGTGGTCCTGGTCAAGACAATCTCCTGAATTCCAAACTGAATGTCAGAATGGGAAAGAAAGGTGATTTAAGCAATTTTGAGCGTGGCATGGTTGTTGGTGCCAGACAGGCCGGTCTGAGTATTTCACAATCTGCTCAGTTACTGGGATTTTCACGCACAACCATTTCTAGGGTTTACAAAGAATGGTGTGAAAAGGGAAAAACATCCAGTATGCGGCAGTCCTGTGGGCGAAAATGCCTTGTTGATGCTAGAGGTCAGAGGAGAATGGGCCGACTGATTCAAGCTGATAGAAGAGCAACTTTGACTGAAATAACCACTCGTTACAACCGAGGTATGCAGCAAAGTATTTGTGAAGCCACAACACGCACAACCTTGAGGCGGATGGGCTAGAACAGCAGAAGACCCCACCGGGTACCACTCATCTCCACTACAAATAGGAAAAAGAGGCTACAATTTGCACGAGCTCACCAAAATTGGACAGTTGAAGACTGGAAAAATGTTGCCTGGTCTGATGAGTCTCGATTTCTGTTGAGACATTCAGATGGTAGAGTCAGAATTTGGCGTAAACAGAATGAGAACATGGATCCATCATGCCTTGTTGATGAACTACAGACTCGGAAGAATAAATCTCTTCTGCTTATAAGATCCATCTCAAGTCTCCTGGTTTTCTGCTTCGATGAAGGAATACAAGTTTCCAACAATTCCCACGCCAGAGACCCTGGTTCGAATCCCGCTCTGAGCAGGTTGAGTAGGACGAGTTACATTCAATTTCCTTTCTCATGACATTTCTAAATGGACCCAAATATGTTAAAGAATTTTAATTGAGAAATATAGTATAATACATCATTTTACCATAAAAATATCCTGTACGGTTTAGAACTCAAAACTTCCTCATTAGTTCAAAAACAGTTTTTATTGAAACCATGACCCCATACGAATCGTTTCTGATTTGCTCTCAGTGTGACGTCAAAGTGTGACGAAAGACCGCCTCTGCAGAAGATCAACGCCTACTTCTACATCATTGCCTCTTTAACCCCGCCTACTGTTTCGCTCATGTCGTATTCGTAAATATAAGAGAGACTCATACACAGGATTACTCCAGCAACAAAATTATAGAGATGCCTCTGAGGACAAGAAGATGTTTTGTATTCATTATAAATATTCCATTGTGAGATTACTGGTATAAAGTGATTACTGCTTTTCACTGATATAACTTATTTCACCATCCCCATAGTCTCACTTTTTTATTTTCTAAGCAGGTCTTTTTAAAGTTGAGAGTGATAAATGTTCTTTGTGTGTTTGTAAAAGCATGTCCCCTAGTGCAGACCTTGGCTGACTCAGTCCCCAGACCCAGAAGGCCCAAGAGTCCTGGCAGATGCTTTGTGTGTGCAAGCTTTTCCAGTGGTCTCCTCTAGCTTTATTACACACACGTCTGTCCTTGCTTGAACTCTCTTTTCAAAAGAAACTCTGCTCTAATGTCTTTACCTGGAGCCGACTTTACTTTCAACCTCATGACAACATCAGATTCATCCTCTCTGGAAATTATGGTATCCTTCATAAAGCCTTTGATCCTGACACATTGAACAAGTGTAAAAACAGCTCTACTGGGGTTTTAGAATCATCAGATGAACACTACAGAAGACCAGTGTGCTGAAACCAAATTCAGTTAATCATGTCTCATTTAACTGGATGCCTTGCTGCCCACATGTTTGAGGACAAAAAGCCTCTTTTTAGGACAGCTGAATTTCATCAGATGCTATTTAGCATGTAGATGAGGTAATGTCTGAGTTGAGTATAACACCTGTCATCAGAACACAGTCATTGGTGACACACCATCAGTGATCTTTATACAATCTTTGTTTGACACACTGGATGTGGAATAAGACCTTACTTTGTGATAAAAGTGAACACATGAACACGACCACCCACAAGCCAATGACAGATTGGGTGATCAGAAACTGCGGCCATACAGTCACAATGAGGTAATAAGGAGGACACAGGTTAGATAAAATAATTCCTATAAACACAAGAAAAAGTAAAATGTTTACCAAACCTTGTACTGTTTCTGGATGTGTGGAGCAACTACAGATCTAAATATCTTCTAAAAAATCATAATGTTAGAAATGGCACAGAATAGAAAAGGTGCTTTAAAAAAAATATAATAATAAAAAAATAAAAAATAAACACTTTTAATATCCTTATTAAAAATATATATTTACAATTATAATATGACGCATTTAAAGGCACAAATAAAGGCCCATTTAAAAAATAAGTTTGGCTCCAACTTGCCTCACACTGTAAAAATAAGTCAAAATGGGCACAATGTACTGTATAAATATGAAGATATTGATTTTTTTTTTTTTTTTTTTTTTTTACATGTTTTACCTTTATTTTGAATTGTGCATTGCATTGTGTTTTAAGGGTTAATGGAAATTTCTTTCAAATTATAGGATAAAGTCCTGGCAGAAAATTACCAGTAGCCTACATTTTTCATTTTTTACAGGATGGAATGGATGGAAGTTTGCATGGAAGTTTCTAGTAGGCTATACGTGGTAATACTTTGATTAGTTTGATTGGGTGTGTTTGGGGTTGGAGCTAAACTTAGCAGGACAGTGGCCCTTCAGGATTTCCCAAAAGCATCTTTAGCCAACTACTGTGGCAAGTTCCGTAGTTATAGTTCAACGAGTCAGTGTTTCCGGAAACTATAGTTCCAACGAACATTCGCAAAGTTATGTGGTTGGAATGACATCAGCTCTTGACCGGTTAGAAGCATAGTTTCTTGTTTGCATGACGTAGACTTAATAAATCCTTATATTGAGCAAAAGAAGCAAGCTGACAATCAGTACAATCTATATCTTTTATTTTGAATATATACAAAGGTCATTTACCAGTTTAGGTTTTTCAAAAGATTTAAAGCATCGTTTTTGAAGAGTGTGCATGTGTGTAGCCTACGTGAGCTAGTAGGCCTATGTACGACCGAGTCTTTGATGGAAGATGGAAATAAAGCAAAATAACTGAGAAAAAATTAGAATTAGTCCTCATATGCCATGTCTGTAATTTATAACAAAAAATCTAGCATTAATTCGATATCAAATTGATTAATTAAAAGAAGTTATTGATCCACCACCTATATGGCATCATTAACCAACAAGGTTTAATGACAAATTTGCGACAATGCGGTTTCGGGAACTAAAAGTCGTGACTAGCTGATTCCTTTAACAATGCATCGTATAGTAGTTAAGCAGCGAGTTAGCTGGATCAAACAATTATGATCATGATGAATGCACTTTTTTAAAGGTAAGAATTAATCATTTAATTTTGACAATCTATTAAATTCAAATTAAATTTAAATAAAAAAAATTTAATTTAACCCTGTAACCATTTTTGGAAGTGACATTTATTGGACCCTGCTGGGCAAGACAAGTAAATACTGTTATTCCATTTTCTCAATGTTAAGCACCTGATACTTTAAGAAAAATACCTTCTTTTAAGAGTTTCAATCTCTTTTTAATACACTATTGTGGAATGTAAAGCATCAGTAAATCCCTCCGCTTCTTTTGGCACTTTTCATGAAATGCTTCATTATTTATCACTGGCAGTATTTTTACAGCCTACTACTATGTATGGATAAGGATCCTCCTGTTGTACTCTGCTGCTTTCTGGGAATATTGCTTGTCCGAAAACAGTGAATTGGAGATGATGTTCCTCTGTATCCTCTGGAAGAGCACACCCTGGGCCTCTCTGGCTTGCACATCAAAGTTTGAGAGTGAGCTGGCCAGGGGTTGCGATTCCCTGCACCTGCTGCTCACTCCTGGCCAACTCAAATACATTATTCCGCCTGCAGAGCAACTTAATGGCTTCTGTGGGGAGCTGGAAACAAACAGCTACGGTAAGATCGCCCCCCCTGTCCTGTGACAGGAAGTGCTCCACGCTTACACACTCTGGTACATCATGCAAAACTAAAGTTGATTGATGGAAAAAGAATAAATTAATGTTTAAACTTTGGAATGTTTAATACACTCTGTGTAGGTTTATGCACAACTTTCCAGACCGTGACATTCTCAAATTTAAAATAAGTCACTACAACATAATAAATAATAACACACACTGTACAGCGTCCCCCATCTTCATCGTCACACTGTTAGGTAGCCTATGCTCTCCACTGAGCAGGGAGAGCCATTTTGGTTGGACAGGTATCAGTACTAAGCAGTGAACAAATCATTGCTAAG
Organism: Rutilus rutilus; assembly: GCF_951802725.1. Taxonomy (NCBI): domain Eukaryota; kingdom Metazoa; phylum Chordata; class Actinopteri; order Cypriniformes; family Leuciscidae; genus Rutilus; species Rutilus rutilus. The sequence goes on from NC_140228.1 coordinate 22,428,483, forward strand.
GAAAACAGAATACATCTGTTTGGAGACTTGGCGTCCTCTCTCTGGCACAGTCACACTTGACTTCAGCAAGGCAGGGCCATTTTCCATGAGAGTAGTAAGTGACAACATCTGCAATTTCTTTTTAAGGGGAAAATAAAAACAAACCTTGATGCATGTAGGCTCACTTAAGTGTCTTGCAATATGTATAAACAGAACTAAAGTGACGACCTCAGAGTTTCCTCAGCTGTAGAGTTAAAGTCAATAAGCATGGTGACCTTTCTGAACAATGTCATCTCTTCTCTGGTTTGAAGATGAGACATGAAAATGTTTAGCCAAGACCTAAAATCGACCTTCGTTTTGTGGTACTGTAAAAGAGGTTTGCCACCCATGTACCGCCAGCAAAAGAAAGGCATAAAGGGACTGCATTGATCATTGATTGAAGAAATGCAAAAACGTAAGTCAACATGCTATTGCATTTAGAGCAGAAGAGGGCTGTTTTTATTAGTCACATCAGGCAGTGAGATATAGCTTCTAAATAGCTTCTCGTCATTAATTACATCAGCATCCTGTACAATCTCTGTGTGATACATCAGGTTGTGCTGTACATAATCTTTATATCACATACATTATCCGTTCATCACAGCTGTTTATCTGCTTTAGGAATAGCCTTAAGGACACTTACCTAGTGTCAACCTCAACAAAAAAAAAAAAATCTTACTTGCCACAGTTGCTTCTGGCATGCTTACTGGGGGTTAAAGCATTGTGAAATGCTTTCAGGAGGCCTTTCTGTGTGGAGTTTGCATGTTCCCCCACAATACAAAGACATGCAGGACATGTGAATTGGAGACTATGAAGGGCATTAAACTTTACATTACATCAGGGTTTCCCAAACTGTGGTTTGTGAAGGAACTGCAGGGTGTTAGGAAGTTCATGAAAAGATACTAATCTTAAAAATGTTAAAATTATAAATAAAAAAATCAACACATACTAAAAGAGATTTAATATTTTATATCTTTATCCACTTGTTATGAGACCATTAATCAGCAGAGGCCATGAATATGCGAATGTGTTGTTAAATTATTAAGTATATCACTATATATCATAGACACGAACAGACAAGGGGCTGAAAAGAACAGAGAGAATATAAATTAAATAGTTCATTCATATTAAGTACATTCAAACACTTAGACGTGTCCGAGTGTAATGATGTCGCAGACGCTGAGGGATCCATTTGCAGATTTTTATTAGAATGGTCAACAGGCAGGGTAAATCAACAGCAGACAGAACAACGGAGAGAACACAGAGCAGATCGGGGTCACAGGCAGAAGTTGGGGCAGGCAGCAAAAGACTAAGTCCAATAAGCAATCCGGGTCAAGGCAGGCAGAGAACGATCAGAGGTCGGGATACACAGTCCAAGGTCAGTAATCAGATCAGCAAACACAGAGACAAACGCTTGGAATTGAAAGCCGGGGCGATGCAATACTTCACAGAGAAGTGGAGTGTGGAAGTGGCCTTTATGTGTGTGTGAATGAGGTGTGTGCGCAATCAGTGCAGTGCAGGTGTATTGCGCAATCAGTCCCAGGTGAGAGGCATGATGGGATATTGAGTTTATGAGGGTGTTTAATATTCCGGAGACGGATCCCTCCGGTGGTGGAGAGGAGGCGGTACGGGAGCCTGCTCCGTTACACCGAGACATTGCAAATATTTATCTCATATCACGCGCTCATAGAAATCACGCAGCTTATTGTACTAGTAATGCTCAACATCAATGTGTTGTACAATCCAATCTCATGAAATTCATCACTATAACACACATTGTATTTATCGTGCAATTTACAGTATGTGCTGTACAACAGTAACCCTAGTTCCCTGAGAAGGGAACGAGAAGTTGCGTCGATGATGCTTTGAAACGCCCCTGCCTGATTGCGTCTGAAGCACATGTGTCCAATTGCGAGAGTGAACGTCACAGGTGGGTGATGTCACATCCAGGAAAGGATAAAAGCACATCCAGTCTGACTAGTGTTAGCTTCGATTTAGCTGAAGCAATTCGATCACAGGGATGTAGGAAGTATGGCAAAGTGTCACAGCATCTTGTTCCCTTCTCAGGGAACTAGGGTTACAGTCCTTTCGAGGGAACTGCATCGATGGGAACGTCATCGAGAACGAGAATGCCCGAACACCATATGAACAAGACCCTGTCGTTTGAATACTGCAGTTACAGCATAAGAACTCAAGAGCCAGGGGCACCCATGTCCAAGTTATAAAACCTGACAAATGTGAGCGGCGAGGACCAGCCTGCCACGTCGCAAACTTCATGAAGGGAAACCCCTGAGATTAAGGCCTTGGAGGCCGCCATACTCTTTGTAGAATGGGCTCTGATGGCCAAGGGTGATGGCTGGCCAGAGGCCTCATAGGCAAGAGAAATAGCCTCAACTATCCACTTGCTAACAGTCTGTTTGGATGCAGGAGGCCCTTTCTTAGGGGACCCAAAACAGACTAACCGCTGATCAGACTTCCTCCACAGGGCAGCTCTGTGGACATAGGTGTCCAATGCTCTAACTGGACAGATAAGGTTCAGCTTTTCCTGGTCTTGATCCTTGAAAGGAGGAGGACAGAATGCCTGCAGAACGATAGGCCGCAGTACATTGGTTGGAACTTGGCTATCCCGGCTTAGGATAGAGGAAAGCCTTGACCATTCCAGGTGCGAATTCAAGGCACGAGGGGATACCGATAGGGCCTGAAGATCTCCTACTCTCTTTCACGAGTTCACACTTACAAATAAGTCAGATAGGATAAATGGAATGCGTATTTGGTGTGCTGTCCGACGAAAGGGCTCCGGGCTCGATATTCGGCCTGAACCCGGCCTAAACTCCCTTCATATTCCTGGGTGTGGAAGGAATAAGCCAAGAGTGAGTAGTCGGGGTGGTGGAGGGATGCTGAAAAACTGTTGAGGAATGTAGGTGAGTCGACTGAGTGAATATACTGTATATGCTTCCTCTCATGCTGATAGGATAGACATGGTAATTGTTGATGACTAGTTTATAGGATTGATTATTTGAACGTGCTCCTCCTGAACTTTGTTTAATGAAACATCATTAAGTGAAGAAATGGCTAGAAGGAGCACAGTTTTGAGGGTCAGAAACTTTTCTGAGACAGAGTCAAGAGGCTAAAATGGAGCCACAGATAAACCTTCTAAAACCATTGCCAAGTCCCATGCTGGAACTCTGGTACGACCTGTGGGCCTCAGCCTCAAAGTACCGTGAAGGAAACGTGTTATCAAGGGATCTCTCCCCACAGATAATCCACCCAAGGGGACATGGTAAGCTTCTGTGGCCGCAACATACACCTTCAGTGTGGAAGGAGATAACCCTGCCGTAAAACGATCTTGAAGGAACTCTAGTATTGAACCCACGGGGCCATTAACTGGATCCCATTGTCGTAAATTTCACCAAGAAGTAAACACTTTCCACTTCAGGGCGTATAGTTTCCTTGTGGATGGAGCTCTGGAGTGGAGTATGGTCTCTACAACCTCGGTTGAGAGACCAGAATCTATGAGTTGGGCCCCCTCAGAGGCCCGACCCACAGGTTGGTGGACAGTGGACAGTTGACAGTGCGTCATATCCTGAAACGCAAACAGATCCATCTCTGCTTGGCCATAAACCTCCTCCATTCCCCGGGCCTCAGCCCCTGCCTCAACAGGATGTCTGCTCCTACATTCTGATGTCCTGGAATATAGGAGAGCATTTGGTATGCCAGTTTGCATAGTGGATGTGAACGCAGACCCCCTTGATGATTTATGTAAGAAACCACTGATGTATTTTCTGTGCGGACAAGCACATGATGGCCCCTTAGGCAGGGGCATAGCCAGGACATTATTTCTGGGGGGGCCAGCTTGGGCCAGTCTTTTATTTGGGGTGGCACTTGATTGTCAAAAACTACTATTTTAAAACTCACGCACGGCGTCACTCAAAGTAGCGGTTTTCCCGCGGCTCGTCAGGCCATAAACAATGGATTAAACTTCCTTATGGACACTAATAATGTCTTATTGATAATCCATGTTATTGGGATGGGTGCTTAGATAATGTGCGAGTGCGATGTGTCATGATTATGTGAGGGGTTAGGGACCTTAACATGAGACGGGGATGTTTTTAGTGCAAATGACAGAAAGACACAATATAATTAGTCATTTTAGGCGATCATTTATTTAGGTAAACCATAGCATTTAAAGTGCAATATTCAATTTATTATTATGCGTTGTCGGTGGGGGCGACATTGCAAGTATTGTACATTAATTAAAGTATATTATGTTTACAGAAGAAGGTTTGAATACAATGGCGGGCGAAGAGGAAAAATTATGCGAGCGCATCTCCTCTACAATGTGTGTGTGATTTCGGTTGGGTGACAGTTGTAGGTTACAGTTTGACAAAAGCACAATGTTGTGTTTTACATAAATACAAGTAGGCTAAACACTTTGCAGTTTTAACGATGTCCTGTATAAACAAAAGGATTGGAGTATGTTTTTTTTTGTTTCCACTGTTCAATCGCGCCCGCGCCTCTCTCTCTCTGACACACATTCCAGCATTGCAATCTTGACATAGCAACCTGTTATTATGCTGCGTTTACACCAAACGCGAATAGAGCGTCAAATTCGCGTCTAGTTCGACACTTGAACATTTTTAATCCATTCGCGCATCCAAAGCGAAAGCTAGCTTTTGAAGCAAAATAGACGGGCGTTCAGTGCTATGACTCTACTATGACTCTACTACCCCGTTGCATGAGCGGTGTATATCATTTCACGCATCGCCCGTGACGCTTGCGTCTGCTTGCGTCCACTGTTTTGACTATGAAAGGGAGCGCGTCGCTCGCGTTGACTATGTGACGGCCCTAAGTGACACATTGGAATTGAGTTAAGCTAACTAGCTAGCGCTAGCCAGAGATAATCATACAAGTTTGCAAAAATAACAGCAGCACGCAGCAGCCCAACTCAAATCACTCTGCCACGGCCACCCTTCCTCTATGTCGACACATTCTTACACATTAAACTGAGTGAGAAGATAACTATATGATCTTATCATTTCAGTTATGCTTTCAAGTATTTTAAGTATCACCAACTTACTCACGTGTTAGTTACAGTGGTATCCAGTGCTAGTCTAGCTGCTAGTCTCCATTAAGCGCTGTCAGAATGCAGGCACGTTATGCAGTAATGTCTTGCACTGTTGATGGGGGCGTGACCCAACATGTTGCTAATATGGGGCTTGTAGCGTAAGTGACAAATGACTTGATAAAAAAATAATAATGCATACATTTCAGCTTCCTTTAGACCGTTTCTGTTCAGGAGGGTTTTTTTTTTATTAAATTTATTTTTCCCCCTCCTCAGACTGGGGGTGGGGCCGTGAGGTTGGGGGGGCCGGCAGGGGGGCCGAGCCTTGACCAATGGTGGCCGTGGCCCCCCCTGGCCACCACGTAGCTACGCCCCTGCCCTTAGGTCTGGAAGGAAATGTTTCAATGCCATGAAGACCACCATCATCTCCAGGCAGTTTATGTGGCATTATGTACCCCTCCACAGCCCCTGAGCTGAGCGGCATTCCATTACCGCTCCCCAGTCAGTGAGAGAAGCATCTGTCGAGAGCGTAACTCGATGGCAAAGAGCTCCTAACACTGGACTCTGGGACAGGAACCAAGGTTTCCTCCATTTATCCAAGGCGCGGAGACACCGCCACGTGATCTTGATCATACAAAGTGGGTTTCCCCTCGGGGAAAACCCAGTGGTCTTGAGCCACCACTGCAGGGGCCTCATGTACAGCAGGCCAAACGGTATTATGTTGGACGTGGCTGCCATCAGGCCCAACAGCCTCTGAAACTGTTTTACAGTGAGTGACTGGCCTAGCTTTATTTCTTTTACAACTGAGAGGATTGTGGTGACACGAGTAGGCGAGAGCATGGCCCTCATTGTCACTGAATCCCATATCACACCAAGAAAGGTGGTCCTTTGTGCTGGAGAGAGCACGCTTTTCTTGGCATTCAATCTCAATCCCAAATTTTTCATATAAGCGAGAATCTCTCTGCTGAACCGCCAACTGTTCCGACTCTGCTAGGATAAGCCAGTCATCTATATAGTTCAGAATGCGTATACCCAGCAGCCTGAGCGGGGCAAGAACTGCATCTATGCATTTCGTGAACGTGCGGGGTGATAGAGCTAGACCGAATGGAAAAACCCGATACTGGTAGGATTTGCCCCCGAAAGCGAACCTTAGGAACTTCCTGTGTTGTGGAAGGATGGAGACATGGAAGTATGCATCTTTTAGATCTATTGTGACAAACTCAGGGACAGATAGCTCGTGAACGTTTGTTCTACTTTTGGGATCGCCCCATAACCATATTCTTTTAGCCCCCTTATTTCTGAATATACAGTACATGGACTTGTGGGCTAAACACTCATGACGAATAAGGTTTATTTCATGACCTCGAAAGCTCTTTATGGAGGTTGGGAAAAAATGGAAGTCCCCTTGGTGGAGGCACTGTATTAGATGTCAGAAAGCGCTCGTCTAATAGACTTTTGGGACGAGCGCCTTATTTCACGGCTGGCCATTCAATATTTAATTTGGACACAGCACAAGAAACTACCTCCACCAACTCCTCGTATGCCGGGGAAAGAGATGGCAAATCCTCTTCCCCCGTTTCAATTCTCAGCACATCCACTTCCACAGAACTGGACAGCTGAAGGGCAGAAGGAACCGCAGCGCAGGCTTCCGATGCCGGAGAGAGAGCGCTGGATCCCATGGGTAAAGGTTGAGAGAGGGCGGGGCCCATCTCAAACCCATCCGTGAGATCCATTTGCGAACCCCACAATCTGAGCTTCCGTGCTGCCTCGGCAGCAGCAGGGCCAGAACCGCAAGGAATGCTCACCTGAACACTCTCCTCAGCCTCTCAGCAGCAGCCTCTCACAATGCTCAATGCCCCTCAAAGGCTGACAGAGCATGCTCTGCTCCCAGACACATCACACAAATATATATATATATATAATTTTATATATATATACAGTATATATATATATATAGTTGTACTAAATCAGGACAGACAACAATAAATATGACAGACAGTATGAGCACAGAGCGCTTGCTGAGGCACAGAAGCTAACTCCAGTCAGACCGGATGTGCTTTTATCCTTTCCTGGTCGTGACGTCACCTGCCCGTGACGTTTACTCTCGCCATTGGACTAGTTGACACGTGCTTCAGACGCAGTCATGCAGGGGCGTTCCCAAAGCGTCATCGATGCAGTGCGAGTTCCCTTGAAAGGGGAACTGCGTATCAAATGCATGTAAAAACTCATTTTCGCATATAAATTGCACAATAAATACAATGCATGCTATAGAGATTCTGTCACTTTCCAATGTTAATAATTTCATGCATTCTTGCTCACTAAACGTGGCACTGATATATCTGCTAGAGAAAATAATTTATACAATATTGCAAGATCTCAATCTGGTTGATCGTTCATGTCAATGGTTCATAACCCTGTTGCTGGAGCCTCCCCAACACTGTATATTTTGAGTTTCTGCTTTGTCTGACACACTCATGTCAGATCTTGGATTTTTCCCTAATGAGCTGACAACCTGAATCAGGTGTGTTGGATTAAGGCAGTGGTTCCCAATTCCAGTCCTCGTGACCCACTGCTCTGCACATTTTGTATGTCTCTCTTATCTGACACACTCAGTTCAGTTCATGGAGTCTCACCTAATGAGCTGATGATCTGATTCAGGTGTGTCAAATAATGGAGACATACAAAATGTGCAGAGCAGTGGGTCACGAGGACTGGAATTGGGAACCACTGGATTAAGGAGACATGTAAAAAAAAATGATGTACTAAAAACAGAAAAGTTTTTCCTTTGCTTTTTTCACATATAGAGGTCAATGTTGTCAAAATGATCCCCGTTCACACGGATCCACGAAAACGACTAAAGTGCATTCCATTCCACTATTATGCATGCCAGGCCAGTAGTTCACGACATCACTTGTAAAGCAGCGGTCTTCAATCCTGCTCCTGGAGAGCCACTGTCCTGCAAAGTTTAGTTCCAACCCTAATCAAACACACCTGAATCAGCTCATCAAGCTCTTCAGAATCGCTTGAATATTCAAAGGCAGGTGTGCTGAAGCAGGTTGGAACTAAACTCTGCAGGACAGTGGCTCTCCAGGAGCAGGATTGAAGACCTCTGTTGTAAAGTAACAGTACACGTCTATAGACTGAGGGCCCTATCTTACACCCGGCGCAATGCAGCACCAAGCGCGACGCAAGTGTTTTTTGCTAGTTTCAGTCCGACGCAGTTATCATTTTCACGTCCTGCGCCACGTTGTTTAAATAGCAAATGCATTTGCACCCATTTGTGCGCCCATGGGCGTGCTGGTCTGAAAATGAGGTGTGTTTTGGCGCATTGTTGGCGCGTTGTTATTTTGAGGTAACAGAAATAGACTGCATAAAGTCAATGGCGCAATATTTTATTTTGTTATTTTTTTTACTTATTTTGAGCGAGTTAGTAATATGTGCCTATAGGCGGGTCCACGACGTGCGTACACTCTGCTTATTAAACACACAGGGACGCACAGCAGCACACAAACATACCAAATATTTAAAATAAAAGGATTACAATGTAAAAGATTATTATTGTGTACATATGGTGGAATCCGGCTTGTCCCGTAGATGGTCTGCTTGCGCACTTTTACCTCGCACACAAGCAGTTCCGTTTGCGCTCTGGAGACGCGTTCGGTCATTCCACTATCAAATTCATGTAAATAGCGAATCTGCCATGGCGCAAGCGCAACTGGCATTTAAAGGGGATTGGAAGATGAGACTCTGATTGGTTTAACGCACGTAAATCCCAAAACACACCCATTACTCATTATGAGAATAGGAACAACCCTTTTAGACCATGTGCCTGGCACGGTGACCATTTTTCCCGTCATTAAACTAGCAAAAGTGGATTCGGACACGCCCTAAGTGAACTTGCGCTGTGTGCTTTAGACCATGTGCTTAGATCTTTAAAATAGGGCCCTGAATACGTATGCATGCGCAAGATGTCACCGTTTTCACAAATATGCATTTTTGTTGTTTACATGAAGACAATAATGGTATCTTTTTTTTTTTTTTTTTTTGGTATTCATAGAAATAAGCAGATGCTAAATTTCTGCTTCTAAGTCTCTGGCAAATCTTGATTTCAGAGGTGTGTTCCTAATTAGATTCACAGCTTTCACAACTGAATCAAACGCAGCCCCTGCAAAGTTAGGCTGCAAAGTTCTGCTGGTCAGTGTGGTGGAAAATTGTCTAGTTTTGTAAAGTTTATACTTTTTATTAGTTTATTCTAACCTTTAAAATGTTTAGTTTCTAATAATCAGATGGTAGTTTTGTAAAATTGTTGCATAATTTGATCACTGCAGTAGTAATGATTGTGTAGTTAGCCAAAATAATGTTCCTCTCAGAAGATAAACTAACTGAGGTGTCCCGAGCCAGTTTCATAAAGAGGCCCAGAACAGCAGAGTTCCGCTCACCGGATTGTGTTGTCATTGGAGCTGCGTTTCTGTGTTCCAAAATCGAGTGAGCTGGCTTGCTGTCCACTGTCTGCATTATCAGCTACTTCCTATGGGATCACTCACGATATGTTCTTGTATACTATCTGCACTGTTTTAGAGCAGGGGTGTCCAATCTTGCTCCTGGAGGGCCACCTTCCAATAGAGTATAGCCCTAGTCCTATTAAACACACCTGAACCAGCTAATCAAGGTCTTCAGGAGTGTAGAAACTTCCAGGCAGCTATTTTGAAGCAGGAAAGTGGCCCTCCAGGAAACATGCAATGCTGCCAGAACTGCCATGCAATTCTAATCCTTTAGAATCTAAAGGAAGGTAGGCAATGTTAGAAGTCAGCAATGCAGTCTAGGTAGCTCTTGGTTTTGGAGCAGGGCTTTAGTCTGGTGCAGTGTTACCAATAAACACAGCTCACCAAGAATCAACAGCAAGTGGAGAGCACAAGATACACTGTACCAAACTCCACACATGCCCTCCCTGAACTGTGTGTGTGGTTGTCTAGACACAGGTGTTGATCTTTCAAGAATTCCTGCAGCATATATCCCAGACGGGAGAGGGAAACTGATAATTCCAGCAGATTTCCTGCAGAATTCTGGCTAGAGATTACATTCTCAGCAGAAGAGATCCCATAAACCCCTAATACAATACTGATAGCCATGGTAACCTCTCAGTGCCGTGACCATCCATTCCAGATGAAAGCCTGTCTGAGGACCCAGAACACCGTAGCAACTGCCTAGCAACGCCCTGGAAAACGTATTGATCTTACTGGATCGATTGCTCCTGTCTGCCTCGCTGCCTGCTGTGAGTGTGTTTGCCTCGGTGCTGTAAGCTCCGTCTTAGCCTCGTATTTCTTTGTTTTGAACCATCATTTACTACAATTTGTAGTTGTTTATACTAAATACAGCTTACCCAACATCTCAGATTGACATCGCTAGCATCCGTTACTACTAACACAACACGCTAATTCGCTACTGCTAGCCTGTTAACGCGCCACCCGTGCGCTCAGCTGTTTTATTTATTTATTTTTTCTCTCGCGCGCTCGCGCCTTTGAGTTCATAAAAGCTCAGGTAAGTAATAATCAGTCAACAAACACGGTGAGTAATGTCTTGTCCTGTAATTGTCACCTGCACTTCATGCCACATGTTTAGCATAGACTTCTCTGTTGGCAATGTAGGATTTATATGTGATAAATGTAAGGAGACAGTTAGGCTGACAGAGAAGATTTCAGAATTAGAGACACGCATCCAAACTTTAATTGAGGATAGTAAGAGTGCTAGAGCTTTAGATACTATTTTGGATGCGCCTAGCATAGTGAACTCTTTACATGATTCGGTTCCAGCTGAAGTAGAGCCTGTGCAGCCGGGCAAATGGGTGACAGTGAGGGATCGCTCTAGTCGCGGATCAAAAAACCACTCTTCCGTTCCGATTACCACAACAAATCGATTTGCCCCGCTCAGTGAAACACCCACTGAGAATTCTGTTGATTGTGCCCTAGTAATTGGTGATTCGATCACACGGAACGTGAAAATAGAGACACCAGCGAACATAGTCACATGTTTGCCGGGAGCCAGAGCGCCTGACATCAAAGCAAATTTAAAAGTGCTGGCTAATGCTAATCGTAAATTCTCTAAGATCATTATTCATGTCGGCACTAATGATGTTCGACTCCGCCAGTCGGAGATCACCAAAATTAATATTAAAGAGGTGTGTGAACTTGCAAGTACGATGTCAGGCACTGTAATTTGCTCTGGCCCCCTTCCTGTTCGCAGGAGTGATGAGATAGTTAGTAGATTGTGTTCACTGAATCGCTGGCTGTCTGAGTGGTGTCCGTGTAATAATATAGAATTCATAGACAATTGGAAAAGTTTTTGGGGCAAACCTGACCTGTTGAAAAGAGATGGTATTCATCCCTCCTGGGATGGTGCTGCTCTTCTATCTAGTAATATGGCTCATAGTCTTAGAGCTCAAACATGACAAATTGGGCACCAGGTCAGGAAGCAGACAGACTGGCTAAACCAACCGTCTGCTAGCGGCCTCGCGTCACCCAGGTCAGATAAATCCCATCACATAGAGCCTCTTTCACCTAGCTATCATCATATAGAGACTGTGTCTGTTCCCCGATTTTGGAAATCCAAAAAATGTTTAAACCTATCTAAGGTTAAAAATTTAATTGATGTTCAACAAATAAAAAACAGCTATAATACAGATGAGCAAATGATAAAGCTTGGGTTGCTGAATATTCGATCGCTTACTTCAAAAGCACTCATTGTTAATGATATGATTTCAGATAATAACCTAGATGTGCTGTGTTTGACAGAAACCTGGCTAAAACCAAGCGATTACATTACTTTAAATGAGTCCACCCCGCAAGATTACTGTTATAAACATGAACCCCGTCTGAAACGCAAAGGGGGTGGTGTTGCTGTAATTTATAGTAATATTTTCAAAACCACTAAGAAATCAAGTTTCGAATATAATTCTTTTGAAGTGTTAGTGCTTAATGTAAAAATATATAGTAAAAATGATAAATCACGTTTGAGATTTGTGCTGGCTACTGTATACAGGCCACCAGGGCACCATACAGACTTTATCAAAGAATTTGCGGACTTTCTATCAGAGTTAGTATTGGCTGCAGATAAAGTACTAATTGTTGGTGATTTTAATATACACATCGATAATGAAAAAGATGCATTGGGATTGGCATTTAAAGACATTGTAAACTCAATTGGAGTTAGACAACACGTGTCAGGACCTACTCATCGTCGTAATCATACTCTAGATCTAATATTATCACATGGAATAGATGTTGATGCCGTTGAAATTCTGCAGCAGAGCGATGACATCTCAGATCATTATCTAGTCTCGTGTAAATTACATTTAGCCAAGGCTGCAAAGCCGACTCCGTGTTACAAATATGTTAGACCTATCACTTCTGCTACTAAAGATTGCTTTATTAATAATCTTCCTGATCAGTTTCATCATTTTAGCATCCCGGATAGCTTAGAAAAACTTGATATTGCAACAGAAACTTTTAACTCTCTCTTTTCCAGCACTTTAGACACAGTTGCTCCTTTGCGCTTAAAGAAGATTAAAGAAAATAATCCAACGCCGTGGTACAACGAGCACACTCAGGCCCTTAAGAGAGCAGCCAGAAAAATGGAGCGCAACTGGAAGAAAACAAAATTAGAGGTATTTCGCATTTCATGGAAAGAGAGCTCGATTGCTTACAGAGAGGCTTTAAAAGCTGCTAGATCTGCTTATTTTTCAAACCTATTAGAAGAAAATAAACATAATCCTAGGTATTTATTTGAAACAGTGGCTAAACTAACGAAAAAGAAAGCTTCAAACACAGAAGGTTCCAAGCAGCACAGCAGTAATGACTTTATGAACTTCTTCACTTATAAGATTGATAATATCAGGGATAAAATTATAACTATGCAACCGTCTACTACAGTATCGCATCAGGCAGTGCATTGTAGTCTCCCTGAGGAAAAATTTGATTCATTCATTGCTATAGGAGAGGAAGAATTTACTAAACTCGTTAAATCATCTAAATCTACAACATGTATGTTAGACCCTATACCGACTAAGCTACTGAAAGAGATGCTTCCAGAGGTCATAGATCCTCTTCTTAATATCATTAATTCCTCTTTGTCTCTAGGATACGTACCAAAAAACTTTAAGCTGGCTATGATTAAACCGCTTGTTAAAAAAATGCAACTTGATCCTTCAGAATTAGTCAATTACAGGCCGATCTCGAATCTACCCTTTCTGTCAAAGATACTAGAAAAGGCAGTATCTTCACAACTATGTTCCTTTCTAGAAAGAAATGATATCTGCGAGGATTTTCAGTCCGGATTTAGACCATACCATAGTACTGAGACTGCTCTCGTTAGAGTAACAAATGATTTGCTCTTATCATCCGATCATGGTTGTGTCTCTCTATTAGTGTTACTCGATCTTAGTGCTGCGTTTGACACCATTGACCACGACATTCTTTTAAATAGACTAGAAAACTATGTTGGCATTAGTGGAATTGCACTAGCATGGTTTAAATCATACTTATCTGACCGTTATCAGTTTGTAGCAGTAAATGAAGAGATGTCTTATCAATCACAAGTTCAGTATGGCGTACCACAGGGCTCAGTACTAGGACCGCTGCTGTTCACTCTGTACATGCTGCCATTAGGAGATATCATTAGGAAACATGGAATTAGCTTCCACTGTTATGCCGACGATACTCAGCTCTATATTTCTTCAAAACCTAACGAAACTTACCAATTCACTAAATTAACAGAATGCATAGCTGATATAAAAAACTGGATGACTCGTAATTTCCTACTTCTAAATTCTGAAAAAACAGAGATTCTAATTATTGGACAAAAAACTTCCTCACGTAATAACCTAGAATACTGTCTAACACTTGATGGCTGCTCTGTTAAGTCTTCGTCGTCGGTTAGGAACCTGGGTGTGCTCTTTGATACCAATCTTTCATTTGAAAGTCACGTGTCTAGTATCTGTAAAACCGCATTCTTCCATCTTAAAAATATATCTAAATTACGTCATATGCTCTCATTGACAAATGCGGAACAATTAGTCCATGCGTTCATGACCTCAAGGCTAGATTATTGTAATGCTCTACTGGGTGGTTGCCCTGCACGCTTAATAAACAAACTACAGCTGGTTCAAAACGCAGCAGCTCGAGTTCTTACCAGAACCAGGAAGTATGACCATATTAGCCCGGTTCTGTCAAAACTGCACTGGCTCCCTATTAAACATCGCATCAATTTTAAAATATTGCTGATTACTTACAAAGCACTAAATGGTTTAGCTCCGCGGTACTTGAGCGAGCTCTTAACGCATTATACTCCTTCACGTCTATTGCGATCTCAAAATTCCGGCCAGTTGATAATACCTAGAATATCTAAATCGACTGCTGGCGGTAGATCCTTTTCCTATTTAGCACCAAAACTTTGGAACAGCCTTCCTACCATTGTCCGGGAAGCAGACACACTCTGTCAGTTCAAATCTAGATTAAAGACACATCTCTTTGACATAGCGTTCACATAATACATTATAGACTTCTATAATTCAATATTAGGCTGCATAGATTAGGTCAGCTGGAACCGGGAACACTTCCCATAAATCCTGATGTACTTGTTACATCATGAGAAGAATGGCATCTACGCTAATTTTAGTGTCTTTGTTTATCCCAAGGTTTTCCCGCAGCCTGCCGGATCCAGGCCGTTTCCAGATCTGATGAAGGACCTTCGCCTGGACCCGATGTCAATGCAGTGCTGAAGGGCCAACTAGTCTCTCCCTATGGAGGATCCCTTTCCCACTCTACAGATAACGCGTCGTCGGGAAAACTCAATTTGCGTATCTACCCCGAATTGATAAAATAAAATAAAATTCTGAATCAAAACTATAAGGAAACACCAGTAATTTGTTTAGGCTTGGTTTGTAGGGAATTCCAAACCTGCACACATATATTCAAACGCACATAATTATAGAACCCGTTCTTAATGCGCATCTGAACGCCATCAGCGTTTCTCACAGGTTCGCTAAAGTCTGTGTAGAGAGAATGGTGTCGTCTTGGCGGCCCTAATTTAAAAACAAATGATCGTTGCGACGGAAGCGAATCAATCAAAACTAACTTTAGCTGGAAAATAACTTTATTAAAGAACCGCTATAAAGCCAAAACAATCTTACGTTAAATTATACATTTATCTCTGTAAAGCTGCTTTGAGACAATCTACATTGTTAAAAGCGCTATATAAATGAAGATGACTTGACTTGACTTGACTTGAGATTGTTTCCATAACGACTGCTTGGCCTGAGCCGCTGTACTGGATTTTCCCATGGTGGCTTTTATAGCTGTTTGTCAGCATCCGTTCCTAGCAAACGGTCGCTTCCTTCTGCCCTGTACTAACCACAACGAGAAGGTGCTACGACTTCCTTTTTTCTACAAAAATATTTATGGCATGCTTAATTATTGTATAAGTTTAGATATTGTTTTTCCATGGGGGAAACAATGATGAACTACCATTTTTTCATATGTTGATAAATGTTTTAAGGAAATCCTGTAGTACAAGGCAGTCTAGCTTAATTTAGATGATGAACCATGTGTAGGTCCACAAAAGCAGATTTTTTCATATACATAAAATACTATTTGCTTCTCTCAGATGAATTGTCAGGAAATACTTATTACTGAATATTAAAAACATTAAAATAATGTGCTGTATCTATGGTTATGGTAACTGACTGCTGAAATTCTGCTGACATTTGTGGTATTATTTCATTCTTTTAGCATGACGGTCTGCTGGTCTCATTCTTTGCACTCTCACTCTCTCTCACTTACATATGTCATGACTAATATCTCCATCCATCATTTCTGTTCATTTTAGCTATTAAGTAAATAAACAGCTTGTCCTTCATTCTAACTAATGGTGTTTGGCAAGTACTACTACCATTGCTGTGCTCTCATCAAAATTAATTAATCTTTACTTAATTACCCACAAGCGGATGTTCCATAAAAGGCTTTTATGAAGTAAACATATTGCAGTTTTTTTTCAACTGCTCACACATTTTCAAAACGTTGCCTCTTTTTTTCAAAACTTTACACACAAATCCAAGAATTGCACACACAAAATGCAAAATGCCTCACATCTCTTGCAAAATGAAGCACTGCATTCAAAATATCACAAACACATCTCAAAGGCAAACATTTGTCTTACGTTGCAAAGACTTTTGCCATGATATTATATTTTGGACATATGAAAAGCCATTACTAAAACTTCAGCCTATATGTACACTTTGACAATATATGGAGAAAAATCTGAGCACTGTGTGTGATGTTATTGAGATCTCTTCTAAAACTTTAGAGGAGACAAGTGTGAGACCATTGGAGTCTTTAGTTTAGGAGAAAAGTCTGAGCACAGTGTGTGATCAGTATTATTGATCTGCATGCATTGACACCATTATATGAGAACTGAACTGAGCTGGACGATAACATCATGGTTTTCTCCTGAGTGGCTATATAAATAAACTAAATTAATAACTTTTTTTCAACAAAAATTAACCATCACTGAACTTACTTAAAGGAACCATATGTAAGAAATGTATTTCAATTAATCATAAAATGGCCCTGATATGTCACTAGACATTAAGAAATCATGTTCATTTCAAATACTTATATCACTGACAACAGTAGTCCGGCCAGGATATTGTCATTTAAAAGTGAAGTTGCAGCCCTCAACTGATGTTGATGTTGTCATGTTGTGTTTTGGCCCGATGCACCACCCTCCACCTATCTACCAATCACGAAGTCAGTAGTGTTTCGGCATCCGGGTTGCCAGCTCTGCTCTAGTTACCACAGATGCAGCTACAAACGTGTCGGATAAAAAATGTCTAACGTTACGAAACCTAAAAGACCTCGTTATGAATCCGAAATACGTCGTGACAAAGTCCGAAATAAAACAAGGATTTGTATAGGAGATGCCTTTGAAAGATGGAGACGGCTGAAAACGGAGAACTTTTTGTAGCCTACTTGTTTTTCATGCAAGTTCTACAGCCAAAAATAGTAGAATGTCATGTAATCTTTCACATCACATATTTTAGCGTTATGGACGTGTACTGCAGGGTAAGTTAAAAAATACAGCTGGTCGCTTTCACTTATAGCGTCAGCTAAATGAATAGCTGTATCTTTGATATCTGTTACACATAGTGACTTAGGCTTGTGCTTGTACTTAAGTTAATGACAGATACCTACCGTTACAAGTTAGACTAACAGCTACTGTTCTAACAATGTACTGTCACATACGAGCGTACATCTTTACGATTATATTTGGCTAATCGCCATTAGTACATTTTTACGATACATAATTACTTCGCAAAACATCTCTCATGAAGCATAAACATAATTAACAGAAAAAAAAACGTACTGTGTAGGACTCGTCACTTGCCATTGGAAGCTCCTTGTAGCAGCCTACGTTCCTACTGGATCCTGCAGCCTAGCTGGCAACCTCAAGTCAGGGGGGAGGGGGAGGGGATACACCATTCTACAGTAAGTGATTGCAGTACCAGTTTTGGCCACAATCTTACATACGGTTCCTTTAAGCTGGACTATGACTCTATTTTCTTCTAGAAACAAACTTTGTTGCATTATTTTCCTGTTATCCCTGTAAAGCTGCTTTGAAACGATCTGTATTGTAAAAAGCGATATATAAATAAAGATGACTTGACTTGACTCTTTTAAACGTTAGAGGAGACATGTGAGACCGTTAGAGTCTTTAGTTTGGGAGAAAAGTCTGAGCACAGTGTGTGATGTTATTGAGATCTCTTTTAAACTTAAGAGGAGACAAGTGTGAGACCATTGGTGCATTTAGTCTAGGAGAAAAGTCTGAGCACAGTGTGTGATGATATTGAGATCTCTTATAAACTTTAGAGGATCGAGACAAGTGTGAGAGATCCAGAGAGCTGAGGAGAAAAGTCTGAGCGGAGTTTGTGATTTTACTGAGATCTCTTCTAAACTTTAGAGGAGACAAGTGTGAGACAATTGGAGTCTTTAGTTTAGGAGAAAAGTCTGAGCACAGAGTGTAATGTTATTGAGATCTCTTCTGAAACTTTTAAGGAGACAAATGTGAGAGTGTTAGAGTTTTTGTCTCAGGAGACAAGTGTGAGAAGCAGGAGACTCCATTTGAAGTATTATATGGCCCTCTGTTATTCTCAGTATGGCCCTCTGTTATTCTCAGTATATATGATGCCACTTGGAAATATTATAAGAAAACATGGAATTAGTTTCCATTGTTATGCTGATGACACTCAAATATATATTTCATCACGGCCAGATGAAAACGCTAATTTATCCAAATTGACAGAGTGTGTTAAAGATATAAAAGATTGGATGACGCGTAATTTTCTTTTATTAAATCCAGACAAGACAGAGGTATTACTTATCGGTTCAAAAAACCGCCCACAAAACCTTTCACAATACAACTTTAACATCGTAGGATGTCCTGTACCTTTATCCTCTACAGTAAAAGACTTGGGTGTTATACTCGATTGCAACCTGTCTTTCGAAAATCATATTTCATATGTTACAAAAACAGCCTTTTTCCACCTTAGAAACATTGCTAAGCTACGTAATATGCTATCAGTTTCTGATGCAGAAAAGTTAGTTCATGCATTCATGACCTCGAGACTAGATTACTGTAATGCTTTATTAGCTGGTTGTCCTGCATCCTCAATAAACAAGCTACAGTTAGTCCAAAATGCCGCCGCTAGAGTTCTTACTAGATCAAGAAAATATGATCATATAACACCGATTTTATCATCACTGCATTGGTTACCTATAAAGTTCCGTATTAATTACAAGGTATTGCTACTGACTTATAAAGCCCTAAACGGCTTAGCTCCAGTCTATTTAACGGATCTTCTATCGCCCTATAATCCATCGCGCTCTTTAAGATCACTAAATTCAAGGCTTTTGGTCATACCTAGGATATCCAGAACCACCAAAGGAGGGAGAGCATTTTCACATTTAGCCCCAAAACTCTGGAATAGTCTTCCTGATACTGTTCGTTGCTCAGACTCGCTCTCCCAGTTTAAAACTAGATTAAAGTCGCATCTCTTCAGCCAGGCATTCATATAATATTTTTAATCTTACAGTTCAAACTACAATCCGGCCTCTAGTTCATAAATGCCAGAGGAGAACTGGCCCCCGACTGAGCCTGGGTTCTCCCAAGGTTTTTTTTTCTCCATTGGGTCACCTGATGGAGTTTTAGGACACCATTAGGTCACTTGATGGAGTTTTTCGGTTCCTTGCCACTGTTGCCTTTGGCTTGCTCAGTTGGGGATATTTTGGGGATATTTAATTTGATTTTATCAATCAATAAATTCCACTAGAAACAAACCATGTTGTATTATTTTAATTTAATACTGTGAAGCTGCTTTGATACAATCTGTATTGTGAAAAAGCGCTATACAAATATACTTGACTTGACTTGACTTGACTTAAAGTAACCTCATTTCTATCTAGGAGAAACTTTTGAGATATCACTTTTGATTTTTCTTTCCTATGGGTAGGTGCGTAGTGTTTCTTTACAAAGTGACATCGCCAACTACTGGCCTGGTATGCATAACAAGGCGCTTTTATTCATTTTCGCGAATCCGCAAGAACGGGGATTGTTCTCTTTCTAACATTCGTTCGGTATCTCATCTATGGGAACGCCTCTGGCGTGACCGATCGCGGAAGTACCAATGACACCACGTCTGCCAAACGTGGCAGACCAATCGCTGCAGTGATCAGGGTGTTCCACCTCCCTGAATATAAACCGCAGCCACCTGCCGTTTCGTCATTCTCGCTCTCTTCCCCGTGGAAGATTTTCAGAAGCTGTCCTCAGCAGATTTTGGGAATTATTTGCTTAACAGATTACTTATAGGACCGCAAGGTAACGTCCCTAAAGCAATAGTTACTTAAATTGTTGAGTGACTTTGTCAATTAGAGTGAGATAACTAATGCGTCAAGGCGAGTTTTCTGCTCTAAGTTTGCAGTTTTCCAAGTTTTTGGGGCGCTCACCACGCACCAAAAAAGAAGGAAAAGGAGAGCTCTCTATCACAGCATAGCTCCGTACTAGTTTTCACGTTGTGGTGGACTTACAGTACGAAATAGGGTGCAGGCTCCATCATGGCCACTGTGAAGGAACTGGAGAGCCCCGGAGGAAAAGGTCGGGATGTGGTCCTTGCGCTTGTGGAATGTGGATTTCAGCAAAGGATTCACACGGTCTCTGCATCTCCTGTTTGGCCGCTAAACACGCTCAGGCAGCACTATCCAACCCGAGGGCTGTCCGCACTTCACAACGTTCTCGACTAAATCCAGAGAAAGGAGGCAGTGACTGGAAAGTCGGACCCATGCCTCTCTGCTCAACTCAGAGAGGAACCCATGGATTGTCTGCAGGCAGCTAGCTCGTGGGGAGAGATGATGGAGAGGGTGTCACCCGTCCTTCCCCCGCTATTTGATGATCCCATAGCGGGAGAGGAATATGACGATGACAAGGTGTTGTCAACCATCCTCGAGGACGAGGATGACAAGGATGAAGATCCTATTCTTCCCCCGAATCAGTCCCGTCCACCCAAGTGCACAGGATGCGAGTTCACCTTCCCCGGTGCAGACGGACACTGATCTACTTGAGGTCTGTCGCAGGGCCGCGACTAGATTGTCGATCGATTGGCCATCCCAACCGGCAGGACAAGGGGCTGAAAGAGACCTGTATGATGGAAAGAGACTTCCGTCATGTCTCCCTCTAGCGAGGCAGTTTATTCCAGCCGTCCCGGCCTGAGTGGTTGAAATGAAGAGGTTTTGGGACAAACCTTTTTCCCACAGAGTACCCGTTAAAGGCTTCTCGAGGTTGGACGTCCAGGGAATGTAGGATTTGGGGATGGCAGATCCTCCCCCTGTAGAAGCATCTGTGCCGAATCATCTGCACCCAGGCAGTAGGGCAGCTCTCTGTTCAACAAGAGCCTCACTGCCAGGGAAAACAGAGCGGAAGCGAAACACTGTTCGGCTGTCGACCTGAGATGCGGTCGACCTGAATGAGAGGCGGTCGACCTGAGATGCTGGTTTGTCACCAGGAAGGGTTTGAAGACAGCACTCAGAGTTTCTCTGTCCCATCCCTTCAGAAGGATTCCTCTCTCCCTACCGTGGGGAAAAGGAGAAGGAATTTAAGTGTGAAACAGGTTCATGTGGACAGTTCAAAGTCCAATGTGTGCGTGTGTACGGCCCATGTTATTCAGGTGCCCCCCAGAGATGTGTCCCTCCCTCCACCTATGAGGTTTGTTCTGAGGGCGCAGAGTGGGATAAAAAAAAAAAAAAAAAAAAAAAAGATTAAAACAATCACAAAGAAAGACGAATATGACTCCTTCACTGGAGCGGTATTCTCCCCCTTCACCACTAGAGTGTGCTTCAGCACTGCTAGTGAGTGAAGTCGGAAAAGGCCCACTCGCTGCTCAGGCAGTGAACTGGCGCACATGCGCAGTTCATCCCTGGGTTTTAACCACGATAGAGAGAGGTTACAGACTTCAATTCGCAATAAAACCTCCTGTGTTCAATGGAGTGGTAATTTCAGTGACCAAAGGGGAATCAGCTCAGGTCTTAGAGGAAGAAATAGCCTCTTTATTGAGAAAAGTAGTGATAAGAGTTATCCCAATGGAAGAGAGCCACAAGGGCTATTACTCCCGTTATTTTGTGATTCCCAAAAGAGGAGGAGGTCTCCGTCCCATTTTGGATTTACGGTTCCTCAACAAACACCTCAGAAAATACAAATTCAAAATGCTTTTGCTCAGAACTTTGGAAGGATTAGGTTTAAAAATAAACCAGACGAAGAGTTGTCTAACTACTTCACAGGAAATAGTCTACTTGGGTCTTCTCTCTGGCCTGCGACGATGCACCGTTGGGTGTGGATGCGTATTACGTATTACTTTACGTGTTACCTCCGTTGAGCCTGATCGAGCCGACATTACTGAGGACATTACCAGAGCGCCTCACATCAAAGCAAATTTAAAAGTGCTGGCTAATGCTAATCATAAATTCTCTAAAATTATTATTCACGTCGGCACTAATGATGTTAGACTCCGCCAGTCGGAGATCACCAAAATTAACATTAAAGAGGTGTGTGAACTTGCAAGTACGATGTCAGGCATTGTAATTTGCTCTGGCCCCCTTCCTGTTCGCCGGAGTGATGAGATAGTTAGTAGATTGTCCTCACTCAATGGCTGGCTGTTGAGGTGGTGTCCGCAAAATAATATAGAATTCATAGACAATTGGAAAAGTTTTTGGGGCAGACCTGACCTGTTGAAAAGAGATGGTATTCATCCCTCCTGGGATGGTGCTGCTCTTCTCTCTAGTAATATGGCACATAGTCTTAGAGCTCAAACATGACAATCTGGGCCTCAGGTCAGGAAGCAGACAGACTGGCTAAACCGACCGTCTGCTAGCTGTCTCACATCACCAAGGTCAGATAAATCCCCTCACATAGAGCCTCTTTCACCTAGCTATCATCATATAGAGACTGTGTCTGTTCCCCGAATTAGGACATACAAAAAACTAAACCCATTCAAGGGTAACATTTTTATTGATGTTCAACAAATAAAAAACAGATATAATACAGATGAACAAATGATAAAGCTTGGGTTGCTGAATATTCGATCCCTTACTTCAAAAGCACTCATTGTTAATGATATGATTTCAGATAATAACCTAGATGTGCTGTGTTTGACAGAAACCTGGCTAAAACCAGACAATTATATTACTTTAAATGAGTCCACCCCGCAAGATTACTGTTATAAACATGAACCTCGTCTGAAAGGCAAAGGGGGAGGTGTTGCTGTAATTTATAGTAATATCTTCAGAATTACTGAGAAGTCTTGTCTTAAATATAATTCTTTTGAAGTGTTGTTGCTAAATGTAACACTATCTAGTGTAAATGATAAATCACACTTAACATTTGTGCTGGCTACCGTATACAGGCCACCAGGGCACCATAAAGACTTTATCAAAGAATTTGCTGATTTTCTATCAGAGTTAGCATTGGCTGCAGATAAAGTACTAATTGTTGATGTAGATAACATGTAGATAACGAAAAAGATGCATAGGGATTGGCATTTAAAGATATTCTCTATTGGAGTTAGACAACACGTGTCAGGACCTACTCATTGTCGTAATCACACTCTAGATCTAATATTATCACATGGAATCAATGTTGATGCCGTTGAAATTCTCAGCAGAGCGATGACATCTCAGATCATTATCTAGTCTCGTGTAAACTTCATTTAGCCAAGGCTGCAAAGTCGACTCCGTGCTACAAATATGTTAGACCTATCACTTCTGCCACTAAAGATTGCTTTATTAATGATCTTCCTGATCAGTTTCATCATCTCAGCATCCCAGATAGCTTAGAAGAACTAGATATTGCGACAGAAACTTTTAACTCTCTCTTTTCCAGCACTTTAGACACAGTTGCTCCTTTGCGCTTAAAGAAGGTTAAAGAAAATAGTCCAACGCCGTGGTACAACGAGCACACTCAGGCCCTTAAGAGAGCAGCCAGAAAAATGGAGCGCAACTGGAATAAAACAAAACTAGAGGTATTTCGCATTTCATGGAAAGAGAGCTCGATTGCATACAGAGAGGTCTTAAAAGCTGCTAGATCTGCTTATTTTTCAAACCTATTAGAAGAAAATAAACAAAATCCTAGGTGTTTATTTGAAATAGTGGCTAAACTAACGAAAAATAAATCTTCAACCCCAGACGTTTCCAAGCAGCACAGCAGTAATGACTTCATGAACTTCTTTACTAACAAGATTGATAATATCAGGGAGAAAATTATAACTATGCAACCGTCTACTACAGTATCGCATCAGGCAGTGCATTGTAGTCTCCTTGAAGAAAAATTTGATTCATTCGTTGCTATAGGAGAGGAAGAATTTACTAAACTCGTTAAATCATCTAAATCGACAACATGTATGTTAGACCCTATACCGACTAAGCTACTGAAAGAGTTGCTTCCAGAGGTCACAGATCCTCTTCTTAATATCATTAATTCATCTTTGTTATTAGGATATGTACCGAAAACTTTTAAGCTGGCTATGATTAAACCGCTTGTTAAAAAACCGCAACTTGATCCTACAGAATTAGTCAATTACAGGCCGATCTCGAATCTATCTTTTCTGTCAAAGATACTAGAAAAGGCGGTATCCTCACAACTGTGTTCCTTTTTAGAAAGAAATGATATCTGCAAGGATTTCCAGTCAGGATTTAGACCGTACCATAGTACTGAGACTGCTCTCATTAGAGTCACAAATGACTTGCTCTTATCATCCGATCGTGGTTGTATCTCGCTATTAGTGTTACTCGACCTTAGTGCTACATTTGACACCACTGACCACAACATTCTTTTAAATAGACTCAGAAATTATGTTGGCATTAGTGGAATTGCATTAGCATGGTTTAAATCATACTTATCTGACCGTTATCAGTTTGTAGCAGTAAATGAAGAGATGTCCTATCGATCACAAGGTCAGTATGGCGTACCACAAGGCTCAGTACTAGGACAGTTGCTGTTCACTCTGTACATGCTACCCTTGGGAGATATCATTAGGAAGCATGGCATTAATTTTCACTGTTATGCTGATGATACTCAGCTCTATATTTCTTCACGCCCGGACGAAACTTACCAATTCACAAAATTAACGAAATGCATAGCTGATATAAAAAATTGGATGACTAGTAATTTCCTACAACTTAATTCTGAAAAAACAGGGATTCTAATTATTGGACAAAAAATGTCCTCACGTAATAACCTAGAATACTGTCTAACACTTGATGGCTGCTCTGTTAAGTCTTCGTCGTCGGTTAGGAACCTGGGTGTGCTCTTTGATACCAATCTTTCATTTGAAAGTCACGTGTCTAGTATCTGTAAAACCGCATTTTTCCATCTTAAAAATATATCTAAATTACGTCATATGCTCTCATTGACAAATGCGGAATGGTTAGTTCATGCGTTCAGGACATCCAGGCTAGATTATTGTAATGCTCTACTGGGTGGTTGCCCTGCACGCTTAATAAACAAATTACAGCTGGTCCAAAGCTGTTGGATTTACAGCTTTTTTATTAGCAGTTTTTTATTAGCTGTTTTATTAGCAGCTTGAGTTCTTACCAGAACCAGGAAGTATGACCTTATTAGCCAGGTTCTGTCAAAACTGCATTGGCTCCCTATTAAACATCATATAAATTTTAAAATATTGCTGATTACTTACAAAGCACTAAATGGTTTAGCTCCGCAGTACTTGAGCAAGCTCTTAACGCATTATAGTCCTTCACGTCTATTGCGATCTCAAAATTCCGGCCATGTTGATAATACCTAGAATATCAAAATCGACTGCTGGCGGTAGATCCTTCTCCTATTTAGCACCAAAACTTTGGAACAGTCTTCCTAACATTGTCCGGGAAGCAGACACACTCTGTCAGTTCAAAGCTAGACTAAAAACACATCTCTTTGACCTAGCATACACATAACACATTATAGACTTCTATAATTCCATATTAGGCTGCATAGATTAGGTCAGCCGGAACCGGGAACACTTCCCATAAATCCTGATGTACTCGTTACATCATAAGAAGAATGGCATCTACGCTAATATTAGTCTCTCTGTTTATACCGAGGTTTACCGCAGTCCGTCGGATCCAGGCCGTATCCAGATCAGGGGCCTCATTTATAACTGTTGCATACGCACAAAACAGACCCTGAAAGAGGCGTACGCCACTTCCGACGCACAAGTTGTGATTTATAAAAACAAACTTGACGGGAAAATTTGCGCCAAACTCTGACCCATGCGTACGAACGTTTTGGAGATGGAGCAGTTTGGCGACACCGATGGTGAGCTGGAGTTAAATGTCTTTTTGGTCACTTTTAGATCCATCCTTTCTTAAATATCCGTGCCAGCGAGAGCGTTGGGCCGTTTAGTGAAACTGACGCAAATAACAGTTTAAATAAATAAAATAATGATTTAAACTATGTTTTACTTATGATATAAACATTTAGATTAAATATACCATTCAAATGAATGGAGTTAAACACTTAAACATGAAATCATTACTGAGAAGTTACAACATTTTTTTATAGCCTATTTAGTCAATAGAAATATTTGTTGTGGATGCGATGTTTTTGAACACTTTTCCTGTGGCGTGCTGTGTTTTAATGTTTTAACCATAGAGATAATTGCTTATCATGATAATACCAGATTGTCTGAGAAAATTGTTTCGTGCAAATAATGCACAAGGCCTATCTGTTTCTATTAAAAATATAAATCAATTAAAAATACAATTCGGCCAGTGGAAAAGATTGAGAAAAACTTTTTCTGAAATGTATTTTACACTATTTGATTTATGTATTCAAAAACAAGGCAAGGATAGGCAACTACATGATTTTTATTAATGTAATGTGTCTTGTACCGTTAAACGTTATCACGTGGATGAATAATCATATGCAAATGATATGCAGATGAGGATCTGCATAGTAAAACTAGGCGTTGTAAACTCCATATGGTTATTTTGGGGTGGAGACGCATGTGCGCACAATCTTCCGCTGACTGGGATTTATAAAGTGAATTCTGCGCAGGTTCTGGCGTACGAACGGTTTTATAAGTCTGAATATTTTTTTGCGTACGCCATTTTTGGCTTTCGGGTGCACGTACACTTTTAGTAAGGTTCCTACGCACTAGGGATGCAACAATACAGTTAGCCCACGGTTCAATACACACCTCGGTTTTTTAACCACGGTTTTTGGTTCGGTTCGGTTCTGATGGCTTGACACATAAGAGTGTTTTTTTGTTATTCTGTGCTTAGGCAATAGGAACAGTAAGAGGTTAAGGAGAAAAAAATAAAAACGATTTATTGCAATACTCCTTTATTTTACTTAAAAGCTAAGCAAAGTCCACTAGTTCCTATAGTGTATTGTATAATATACAATTAACACTGACATCTCACAGCTGCTGGTAGCCCATTTTGAAAATAAACATAGGCCTAGCCTACATGTTAGTAAACATAAAGGGGGTCAGTCTAGGACAACTCGAGGTATCACACCGGACGCGCACTTTCTCAGTTTATGGCCAGCAATATTGTTATGTTTAAGGACATTATGAAATTAAGATGCCTGTACTATGTTATGATTGTACTGTACAATTTAAATACAATCGTTGCTAAGTCTGCAGTCTCAGCACTTTACCTCAGAGCATAATGAATTGACAATATCACCTGAAAATCCGATAACATCAGCCATTTTCATTCTAGCAGCTGATTCCTGTGAGTGAATGTAAAACTAAATGTATATTGCAGCACAGGGTGAAGTCAGTATATACATTAACGACGATTTGAGACAAATACATTTACATTTAATGTAAAACTATGTAGATGGCGCTCTGTGGCGCGGCAGGATTTTGAACACGGTCCCGAGCCGTTGCTGGGCGCCGCGGACAGACGCCGAAGGGCGCCGATGGTGTGTGTAGCGCTACGTACACTCATAGAGAATAATGTGTTCGAATTTAAAATACGTGGCGCTGCGCGTCCGGTGTGCAACCCCTTTAAATTGACCATTTCAAATAAACATATTTGTGCCTTCAGACAGTGATATTGCTGGGTGATGGCGCCGCAGATGTGCAGTCATGTTGGAAGTGTTTCCGTTTGAGTAGGCTACACGTGTAAAACAATGCTTGCACATAGTTATTTTTATTGTTTACCGTTTTTTCTTCCTCGGCACTATACTCAACGGCAAAACCGAAATGTCCCCACACCACGGATTTGAAAGACGCCGGCGCTTCCTCGTACTGTAGCCTCACTTCACCGCCGCTCGCCATGTTAAAGTGTGGAATGATGGTTAAGCGCCCCCTAAATTTAGAGCATAGTGATTGAATATTTACTCGCGGGGAATTTCCTTATCAGCTCGTAGACTTACAGGCACACACAAACAGTCAATTCAGAGAGAAATAAAACGCACATAAATTATTTAAACGTAAAACCGCAATTCACAAGCACGTATTGAACCGTGGATGTGGTACCGAACGGTTCAATATTATATTGAGAATTGTGGCATCCCTACTACGCACAGTTTTATAAATGAGACCCCTGATGAAGGACCAGCGCCTGGACGCGACGACAACACAGTCCTAAAGTGTCAACTAGTCTCTCCTCTTCCGCCGGATCCAGGCTGTATCCAGATCCGATGAAGGACCTGTGCCTGGACGCGACAACAACGCAGTACTGAAGTGTCAACCAGTCTCTCCGCTTCCTGAAGTGAGGTGGACCCCGGCCGTATCCAGATCACATGGTGGATCTGCACCTGGACCTAACCATGACGCATCCTGAAGTGCCAGCCTCATCAGCCCTGTGAAGGCCTCATCGACACGACCAATCTGACTTCTGACCTGTAATGCTGCCTGGATCATAATCATACACTGTTCGCTGGTTGGCCAGCGGAGAACTGGCCCCCGACTGAGCCTGGGTTCTCCCAAGGTTTTTTTCTCCATTCTGTCACCTGATGGAGTTTTGGTTCCTTGCCACTGTTGCCTTGGCTTTTGGCTTGCTTAGTTGGGGACATTTAATATTCAACAACATTATTGATCTGCCTTATTATGGGTGGACGATGATGCAATTTTCTTCTAGAAACAAACTTTGTTGTATTATTTTTATGTTATCAATGTGAAGCTGCTTTGATACAATCTGTATTGTAAAAAGCGCTATATAAATAAAGGTGACCTGACTTGACTTGACTGAGGGTTCGCCAATTCAGACATGTCATTCTGATCACGCCATACTGGCCGGGGAGACTATGGGTGGCGGAGATTGCACAACTGCTTTACGACTAGCCGTGGCCATTACCAGTGCGCAGGGACCTCCTTTCACAAGCACGTGGGAAAATTTTCCACCCCTCCCCTCAGAAGATAGCTCTTTGGGTCTGGCCCGTGAGAGGCTGAATCTGAATGCAGTCGGGTTACCTCCAAAAGGGATTGAGGCAATTCAGAACGCGAGGGCTCCTTCAACACATTCTTTATATAATCTCAAATGGTGTTTGAAGGATAGTGCGCAGAAAGGAGGATCGTTCCTTTCTTGTGTTCAGTTTCGGACTTGCTGTGCTTCCTACAGGACCTTCTAGATAAGGGCAGAGCCTTTTCTATGGTTAAGGTTTACCTGTCCACTATCTCGGCATGTCATATTGGTCTTGACTCGGGTACTATTGGCCAACACCCTCTCGTCTGTAGATTTATAAGAGGAGCACGAAGGCTATACCCAGTGTTGAAGCCGCTGGTCAAGCCCTGGGACTTGTCCGTGGTTCTGAACGCGCTTTCTAAAGCCCCTTTCGAGCCCATTGATAACATTGCCTTGAAGCTGCTTGCTTTAAAGACGGCTTTGTTACGTGCTCTCACTTCAGCAAAAAGGGTGAGTGAGCCACATTCTTTATCAGTTCACCCGTCATGTATGACGTTCGCTCCAGGTGGTCAGAAAGTGACTTTTAGAACTAACCCGCCGTTTGTGTCTAAAGTGTGTGATCACGCGGGTGCAGTTAAATCTGTGGACCTGCTAGCTTTTCACCCACCACCCTTTTCATCTCCAGAGGAGGAGGGATTACACTGTTTATGTCCGGTTCGTACTCTGTATACGTATGTACTGAGAACACGCACACTTCGTAAGAGCAACCAGCTATTTGCCTCGTGGGATGACTCTTACAAGGGAAAATCTATCTCCCGTCAACACCTTTCCCATTGGTTAGTGGAGGCTATTGTTTTATGTTACAATAACACGAATATAGGGCCCCCAGTAAGACTACGAGCACATTCTACTAGAGGTATGGCTACTTCCTGGGCTCTGTTTAAAGGCATTTCCATTCAAGAAATTTGTGCGGCAGCCAGCTGGTTTTCTCCGCACACATTTATTTGTTTCTATAGACTGGATGTGACAGAACCCTCTCTGGCCCACTCATCCTAGGAGTGTGAAGTCAGGTGGTATAATGCAGTTTTTGTTAGGGGCGTATTCCTCATATTATTCTGTTTTCACCTCTGTCTGGAGTGGTGATTCAGATAATATTACCCACTCTTTCATTTGTCTGCTTCGTCAGCATATCGGCAATACGGGAGTTGTCTATATCCCATAGGCGAGATACCGAACAAATGTTAGAAAGAGAACGTTAGGTTACTGACGTAACCCGGTTCTCTGATAACATAAAGTGAGGTATCTCACAATATTGCCCTCCTTGCCTGTCCCGCACGAAGAATGACGAAACGGCAGGTGGCTGCGGTTTATATCCAGGGAGGCGGGACTCCCTGATTGCTGCAGCGATTGGTCTGCCACGTTTGGCAGACATGGTGTCATTAGTGCTTCCGCGATTGGTCACGCCAGAGGCGTTCCCATAGGTGAGATACCTCACTTCATGTTATCAGAGAACCGGGGTTACGTCAGTAACCTAATGCTTTGACAGCAACGTTGTAGCAACGTTGTCATCTGTGCGTGAAAAATGCGAATGAAAAACGTTTCTGTTTTTAGTACATAGTTGCCGTGTAAACGTACTTGGGTTGGGTTCACTTGAAGCAGTTCAGTTAATTTAAAGGTACACTGTGTAATTTTTTAAATATTTTATTAGCTAAAATCAATATCTTTATTCATAAATATGTCCTAATTGGTGTAAAATTGCCTCTGCCAATGATCTGACTTATCCTCGTAAGCGAAGAATTTCTTATCTTTTTTTACATTGGACAGGTAAGTCCAAGGAGGCTTCCATGTCGTTCCGCCATTTTGAAAAAAAATATAATAGCAGAGAGGGACAAAAAGCACTAGCCTACCTCAATGCGTTTCCACAACACTTTTTTGTTCAGAGTCAGCGTCACGTGACTGAAACCAGCTGAAACGGACAAGTAGGTCAGTAAGAGGCGCTTGTCACTGCCCCGGCAAATTTGAAAGGCTGCTCTGCACGGTACTTCATAATGCAGGATCATACTTAAGCCGAGCCACAGGAGAAGGAATCCTCGACGCCAAAAAAGCGAAATAACGAACCTCATCACCCGAGAGAAAACTCGATGAATGCTATTGGAAGACATGTTGTCATAGTTTCTTGGTACATTACGGCTACCGTAGCTGCAACACACATTTGAAAAAGCGAGGCGCTAGAGAGCACTATTCGTTTGAATGCAAAATACAATTTCACCGCTAGATGGGAGAAATTTCTACACAGTGTACCTTTAAAGGTGCACAATTCTTTGGACAAAAAGTCCTTCAATTATTAAATTAATACAATTTCAACACTAAAGCAGCTAGAAAGACAATATTGTCATTATTCAGCTTAATTTCGTTGATTCAGTTTAGTTCAATAATGTGACTTGCAAAAGTTCATCAGTGAAACAATCTTAATTCAACTATAAAGCAGCTCTATAGAGGATAATCATTATTCAGCTCAGTCAGGTCAGTTCAGTGTTGATTCAGTTCAGTTCTAGTAGTCCAACGATTATAAAACACTCTTAATTTCAGCTATAAAGCATGTCTACCGAAGTCAATAGGGTCATTATTGCAGGTCAATTTAGTTCAGTGTTGATTCAGTTCAGTTCAATAACTGTCAGTGTTGCAAAGTTCATCATTATGAAACAGATTTAAATAGGTTATAAATCAGCTCTGCCGATGACTTCTCATTATTCAGCTAAATTTGGTTCGTGTTTTGTTAGTGCTAATGCAGTAAAATCCAAAATATTATTGAATATTATGTGTCCCCAACTAAGCAAGCCAGAGGCAACAGTGGCAAGGAACCTAAACTCTATCAGTTGACAGAATGGAGAAAAGCTAATTTAATGCAGTTTAATTTGAATAAATAGTATGCTAATAGAAACATAATAGTATAGATATATGCATTTAAAAAAAAAACGTTTTCTTATGTAAAAAAAAAAAAGTTTCTTGATCTCGAAATAACAGTAAAAAGAAATGCATGGCTCTTATGAGCCTCCGTCCATGCCCCGGATGAGCAGCGTCGATGAGAGCGCCTGCGAATTCCTCAAATCTACACATCATACGGCTCGTCAACACACAGCTGCTGAGTTCTCCTAAGATGTTATACAGATTAGCTCTGTCTGCTAGCAGTACACTCACTCACAGACTCACTCATTTAAACTCCCGGCTTCGCTTCCTTCACAGGCCTGCTCAGTTATGAACATGACTCCGTTTTTAACGAGTTTTATTTATTTGGCGTTGTTATGCAGTTGGATAAGCTGTGATAATGACACAGAAGAGGACGAGCACGCTAAACACACATACACGGTGGAGATGTTCAATGATGCCGTCTCTACTGCTCCACACTTCGTCATGTTCTACGCGCCCTGGTAAAACTGTACAGCTTCATCAAACATTTTCATTATATTCAGATATACATAAAGTGATAAATATATTGATAGCAGTGTCATTGTGTTAGTTATGGGTTGAATTGCTGCGATGTTTGAAGTGGCTAAATTCATTAGCCACTTTAATCTGGTCTCCTTTAAATAAAATTGAATGAAGTGGATGTAAAGTTTCGAATGCACGTTCATATAAATACTCAAAGCACATCTTTTTATATTAGAGTGATGTTGATGATAATGGACTTTGGTGAAAAGTTGAAATTCCTGCAGTCATAAAGTTTTAGTGTAACGTTAGGCCTACGTGGCAGATCAAGAACAGCCGTGACATACAGTACATCACTTCCTCCCCATCCTCTTACAAAAAAAAAGAAAAAAAGAACAAGAACAAAAAAAAAGTACCATGGTGTTTTAAAAATGTGCATTGGTAATACTAGGGTTCAATTTTGTATTGTACTATTATGATATCATGTTGTTGTTTTTAGGTATTTTTGGGACTTTACCATGATTTAAGTTTCACTAACAAAAACACCAAAACATTTATTTTTGCATTTTTTTGGATCATGTATGGTAGTCCAATTGAATTATTTGAAGTACTTGGGAGTACTATGTAAATTTTATTTTTGATACCATTGTAAATGTATAGTATCATTGTTTTACCATATTATACACTTACCATGGTACCACCACAGCATTAATCATGTTAATACCATACAGTAATACAAAATGCATTAATGTTTACGTATTACCCACAAGCTTGGATGTTGCATAACTTTAAAATGCTTTCATGAACTAAATTTATTATTAGGGCTCCTATTGGAAGGTACTTCTAAACAATATTCCTTGATTTTACTAACATTATTTTCTCTTGGTGTTCTGTCTGTGTTCTGTACTTTTAAATTATAAATATATTTGTTTTTTTAACTTGAGAATGATTCACACCCAAGGCAATTTCCTTTTACCTGACCAATGAACTTAACTTTAGCAAATTTAAAAAGTTACTTTAGTTAGTTATGGCCCATTGCTCTCTTATGCTGTGCAACTTTTGTAATATGTGACGGAATAATATGTAATGTAGCATGCTATAAGTGTTTAATGTGTTTGTGGTGTGCAGGTGTGGTCACTGTCAGAGACTGCAGGGAACGTGGAATGAGTTGGCAGAGAAGTATAACAGTATGGAGGATCCTCCAGTGTATGTTGTGAAAGTCGACTGCACAAAAGACACTAAGTTTTGCTCCAGTGAACATGGAATCCGTGGATACCCAACGTAAGCATTATTGCTCCTTTTAGTACTGTATGTTATTACACATCATGGTCCTCAAACAAAAAAAGACACACTTTGAGATGTTACATGCACAGAATGAGAGTAAAAATTACTCAGATGTTGTGTAGTGTCCTTTGGACTTTACACTGAACAGCCGAATTATGACACTATTGACTTTTTTAGAGCTGCTTTACAGCAGAATTGAATTCTGTTTGCATTGATCATCATTCCCTGTTTATCACTGTTAAAGGGTTAAGTTCAGCCCCAAAAAAAGTTGTCATCAATATCTTTTTGATAAAATCTGAGAGCTTTCTGTCCCTACATTAACAGCGATTAAATGGAGTGACGCTTCAAAAGTTCATAAAGAGATTGGAAAACGAATCCATATGAATCGAGTGGTTGAGTCCACATTTTCTGAAGAGACACAATCGCTTTACATGATGAACAGATTGAATTTAGGCTTTAATCACATATAAACATTCATCAACTCATACATCGGTTATGGTAAACGTAAGCTCAAGCATGTTCGCTTGACCTGCGAGAACCAATGAGGTTCATGTGTGTTACACGGCATGTTTGAGCTTCCTCAAGAACCAATGACGTTTGTTCTCACGTGTCAAGCAAGTACGATTGAGCTTCTGTTCATGTTCACTGATCAATGTTTGTCATCTATAGCTTTAAAAAACGATCTACATTGAAAAAAGCGCTATATAAATAAAGGTGACATGACTTGACTAGTGTGTGTGTAAGAAGTT
This sequence comes from Rutilus rutilus, assembly GCF_951802725.1. NCBI lineage: Eukaryota > Metazoa > Chordata > Actinopteri > Cypriniformes > Leuciscidae > Rutilus > Rutilus rutilus. The sequence continues at coordinate 22,462,967 of NC_140228.1, forward strand.
TATATGCATGATTTATAATCACCTGACTTGACTGTCATGTGCTTCAGGTAAAAGTTAAATATGGTTTGATTAATCATTGACTGACTAACTTTGTTGTTACAGCCTGAAGCTGTTTAAACCTGAGCAGGAGGCTGTGAAGTATCAGGGTGCAAGAGACCTGCAGGCCCTGGAGAGCTGGATGCTGAAAACCCTGCAGGAGGAACCTGAAGTAAGATTACAAAACTGATTCAATTTGTAACAGATTTTTGAGACAATAACCTCTCCCCTACAGCAACCTGTCACTCACAAGATCGCTGCAATAGCAAATTATGACAATCCAATTAATTCCCAATGGATGAAATCAAGTCCCGCCCTTCTTTTTTTTTCTTGTTTGAAGAAGCCGTTTCACTTGGATATTCATCACAATAGGAAATAACTATTGCCACTTCAGTTTAATGCCGACTTCAAAAGCACTTTGTGTAGTTCTTGGTCAAGGTGAAAAGGCCTGTTCACACCAAGGATGATAACTATATAAAGATATATTTCTAGAAATCTTAATATATATATTTTTTATTACAGAGCGACTGTAGAATACAACACACAGGATTTAAATGAACAGATCTGCAAATTGATCTGTATACATATGACAGACAGACATCTATGTTGAACATGACCATAACTCGGATTACTGCAAGTAGATAGACACGAGAGAGACAAACAGATCTTCATGAACACCTACACAAGACTGTATCATGCATTATATAAGACCTTAAGGGCTAAAATCTTTCTAAATATAAAAGAATAGCAGAGTCCACACCACAGCTATAATGACAATGGCACAGAGAAACAATATTTTTGGGATCCCTTTCATAATGATTTTTTTTCGATAAGAACAATTGACAGCCAATAAGAATCCATCCTGCTTTAAGGAGCTTGAGCATTTAAAGCCGCAGATGACATAACTGCAGAACGAGTGTAACAGAGGCCAACTAGTAAGAGCTGTTCGAGTAAACCTCACTCCCCTGGCCTAAAGAGGCGCACTAGTGACTGACTCTAGAGGCTGTTTACACACCTTGTTAGCGTGCCCATCTCACATGCTGGAAACGCTGGTTTGAATCCCGCTCAGAGAGGTGCGAGTAGAATCAGAGGGGTTACACGCGCTTAGAATAAACAGAACAATATCGTCTGCTGGTGTGGACGCTAATAGTTATTGTTGTAGTTATCTTTATAGTTATTGTTTTTGTTGTGAACGGGCTTTAATTCTAAAATGTCTCAATATTACAACACTTGTTCTTATTTTGTCTTTCACCCATTTCACCCCAGGAGCCCCAGAGTGAACCCGAGCCACCCAAAGTCCCTGAACCCAAACAGGGCCTGTATGAACTCACAGCCAATAACTTCAAATCACACATCGCTAAAGGTAGTAGCCCACTATCAGTCTTTATATACACCCTTTAAGAAAAGATTATATATTAAGAATATATCCTTGCAGTTGAATTACAAAGTGATATATTTTACAGTATTACATTAACATTGGATAGTTCACCCAAAAAAATTAAGTTATAATTTTGTTCATAGCACAAATAAAGATATTTTTAATATTCCAATTAATTAATTAATTGACAGACATAAAAATAACTCAGGCTGAAAAAAATTCAGGCTGTTTCGGAAGCTCAAATGTGTGTTCTTGATGTAAAAAAAAAAAAAAAAAAAGGTTTGTTTTTGCACGTGACAGTGTTACGTGCTTGAAAGATGTTAACGGGATGATTGCACAACATTTAAGTGAGATACAACTGTTGCCATGAGTGCAGGTAGCAGAAACAACCAAGAAGCAGTGTTAAATAAGTTTTAATTGAAGAGGTGCAAATGACATTACAAAACACATTATAAATGTAAATGAAAGACAAATAATCAGAGAACCAAGAAAACAAGTGTCGCCAAATCAATGAAATAATCAAAACATAATTCCCATACCTATTAAACCCAAACCTCTAAAACTACTTACAGTACCAAAAGAAAACCCGAAATCTTCAACGTATACAACGCTTTAAATTAACTACGCTGACTAAAACAGAAAATAACTCTTTAATCTAACTAACAAAAAACAATACTATCTACCGTTGTTTTTGAAGATGGATTTCTAAAAGCCAACAATCAGTAGAATACGAAATCAAGAAACAAACGAAAATCAAGTCTAAATGCAAAGTGGTTAGCTACTACCTAGAACACACCGCGTTTGAATCAGATTATCAACGTATAACACAGGGATCAGTCACACGCACACACCTGCACTTTAAAGGGATACTCCACTTTAAAATGAAAATTCTGTCATCATATACTCACCCTCATGGTGTTTCAATCCTTAATGAATTTCTTTCTTCTGCTGAACAGAAAGGAAGATATTTAGAAGAATGTCAGTAACCAGACAGTTTCTGGTCTCATTGACTTCCATAGTAGGAAAAAAAATAGACCAGAAACTGTCTGGTTACTGACATTCTTCTAAATATCTTCCTTTCTGTTCAGCAGAAGAAAGAAATTAATAAAGGATTGAAACACCATGAGGGTGAGTATATGATGACAGAATTTTCATTTTAAAGTGGAGTATCCCTTTAATACTAGTTTTGAGTGATCTAGTGCATTCTCTCAGAACAGTGCAATATTACATCAGCAACAACAATAAACAAACCCGAAGGTGTGTTGATTTCGAAACCACCGCATAAACAAACATTAACGTGATCATGGCTCAATTGACATTTTGATGTTTAATGTTGAATGAGATCTGGCGCTGGTCTCCTCACTCCTCGTCAGTGGGGCCTTTTAACCTGCCGGACAGGGGATTGGTCGAACGTCGTGACGTCATGTATATGATGATGCACACACAGCCGTATTTTCCAATGATCATAACCTAAGAATAATTTGTGGAAACCAAATAAAAGCAAAAACACAAAAGAGAAAAACAATACAAAATGCAAAAACACACGTGGAACGTAACAACACGCATGCATGTTTGAGCTTCATTTGGCCATATTTGATGTTGCTATGTGTGTAATTTGATTAATGTTTATATGTGAATTTAAGTTAAATTTAAATCCATTAGAAAGCAATGTGTATCTCTTCACAAGACTAGGAATAAACTGCTTGATTCATATGTATTCGGTTTACCATGCTTTTATAACCTTTTTGAAGTTTTGGTAGCCTGGACTTTCCACTGAGGGGCAGAAACCTCTTAGGTTGCATTAAATATCATCTTAATGTGTGTTTCAAAGATGAACTAAAATTACGTTTTATGGGTTTGGAATGACATGAGGGTGAGAAAATTATTATATAATTTTCATTTTTGGTTGAATTGTCATAATATTAAAATTATGTAGAAGGGATTTTTGCATTTCGTCTCTACTTCCCTGTCAATATTCTCTAGATAACCAACATAATGACTATATGTGTGTGTATGTATGTATATACAGTAGTCAGCATTTGAAGTGGATCTCAACCTTTCATCAAAGTTATACATGACTTTTGAACAAAACCCGTTCTTGTCTTAGGACAAATTTGAATAACTTTTTTTTTTTATCTACTTCAAATGTTGACTACTGTATATGTATAAAAAAAATTGGTTATCCAGTAATTCCAAACAACTGGCGAAAGCACTCTCTTTTTTAGCATTTAAAATATAGCCTATGTTAAGTTATATTAAGTTAACTAATTAACTTAATATATTTTCAAACATTATGTATGGGTTTAGCAGGAAACAGCACATGGTTTTCCATAGTTTAATTGAAAAATGATCAGGATTTCAATAGCCCTTCTGTTGTTCCCATAATTTTCTCTTTATGACAATTACTTTGGCAGTAAAGGTGAATTGTGTTCTTGGCTTTGGTACAGTTTCAGCCCTTTTCTCACCCCTTTTATGCTACATGTTCCGTCCGTTAGCCAAATAACTGATTCCTGTTTTGAGGAGAGGCAGGAAATGATGCTGTAGCTTTGACAGAGCTGTTTATGTTTCCCACTTTCAGATGTTGGAAGCACATGTAAAAGATGTTGCATAAACCTAATGTGGTGCTCACCAAGTTTTTCCTTTACATCTTTATTTATTGTGAAGTCATGTAATGCTTAAATCAGTATACTTCCAGATTCAGAACTGTACTGTTTTTTAACAGAAAAACGCTGAAAGCACGTTATGCATTTCAGTTGAAAAATAGCTCTGTAACATCATATGGTGCTGGGTGGGAATGACTGTTGAATAGGGTGGGTATCATTGGAATTTTAGTGATTCTGATTCTGCTTATCGAGCCCAGTTTAGAATCCAATTAGGTAAAAAAAAAAAAAATCCATCATTAGTCTTTTTGCAAAACATTTTGTTGCTATCCTACTTGAGACATGGATCATTTTGAGTTTGTAACCCTGCCGTTGTCCTCCTCAGGTTCTCACTTTGTGAAGTTTTATGCACCATGGTGTGGGCACTGCAAAGCCATGGCTCCAACATGGGAACAGCTCGCCACCAGCTTTGAGCATTCAGACAGCGTCAAGATCAGCAAGGTGAGAGGCCATCATGGTTTCTCTTTTCATTTTCTACATCGTAAATGTTCTGATTATTTATTAAACTTTTTTTTTTTTTTTTTTGCTTGCTAAAGGTGGATTGCACACAGCATTATGAAGTGTGTTCAGAAAATCAGGTTCGTGGTTATCCCACGCTGCTCTTCTTCAGTGATGGAGAGAAGGTAAGGACCTCTAGCGTAGCTTCATTTTTTTTAAGATGGATATTAAGGTTTATGAATATTACTGTTCAAAAGATTGGGGTTGATACGTTTTTTATGTTTTTGAAATAATCATATTATGCTTACCAAGGCTGCATTTATTTGTTCAAGAATACATGAAAACAGTAAAATGGTAAAACTTAAAACAAAGCTCAGTTTTCGACAGCCATTACTCCAGTCTTCAGCCACATTATCCTTTAGTAATCATTCTAATATGCTGATATGATGCTCAAAAAACATTTCTTATTATTAATGTTGAAAACAGTGGTGCTGCCTAGTATTTTTGTGGAAACTGATGACTCCAGGATTCTTTGAATAGAAAGTTCAAAAGAACAGCATGTATTTAAAGGTGAAGTATGTAGTATGAAGTATTCTGCGTTTCTGCTAGTGGCGCCTAGAGGAATTACAAAAATAAAAACCACTTGTGCGCATCGTGCCCCCAACTCAAACATCACAATCACAGCTCTTACGGGTGCTTGTAAAAGCATATCCTCGTACAGGTAAAAGTTGGCTACTTTCAATAAAAGGACCAACATATTAGGAGTACTTTTAGCTGTTTTGCCATCTGTCATAAGGAATTGAGCAGGCTAACACTGTCTTGACCACGAGCGTATTTTTTTAAATGGTTTTACCAATGGTTTGAGGCGGTCTACACTGGACACATCACAGTAACTTTAATAGGTAATTTTTTCTTTCTGAACTGGTGCATTATGATGTTGTATTGAAGCGTCCATTGTAGCATGTAGTGTCGCAAAGCCCCGTTCGCCTTGATGTATTCATGACCTGTTTAATCTTTGAAGGAACTTGGCTTCGTCTCCTGTACCCGAAGCTGAATATCTCCCCAGGTAATACGTCGTCAGTCATGGTCCCACAGCGGCTAAACATCATGTGGCTCTGCTTGCTAGTGTAGCCATTTCCCAAACTCGCTCTATAGGCCTAATGGGTCGAGAGTCAGACTGGTAACCCAAAGGTTGCGGGTTCGATTATAAAAACCTGCAGGAAATGACTGGGGTGCCCTTGAGCAAGGCACCTAATCCCCAAACACTCCCCGGGAGCTACAGCAAAATGGCTGCCCACTGCTCCGGTGTGTTTGTCCACGGCTTGCAGGATGTGTGTGTTCACTACTCACTACTCCTAATGTGTGTGCACTAACTTGGATGGATTAAATGCAGAGGACAAATTCTGAGTATGGGTTACCATACTTGCCCTTCATATGTCACTTTCACTTTTTCACTTTCCCTTAGCCTATAGGTTGAACTGTAAAGAGATTGACAGATCTATGCAGAGCGCTCTTAATGTTTTGATTGTTGGCATTCTAATAATGTACAACAAAATGGGTTAAGGGAATGTATTTTAACTTGCATCACTTTTAAAGTATTATTCTCTTTTGATCAATTTAATGCATATAAAAAACCCCATAAAAAATCGTACTGATCTCAAACAGTTCCTTTTTTTTGTTTTTCAAATATTCATTTATCTTTCTACGATTTCTATGGTTTTCACCTGGTGACAATTAAACAATTGTGTTGGGGTCACCTAATCCATATTTAGAGACCAGAATGTCACGTATCACTTAGCAATGCCCGCAAAAATCATGATCAAAAATGCAATGTACTGTTTAGACCAAACAATAATGGTAAGCTGTGCACATGTATGTTTTCAGATCGATCAGTACAGAGGGAAGCGCGATCTGGACTCGTTTAAAGAGTTTGTGGATAATCAAGTGAAAGCTGCTGAATCTAAAGATGAACCTGTGATTGAGGAGGAGCAGGCTCACGAAATCCCACCCAGCGCTGAACCTGAAGAACAAGAGGTGGGTGTCTGTTTTAGTTTTCACACAATACAGGTTTTGTTTGCAAATTTCCTGCTTGGCACCATAGAGATTTCATCCGTTTGTGTGCGGGCAGATGTTTGAACAGCAAGCTGCAGACTTTGGCCCGTAGACACAAATCTGCATCTTGAAACCGAGGTAGTAATTATGGGCAGAGCAGCTATTTCCTCTTGCTGATGCAAATGTGCATGTGTGCGTGCGCTTGGGTTGGTGGGCTGGACTGGAAGGGGTGGGCGGGGAACTTTAAAAGAGCTGTTATTTGGTTTTGTTAATTGGCTTTCCTGTCTAAGCTTGTCTTTTATAAAGGGATTCCGGCTGGCTGGAATTGTTGGATGGCTAAAGAACGTCCCTCAAGAGCTGTATCATAGATCTGGATTCTTTTCAGATTGAGGATAATTTTTAAAGATTGTAAAACGTTAGACTTGCTGATGCCTTTGAGATGAGACCTTGCTCTTAAACAGTGTTCAGAACTGGTGTTGTAATTAAGGAAACTAGCCAGAGAGTTTCCCAGAGAGGTATTTAAACTTCAGCAGGATATGATAACCTGTGGAGATTCTCTAGGGTTTATGCTATGAGCTGTTCTGCCCCGTGACACAAATTCTGTGCTATTATGTAATTAACAAATTAGTTAACAAGGAATACAATATTAGTGTTAAATGCGTACAAAATATGCTGCCACTGAAACATTTTCATTTTGTTTCTCTCAGTCTAATGTTCTGGTCTTGACTGAGAGCAACTTTGATGAGACGGTTGCCAAAGGACTCTCCTTCATCAAGTTCTATGCCCCATGGTGAGTGTTAGTAGGGTTTGACATTTCGACTGGTCATTTATCAGTGGTCTGGTTTAGTGGCAGGTGGGGCTGGCTGATATGAAAAATACTTAATTCATAGTTCATTCATACTGTTGTTTGTGATATAAAACCTAAGCAGCATCAGTATTAATATTCTATTATAGTTTTTATTAAAATGTAATCATTTATGAAAGATTTTGATTTTTTTTTTTTTTTTTTTTTAAATACAAAAACTCAAATAAAATAAATTATACCCAAATAGTAATTTCAAAGTGCTTAAGCTAAACATAAATTAGAAATGTTGCCTTGGCAACTAACTAAAATATGTTTTTCATCTAATAAGTATTTTAATTCGCAAAAAGATTTTTACGCTCGCTTGAGATGGAATTTGACTGATGAAAAAGAGTTAATGCGAATAATGGGAGATGTTAATCGGCTGTTTCCCCTGATGGTGTTGTATTTACTGTTGGTGTAGGTTACCAACACCACCGCCATCCGCTCAAACAACTTGATGGAAACGCACCTAATTTGCATTTGTTTTAGTTTTTTTGCAAATTTGCGAAAAGATTTGCTTCACGTTTGGATAGAATCCCAGCTGCTGAATCATTCATTCAAACCAATTTTGTTAGAACATTTATTCAGTTAAATTGTATTGTTTAATTGTTTATTCAGAATCGTGATTCCTATTTTAAAAAAAAAAAAAAAAAAGTGATTCCTAATTTATCCTGAATCGCACAGCTCTAGAAGTGAATAAATTCCTTGTTTTTTTTATAAAGAAAAAGCTTTTTTTTTTTGGCCAATGAAAATAGTTCTGAAAAAGGCCAAAGCAGTATCAAGTGGGTTGATGCTAACAGCAAAACATTTGGTACTGTAATAGAAATAACAGCTTTTATGGAATGCCATTTGTCAAATTAGATTAGAGGACCAGAACTGTTCTATGTATGGATGAATGGGTACATTGTCATAAATGGATTCTTAGTAAGTGTTTCTCTTACAGTCAAAATATCTAAATAATATTTAGGGCTGTCATGATTCCTCGATTAAATTCGAGTATTCTATTTAAAAATAAAATAAAAATGTATTGCACTTTACCCGTCGCAGTGGCACATTCCACAGATAAGAATCCATGAACCGCATTATTAGACCGTTTTCTAAGGCTGCTCGATATATTATGTTGTGAATTCACAAAGACTGTGATTCAATTAAATCAATGTATGCCCTGCGGGTTTAATATATGCACTTTAATTATTTAATGCGTGTAGGTAACTCAGAGCGGATGCTGCTGCACATGAACTGTTATTATTTCCATGCGTGAAGCATGTCTCAAACTCCATCTTTGCATATGCTGTGAATTTGGGTTGCTTATAACGTTCATCTGGAAGCGCAATGTGCACCATTTCATCAGATTTGTAAGGTAAATCATTCATAAACCTATGCCAACACAGGAGAATACATCAATATCTTTCTAAAATGAGTTTGCATGTTTTGATGTCCACACATGCTTGTTCAAGAAATTCCAGTGGCTGTAGCGTTTCTATCAGGTTGTCAAATATTAAAGTGAACATTTGAATTAAATGTTGTTTAACCAATTTTTTACTTAATTAAACAACCCTTTTTTTTTTTTTAGGTTAAACATTTTATATTTTAAAACTTCACAATTGCTGTTTGTTTCAAATGGAGGTTCCTCTGATTTATTAATTTTATTTTTTTAGAGATGGATCAAATGTTATCAAAAGACTAAACATTGAGATTATTTTTAAGCCCTATTGCCAAGCCCTACGCAGACAGACACGTGTGTGTGTGTGTGTGTGTGTATATATTTCCTTGCACGCACATATGAACACAGTGTGCTTCCCTCCCCTATCTGTTCCTCTGATCATCTTGACACTTCCTTAGTAACTGATCAAAAGATCCGCCTGTCCCTGATTGGCTTTTCCTCTGTCGTTCAGCGACTCACGCAATGTGTCCGTGTGTTTAAGGTGCGGTCACTGCAAGAACCTGGCCCCTACCTGGGAGGATCTATCTAAAAAGGAGTTTCCTGGTCTGACTGATGTGAAGATTGCTAAAGTGGACTGCACAGTGGAGAGAACACTCTGCAACAGATTCTCTGTGAGTGCCGCTCATATAGTCTGGAGCACAAATTCTGGCCTGCCGGGGGAGGGATTGTGGATGTTTGAGGGATGGGGTCGACATAACTTCATATTAGTGGCAGAAAGTCATTTTTTGAACGAGGACATTCTTTAGCCAGTTTCAGAAGCTAGTGTGTTGTCTACCAGGAATGGAGATTTTAACAAATGATACAGGTTTCAGTTCCATACCATTTAGTGTTGATTTTGTCAGCCATTTATTTAAAAAAAAAATTTGTTTTGTTTTTTTTGTTAGTTGACTAAAAGGCAGAGAATTTAAGTCTAGTTTTAGTTAATGAAAAGTTATATTTTTAGCCACGGTGTGTAATGGTTAATCTGATATCACAATTTCTTTCTTCATTTCATTAGAATTATTGCAGTTTCACCTATAATTTAGAAGAATGTCAACTTATTTGCAACTTTGCATGTCTGCCATGGTTTATTTTACTCATCTACTCATCTAGTTTCCTGATTTATTATAATATCATATAAATTAACACACTCTACATTATGTGGAGAGTAACTCAGTCTTCTCTTACAAGCTAAAACTGTAAAATTCCTAAATTGTTCATCTATTTCTACTAAAAGTTGCTGCAAACGTGAAGGAACACATGTTCAGAATATCTCAGTGGAGATAACTAAAATCAGATAACCTGAGCTTTTTCTGCAATGTACAGAGCGCTTGTGCATGGTTGCCAGATTGTGAAGATTAAGTAAATCCAGGGTTACATTTTCAAGGGCAGGGAATGTATCCATTTAAGAGAAGAGCTCTGATTGGAGGGTTTAAACTCTTGACATCTGGCAACCCTAAGCTTGAAGGCTCGTAGAATCTTGTTAAAAACAGTCTATAATATTTTGTTCCTTCAAATGCTGTCTTGGTGGGCCGCTCACCACATTTTTGTGAAGAGCAGTTGTCTTTGCTCCATTTAGATTTTTTTTAAATGGATATCTAAATGTATGTAAATTTGATCATTGTTCTCTGTAGGTGCGTGGATACCCAACACTCCTGATGTTCCGGGCCGGGGAACAGGGGGAGGAGCATAATGGAGGGCGGGACTTAGAGAGCTTGCACAGTTTTGTCATGAAGCAAGCAAGAGATGAGCTGTAACTCCTCCCTCATTTTCCATCTCCCACGCTTCCTCTACAAAACAACACTATCTTCATTTATTATACTGTTAGAAGGACTGCCTTTTCTTCATTTCTGTCCCACACCTGCTGAAGTGAGGACAATCTCTTCCACATGGTAAAATGTGAATGTACATGATTAAATCTCGAGCAGTCGATGAGATTACTAGCAAATACAACCATACACGTTTGATTTTGCCCTTCCTCCTTGAAAAGAATCAGTTGTGGGTATGAAAAAGACACCTCTTCAGATCATTACATCGTTTAAGGTGCATAGTTTGTACATGTCAATTATGAGGAAATTCATTCAGCTTAGTTCATTATATCAACTAAGACTATAAATGACCTCAGGGAGACCATCTAAAGATTGTCTTTTCCCTTTTTCTCAATTCAGTGTAGAATACTATAAAAAGCGCTTTCAGTTAGAATTTAAATGCGTTTCTGTTGTGATATTAGGTTTTGAATTGGTTTTACTGTTCAGAGGTTAAAATTAAATGAAATAAACCAGACTAATGTAGTTTGTTAGCCAGGTTGGGAGACGAAAATCGGCCAAGATCAAGCTGGTTTGGATGGTTGGCCATAATCATCAAACCTGGCCAGTCTAACCAGCTTAATGGCCAGCAACCCACATTAGACTTGTTTAAGCAACAGGTGGACATTTGCTTAACTACTTTGAATGGTTAGTTTTGTCTTCTAAAGCTTCTTAGTGCTCTTAGAGGCACATGAGTGGGGCAGACACATACTGCCATTTATATTAAGCATTTTTGGTCATTTTCTCAATGATCAGAAAATTGAAACCATGCAGAATAGTTCATATTTGTTGTATAGTGACAGTTTATGGAAAAATGGTTTATTTTGTATTACAGTACAGGTTGTGAACGGTAAAAGCAGTTACGGTACAGTAATATTTTTATTCTTTAAAGTTTGTTCTGCAGATGTGACTCTTTTTGCTCATCCTTTTTGATTAGATTTGTCTTTTTTAGACCGTTTGAGTCTCATTCTTTTCTCATTTTTGTCTCTGGAATGCAGTCTTGATGGCTTTCACATGCAGTCAACCACTTCATTAAGGCACTAGCGTTGCCTGGTATCATTGCTTGAAGAATGCTGATAGTACTTGTAGTTGTATGTGTTCTCTGATGCTCTCAAGTGGTTTCATTGATTTATACAAATGTAATTTACATTTTTCCTTTTAAATGTTCCCACACTGAGATGTTTATTTTTCTCTTTTACTGGATCTGAAAGAGAAGGAAGGGAAAAGCAATCAGAGAAACCACATATATTCAGTCTTTATGGGAGGCACATGGTCAAGGCCGACCTCGGTGAAAAACGCAGTATTTTTGTCCTGTGTGAGAGAGGTACACACACTGCCTGGGGGTTTTTGTACAAAAAAGGCACATTGACAAATTTCATAATAAAATGTCTTTTTCCAAAAATAGCTGTTTTAATTTTTTCCTTTACTCCTGTTATATGATCTCTGTGGTGTATGATTCATAAAAGGAGCAATAAATAAACTGTAAAATGTACAAGTATTTACACACAAACATCCAAATATGGTTAAGACATGTAAACAGCAGTTTATGGGAGGTATGTGATATAATTAGGATCATAAAAATGACAATATTTGGAAAATTGTTATTGATATTGCTACAATGATGAAAATACACACATGTAGCCTGTCCAGAAGGCGCTTTGTACCATTCAACGGCTCACAGTGAAAAAAAAAAAGAGGGATAGCTGCGTAGTAAAGGTTTGACAATAAATATTGACATGAGATGGTGGAAAATCTACAGCCCATATGAGGATGTTGGCATAGAATATTGTTTTGTTGCTGAAAAACTTAAATTATCCGTAGGTCCTTGTGTTTTGTGGGAGGTTTTGGATGTAAGCCATCCGAGGCGCAGGTGTTGCAGGAAAATTATAGATCTGCGGTGTTTGACGGCATCAAAAAAAGAAAGAGTTCCATCCTTGGAACAGCAACATAATGGTTCCGTTCTCCGAGTTCTGTTGAAGTGTGTAACCACTCGCTCTGACTCACTGATGCAAACCACAGGTAGTGCAGAGCAAATATTGAGAAACTTAAAATAATTAGATTTTTTTTAGACCTAAAATAGAGTCCTGTGGGTTCAAGTGACTTCATCAAAAATAGACAAAACAGTAGAAACTTTCCTGTTCTGATTTCTGTGCTTCAGGACCGTTTTAGATGTTAAAGGGGTCATATCATGAGGAACCAAAGTTTCTTTTGAAATAAAAGAGCTACTGTAACTTAAATTGTCTATTTATATTGGGGAGGAAGTTCCTGAAAGTTGCAAAAACAACTTGTTCTGGAACTATCAGACAGATAAAGACTGTAGAACAAGATGTCTAAAGGCATAGCAGCAGCAGCAAAAACAAAAATCAAAAAAACATCCTGTGTAATTCCAAGGGTCAGAGAAAGAGTTTAAAATAGTATTATAAAAACTATTTTGGCTCTTTCCGAATAACAGTATAAGTGGAACTCAGAAATTAAATTATGTATGACGTGACCCCTTTAAAGAGTTTGGTAAGTAAAAACGTATTGCATTTTTGCTCATAATTTACATTTTCTTTGGGTTCATTTTCTGTTCTGTAGATTCAGATGTACATCCTCTTGGCAGTTTGTAGGATCTGAAATGTCGCATGAGAAATGGTCATGTGTGTGAAGATAAGGAGAAGCAGCAAACCTGGATCCACTGTCGAGACATTCTCGCACATTTGTTCATAACGCTTGTCATTTCGTTTTGTCAGTCCTTACACACATTTGTCAGTGTCTGCGATGCAGCGGTCGGGCAGGAGGGTACGTGTCCCGTGTCAGTGGCAGCCACATGAGCGCACCACCATGTTCTTGTATTTTTTCAGAATGACGTTGGAGTTGTCGTCATAGTAGAGCACGGAGATCGCGTGCAGTTTGGTGGGAGCGCAACATGGCTTTGGGACGTTCTCTGGATTCATCAGATGGACCTGAAAAGTGGAGCAAGAATTATTTAATTTTTTTAACTTAGAATGTGTTCTGTTAGGGCTGGTGTTTATTTTATGAAGAAGAACTCACCAGTGTCTGTACTATAGCATGATTAGTAGCATTCATATGGGCGTTTAGGGGAAAAGAGCATTCTCCATCACAGTAGTTTGCTGCGTAGCCCTCAGGTGCAATAATCCAGTCCTGATAAAAGACATTTAAAATTAAAATGGCTGCCCACACTAAAATAATCTTAAAATAGAATCAACACACATTTATAATCATCAGTTATATTATATGCAAATGGCTACTGAAGCCTGCACCAGTCTGATATCTGTAATGATGAATATGCATGTCCTTCATCTTTACCTGCCATCCCAGCTCTCTGAAGCTGACATACAGTTCATGCTTTTTGCAGGCGGTCTTCTGATCACTGCTGTTGTAATCTGCCATTCACAGAGAAGAGAGACATTAACACGTGCTAGGTTACAGTATAACATACTACACATTTAGCTTTATGCTAATGGTGATTTTTTCTTAAATGGATCCCTTTTGAAAAAGTGCTCAATTGTATTGAATGTGCAGTTATAGTGTAGCCTACCTCAGATGTTACATTTTCAAATGTATATTTTCAGTGTACTTAAAGAGAGTACACTTTCCTGTTTCTTAAAATTAAGTACAGAACTTTGTAATAGTCAAATTAAAAGTACATTTTAAATCATGTTTTAAAAATATTTTGTTGTGCTTTAAAGACACTAATTTTGTGCTTACTAACACAAAATGCACATGAAATTCTGTCATCCTTTACTCAGAGTTGAGTATAACTGAATTTGGAATCCAAATTGGTGAATGGGAGTCATTTTTAAACCTTTTTTCCATCTTTATTCCATACAGTGAAAATAAATGGTGACTGAGGCTTTAATTTTAGCCTTACATTTCCTTTCATGCTCCATGTAAGGAAGAACGTCATACAGTTTTGGACCAGGAGGGCGTCTAAGGCATTTCTTGTCAATCACATGAAATATATTTGGTGCACTTCTAACCAGTACGGTGCCTTTAAAATTCCTCAATTTAAAATTAGTCTCAAAACAAGAATAAAGACCATATTTAAAGTGAGACTGCTAATCCTGTCAACATCACAAAACATTTGCTTTGCAACAATGTGTCCTTCACTTTACCAGCTGTCAGCAACATTTACAGTTTATTTCAATTATCTGTACGGCTCCACCCCGTGAACTAGCCACATGTCAGCAGCAGGTAGGTTTGGGTTTTCTGAAGGGGAAGGTCATCTCTGGCACTGACTCCAGCTCTGAATTCAAACTCTGACACAATCTTTCCACTGGTGTTCTCATACACATTTTTTTTTTTTTTTTTTGGTAATTTTTGCTAAGTGCAGTGGAGTGGGAGAGGAGAGAGAAAACTATGATATCAGTTCAGTCCAGCTGCAATCCCTTCCTGTTTTTTCTTTTTTTTTTTGCCCCCAAAGAGCAAAACTTTGGCCATCCAGAGATCTTGCTAACCAAAACAGTGTCAAGACATGCCATGCAAGACTGGTAGTTAGAATAAGTACCACCACATTTGATCAAACTAACCCCCCACAATCCCATACACCACAGTTTTGCCATGTCTGAGAGCATACTGGCTGTTATACTGTTTGTTTTCTTTTCAAACTGGCTGCTGAAGCCTCCCTTATTATACCATACTGTAATTCATTACTGTAATGACATTATGATGTAAGTAAATTTAATTTACTGCTCTCGTAAGACAAAACATTATATGTTGATTCAACTTGACAATGAAAACCCATTATACAGCTGAGAAAAACAACTAATACATACAACTGTCGAAATAAATGTTTAATGGTTTGATAATAATAATAATGTACATATGATCAACACAACAAATCTTTATTTCGCTTACAGCACACAAAATGTGTTCTCCTAAGTTTGTACACTGGTTTCACATTTGCAGGAAACACTTTGTAGGACATTAGATGGAAACCACCCTGGGGAGGTGTCTAAAACACACTAGCTAATGACTGGGGTACCTCAGGGTTCGATGCTTGGGCCCCTTTTCTTGTCAATATACACAATATTTACTACTCAGCCAGCCTGGCAATTCCACACAACATCACAGTCCAGCTGGGCTCAACAACACTAACAACATCCAAGTCAGTCATGAACCTGGTGGTAATGTATAATGCAACCCAGGCTCATTGGAAAAACATGCCTGTGGCCACATTTCTGCAAAATGATGTTACATTGCCTATTGCATGTTTCATTCCACTTTCAAAGTGAACTGTCCAGTAAGTGTTCATTTTTATCCGAAACAGCTGAACTTGAATCTGGCACTGTTTTGTTATGTTGGTTGTTGCAGGTATCATGACAGTTTAGAAATTATAAGTCCAGTAAGTGATGCTTTATGCTCGATCGCATTTAAAAATAACGTACCACCTAGACTAAACTCTAAACATACCCGCTAGTGTTAACAAGCAAAGGTGAGATAAAAACACATTTGCTGAAGCAAACATGCCATTTACTCGAGCGATCCGCATCACAAGTGCAATGTTGTACCAGTTGAGCTACTCAGCAAGTCTGCGACTTCAGAAAAGCCACACATATGGAGCTGTTAATGTGATGCAATTTACATTACAATTTATTAGTTTACTATGGACTATGGTGAAAGGAACCACACAAAAATAAGTCATTATTAATTTATAATCTGTCCTGTAATCAAAATTTTGTATGAAAAAGAACAAAAGTTGTTGGTGTTTTACTGCCTCAAGTGTTTATTTCGGCTGGAAAGTGCAGTGCTTTAAATGTTTTGGTACGTGTTTGGAGTTCTGCAAAAATGTAGGAAGAGGCACAGTTTTCCAATGAGTTTTCCTATGTTGGTTTAATGATGAGCTTAAAGAGGACCTATTATGAAATAGGTCTTTAAATTTACAAAGCACAAAGTCGACTACAAAGGGAGTTTTTCTCTATCAGTAAGCACAGTTTTTGAACTCCCTGAAATGCCTCATTTGTAGTCTTGGGTTTCTTTCCAGGAACTTACGTCCCAAAATTCCTCATTTAAATAATTCCCGCCCAGGGCATATCCTAAAAAGGGGCGAGGTCAAGTTGAGCTGAGCTGAGTTAGTAGTTTGTTGAAACTCACGGTTATGATAAGAAGAGTGATATTTCCGAAAAAACACGCAAAGCAGTTGAACAATCGCAACACACTGTTCCAGCAGACTAATCAGAGCACATTGCGCTTTTTGGAAGGATAGGGATTTATAGAAACAGAAACTAAACAGAGCATTACTGACAGACTGGGAAGAGAGGTGCTACAATAATGTAAAATATGTGGAAAATTATGTGTTTTTGAACATTCAAGCATGAAAACCTAAAACTAAATAAGGGCATAATATGTCCTCTTTAACTTCACCCTATAACATCGCTATGCCTAGACATGCAGATAAAGTGCTTAGCCATGAAGATAGAAAAGGTGTTTCTCTCTAATGTTTGCTCAGAATTAAACTAGACATTCTACAAAAACACAAATAAATGAAAACATTTACAAACTGATTTTTTTTAATTTTTTGTCAAATGATACTTGATAATGTAGATTGACTTACAAATAAATTATTCAACTAAAGCACAGCTCTCAACATTTAGATAGAACTGACCAAATTTGCATTGCATATTTCCTGTTTAAATAAATTGTGATTATCTCTGAAATAACAAGTGTGCTTTTCTTAAGATAATAGCAAAAATCTTTCAAATTAAGAATGTTTTGGACAGTTCACATTATTCATCTAAAAAAACTACCTTTATTAACAACATGATTGTCTCTGAGTAATGTAGAGAAGAAATTAAGGCTGTAACTGAAACCACATGTGGAGTGTGTAGACAAATCTGAGGTCATCCTAAGAAATCAACAATCATCCAGGGCTAAGGTGTTTCCCACTTTCTCCTTTAAGAGAAAGTTCGTTGAAAATCCACTGTTGATGCAACTGGTTGGCAAAAGCTTCTTGGTCTTAAAGCTGTGATTGTATTTAATAAAATACTGTCATTAAAATGTTCATTGGGCACCCAACTAATACATTTTATTAACCATCTGAATCTACCAATGTCATGTCAATAAATGTAAAAAGTCAACCAGCTATTTATTATCATGTCGATTATTGTGCCTTTAGCCCCAACAGCAGGGGCGATTTTTATCCCAAATACCGTACTTTTACATATTCTTCAGTTCTGTAATGACAGATCTCAGGAGACTGGCATGGTAACAGAGACTGGCATGGTAATGGATATGGCAATGACAATGTTAATGTATTTGGTCTTGGCCAAAGTACCGAGACTTGCTAATACACAGACATTGCTGTGGGCTGCATGCTACTGCTGCTTACAGTATGTAACATACATAAATTAACCCCCGTAGCAGATCTATACAGGTGGAGCTGGGGAAGGTGGAGGATTCTCATGGCAGCTCATTGGCCGCTGAAACAACAACCAGTCAGCTGTGCTATGTAGATAATGACATGAATGCTCCCAAATGAGTTAGACCTATCAGCCTGCTCCATCTAGAGTTTCATGCCAGAACTAGGTAATTATTTAATTACCTTGATCAAACCTGAAAATCATTATCAAGACTTTTGTTTCAAAATATATTTGGTAATTTTATAGATTGTCAATTGCTACAAAAATCTCTAACATTAAAATCAACAGAATCAGAATCAACTTTGCATTGCTGCCCCCAATTGAGTCATGAATCGGACAAATTTCCATGTGAATAGTAACACGCGGATATTTAGGAAAGTACTGCGATAAGTGTCATCTAGTGGTTTAGAGGAGAATAAAATCAAATGCTGATTTGCCCAATCCAATTCCCACTGTATACCCTGTAGTATTGACAAATCATTGTTGTAGTTTGCTGTCATTTTCAGTTAAAAGAGAACATTAATATATTCAGTAATGACTAACTGAAATTGATTATTTCAAAATAATTTCTGTTTAAACTATAGGTACTGGGTTTACAGCTTGAGTTGCAGTGTGAAATCTCTGGCCTTCTTTAGCCCCCAAAGTAAGACCCCTTCTTTTATTTCTCTCACTCTGTCTGGCAGGACTAGGGTAAATATTTACTGAGATAAATCCGCCAGCAGGAGTGGCCCCCGAGCTCTCCCGAGTGGCCTTTTAGTCGGTCCCCCAGGGGTCCCCTTCCTCTCTGATCCCGAGCAGTGAACCTGTCTTACACAGATCCCCAACTGTGACATTTATAGTCAAGAATGTTCTACACCTAACCACAGGCCTGAGAATAAGGCCAAACTACAACCAAAGAATGGCAGATTTTGACACACTAGTTACACACAACTCATACATATGGTAAGTTGACATGTCCTGTGGTGTGACATGCTATTCTCCCTTTTATACTATTTTAAACAGCATTTTGCTATTGCTTAAGCTGAATATTGGCCATTTTCTTCTTTTGGTCCACTTTTAAAGTATTTTTAAATGGGTACATTTCCTGAAGGGTCATATTTCCCCCAAAGAATCTAAAGGTATTTTAATATGCATTAAAAACAAAGGCATTTTTATGACCAATACTTACTACCAGTAATGTTAATATGTCATTGTTTATATCTTGTCTGGGCTGTATTCATCATTGAGAATTATGAAAATTATAACCAAACACAAAAGGGAAACTCTGGCTGTATAATGCTAATGATAGTGTTTTTCATATTACAGTCATGAGAAATGTCAAGAAAACAGAAGTCGTAATGGTCCTAAAACCATCTTCATGCAGAATATAATTTCTTAACCTGGAACTGTATTTGTTAGTCACCAAAATATGATGCATCTACATGTATTCAACATGAACATGAACCATGAACCATGAACCAAAACAGGCACCACTAAAGGCCCCCATAAGTTACAAGATAATTGGGCCGATTTTGGGCCAAATCCTTACGACAATTCTAGGTAAAGTCCAGATTATCTTGATGGTTCTAAGATTATCTTATCAGATTTTCCTGTGGTGTGATGTGTGTAAGAGTGATTGAATCTGGTCAGAAGAACGTCAGGACAGCACCGATCGCAAATGTTAAATGTTAAATAGTTACGATCAGAAATGTTGTTGTGTGTAGGGAACGCCGAAGACAAACATGCACACACTGTAGATTGTCATGTGAAAGCGATTTTTCAGTCCAAACATATTATCACCATTTCTTCTTGCTCGTCGTCCGCTCTGAAGTCACTTTTTTTATCGTCATGTTTGTTGTCTCTCACATTTTGAAAATCTGATAAGATTTCAAAAATCTTTTAAGTGTGGACCAGCCTTAACACAATGAATTCAGACTGTATTCACACACTCCAGTTTTGTTTACCTCTACATTTCCTTTATTTACTGCCAGTATTTACTGTCAAGGGCTCTTTAGGAGTAAAGCAGATATTTAGTGTGGAGTTTCATTGAGTGTAAAGGCCAGATTTGTAGTACCCCATAAAGCGCTTCTCTTCCTGCCTGTAAAATTTAATGCCACACTGTTACTGCTGTGTATGGGTCCTGTGGGCCTCTGCTGGCCCTCGAATGAAGACCGCTGCCTGCTTATCATATGTAGGGATGACTATCACAAGGAATTTAATGATTCTGCTTCTGATTTGATTCTACTAAACAGTTCTGATTCTAGTGCCCCCACTATGTTTTTTCAGATATCACATTTCATGTAGTATGTAATCTATCTGTTTGTGAATGTGGTCTGCAAAGTGCAGATAAATGAAGTTATTGTCTCCCAAAAGAAAGAACCGATTCTGAACTGCCTGAAAAGAGTCGTCATTAATTCCAACCCGATCTCACAGCAATTCGTACGAATTTTACGAGGTGGCGAATTCGTACGAATTCATACGACCTCACTTGTACGAATTCGTACGATTTTTGCTAAATCGTATATATTTTACGAGTTGCCCAATTTATATGAATTTGTACGAATGACCTACCCCTGACAACCGTCCATAAACCATTTGTAATCACTGGGGTTTAGACAAATTACGAATTAGCCACCTTTTGCTCACTTGTACAAATTCGTACAATTGGTTGTGAGATAGCGTTGGTAATTCCAGTCTAACTTCCTGCATGAACCTACGTAGGTTTGTAACAAATTTGCATGATGCCAGCCTATGGTCTTCACTGGCTGCCCACAAACAACGTCTACTTAGACCCGTCCTAAAACACTGTCGTTGTAGCTGAGTTTGGGTTATGTTGTCGACATTAAAAGGCTGAGGACTCGGACTTGAATTGATATGGTAAAAACTGTTGTTACCGTTTGTTTGACTGTGTATCAAGTGCAGAGGAAGCTTCCTGAGCTGAAATTCAGATATGGTAATGGGCGTTTTGTTTCCGTAAGCGGCTGACCAATCACAACAGACTTGGCCATATGACCAATCAGAGCAGAGTAGGCTATCGGGAAGGATGGGTTAAGAGATAATCCTTTATTGAACCGTTTCAGACACTGAGAAAAGCGGTGAGGCTGCAATGCATATTATGAATAAAATAGAATAATTGGGGCACTTTAACAGATCAATAATTTTTTCTTTTAGTATTAGGAATAATTCTTTTTTAGTATTTCTACTAAACAATAAATAAAATCATAATTCGACCTAACTACATACTGAATAAGATTTATTAATTAACAAATGAAGAAGATGATAAATTAATTTCTTATGACTGTGATACAGTCATGAGTGCAGCTCTGTTGCAGCACATGAATCACTTTCAGAGTATTGGTGGAAGAACGCAGATGTTCAAGAACTGTTAATAGAAAAGTTATATTAGCTTTTATATGGCCTTTTTGGTTTGACATTTACAGCCAAAAGCTGTCAAAAGCACATGCCAAGATACACACGTGGATTCTTGACCAAAAGACAAAAACATGGGTGACTGCAATGAAATCTCACAGATGCCTCTCACGAAAAGCTTCTCTTTGGAGCAATTACACAATGACATTCCTGGTGGTGACGGCATTCTGGAGTAATGGACACGGCGTTCCGCATGGAATAACATCCATCCTGGAAAGAGCTGAGGCAGGGAGGCTGTCTCACCCCGCTCCCTTGATGACTTGAAAGAGAATGTGAGTGCTGTCTGCGTCCATGTGAAGTTTATCTCTCTTCCTGTCTTTCATCACTGTGGTTATTAAACCTCCATCCCCAGAGCTTGCCGATGTCTAATTACACCAACGGTAAACAAAAGGAGGGCTGAGGGAGGGGGAGATGAAAAACCGCAGCTGGACAGTGCCGTGTTATTATAATTCTTTAAGCGATACTGTTAACGTGGTCAGGCATTTTAGCCCAGCACCTAATAACAGCACAGAGGTAATTACAGGTCTAGCGCTGGGGCGGCACATACTGAGCTGAGCTAGACGCTTGTTAACTTCCCTCGGGCCAAAGGCCGGCGAGCTCCCCCGCACACCTCTAGCCAAGCATTAGCGCTTAATGTGCTTTTTTTGTTTTCACAAATAGTCAAAGCTTTAGAAACAGTGTCAAAGCTCTAATCACGCGTTAAGTGCTTCGTCTGAATTGGAAGCTCATAGAGACAGAAAGAATTTTCAAAGGGTGAAACCTGTCAAGAAGATTGTTAGGGTCATTTTTCTGCCCAAAAAGATAAATGAAGCCTGTTTTTAGGATCATTACAATTTTTTTTGCATTGTGACATTATTTTCATGACAATCAAGCACATTACTATAGCGCAAAAATATGCTTGTCATTACTGTAATCTGAAAATAATGACATGCCATTTTAATTATTAAGTTTTTGCAGTGTACTGTAAAAAGTAATCTTTTTAATTAATAATTTTCTATCAACCATGTCAGTGTTATTTTAGTATTACTATTTTGCTAAGGTTTTGAATTAGCTTTTACTTTTATAGTTTCTTTTTTCATTTTAATTTTATAGGTTTGTAATTTTATTATGTGCTTTTGTCATTTTTTATATTTCTATTCGGCTTTAATTTATTTTATTACAGTTTTTATTACTACATTTTTTTATCTATTTTTCTTTTTATATACTTTACTTTGACATTCTACTAAGTAAGTTTGCAAATATGTCAACTAACTCTTATTAGAGTATTAGTAGACTGTTAGGTTAGGTTAGGTTAGGTTAGGGTTAGTAGAATAAGTTGATGTACTTGACATGACAAAGTTACTTATAGTCAGTAGAATGTCTGTTGGGGGAGCATAAAAAAAAAGTTTTAGCAGATATTAAGCAGACAGTCTACTAATACTATCATGACTGGTAGCTAGTGATGGGGACGAGACCGCCTATGCCGAGTCCGAGTCAAGACCGAGTCTTTGAAGGGTCGAGTCCGAGTCGAGACCGAGTCCGTTAGTTTTCAAATTCAGTCGAGTCCGAGTCAAGACCGAGTCTTTGAGGAAGCAAGTCCGAGTCGACACCGAGTCTTTAGGAGTCGAGACCAAGACCATAAAAACGTGTCAGTTTTCATATTCATGATTTAATATGACAATGGCCCAAGATGGCGTAAGGTGCAAGTCACGCTATTTTCTGTCCAGTGTATAGTCCCTGTCTGTCATTTTTATTTATTTTCTGCACTTATTTCTTTATACGATCCTTCCTAAATCACAACGGATCTCCCCTGGATTCAATTTACCAGATCGGGAACCTATTCAAAATATACTTGCTATTTATGCCTAGCCGACATACGATCTCATACAACTTCCAGCCAGCCTGCGTGATGTATCATTACTTCTAGTGCCTTTGGACTCATACTTTTCATCATCAGAAATATTCACGGCTAACCAGCTACTATTATTGACTAGCCCCGTTGTCAACAGAGCTGACAATAACATCACTGGCTAACAACACGGCATTAAGCTCAACGTACCTTCCACCTGACCAACGAGGCGATTTGTCCCGGGAGATTTCCCCTGCTGACGTTCCGGTGCTGTGATCTTCGGTGCTGCGGCTAGTTCATCCGTTGCCCGCTCGATTGCTGACTGCTGTGGCGGCGCCGTTTTTTTCGGTTGGCCGCCCCTGCCTGGGCCCGATTCGGCGGCTCTCTGTCTTCATTCTTCGGTCGGCTCCACGGGATGGAAGGATTTCTGGTGCAGCCGATTACCGCGGTCCCTCTTCGTCGGGGTGATGCCTATGCTCTGTTGGTCTGACCATTGCCTGGATTTCGTAGGCTAAAGACAATACTAACTGTTGCGATCTAACTTTCCGCGGAAGCATTGTTTTGATTTCCCCGCTCTGAGAGTGCATGCGCAGTATACTCTCTGGGGAGGAGAAAGGGAGAACCTTTTTTTTTTTTTTTTTTTTTTTTTTTGTGATAGTTTTGGACAATTTTTACATCCGGACATTATGGCCCGTTTTTGGTTGCTTCTGTTAACTTTTTTAGCTTATTCTTATTATAGATGTCCTTTTCATCAAACACGAGTTAAATTTATGATCCCCCCTCCAAACTTCTTGGTGACTTCTTCGGGCTCATTTGGTTTTTCCAGAGAGGCTGCCTCTTTCTTCATCACTAAATACCTTGGTTTACCATCTCAGGTCAATACGTATGTATCATCACTCTCTGCTTTTAATGCTATAAATCTAACTCAATTTGTCCCGAAATCATTCCCCCTCTTTTACTTTCATAAAGGTATTAAACGACCAGTTCTTAAAGCCATTACTCGATCACTCATTTTAGCCCTTCTCATATCCTCTGGAGATATAGAGACAAATCCTGGCCCAATAGCCCATACTAATACCTCAACCCCTCAGGTATTATCATTTAAAGACTTTTGCGACCATACTAGTTTGGGTTTTATGCACGTGAATATTAGAAGCTTACTGCCCAAACTTGATCTACTCACTACTCTAGTACATTCTGCTAACCCTGGCATTTTAGCAGTTTCGGAAACTTGGCTCAGAAAAACAACAAAAAACTCTGATATAATCATTCCCAACTATAACATCTTTCGTCAAGATAGAGCTACTAAAGGAGGGGGGGTCGCTGTATTTTGTAGGGATAGTTTTCAGAGTTCTATTGTTCTATCCAAGTCCGTGGCTAAACAATTTGAGTTACTTGTCTTGAAAATCAATCTTTCCAGAAATAAGTCTATTATTGTTGCTGTTTGTTATAGACCACCCTCAGCCCCTAGTTGTGCCCTTGACACCATATGTGAACTGTTAGCTCCCCACCTATCCTCTGAGTTCATATTATTAGGTGATCTAAACTGGGACATGTTCAACATTCCTGCAAATGTACAATCGAAATTAGACGACCTAAATCTTACACAAATCGTTAATGAACCAACCCGGTACAATCTGAAAAATGTGACCAAGGGAACCCTTATTGACATTATCTTAACAAATATGCCCTCAAAATATACCTCGGCTGTTTTCAGTCAGGATCTCAGTGACCATTGCCTTATTGCATGTATCCGTAATGGGTCAGTAATCAAACCACCTCCACTCATCAGAGTGAAACGTTCAATGAAGCACTTTAGTGAACAAGCCTTCCTAATCGACTTAGCCCGGGTACCTTGGAAGAACGTTGACCTTATACCGACAGTGGAGGATGCATGGTCATTTTTTAAAAATGCTTTCCTGTCTGTCTTAAATAAACACGCTCCTCTCAAAAAGTTTAGAACCAAAAATAGATACAGCCCTTGGTTCACTCAAGATCTGACCGCTCTAGCCCAGCACAAAAACACCTTGTGGCGTACTGCTATAGTCTCAAAAAATCCACACGACATGCAACTCTTCAGAGAAGTAAGGAACCGGTACACACAGGCAGTCAGGAATGCCAAGAGTAGTTTCTTTAAACAGAAATTTGTGGCCTGTAGTACCAACTCAAAAAAGTTCTGGGACACTGTGAAGACCATGGAGAATAAGAACACCTCCTCCCAACTGCCTACTGCGCTGCGGCTAGATAACACTATCACTACTGTTAAAACTGCTATAGTTGAACATTTCAATAAGCATTTTGCTAGGGCTGGCCAAGTGTTCAACTTGGCTACCCATGCAGCCATAAGCTCTTCACCCCCCGCATCACCTTGCCTTAGTCCCCCTAATTTCTCATTCATGCAAATTCAATCAGCAGATGTCATGAAAGATTTGCAAATGCTTGACCCTTATAAATCAGCTGGATTAGATCATCTGGATCCGTCCTTCCTGAAACTCTCAGCAGCAATCATTGCAACCCCTATTACCAGTCTGTTCAACCTTTCCATCGTATCCTCAGAGATACCTAAAGACTGGAAAACAGCAGCAGTCATTCCCCTCTTTAAAGGGGGTGACACGCTGGACCCCAATTGTTACAGACCCATATCTATCCTGCCCTGTCTCAGTAAAGTTTTCGAAAGCCAAATCAACAAACAGATGATCAAACATTTTGAATCAAACAATACGCTTTCTGCGATGCAATCAGGTTTCCGAGCTGGTCATGGCTGCACCTCTGCTACACTCAAGGTCTTAAATGATATTACAACTGCCATTGATAAAAGACATTACTGTGCAGCCGTATTTATTGACCTGGCCAAGGCTTTTGACTCGGTCGATCATCAGATCCTCATTGGCAGACTTGGTAGCCTTGGTTTTTCGAAAAACTGTCTTGACTGGTTCACCAACTACTTCTCGGACAGGGTTCAACATGTTAAATCTGAGGGTCTGTCTGAACCTATTGCTGTCTCAACTGGGGTGCCACAAGGTTCGATTCTTGGACCAACTCTTTTTTCTGTTTATATCAATGATGTTGCTCTTGCCGCTGGTATCTCGCAGATCCACCTCTATGCAGATGACACCATTTTATATACATCTGGCCCTGCATTGGATACTGTGCTAACTAATCTTCAAAAGAGCTTCGAGGCCATTCAGCATGCATTCTGCGGACTTAAACTGCTCCTAAACTCCAGCAAAACTAAATGCATGCTGTTCAATCGCACACTGCCCGTACCTGCCAACCTGACTAGCATCTTGACTCTGGATGGATCAAGTCTAGATTATGTTAGCACCTACAAATATCTAGGTATCTGGTTAGATAATACACTTTCTTTTCAGTTCCACATTAACGAGCTTCAATCCAAAATTAAATCTAGAATTGGCTTTTTATTCAGAAACAAAACCTCTTTCACTTATTCTGCCAAACATACGCTGGTAAAAATGACTGTTCTTCCGATATTAGATTTTGGTGATGTCATTTATAGGACTGCCTCTACCTCTCTTCTGAAAAGGTTAGATGTGGTCTACAACAGTGCCATCCGTTTTGTCACCAATGCACCTTTTAATACTCATCATTGCGATCTATATGCATTAGTAGGTTGGCCCTCTTTACATACTCGGCGCTTGACCCACTGGTACCATCTGATATATAAGTCAATTCTACGCAAAACCCCTCTGTATTTGAACTCTTTACTCACCATTGCCTTACCGGTCCGTAAACTGCGCTCTAGTAGGTACATTTCCCTAGTAACCCATAAAGCAAATACTTCCTTCGGCCGTAGCTCCTTCCAATTTGCAGCTGCACACGACTGGAATGAGTTACAAAAGACTATGAAACTTGAGAACACCATCTCTCTCACGTCTTTTAAAGCACGACTATCAGAGCTTTTTCCTCTTCGTTGCACATGTTGATTTCCCTTATTATAATATCGCACTCAATTTACCTCTGCTCTGGTGCCTTTTTGTCCGTTGGTGCCCTGCTGAGAGTCTCATGCACTCTGTTTGTGTGTTGTATGTTATTTGCACAATTTCTCCTTGCACAATTATGCCCAGTATTATTACTACTTATGTAGTTGCCTTGATATTTTTTATCATTTCGATTCTTTATTGTAGATTATGATGCACTAATTGTTTACATACCAAGGCTCCTTTTTATTACTGCCTAGAAAACTTGTATTTTATTCATAATTTTTATCCCCTTGTGTACTTTGTGTAACTTTATGTTATCTTGCACCTTCGCTTTATCTTGGCCAGGTCGCCGTTTCAATTGAGAACGTGTTCTCTACGTGCTCACCTGGTTAAATAAAGGTAAAATAAATAAATAAATAAATATCACCCCAGTTTATAATCAACAGTTAGGCCTACAGACTAAGCTAGATTGGGAATTGTTTAGAGGAGCAGTCTTAACGTCTTAATATGGACTATGCTTTTACTATCATTAAAAAAATCCCTACCACATGCATCATCTTCTGCCTATTTTTCTAAACTTCAACAGTGCTGCTCTGTCATCAACATGTTAAGCCCACCCTGACTTTTTTAATCATAGTTAGGACATGCAGAGCAAATAAAAATTTTCTAGTGGTATGTATTCTAGTGGACTAGTGATGGGGACGAGACCGCCTATGCCGAGTCCGAGTCAAGACCGAGTCTTTGAAGGGTCGAGTCCGAGTCAAGACCGAGTCTTTGAAGGAACAAGTCTGAGTCGAGTCCGAGAAAGCAGAAATCGGTCTCGAGACCGGACTCGAGTACTACATCACTACTGGTAGTTGACATGTAGGCTAGGTGCAAAATTACTTTCAATGTCTAAAGTGGACAATCAAAGTATTACCTTATATTTTATTTTATTTCAGATTTTTGACAGTTTTAGTTCTACTTAATAATAACAACACTGCATCATATTCCGGATGTGATTTTATTCTGATTCGCAATCTTCAAACAGATTTCTATTCAGCACTGATTTATATTAAACAAAGAAATCAGTTGTAATGTCAACAGGGATGGTTCATTTATTACACAATCAAGTGACTGCATCAGTGCACACTTTTTTTCCTCAAATACAACTATATTACATAATATTTATTAAATGTTTAGTTTTTAAATAATTTATCATAACTGTTATCGGAATTATCATCATCATAAGTTGTTATATTAAAAAAGGTTGTTATATTTTATATATTAAATATTATTTGTTGTTTTCTTTTATCTTGACTCTGAAACACATTTCCACCCCAAAAGTTATTTCCTAACATTGGATTTAGCAATTAGAGAGACTATAACTATAGTGCACTTGTATCTCTCAATATGGGTCAAGATGCAGCGCTCACAGGCAGTCTATGAATGCTTTGATAAGAGCAGAGCCGATCCTGACCTCCCTGGGGCCCTAAGCAAAATTCTGTTAAGGGGCCCTCCTACCTGACCCATGTAAGCCATGTAAACCATTTGCCATTGCCACATACACCTGACACCCCAGTGCTCCCACTACAACCCTCCCTCCTTTAACTACTAATAAAAATGTAATTCCTGATATCAGAAATAGACATTGTTACTAGAAAAAGTACATTCTTAATATCAATAATTCACATTTTAAATAGTACAAGTTTAATTATTGATATAAAAAATGCATCCTGTGAATGAATAAAAGCTAAAATGGCTTGCCATAGCTGTGTTTTAAATGATAAAAGCAATACTTGATACTTGATGGTTATTATTTACTGAGGGATGTGCATCCATATTGACCAGTATGTCCAGCCAATCAACATTTTAAATGCAATATAGCCTATAAATCAATAGTCAGTGTCAATACATTGCTTTCCATCTTGCTTTACTGCAGTGTTGTAACTAAACTGACTCGGAGACTAGATAATCATTGTCTTGTTTTAAAAGTATGTGTGCCTGTAATGAGGAGTGCCATCACGAACATATTGTACTGGTCCCCACAGATGTTTTGCTGGAAAGTGCACATTTCATTTTGTGCACGCGCATATGAACACATCTTAACGCGCGGCGCGATTATTTTTTCCGAGCTGGAATTTATAAACAAACGCTGTTGCCCTTTGTCATTTATCAAACGTAATAAATAGTTGTATTTCACTCTCACTTTTTTTGTCAGGCACACAGTCACAGAACACAGCCCTGGAAGTGGCCGGCATTAGCAGGCAAGACATGCTTCCCTCCCTCATGTCCCCCTGAGATGAGAGATTTCTGTATTGTGTGTCTGGAAAAAAAACTCTGATGATGCAAAAATCGTCATTTTGCATCATCGGAGGCTTTTTTTGGCCAGAGGCGAGAGACTACAGCCAGTAGTAGGAGCTAGTTCTGCATGTTTTCAACCCGCCCATAGGGGGTGGGATCTCATGAAAAATGGCGTCTTTTCAGTTTCGAGTCAACTGGTAGCCTAGTTGTATCATTTCTTCCGATACATGCATTCTGTAACGGTAGGCGTGGCTTGGGAGTGGCCTCGTAGGGCAGCGAAGCAAGTGCATTCTGGGAGTTGTTGTCTTTCATCCACATGAGCCAAAAATACATTTTCTGGCTTTTCTCAGTCTAGAAGGCACCAACTTCTAAAATAATTTCACATTTCTACTACATAAATGACCCAATTTAAATACATATTCATCTTTCCAGCGGTGAAATATCCCTTTAACTTTACTGGTCTTTGCTGACATCAAAACTGGAACACAAGTATACCTGATAACTGTTCCCGCAATTCACTCTCATGTTGTTGTTTTTCTCTCTTTTCATGACCAGAAGGATAGTTCCACTTAATTTTCTCATTAATGTTTTAAAGGGGTGGTATAATGCCCTTTTCACAAGATGTAAAATAAGTTTCTGATGTCCCTAGAGTGTGTATGTGAAGTTTTAGCTCAAAATACCCCACAGATATTTTTATATAGCATGTTAAAATTCTCACTTTTTGAGGGTGAGCAAAACGCACCGTTTTTGTGTCTGCCCCTTTAAATGCAAATGAGCTGCTGCTCCGGGCGGAGCTTCAAGAGCAAGAGCATGTGTGTTTGTGTGTTAGCAGCTCCGATTACCTCACACAGACACACACGGAAAATTTCTAAAACTTTTAGCCTTTTATGTTCAAACCAGAGTCAGACAATGATGGAGAGACTCAAGAAGAAGTGACAACATGTAGAATGCAACAGGACATTTCTGAATGCTTAGTTGATGAATTTATATTGCTGATGTGGAGTTATCTTCTAGTCATTGATTAGCATATTCTGTCATGATAATCTATAAATCGCGTTCCTGGGGGCGGGGTTTATGTAAATTCTAGGGTTTGTGATGTCACTAACCCGGGATGAATGTCGTGTAGTCCTCACCAGCCGTCTGTTGTAGTCCTTAAAAAACGATTTCTTTAAAAGCAAATATCTTCTTTTGCTTTGAACTTTGAGTGTTGTAACTTTGCAGATGTTGTTTATGCTCAAACAGCAACATTACACACTAACTAAAGTTAGAAAAGTGAAATCATAATCAACCACCCCTTTAAACTTTGACTGACGCGCTTTGACACGAGGGGGAGGAGGGGCCCTGAGTAATTTTCGGGGCCCTACACAACTTGCGTAGTGTGCGTATAGGGCTGATCGGCTCTGGATAAGAGTGATTTCATATTGGAACCATATGCCTTCTCAACACTGCCACGAGGGGACGGCTGTCACAACGGCCTCGAAACTTCCTGCTCCAAATATAAATATTTACACTCCAGACATCCCAAGTCGAGCCGAGGAGAGGGGTTGATGTTTTGGGTTACATAAAGTCCAATCCTTCAGGACAAATTAAGCAGATTTTCCTCATTAGACAAGACACATAGTTTGTGAGGTTTAGAAGCTTTGAGTTTAATCACTACTGTATAAATGGGTGAAACAGTGTGGTGTCTGACTTTCATATGGCACTGGTGTAAATTTTTCAGGATGCATTGCATGCGTTTACGTCAATTAAATGTATTGTAGTCGTGAACATACACTGAATGTTTTGCCAAACACAAATAATGATTAAATAAAAGTAGATAGAAATCACTGTTCCCGACAAAAGAAATGAAAATATAAGCATGTTAAAGCACATCAAAAAACAGTTCCAATTCAAATGTATCCAGCTATGTGAATTAAACTCATAAACTTTGATAAATGATGATAAATATACAGTTTTTAGCCCTAAGGTCCTTTATGTTTGGAGGCCTCACATTCACAATTAGCTCTGGATTATGTGGGGTGTTAGCACTAGGCTTTCAGACCACCCCAAAACCAGGGCAATAATGAGAAGCAGAAACTGGATTAAGACCCTGCTGTCCTCTACTGTTCTTATTTAAACTAGAAAGGTACACATTTAAAGTGTCCCTATTATGCTTTTTCGAATATTACCTTTCATGTAGTGTGTAATATAGCTGTTTGTGAATGTAAAATGTCTGCAAAGTTGTTGTGCAAAGTGCACGAAAAAAAAAAAAAAGTTATTGTCTCTAAAAATGTATTCTGAACTGCTGACACGAGTCATCAGCAATTCCAATCTTACTTTCTGTTACATACCTATGTAACAATGTAAAAAATGGCTGCCTGAGAACAACGTTTACTTTGACCCGCCCTCAAAAACTGTAGTTGCTTCAGAGGCATGGAAGAGTTTGGTTCGTGTTGTCCACGTGTCAAGAAAAAGCTGTTTTTGGAGCTGCAAATCCACTTTTTTTGCACTTCAAAAGGATAAAGACTTATACTGGCATTGATACAGAAAAAACAAAGCCAACATTCATATCACTGTCAGTCAAACGCTAAGGAAAACCTCCAGAGCTGAAATTCAGATATGTTAATAGGAGTTTTGTTTCCGACATGCGCTGTAAGCGGCAGACCAATCACAACAGACTGGGGCGTCTGACCAATCAGAGAAGAGTAGGCTGACAGCAAGGAGGGGTTTAGAGAGACCAAAAGATCCGGTTTCCAACTCCTTGAGGAATGATGTGATGTGCAATGTATATTATGAGAAAATTAAAGTGTTTTTTGAAAAGGTGTTTTTTTTTTTTTTTTTTACCTCTTGTAGGAGACCTCCAAAACAATATTATGAACCTTTAAAATAGCATAATTGTGGTACTTTAAGGTATTCAGCTAATTATCCTCAATTGAATATGGGATGGGATTTTGAGTTTGATTCAGTATGGAATTATTTGGGAATATGTTCAGTTATAATGTCATTAGGTCTGTTAAAATGATTACATACTAAGAATGCAAAATGCTAAGAATAATCAGCTATAGACATGCCAGCAACAGTTTAGCTAACTTAGGTTAGTTGTCATAAAAAAAATAACCATAAAAGAAGACAGTTTAGGCTAATGCTCACTATAGTGCCCCTATTGATAATGCATTGTGTACTTGTATTGTGTTTTTAAATGCATTTTGTGATGCAACAATGAATGAATTGAACAGCTAGAAGAGTTTATGTTCACGTACGGTATAATTTATGCCTAAAAGCTTAGGTCCTATATTAAAAAATATTTTTTGTCTACTTATCGCTTACAGGTTTACATTGATGAGGACCTGGCAAAGGACTTCAAATCAGTACAAATGATGTCAGGCCTACATATGTGCTGCTTCCTAAATGAATTCTCAAAAGGATCTTAAAGACATTTATTGAGTCCAGATTTTCATTTTGAAGGGGTATATCTGGACTCAATAAAACTTATCAGATTCAGACTATTCAGGTCAACATCTTCTGAAATATTATAACAGACTGGACGGCTGATTTCTGCCTTAAAGTGCATATTAAACTTGTGTTGTTTAGAAACAAAAAATATAGGAAGGGGCTTATTTCACAATATGGGAAATACAAATGGCTAACCTGTATGAGCGGTTCCCTTTGTCGCCTCCTGTGGACTGTTGGAGCGATTGCGGTTCTGTTGACGACGTCTGCCCGTTGACCGGGCAGTGCGAATACGGACTTCGCTTACTTTGAAAAAGGCCACCATGAAAGGCTGCCTCTCCAGAGCGCCATCACGACCCACTAACCCTGCTTCCATGGGACTGATGCTCCATCCTTTAAAAAAAAGAAAGAAAAAGAAAGTACTATAGGTATCTGTTTTAGATGCAAAGATATCAATAAGTAGGGCATCTCTTTGATAAGTGCTGTTTGTTTGCGGTCACATCAGGACTCATAGTTCCAAAGATGGTTTCTTTTGAAAGACTTATTTGAACTGGTTGACTCGCAAATCAAACTGAATCAAACTGAACAGAACTGAACTCAAAGTTACCAAAGGAAATTAAAATTAATAGGTTGAACTAGCCAATGAGGACTATATAATACCCAACCAAAAAACATCTGTTAACATTCCCAGTCACCTCACTGGCAATGGACTCCCTAGAAATAATCTATTTGGAACGCCATCATTGCTCATGGTGGCTCATAGGCGCCCAGTTTACTGCCAATCACCCACACACACACACACACACACACACACACATATATATATATATATATATATTGGTTGAACTCATCTTAAACTTATCTTACCACTGCTGGTCTCCACACTGATCTGTAGACCCAGGTTATGTTGTGGACTCATCACCCAGAGATTGCTAGTTGCTGTAAAGTCAAACTCCAGCCAACCTTCTTCAGTCGCCCACAACCTGCGAGATTCCAACAGAAACAGATCGGCATCCCTGCAAATGAGAAAGTTTGGAGATCATTAAATGTTATAAACACTATATACATGAATCAATGACCCTGTCTAATAGTGTTTTATATTCTTTATTACAAATAATACTGTAAAAGTATATGGAATAAATGGTAATGATAATATGTAAGTAAATGGTAGAAAGAATGAAATGGTAACTTTCAAAGCAAATACAGCATTCTTTAGATATGTAATGAAATTACAACTGTATTTTGCAAACACATTGGTTTTAAAGAGAAATGTTGTAGTATAATTTATAACTTTAATAATATTTCCATTTTAAATAACATTAGGTTGTTTCCATCAGGGTTATTATGTTAACCGAAATTTAAAAATAAGACCATAAAAAAAACATTTATGTTGCTTGATATAAAATAAACGTTAACTGAAATAAAATAAAATGAAATATATATATATAAAAACTTCAGCTAGTTGCCAAGGTAACATTTCTAATTTTAATTTAGTTCAACTTGATGTACTAAAATAACTAAAACTAAAACTGAAATTAAAATGTATAAAACTATATAGACCTTACAAAATTACTAAAACTTTAACTAAACGAAAAATGAAAATGGAAACCATAAAAGTAAAAATATTAAAAATATGAATAAAAACTATACTATCTCACTGTTCCAAACCTCATCCCATTTTTTTACAATCAATTTAAGGCATTAAAAAATAACAGTTTGTCAAACTCAGTGGAGCTTCAAGTCACAGAGTTGAGAACAGAGGTATAGTAGCCTTACAGGGAGGCCTGTCCCATTATAATAATTACACACTATGCATGGTAATAAGCATTGGCGGGGTCACTTCAAAGCTGTCGGTCACACAGGTGTTCTGGGAATGTCCCTGTAGCCCCTCTTTATTGCTCATTAATTAGAGCCGCACTCTAAGGAGCTCCATATGAGGTTCTTCCCTCTGGTGGTTCACACGTCACATTCGACATGAACACATCGTGCTTATGCTGACTCATTCTGTTTAGTGCCACCAGTCACACAGCTTCACCTGGGATGGGGTCCGAACGGGACCATAGGGGAGCTGCCGACTCTAAAAAAAACCACTGTAAAGCCTCTTATAGACACATTAAATTAACTGGAATAATAAAGTCAGAAGTGTTAGTTTTTTTTTTTTTTTTTGCTTTCATAAATCGCATTTATTGCCTCTGTCATTGGCTGCCGTTAAAATAGGCCTATAGTTTAATAGCTTCACGCTGCCATTGCATGCAAATAGGACTGTCTTCACATATGGTTTGGGAGGGTTTACCAAGGAGGCCAGATGTACATGAAAACAACCAGGGATTAGAATATATACAAACAGAAAAGTAATAACTCCACAGTCATGGCAAGCTGAATTTTTCATGAGGTATTGATGGATCGTCATGAAAACAGAACCTGATTTCAAAATAAATACAACCGGCAGTGTTTTAAAATGCATCTCAGATTTCTCCAAAACAGTTCTATCCCAATATAATGACATAGGAATGCATTCACTGATAAAATGTATATTCACTGTAAGTCGCTTTGGATAAAAGTGCCAGCCAAATGCATAAATGTAAATGTCTAAGCTCTAATACAACATCCAAGTTTTTTTGTAATACAACAAATATTTTTTCAGTCATTACTGACATTGGCTGGAAGAAATTGGCTAGAAGACATTTTAATCTGCCCCTTGTCTCTACAGAAATGCAGTAATGTGATTACTGTGAATCTCACAGTCAACTGAAATTAGAAAAGTGAAAAGAGTAGTGTAAAGTGAACTAAACTTTTCTACAACACATTCACTATGGTACTGTGAACTCTTTATTTACAGCCAACACGACCTGAACAATTTTTTGTAATTAAACAGCATTTAGTTACATTCAATTGTAATTTTTTGTCTATTTTGTCTATTTTGAAATGAGGGACGACAAATAGTTGAGGGTATGTTTACCCATCAATGATGTACTAAAAACAGAAACATTTTTAGTTAACGTTGTCAAAAAGTTCCCCATTCACACGGATTGTATTATGCATCCCAGGCCAGTAGTTGCCAGTTGCCAGTCACTTTCTAAAGAACACTACGACCCTATAGACTGAACATGTAATGCGCACGACGTCACCGTTTTCACAAATTCGTGTTTTTGTAGTTTACACGAAGAAAATAATGGTATCGGTTTCAAAAACGTGCACTTTGAAACCTATTTTCAAAAGTTTGTTTTTTCAGGCCCCCAAAACACTGTTGTGATGTAAATGAACGGCCAAAACGCATAAAAAGTTTTCCGTTTTTATGTTGAAAATGGTATTGTGTAAACGGCCCCTTAATCTACAGCATTAATCTCTTAATATTTATTTAAAGTTTTGAAAAAAATTAAATAATATATATATATACTGTTTGCATCATCTTTGGCTATCTAGTCACATGATTTATTGAATTTCTGGATAAATTCCATAACATTGTGTTTACAATTATACTCCATAGACTTTATTAGAAAAATAGGATTGGTTAGTAACTGACATTTTTAAGCCAGGCTCAGCGAAGGGTCAAATTACAACATATTAAAATAACATATCAGGCTGATTTATGTAGGCTATGCAAAGTATACCTATGATGACCTACTACATTTGCCAAAGAATGCAGTGTAAAACAGAGAACATTATAAAGAATACAGTTTCCAACAATGCAGTAAGTAAAGCCTGAGAATGACTTTTTATTACCTGACTGCTAGAAGACACTTTTTGACACAAACAATGAAATAATTGTTTTTGTTTCCAATCTAGACCCAATTACTACATTAAACATGCCATGTACTGAAGTATACTGTTTCTTACAATTAAAATAATTGTAGATAGACTACAACAGTATGCAAGCAATCCATTTCAGACATATCCAAATAATGCAAGATGGGGGAGTGTTTGAAAATAGTCCTTCTTTCTAGTGGTGAAAAAACGAAACCCCTTTAACATATTAAATATGGTCTAGAATCTAGATAAACAACTAATGTGTGCATTGTTGGGAATCAATTGAAATATGCTCTTACAAGCCATTGTTTCTTTACATTTAAGACCTTGTGAAGCTTGTTGACTCGAGGTTAACTATACTTCTGTTTTAGGTCAAATCGTCTTGCCACATGGGCTAAATTCAGCCAGATATACATCCCCTCTGCACCACCTCCATAACCAAGTTATTTTTTGCACATTGGATTAAAGGCTTACACACTTCAGAAGTTTCTCTCAGCCATATTGTGCATCTGCTTAGCTCAGCTATACCGCATTTCCCCAACCAATGTGTTTTTTAAAGATCACAAACCATAAACACAGTAATTATGCTGTTAGAACTTGACAAGTTTGCAAATTAATCTGTTTGTAAGCAAATACATTTTGCAAGCCACACAGTATTTGGGATTTACAGGCAGAAAGTGGCATGTAGGGAAATACCACAAAGCACGTTATAATTTGCATCAAGGTAAACCCTGTTGTACAGTGATACAATGACTGGCAATACATAATCTCAAGATATGACTAAAAATAAAAGAATCCCACTGCAGGTTTGTGGAAAAACAGTGTGCCCATTGTTCAACTCAGGATGTACACCAAATGAACACTTCGTGATAAACATTAGAAAACTATTTGGGAGAGAAACATGTGGTTCATTTAGCCAGAGATTTTAGCCTTTGTTTCTTGTTTGGTGCCTTTTTTGGTTAAAAAATAAATAAAAAGGATGGGTAGTCTCATAGTCACACCTTATTGGTGTGTTTTGGACACTTTACCGGTCACGCCATCTGCCTTTCTCAAGGAGATATCCCTCCCACCACCCACAAAGTCAATGTTTGACGTGTGTTGGTGGGTTCTTTTTTAGACGCCAAACTAAAGCTATTTCAGTAGTGCGTTGTGGTCATGGCCGTAGTCTACATAAAGTACATGGTAGACAACCTCTGCTGTGTTCAGTGAGGGATGCCAGGGCTTGATTTAAAATACAGTCAATTACTCAGCTTGAAAACCGTGCAACAAATAAATATTTTCAAAATAGCAGTTTAATACTTAAATTTAATCATATTTACATTTAGTTCTAAATCAAGGTTCCACAATGCAATACGTATCACAACTATATACTGGTGCACCATTTTTTACTATTTAAGAGTCATTGCTGAGTTTTAATGGCATTAGAAGAGCCAACTAAGTGAACTTAGTTTTCTATGTGTGCTTTTGAAAGAGATCATAATTGCTATGAGGTCATGATTTTTTAAGTTCTTTGACTATACCCAACTGGATAGACTCGACAACAAATGAAGAATATGGAATTTTATAGAATAGCATTTTGAAATGTAACTTCTTTACCTGTCTGGGTGTTCCCCAACCACCTGAAACACACTGAGTAGGAATGTCTCATTGCGAAAGGCCCTGGTGACACATTCCTTGTAGATCCTGAATTCTGCAGCTGTGATGGCCTCTCCCTCTGGGATCTGGGACAGGTTGAATTTGAACTCTTTATGGTGTCGTCTCTGTGGAGACAGCTCCCTGTCATTTTCCACTGTTAAGACACATAGAAGTACAATGAGATATTTTGGTGTGCTTGACGAACTGCAATTGACATATATAATTTGCATGTTTGCATACTCTGGGTCACACATTTACTATACAGGGGCAAGAATAAGTTTGTAGTCTCTGGATTTCTGCACTGATGACCCAACAAATGTGGTCTGATCTTCAAATTCAGAATTTTCTTCATTGACAAGGTAGGCTGAATCTCTATGTTATGACTTCTCCAAAATTGGTGTCAATCAAGGACATGAGATTGGAAGTGTGGAAGTGTCCACCTTTAAATAAAGGCACACACTTGACAAATATGTTCTTATCAAGAATAACTGGTTAATGTTAACCAATGCCTAGATCCCAAAAGCTTTCAAATTACTTTAAAAACACATTGTAGAGATGCACAAAGCTGGGAAAGGCTACAAAAGCATTGCTAAAGACATGAGTATTTGTCAGTCCACAATAACTTTTTTTACAACAGAAATGAACCATCACTTAACTTAGGCTACTTAGTGGAAAATGGAAAATTCATAGTTGGACTATGACACTATTTTCTTCTAAATCTGCTGTACAGCCGAAA
This sequence comes from Rutilus rutilus, assembly GCF_951802725.1. Lineage (NCBI taxonomy): Eukaryota > Metazoa > Chordata > Actinopteri > Cypriniformes > Leuciscidae > Rutilus > Rutilus rutilus. The sequence goes on from NC_140228.1 coordinate 22,501,971, forward strand.
CAGCTTTGTTGCATTATTTTCCTGTTATCACTGTAAAGTATAAATAAAGCTGACTTGAATTGACTTGACTTGACCTTGTTAGATACCTTTTCTTCAAATGTAGAAAATTCTGGATTGTTTTTTTACTCAGGGCGGATATCCTATCAATATCACTTTAATAACACAACAGGCAATCCTGAAAGAGGTCAGAAAGAACCCAAAGATAACAGCAAAAACAGCAGAAAATTATTTAACCTCTGCAGAAGTCTATTCATGTGTTCACTATCAGGAATAAACTAAACGACATGATATTTATGACATTGAGACATGTCTCATGTTATACCTGAATCACCTGGATGTTCCACAATGGTTCTGGGAAAATGTTATTTGGACAGTTGAGACAAAAGTTAAACTTTTTGGCAAAAATGCACAAAGCTTTGTTTAGAGGGAAAACAGCATTAAAAGTCTGACTAAAACAGTGACTAAAAGTCTTATTAGCATCTACAGAAAATGTAAATGTTTGGTGGAGGGTTCAATGGTTTACTTACTTTCTCCACCATGCAATGTGAATGTAAAAAAGTACAATTGTTAATGTTAGATTGTGTTTGTTTATAATTGTAAGATCAGACCACATATTATGAGTAATTAATGCAGAAATTCAAAAACATAGTCTTGCTATTGTAGTGCATTGCATTTATTATAGCTCCTTGTCTCGGAATAACTTGCTTTCGGAAAGCAACTTTCATTATTCACATCTCTTGCAGTGCATCCATCGCAGACAAACTCAAGTCTTGTTCTATGTGTGTGAAGATTTGGAGGTAAATCTAGAAGGACAAATATTTCAATAAAACTGTCTTCACATCTTGAGTCGATGCCTAGCTACAGTGGAAAACAGCTAAACAGCAAATTTACAATGTGAAAAGAGACCTCCAGGGGCATGTCTGTGTAAACAAACTTGGATTTGGAACAAAAAAAATCAAGCCAAGATTCACTGTTTCAGAGAGAGCAAAAAATAGATTGTTTCTTTACAATACAATGACATGATATAATAATATACTATTCAATATAATATTCATGCACAATATCAGAGAAAGACCAACATGTAACCCTTAACATTAACTTTTTCACCAGGGTTTTTCTTTTCACATACCTAAACATTATAAAGATGTGGTAAGCTATGTATGCTCAATAATAGCCTATAATTGACTGACCTAATTCACCCATATGGTCTATACATACGCATTTATATTACAGCACCACTTCACAGAGCGTCCAGATGTGCAGGGCATGTGCTGTAATAATGATTCACTATTTCTGGTAGAATACTAATTCTTTATTTATTCAAGCTGTTCCCACAGCAAAGGACATCACAGAAATTCATTTATCCGCAGATTTAAGTTTTTCTGCATGAGTTCACTCATGCAGAAAAAGGAAAAAGGGGAAATTGCGACCAGAGTGTGTTTTCTCATCAGATGACAGCTTTGTCATTCTGCCGTGATACTCTTCCCCTCACGTCACAGACAACCCTTCCTCTTGTTCCTATGGATGACCCATGGGCTGTATTTCTAGCCATAAGTACAAGTCCAGCCGGATGCCCCGCTTGTGGGCCCAGGGTGAGGTGTCCTGCTCTGATTGTATTTCCATGCTTCCCTAGGTGAGGAACACACACTTCCATCTAAGCCCTCCCTCCTTGTGAAGAGGAAGAGAAAGTCATGGAGTTGACTAAATCGTGGAGCAGAGGAATGAATTAGAGATCACCAAGGGTTTTGGGTTTTGTGAAGACTACCCCTTTTTCTCTGTTTGGTGAATTACAGAAGCTGTTTAAAGTTCTCCAACATCACATGGGAGCAACTTCTCTGATCTGTCGTCTTCCAACAGGGAGTTATACTCTTCTGCTGTCCTTACACATGTGTTACAAATTAAAACTGAACCTCTTGAGAAAACCTCAAAGGGCTTAAGACAGATCCCTGAGGGATACCCTGTCCTTGTGCTACATACTATGCTCTAATTGACTGACTAACCTTGGAAAACCCACCTGCAAAGTATGAAATAGAGTACTGGTAGAATCTTTTGACCTCTAGTGAGGGTCTACTACAAAAAAAGAAGAAGAAAAAAAAGAAGAGAGAGAGCAGAGTAGAGAGAGAATTTTCTTTAGTGCAGTTCCAGCTTCAGGTTCACATGGTGATTGCTTAACATCAGGCGTTTTCTCACTCACAATATGACTGAGTAATTCATACTGAAAGCAATTTCCAGAGATCGCATTTGTGATGTTTTTAACATCAGCGCATCAAGGTTTGAATGTGGCCATTTCACATGCTGCTGAGACTTCTTCATTAACAATTTTCACAGGTGGATCCAACAACAGAAGCCAGTCTCTCTGCAACAAAAACATCCGAGATGACAGATATATTATAGGTCAACCGCACATGCAGTATCGAGGGCCACTGATCTGGAAATTACACTGTTACTTTTGCCTAAAAACGATAGGGTGGCTGAAGACTACCCATGAGATTTGGCAGAATATATATTCTGTCAATGGCATTCTTTTTATAAGTTTTCATTGCCTGTATTACAATTATGAAAGTAGATATTTGCAACTGTTCAGGAGTTCTAAATGTGTCCTCTGCAAACGCCGTTGCCTTTTTAAAAGGATAATGGAAAAAATGAGGCTCACAAAATGATAGATTATACTTATATCAAGGACTTGGCATTGACAGTAAGAAACACAACCAAAACCACAGAGCCCATATGGTTTGATATAACTGATGTGGTTTTTCAGAGGACAGACCCAGTAAGGACCCACAACAATAACTGTGTGGCCACATACTAAACAAAAATGTGAAAGTGCAAAAGGTTGTTTGAGCAAGAAACATTTAAGAGCAACAAAGTGGAAAGTCTTGTGTGACTATCATTGTGTTGGCGTTTTTCATCATCTTCACAGATACTCTTCTCCCACACATTAACAGGAAAAGAGGACAAGGAGGTGATGAAAGATCCAGGGAGAGGGACATACACTGAGAAATGGTTTATACAAAATGCAAAGCAAAATTATATGAATGCTGTGTGAATTCTGTTAAGTTTAATGTAAAAAAAGGAAATAGAATCTCACAAAAAAAATATATAGGCATGCAATTTCAGGCATTGCCACCCCATAATGCCTGAAATGTTATGCCTAAATATTTTATAGCCAAAATGTCCAAGTCCTGATGCAGCAAAACGTCCACAAACCATCACACTACCACCACACCACCATGACTGACTATTGCTACAAGGTTCTTCTCATGAAATGCAATGTCTGATTTCCACCAAACATAATGGTGGAACATAGAAGAAGTTTTACTTTTGATTAATTCATCCGTAGGGCATTGAGCCAGAGTTCTTGAGAATCATTGAGGTGCTTCTTAGTAAATGTGAGGCACGCTTATGTTTTCTTGGTCAATATTGGTTTCTGCCTTGCTAGTCTGCCATTGATCCTATTTTGACATTAGTCAAGGTGAGAGAGGCCCAAAAATCTCTGAATGTTGCTCTGCAGTTCTTTGTCATCTTCTGGATAATATACCTTAATCTTGGAGTAATTCTGGTAGGATGGCCAGTTCATTGGAGCCATAAAGGCTTAGGAATTGCTTTGTAACCTTGTCCACCCTGATAAGCTTCAACAGCTTTTTTTTTTCCGAAAGGTCTTTAGAAATCTCATTCCTTTGTGGCATAATGCACCTGACTTTAAAATTGCTGTGCTGTCAAATTCAAAACGGGCAAAAGTAAGACACCTGAATATTAAATAACTGAAACCTCGAAAAACCAAAGGAATGAATGTATACTAATCTACAATAATATCTGACCAGATAGAATGCAAAAAAAAAAAAAGCACAAACTTGCTCACACCATTGTATCCTAATAACAGACCACAATACACATGGTAAAATAGAAGGGCTTGAAGTTGGAAACCCACACCAACACAAAACACTATCAGGGTAACACAACATGCTAAAATAATACAATAACCCTTAACTAACCAGGGGTGCATTTTCCACAAGCATTGTTAGCCAACTAAGACTGTCATTACCAGCATAGGAAACAAAAACAGGGAAGTTGTCCTCAGATGCTATGTTCGATACTGCAACATCTCAGAGAAATTACATTGTGGAGAAAGCTGCTGACTGAATGAACCACATATAAGGGAGTAAAGTTACTCCATTTACATACTGCATGTTAACCTGATTTAAAAAAATGAACGGCTTTCTGTTGTTTGAGTAAATTACCTATAATAATCCAGCCTGATCTCATGAAATGCGTCTCTATAGCATGCATATTATTTAATGTGCAAATTATATGCGAAAATGAATGTGCATATGATACACAGTTTTCACATGACCCCACACCACTAATCCTACCCAAACGTACAATACACACGTACCCCACACCACTAACCCTACCCAAGGTAATTTTCGCGATAAAATTAAATTGCACGATAAACATAATGCGTACTATAGAGACGCATTTCATGAGATCGGGTTGAATAATCTGAAATTTATTTCAGTCTCAAAATGAATAATAAGCTAAAGTTATTACTCCTCCACCTGCGCATGGAGTCATTAACAACAGTTTTTTTTTGTTTTTTTTTACTGTATTTTGTTAAAAGTACTGACATTTGTTACAGTGTAAAATGGTTAAGTTGGTAAAGGGGTCTGGGATAAAGCTCTGTGTCATTTTAATTAGGGCTGATTCTCCATTTCCACCTGTATAACATCTGTTTCTTTCCTTCTGTGCTATTGTCATTAGCCCACACAGGACAACAAGGAGTGGGCTGTGACCTACAGAGAAGATATGGAAAAACTTCAAAACATGCAGAAGTGAGACAGAGAAACAGATACCTGAGGAGAGAGAGACAGACACAAAAAAAAAATTGGCAATCACAGTGGCATATGGCATACGGCTATATAGACTGGGCAATGAGGCTTCAGTGTGGTCCGTGGTCACATGCGAGTCACACTTTAAATGTTTTCCATCTCATCCTCTGAAGTAGTCCGGTGGTCATTTGCATTTGATTTACTCACCACATCTTGACTTTTTCATCCCTGCCCACAACCACTAAGATAAACAACAAAAAATCACTTCCTCCAAGACCAAAGGGGGCGCTACTGATGTCAATTCTACACATCATACTGACCTATATTCCAGAATCTTTGCTCTATGAAGTATCCAGGAGATGCTATAGAAACTGTGTAAGTTTGACTGTAAGCTGGTTGAACGATTTGAATACATTTCTCAAACCGGTATCTCAGATGGCCAGATGTAACAATGTTACAAACATTACAGGACAGTGACGGTATATTTGGCAGTTCCATGTTTTTAAATTATATAAAGCTAATAGTCTATACAACTTGAGTGAATGTGGAGAGGGGAAAATGGAAATGAGTTGTAATTGTTGTAAAATGACCCATTAAAGTCTATTTATGACTATAAACATGATCGCTTAAACTAATCATGCTGATCTTAACAAATGTGATGGTTTTCAGTGTATACAATAAACTGTATAATGTACACTTTCAATGTATATAAACAACATCCACTTCATACATGCAGTACTTTGGTGCAAAACAAGTCACTACCAACACATTTCTGTTAAGGATTAAAGGCATAATTTATATCTAAAGCTTTTTAATTACTCTGTCCAATCCAAAATCAGTCACCACAAATTTGTGAAAAAAAAATGAAAAAAAGTTGAGTGTACACAAGGCCTGCAATTATTTCCTGCGTCTTTGCAGCACATGAAACATTCAGATGCAGATGATTTGAAAGCTGTCTCCTTCAGTTTAACCAATAAAATGTGCTGTGAAGCCAGGCATGTGAAGAATCCATCTGTGTTTATGTAATTATCTTCAGAATCCCCGTTCTCATTCTCTTCCCCCACAATCTAATTGTTTCAACTTCTGTAATGAAAAACTACCGTGACTTGCTTGTCATCTGTACGACTGTACTTGTTTTTGACACTCTTAAAAAAGTGCATGACACTTTATAACACTCAACCAAACCAACCAAAACTCTTTTAACCAAACTGCATATAACCCTGCATATAAAGCCTACTCCATAACAGAGTTAACACTGCATTGTGGTGTCACAGGAATACAGTATGAAATGCTGTGCTGCAATTTGAGTTGTTTAGCAACAGAAAACCAATCACAAATTGGCTCATTGCTTGTCTCATGAATTAAATATTCATAAGATCTTCTGAAGGGAATTGAAATTAAGTTAAAAAATCTCAGTGATGTTAAATGTTCTTTTTTTGTTTTTCTTTCATTTTTCTGGGTTTGTCTTTTATTGATTATTGATTAATAAACACTTTTAGCATTACCCTTTTAGCGCCACTCACCGGACATTTTATTTCCGAAATGCCGTTCAGCAAATAAAATGTTGCCAGAATTAAATTAATCTGTTTCAGGAAAAACCGAAAGTGCTTTTAGCACCATTTACTGGACATGCCACTTTGAAAATTCTGAAAAATGTGGATCCTGGATTGAACATTTTATTAGCATGTATAAAGTCAGGACACGCTGACATATTTGGCCTAATTAAAGTTCTGACAGTGACAACACAGTTCCCTATCAGTCAGTCACGTTCAACGTTACGTCAGAATGACTGACGAATTGGAATCTCCCCTGAGAGCCCAATCACCTTTGAGTGTACACAAAACAAGCCAATGGACATTGGCGAGTGAGATTTGCAGGGCGGACCACACCACACGGAGCAGGTAAGGAAGTGTGCTGAACTCACTCATTCAAGCTTTCACTTCGGAGCCAAGCGTTTCTCACGATTCTGCTCTGCAATCATCGTTCGAGTGTGTAGAATGAACCAGGAAGAAGCTCCTCAGAGAGTGTTGGTGTGACGGCACGTCAGGGGTGATCGCTTTCCCTGCTTTCATTGCAGTTCTCCTAAAAGAGTATTTCACACACTGCAGTGCAGACTGCCCGAAGTGGGTCTCGCACGCTGTGCAGCGACCGTCCCTGTGTGCTTCAGCACTTAAAAAGCTTTTCCCTAAACGAGCAAGTGGAAGGCGAGTATCTTTTTAAAGACGTCTCTCTGTCCATGCTTTTCTGGATGCGGTCGTTTCCTCTCCTCATCTGACTGCCTCGATCGCGGTCTCACATGCCTGGGCACAAGCATGCTGAGACGGCGTTCGTGGGTGGTTCATGTTCTCGCAGGAAGACGACAATGCCCGTCTCAGCCGGGGCTAAATCCTCCAAGCGATCGAGACAGGTGACCTGGAGATGGACAGAGCTGCTCTTCCCTCAGATGAGGGCTGGGCAGAGAATTTTGTCATTCTGTCATTTGTCAAATTTCTGTTCTGCCGCTGGCCTCACAGTCAGTGGTACCCAAAATTTCAGAGAGCAGTTTCCTCAATCTCTAGGTCCTCAAAGGGTGTGCGTGTGCAGTGTGCGACGCTATGCCTTGCCACTCTCATCCCCCTGCCAAATCGTGGAGCCAGGTAAGTGTTGCACTGCACACTCTGTCCCCATTCCGGGATGCTCTGCCTTCTGGGTTGGGCCCCTGTGCTCCACCACGCTGCCCCACTGAGGGTACATAAGTAGTCCCTCTGACCAAACTTGTATGGCATCTGGAATCCTGGCTAGAGCTTCCCAGCCCGTCTCACTGGCTCATTTGGACTATCAGAGTCGACTATACGATTCGTTAGCGCTACCCAGCATCCCCCTAGGTTCATTGACCTGTAGGATGCATACTTTCATGTCTCGATCCTCCCTCGACACAGATTGTTCCTACGCTTTGCGTTCCAGGGACGGGCATATCAGTACAAGGTCCTACTCTTTGGTCTGTCCCTGTCACCTCGCATCTTCATGAAGGTTGCGGAGGTGGCCCTTGCACCCCTGAGGAAGCACGGTGTTCGCATTCTCAACTACCTTAATGACTGGCTCATCCTGGACCACTCAGTGGACCAGCAGTTGTGCGGACACAGGGACTTGGTGCTCAAGCACCTCAGCCATCTGGGGCTCTGGGTCAACCGGGAAAAGAGCAAACTGTTTCAGAGGCTCCTAGGGCATATGGCAACTGCAGCCATGCTTCACACCGCTTCAGCACTGGTTACACGGCCGGATCCTGAGATGGGCATGGCACCGTGGCACATACCGGGAGGTAATCACACCGGCCTGTTGCCAAACTTTCAGTCGTGGTCAGACCTCGCTTTTCTATGGGCAAGAGTTCCCCTAGAACAAGTGTCAAGGCATGTTGTTGTCTCAACAGATACCTCCACCACTGGCTGGGGTGCTTGTGTGCAACGGGCATGCAGCCTTGGGTTCCTGGACAGGACCTTGACTGCAGTGGCATATCAATCACCTCAAGTTGCTAGCAATATTCCTTGCCCTGCGCCGATTCCGACCGTTACTGCAGGACAAACATGTACTGGTCCGGACGGACAAAACATCGATCATTGTGTACATCAACCGCTAGGGTGGTCTATGCTCCCGTTGCATGTTGCAACTTGCCCGGCATCTCCTCCTCTGGAGTCAGAAGCATCTAAGGTCGCTTAACCCTCACGACATTAAGCGACCTCACGATGGGGAAGTACCTGTTTTGTCTGGAACGGGGCACCATATGGCACCCGCGTTCAGACCTCTGTAACCTCCACATGTGGTCTTTGATGGAACCATCCTGAAGTCATCTACCCCTGGGAGTGGTAGACACGATCACTTCAGCTAGAGCCCCCTCTAGAGGTGCGCTTATGCTTTAAAGTGGAGCCTATTCGTTGATTGGTGTGCTTCTCACCAAGAAGACCTCCGTAAATGCCGTGAGTCGTGTTTTCTTTTCAGCGCTAAATCTTAATGAACCATTTATCTTTCATTGGCCAGATGAGAACATGGCCCCCCGACTGAGCCTGGGTTCTCCAAAGGTTTTTTGTACTGTTTTTTTTTTTTTACTGGTGGAGTTTTGGTTCCTTGCCACTGTCACCTTTGGCTTGCTTAGTTGGGGACACTAACATTTTAACAATATTATTGATCTAACTTTACCGACGCACATTTTCAGTCAATGAAGTGTGCCTGGAATTTGGGCCAGCCAACTCCTTAATCCTGAGACCAACCTCTTCAGGGATCAGGCGAGATCCCAATTCATCAGTCATTCTGACGTAATCTCTCAGTTCCCTCCTTCAGAGATTGGGGGTTACATTAATAACCTTGATGTTACTCAGCACTGCTTACAGATATATCAGTCACTCAGAAAGCTAAAAAAATAGTGCATTTTAGTTAATAATTTAGATGCAACTAAAGTGTTTCTCCTCATTTGAGTCGTATCTTAACGATAAAAGATTGAAAGTCCCTTCTTGTGTGAACAGCAGATGTGCACATTTACCAGAAAAGGCAATCCAGCAATTGTACAGCAATTTACTGGGTTTAATGTGTGAAAGTGGCTAATTAAACAATTAAAACTACTTGTTCAATGTCTTGTCCAAATGTTAACCCTGGGTTTACAGTGTTAAATCTCAAATGTTAAATTTCTCCCCATAGTAAAATGCATTGTTGGAAAAATTTACTTGCTAGTAACAACTGAAACTATGGTTTTGAGAGACACAAAGCGTTGAACTACTATGCTAATGATGGCATTTGCAACCATAGTTTGCAAATTATGCTTTAGAGAAACGTACCCCGAGATTATTTACTAACCCAGGGACTAATGCTTGGTTAATAAAGTTCCAATAGTGTGTAGTTTTGAAATACAGTAACTGCATGTAGGTAACTTACGGCCTCCCAATAGTCTTGCTGGTCATGGGGTTTTATTCGGGCAGCTGGGAGATGGCAGGGGTTTGACACAGCATTCCCTGGGCATTTCCTACAACTCTGATCTAGGTCTCTGACCCACACAAAGCATCAAAGGCGCCACTACAGGAGTCAGAGCTCTGAGCAAAGGTCAGCAAGAGGTGCAGTAGTTTATGGCAAACCACAGATGAGAAGGTCATAAAGATCTTTAGGAAAATTATCACACTCACTCACACATTGTAGTTTGTATATATTGAATTACACTGTATACAGTACAATGTTAAAAATGTACAGTATTTTATGTTAAAACTTAAGTAATTATGTTCTTTCATTAAGAAAAACCGGTAACACTTTAGTTTGGGGTCCAATTCTCATGATTAACTAGTTGCTTATTAGCAGGCATATTACTAGGATTTTGGCTGTTTATTAGTACTTATAAAGCACATTTAATGCCTTATTCTGCATGACCATATTCTACATCCCTTAATCTTACCCAATACATAAATGTAACAACTACCTTACCAACTATTAATAAGCAGTAATTAGGAGTTTATTGAGACAAAAGTCATAGTTAATAGTTAGTTAAAAGTTAGAATTGAACCCTAATCTAAAGTAAGACCGAAAAACCTCATGATGAATTACAGCAACGTGTATTTCGGTCTTACTTTAGATATGAAGAACATAAAGGAATGTAAAATGATATTACATGTATTGCAAATTGGCCTCCACTAACTGATCATAGTTAATTAAGATCATAAAACGTCTCTCAGGAATACTTGATTGGTCAATGACTGCTGTCCCAAACAAGTCATTTCCTGTATAACTGCACTAGTTTCATGTCTCTCGAATCACTTCACACTCTCTTTATTCTCACATAATAAAATAATTTACACTTAAATCAATGTTTCATTTAATTTATTTGGCAAGTTGCCTTATAATATTTTCTCTGCTTCGCGTCAGGGACTGTCAGGTTTATTTTGCATTAAATCACCCTGTCAGTTTTATTTTGTGGTAGCGACCTTTAGGAAAATATATTTTTATAGTGTGCTGGACCAAATCTTCATTTGACTGCTCCGAAGTTTCATGCAGGAAGAAATGAAATCTGTCAGCATGGCTCTGTAGTTGCAGGGTATTTAGAGAACAGCAGTAATTTGTGATAATTATGACTGTTAAAAGATGTCTGAAGACATTGTAGGACATCAGACAAGCGGATCGTCTCCACAGTGAATGGCAGCAGTCAGATGGCCATACCTGCATGTCAGTAGGAGAATTATACAGAATAGAGAGGAATTGTGTGTGTGTGTGTGTGTGTGTGTGTGTGTGTGTGTGTGTGTGTGTGTGTACTTGTACAACTATCTTTGTGAGGACCAGTTTGAGTTTTAGACCATTGGAGTGAGGACAAAGAGAGTAAAGTGAGGACATTTTGGCCGGTCCTCACTTTCTGAGACCCATTTAAAGGCCTGTTTGAGGGTCAAGACTTGGTTTTAGGGATAAGGTTATAATTAGGTTAAGGTAGGCACTTAGTTGTGATGGGTAAGGTTAGGGTAAGCGGCTAGAGATTGCATTGTGTCAATGAATGTCCTCATAAAGATAGATGAACAAGAATGTGTGTGTGTTCGTTCAACAGTTCAGGCACAGTCAGGTTAACTTGCTTTAAGGAGAATTGTTTACTTTATGTTCTGCAATATGTGGCGTAGGGAATACCCTAGGCAACAGGCTAACAGACATTACAAGAGTCAGCTGTTCTGTCTTTAACAGGCGAAAAACAAATCCATTTTCACTTGAGTGCCGACACAAGCCAACGACCTGTCAACAAATATTATAATGTCTTTTTTGTATAAGGAGGAAATTCCATAAAATGGAGGAAATGGTCTGGAAAATAAACAGTCCCATTCTTTCCTTCTTTTCGGCATATAGAAACATTAATAAAGGCATAATCCATGAGAACAGCTGACAAAACATTTTGGATAGACTAATGGTACTCTGTGCGTTACTAGAGCGCAGGCCTCAACACTCTCACATGCAGTCTAAGAATGACACAACAAAGATGCTTGGACTTATTTTCTTGGAGATAAATAATGTTATCAAAACATAAACACAAATCTGTCCATTTTATTTTAGTTTTAGATATCCAGTTGCAGAAAATGGGGAAATAAATGTAATACAAGTAATCATCTTTTTTTTTTAAAGATGTAACTATAATATTTGACGGATTTATTGAATATCAAAATATTTTTTTAACTGCAGCACTGGTTTTATCATTCTGGCAGGAATAAATTAATAAGTCTAATTAGTTGTACAAGTAATAGCACACCTTTTCTTAACAATCAACATGATCTGACATTTCATTTATTTACTGAGAGCAGGTGTGGTCAATATGACCAAAATATTATATGACGATATGAGTAATTAAAACTATTCTTTGATAAAATATACGGTTGTTAGAATACCAACATTTTAGATACACTGAAAAAAAAATGATTTGCTGAAAATATTATTATTTTTTAATTATCGCAAGTGGTTGCATTCAATAGATTGTATCTACATTTAAACAAATACATTAAGTTGAACTAAAATTGATTAAGTTCAACTTAATGCATTTGTTTAAATGTAGATAAAATCAATTGAATGCAACCACTTACGATAATTTTTTTTATTAATTTCAACGAATCATTTTTTTCAGAGTTCCAGTGACATTTCACAATTCTTGGAACCAATTTCAAGTTAACTTCTATGTGAAGAATGAAAAATAACTTTGCAGAGAGTATATTGGGGCACTGAATCACGTTCAGTCTCTTCCACGTTACGTGTGCACGAGTGCGAGCACGAACAATAAGTTGCTGGCAGCAGTTTTAACATTTAACAGCCATCGGTGTCACTCATAACAAGGGTTTCTGAATTCGACATATAGCTCGTTTGACTCTTTCCCCGCCAGCGTTTTTTTTTTTTAAGTTGCCAGCCGCCGCCAACGTTTTTTCAAAAACAAACATTTCATGGCCCCCAGAATATTTTCTTGTATGAATATCTGAACATGCAATATATCAAAATAAAGAACAGACCCTCTGCTTTAAAAATAAATAAATACAAAATAAAACATTTTATTCTAGCTTTATGCATTCTTTTTTTTTTTTATCAACACTTCTCTTCACTAAGTTCATAAAAAGCAAAAAAAATTGCAAAAAGAAAATCCCTTTTTTGTTAAAGCCTACATCCAGATCAGATTCAAAACAATGATCAAAACAAAGATGGAGTGGATCTATACCTCGTCCTGGATCGACATTTCATTCAGTAACATTAGGTAGTTTTTATTTATATGCTGTTTAATGTTGTTGATAGCGATATTTTACATATGCATATGATTACATATCGCTTGTTTCTGCATCTTCTTTGCATTTTGATCAGGAGATTCGGTACTCTTTCAGACGATGTGTAATAGCACCCCCTACCATATAACAGTGAAAACACGGAAAGTGTTGTCTCACATATGATGGAAATTTCCATCAATGGCGGGGAAAGAGTGAATATAAAGCACATCCTGCAGTTTAGCAAGATTAGACCGCATTTTATGACGGCCAATTTAACTTACAAAGATTGGTATATTAAGAAAATTCAACCAATTGAATATTTTGTACCGGTTTTAATTTAACATAATTATACCGCCCACCCTAAATCGAGAGGTTAGGGTTAGGCAACCTACAGTAACCCCAGAACAGCAGGGCCATTTCTAGTCATTTTGGCACCCTAGGTGGTGATTTTCTTTTCAGTTAGGGGGTCAGTTATGGGGTCGGAATGCCTAATTTGGTACATATTTGGTACAGATGAGATATGGTGCATATTGAGGTATTATGTGCGGTGTCTCCTGCAACTGTGGCTACCTGTGTGTCTGTGTCTGTGTGAGCATGCCAAGCAGGGAGACCTGTTAGAGCCATCTGTGTGTGCTGCAGCAGGTGTGTGTGAGCTCAGGGCTGGCCAGAGACACAGATTTAGAGGAGGAAGTCTGTGTCAGACAGTAGAGATGGATCTCCCCTAAGGGATCTGATAAATAAGGAAAAAATATCTTTGAAAAAGGAAACGCAGCTGTTTCCAAAGGAGAAGTCAAAATATTGGTGGCTTGCATTCCAGAGCAGAAAGTACAACAGTCAAAGTCTCTCTTTCTTTCTCTCTCTCTCTCTCTTTGTCACTGTGTGTATCCTCTGACATCCACCTCCATAGATTTCTTCCTCCTGGAAACTCTGACATATTCCAAGTCTAACCCGATAATTGATCTCATTATCAGTTAACTCTTTCACACATCACAACTAAGTTTAAAATATGCTGAGCCCCCCAGCATGGGTTTTTTTCATAGACAGTAAAAGAAATGGACACAGCGACCCCATAGACTTCAACAGAGAAAAGTGAAGTCAATTAGAAGCTCTCACTTCCTGATGGCTGAGCGTACTGCGCAGACTCAAACTGAGCTTGACGACGTATATGTGACGTGAACAACCTGTCTGTCTTCTAGTAGCTGTGCCAAGAGAAATCTGAATCATTCCCTTCCGAAACTTGCAGAGACGGAGAACGTGAAGCTGTCCATGAGCTAGGAGCAGGAGCAACTTTTGCTAAGTATTCTGATTAATTATTTTGTCATTTTGCCTCCACGTCCCCCCGATTGCCTGCAAGCTTCTCCTCCTGTCTATACGGTAATTTCTCTACTGTGCGACAGAAAGTCGCATGGTTATGACGCAATCGTTAGCCTATTTTTACAAAAACTGCTTCTACGGGGCCATAACGCAAGATACAAGGTAATGGAGCCTTTTATACATTTTCGTGTTTCTTTAGAAATAAATAATCTAAAAATTAAAAGTCTTTAAACGCCTCAGATGTAAAGTTATTCACTGTCAAAGTGACGCCAAAATGAATGGGAGTCAATGGAATGCTAACAGTCTGCTAATCAATGGCGGCCCCCGGGGAAGCTTCGGTTTCCGGTTGATGGATTACCCCCTTGGTTTTTTAAGGTGACCATTATTTTAGAATGTCTCACCTTATTTATTTTTTCCATGGCAACGCATCAAACTTGTCATGTGACACACAGCGGCCACAATAGAGAACAACAGTGCCCGCCCACTTTTTCAGCAGCATTGGTTCCGCATTGGTATATATATATATATAAACAATATATTTGACGTTTTTTTGCATATTTGCATACCCTAGTGATATAAAACATATGCCAAAATGTATTTAAAATACATATATTTCATACTAAGTAAACTACAAATCCATTAAAGGTGCACTATGTAAGAATTTTGCAGTAAAATATCCAAAAGGCCAGTGTTATATATTTTGTTTAGTTGATTACTTAGAACATCCCAAATGTTTCCAGCTATTTGTAAATCGTGAGAAAATTGCGATTTTAACCAAGGAACGTGTGAGCAGGTGTGAGGGAGTCGCCAGTTAATGGCGTCATATCCGTGTGACCCTCGGTTTCCGCTCGTACTGCCATAGTAACCATGATGACTGACGTGGACAACTGGGTTACGCCTAGCGGCACGCTCATTCTGTTGTTATTTTGTTCAAACATTTTGGACCATGGCAAGCAGACTTTGAGACAAAAAGTGGACTAAAACGAGGATCAATATCGAGAGCTCCATGTCGAGAGCTCCATGACTGCGACTAACTTCGACTTGACAGAGTCAAGTGGCGTTGCATGTACTTTATTAGACAGGTGAGCAAATGTACATAAAACTAATCAATGTTATATAGTTCAACATGATGAAATGTTAGAATATGGTCTGTATGTTATTCTAATGTTGATCTAGCTTACTGCTAGTCTCATACAGGCCACAAACTAACACATAGACTAACATTCAACACACTCAAATGCAGTTTAGTGTGATAGTGTAATTGTTAGACCAAGTGAAACAGCACTGCGTTACCTCACCAGTTTAATTCGTCTAATAAACTGACCTGAGTAGTAGGCTAATTCAGCACTTGCGTGTAGTTCGGTAGAATTAATTGTCCTTATTCCTTTATTTTATTCCTTTATGCACTATTTTAGTGCATTAAGTACAAAATTAGTTGTTCCAATTTAGCAGACTTTAAGTATACCAATTTAGTATACCAAAAGCACAATTGTATGGTATTTATATTAAGTACATAAATATGTAAATGTATTTGTAGTATACTTAGCATAAAATAAATGTATTTCAAATATATTTTAGTGTATTTATATATCTCTCACTATTAGTTATAACCCATATACACATATTTATAATCTTTTAGTTGTACAAATGTGGATACTTAATAACCTCCTCATACAATCTCTTATCCGGGTAGCCATCCATTGTTGTTGTAGTTTGCACACATTTCTGTCTTATTAAAAGTGCAGTAAGCAATTTCTAAAAAACGCTGTTGAAAGTGATTCGGACCGAGTACCACAACAGGCTTGTAGCCAATCAGCAGTACGGGGTGAATACACTCATGATGTGATAGGAGAGAGAGTGAGCAAGACAAGAATGAGATTTGAAGAAAGACTTTTGAAAGAGAGATGTATGAGAGACATTCCAAAAGAGGTATTGGGATATTATTGTCTTTCTTTCTTCAGTCGAAAATAAATGAAGGTTTTTGAGGAAAACATTCCAGGATTTTTCTCCATATATTGGACTTCAACAGTAATCAACGGGTTGAAGGTCCAAATTGCAGTTTCAATGCAGCTTCAAAGGGTTCTACACGATCCCAGCCAAGGAATAAGGGCCTTATCTAAACTAATCCTTTAACATGCTTTTCATGTTTCTTTTTTTGCATGTTTTGACAATGTAACCTTTTTAGATGACTGATTCAGCACACCACGAGACACTTCATTGTGCTACTGACCATTAAATGAACACACATTCATTGCTGCCTGAAGAAAGCAGTGGAACCATAAATCTAGAGCGCTCACGCATTTCCTATTCACTTGAGGAGGGCACTGGGTGACATTCCGCCACGGGTGGAGAGAGTGTGTTTATATTGTCAGTGAGGGATCGGTTTCTTCCAGAATTGGGTCAATTTGTTCAAAAATACAGGAACTAAATTGTTTTAAAGGGCCCCTATTATGCTATTTTAAAGGTTCACCTTATTTCTCTCAGAGTCTGAAAACAGTTTGTTCGAAGATTCAGTTTCTCTAAACCCCTCCTTTCCGTGAGCCAACAGATTGGTCAGACGGCCCAGTCTGTTATGATTGGTCTACCGCTTACAGCGCGTGTCAGAGACGAAACAGCCATTACGATGTTTAAATTTCAGCTCCAGAGACTTCCTCAGTGCTTGATACACAGTGATAGGAACAGTAATGATGCCGTCGGTAATTCAAAATATTCCGTTTCAGCACAAGTCTTTAACCTTGTTAAAGTGCATGCAAAGTGGATTTGCAGCACTGAAAACTGTATTCTCGACAACACGAATCAAACTCTTCCAGGCTTTAGCTACAACCAGTGGTTATAGCCGTATTCGGACAGGACTAGTTTTCCAGGGTGTCATTATAGAAATTCATGTTTCACAGACTCACTTTGCGATTTTAATCCCATCCGAATCTGCCAAGTCTGTGTTTTCCTCACACAACCTCTGCAAAAATTCCAGGGGCAAATTACCAACTGTTTTTCGACAAACTCAACGGTCCTCAGAGCAATCTAATCCCATCCGAATGCAAATTACATGATTTTGTATTATCCTAACGCTTCTCCTCGTGTGTTTTTGACCTACTTGAGCTACCGTTTGCACACCAATCTTCGGCATGATTTCATTTAGTTTCAATATGGATGGTATCCGACGAAAAAATAACATATACAATCAATTAAAAAATAGCCAAATCCCGGAAACTGCAAAGACGGCCCATTTTAATATCAGTGTCAGGTAAGAGTAAGATACCTTTCAAGATTTCTCTGCTCACTTATTTATTATAAACAGCCACTGCTATACACTCGTGAATTTTACTTTATTTTTTTATAATAAATTAAAATCATATCAACAAATAATCAATTAAAAGACATATACGTGACGCACGGACAGCACATGACCTTCTGTAATGGCCACGTCTAGAAAACGCACACTCTCACTTCTGTTATAAACACAGAGATGTTAGTCCTGTCCGAATCGGTATATGAAATCACAGACGTCAAGTAATAAGAATTGTAACTCAAAAGTCGTTTTTGAAAACTAGTCCCATCCGAATAGGGTTATGAGCGGGTCAAAGTAGACGTTGTTTGCGGGCAGCCATAAACTGGCAATATGCAAATTTGTTGTATTGTTATGTAGGTACATGTAACAGGAAGTGAATTGCTGACGACTCATTTCAGCAGCAGAATCGATTCTTTCTTTTAGGAAACAATAGCTTTATTTGTCATGCACTTTGATCTTTAAAACTTTGCAGACCTTTTACATTCACAAACAGCTATATTACACACTGAATGAAAGGTACAATTTGAAGAAAAAAACAAAAACATAATTGGGGAACTTTATTTACATTAAGTTCTTTACATATTAGTTATTTAACAGTCAGAACCATTTTCAGCATATTAGGCATACAAGTGAATATGTACATATTTTAAATTAACAAAGTGTTATTTGTAAATAGTTCAAATGGATTTGTTTATAATAAATTCTAGAAATTACTATTGTTCTTTATTTTTCTTCATTCGCTTAAATCATTTTAAATGCTTCATTTAAATAATAAATAATAATATTTAATGAATAAAAAATAACATTTAATTAAATAAAAAATAACATTACATTTATGTGAATAATATAATTATATAATTAATTAAATTATGCTGAATATCAATATTTGCTATAGTTACACATAAATTATGTTTTCTAGTTTTATATGATGTACTGTGAAATAAGAACAGAAATACTCAGAAACAGGAACAGAACAACCATAATATCACGAGAATTGAAAAAAAAACCCTGAAAGAAACAAGGCTTAAATACAATCAATCTTTTTTTTTTACCAACTGACACCCACAGGTACAAAACATCCGTCAACATCTGTCTTAGTTTCAGTTTAGTTTTCATTTGCTGAAATTAAATATCACATCTACTAATATACTAATATAATTCTATTACATATATTATGGTAACAAATGTTGCATACCTGTAGGTCTGAACCCAGTGGTGACGGCTCAGCTGTGACCTCATCTGGGGGTCAAAGGTTAACCCAGGAGGATTGGCAGGGAGGTCACACTCAGCTGTCCACACATCTCTAACTTTGTACATAAGATTTTCGCTTTCAAGCACAGACTTGGTTCAAGCCTCGGCTTTAAAAGTGTTTGACGTCAGGCCATCGGCACGCTATAGTGAAAAATACCACACATTTGGTTAGGAGGAATGAGCAAGGGGTGACCCTTTATTTCTTCTGTGGTTATCTCAGATGTTGGCGTGACACCTTTAAATGGCTACATGGATGTGATCAAGAGATTTATCACGTAATCAGATGTTGGTTCTGTGGTATCTTCTCACATCCCTATCCATCGGTTTAACAAACACCCTGTTATCTGACAGATTCACAGCCAGAGGCAACGGCACGGCAAGTTTTATTGTTCTGAGATCCTTATTCATTCCTCATTCACTATGATCCCTGATAACATGAGATGCTTCAGTCAAAGACAGCAGCTACCTGCAGAGAACGGCACATTCCTCAGGACTGATCGCAGGAACCGGTGGCCGTGAAGGCATGTCTGACGGCTATGGCGTGAGACGCAGAGATAGCATCGGGACTTCACAGCTAAGACTGAAGCAAAGAGGACGTTCCCTGAAAGAAGCTTATCTCCTGACCTCACGATCATCAACTTCAGCGCGTCTGTTTAACCGAGATTAAAACTCACATTCTTTGTCAGATAATCACGGTCCAAAAATGTTTAGTTCAGAGAACGAGGGGATCTGGCCCCAGGCTAAGTGAAGAAAAGCAAAAGCCATTTTGTTCATTAAAAAAAAAATATATATATATATATATTAAATGCAACAAAACTAAGAAACCAGTGTTTTTGATGTAAGAAAGGTCCATGTGACATAGTCTCTGCAAAATGCTGTATGGTGTGGGCAACTTTTTATACACACTGCAAAAAAAAAAATAAAAAAAAAATAATTACTCTGTATTTCTGACTGCAAAATTTTTGTCAATCTGCAAAAAAAATCTGATAATCAATCTTGATTTAAGAATGCTTAGATATTTTACTGGAAAAGCAAGAAAAAAAATACTGAGCAAGAAAATCATTAGGCCGTGTTATATAATCATTTTTGAAGTTTTTATTACTAATTGGCGTATTCGTTTTTAGTAGCCTCACAAGTTATATACAAAATCCCGCCTCTTGTATGTTTGTTTATTAAAGCTGCAGTACGGCAGATTTGGCCCTTTTAAAAATAATGTTAAAATAATAATGTTAAAAAATAATTATATGAATTCTGAGGCATAAAACTGCAAGTTACTCAAGGAGGAACAATGATGGTATCATTTTATCAGAGTCACTAACAACAGCAGGTACATGTCTGTTCATTTGATTCATTGAAAATGATTTAAACTAAAGAACATTAAAAAAAGTTAGACAACACTGACATTATATATAACGATTGCTAGATATCTACCAGTCGAGAAAAAAAAGGCCATCTTTGGGTACATTTTAAACCATTTGTCTAGGAGCTGTTGCTATCTCTGAAAAGCAGTCTGATATTGATACGAGTTGTATTACGGAGTTTGTCCTTTTTTTCTTTTCTTTTTTTTTTAACAATCCATTGTGTTAATAATGTTGCCCTATAGTCAGAGGTGCACATAACTGGTGTGCATAAATGGTCAAAAATATAAACGATGCACAGCAGAAAACGTGGACGGAAGCGCTTTATAGTACCAACATTTTTGGGGACAGGGACACGTTTAGTTCCTGGAGTAGGAATAATTTGTGACGAATCTGGCCTCTTCTTCCGTGTTTAGAATCGTTTGAATGTGTAAATTGGCAAGACAAAACACATCCAAATGATAACCTTTGACTCTATGATGGTTAAACCAGAGCCCGTCTACGGAGAGCCTGTCCACTCCCTATTAAGCCCTATTGTACCGAATTTTGGTTGTAGTACCACCAGAGTTCCACTGGGGGCGCTCGCCATGAGTGCAAAATGAATGGGAGTCAATGGGGCTAGACGGCTAAATTTGTCTCTTTCACCCGATTGCCGTTGAGAAATCTCAGATGTGATTGTAGATTTTGCAAGTTCAACATGGGTTTTAGGTCGAAAGTTGAATGAACGAGTACTTATGTCGTTTTGATTTCTTACAGGTTGAGTTGTTGTTGCCCATAACACGCTAGCATTCTGCTAATGACGTCAGCATTCTGACGTCATTGACATTTTGAAAGACTTTTTTAAATCAAATAAGTGACTCTAAAAAATCTAACACCCAACAATGTGTAATTTCTTTGCATCTCCTTTCGAATACAACATTCAAATTACTAGACAAAAAATTATATCCTGAGAAAAGTGGATTTTGAGGGGTATACCGCCATTGACCTCCATTCATTCTGCACTCGTCCTGTGAGCGCCCTCATATGGAATCAGAGTGGAACTGCAACCAGTTCAGAAGCCGGAAGTGTAGTGAGAGTGAAACTTCTCGCCATATTAGACATTCTCTGGTTAAACTTAGCATTTAATTCGAAAATCACATGCGTGCCGAACCACGGGGCTATGGATCACGGTTCAACTGCGATCCGTTGCACCCCTAATAATTAATGAACACACTTATCATCATGATTGCTATCTTACCAGAGATGGAGAAAAATCCTACTCCAGGAACTAAACGTGTCCCTGTTTCTCTGAGAGAGAGGCCAACAGCGCTCAAAAAACGAATTGATTCCTCTTTTGCGTTTACTTGCGCTTGAACAGACACATACACACAAAATGATGTCAAAATACCCGTCTCTGCAAGTATTCTCTCGGTTATGTCATAAGTTGAGAAAGAAACCGGATGTGTATCAGTATATTTGGTTCGTTCATTCTGTCAAAGTGACAGCAGCCTAATATTACTGCTGTTGTCTAAGTCATTAATGTTAATAAAATAAAATAAAACATCATCATCATCTACCATGTTCGAGAGAAAAGTAGAAAGTGAGGAGAGCAGTCAGAAGGAAAGTGATGATTGAGTTGATGATGATGATGATGAGCTTGTAGGATAAGTGTGAGTACCGTGTTGCATTGTGGTCTATGGATCTGGCTGAAGTCTACATGTTGAGTAGACTCGCTCCCTCTGTCAAAATCGAGGGGTCGAGGGTCTGCTCAAATAAACTTCCCTCGCCCACATTACGAAGTTGAAAGCACTTCAAAATGGCAGTAGGGATTCCCCGAGGGCAAGTGCTTAGGAAAGTGTAAAAGTGGACAGAGTTTTGAACTTTCTACTCCTGCATTCAAATGGCAGCACAGCTGAAAGGTTTGTTTTTAGCTGCGCCCTCTATTGTTCAGGTGTGAATTTGCCTTTCCTTCAGCCTGAGCCTGAGGCCTATTCATTTCAAGTAACGTAATGCAAAATTTAACTATAGTGACGCAATAAGTTACTTTTTTAGGGAGTAACACAATATTGTAATGCAATACTTTTAAAAGTAACTTTCTCCAATACTGCCCTCAAAATCCAACCTGACAACTCAAATTATTATAAAGTCATTATCATAAACTTACAATCGGGGTAATTCAAGGAGACACTAATTGTTTTTACGCAATTGCTTAATTGATGTTTGTTCATTTAAAAAAATACAATAATTTAATCTTCCATACTGCAGCTTTAAAGTCCACAATATAACGCTGAAACTCTGCTCACAACCCATTTTACTTCTGTAATATATATGATATAATATAATATATAGATATATGGCAGTGAATCACAATATTCAAAAAGAAAAACTATTGAGAGGGATTTGATTGGATGATGGTGGTCTCTATATGACAGAGAAATATTAGAAGGCTAAGAATGTTTTTCAATGGCAAAACAAGTTATCATATTTTGATGGGTAGAATAACATTCACCAATGAATTGTGCACATAAAGACCAGGTACATGCACTGAAAAAGTAAACAGATCATTGTCAATTTCACGATTACTTGGTAATTTGATAATGTTCTCAGCTACCATATTTGAGTCACTTTGGATGAAAGTTTTAGATAAATTACTACATGTAAATTTGCTAATGAAAGTGCAGTTCCATTTAACACATTTTGCCACACTAAATCCATCCCACAGAGTAGCCAATTTTCCTTCAAAGTCAGTGCAAACAAGCGTGCTGATTTGTGTCTGGCCAGTAGTCTCATTTGCTGTGTGTTTTCAACAGTTCTTATCAGTCTGCTGAGTCACCCATGAGAAAATCCCTTTCCTTCTTTTAGCTAAAGCATAACTCAAATTCCTTCCTTAATTTCCATGTTAACGCCCGCATGCAGACTAGAAGTGATACAGCCCTCCTGTGTCCGTGAGCCACAGGCGGTCTTTCAGAAGGTCATCTATGTAGTGCATAACCTGCCAAGATCAAACAATTAATTGATTGATTCCGGCAAACTAATTATGTGATAAAATGTGGGTTTAGAAACATTGTGGTGCAAAACAAACAGCTAAGCCCAGATTTGGAGCTCAGCACACTGAAAGACGTTATTAAGAGCGGAAGAGTGAAATGAAAGTGCATTGTGAAATACAGGATTCATAAAGTTATAAGAAGCCAGGATTGTCTAGACCTTGTTAAGCTCCCAAGAAACCCCCTAAAACTCTATGTGTGGGTCACTTTTATTACTTTACAGGCCTAAAGAGAAGCTCTCCTGTGCTCTCCTGGGTGGCTGTTGACTTTGCTAAGTGGGGAAATGACAGCTTGTCTCTATAGTTAAGATGTGTGCCGTGGAAAAGAATGAGTTTGAAATGCGTATGAGAGAGTTATAGGAGGAAATGTGAGAGAACACAAAAGATCCAGGTGGAAAAAAGCAATGATGGACCAAAGGAGAGAAAACAGAAATGCTTTTTCCCCCCATGGATTTTCCCTGGATTACTGGAAGATCCCTCTTATCCAAAAAAAAAAAAAAAAAAAAAAAAAGACAAACACACAATATTACCAGTGCAAACAAGAGATGGGAGTTTCCTCAAAATTCCCTGTGCCAAGAAAAGCTTAGGGTATCCTCTACCCTTCTGTCAACACAGCAAGACTGGTCTGGAAAAATTGGGATTGACATCAAGAGCATTGGATGCTCCTGAATCTGTCACAACGATCACTGTCAAACTCAAAGTTTGACTTCAGTGAACATCTGCTCTCAAATCGCATACTTGCATTTATTATAATAAATCAAGTTTTAGAGTTTTGTCTGAGATTTAAGCTACATTGGAGGGATAGCTTATATAGTGAATAACGATTTCATTTTCAGTCTGTTCCTTACACAAAGTTATTGTAAAGCATCAGAAAACCACCATAAAGCAATATAGCGCATGAGTCTTATGGACTACGTTTATGATGCTTAAATTATTTAGAAAAGGTCATATGCTTTCAGTGTATATAAAAAAAGAGTGTGAACATCCTGCCTAACATTGAGCTCCACAGAAAACAGTCATTTGGGTTTAGAATAATGTGAGTGAATGAAGGTGAGTAAATTGTGACAGAACTGACATGTTTGGGTCAGAATGACAGTAATATTTTTTGGGTTGAATATTATAGGCTATGTAATAATGGTATACAACATACAGTTTCTCTTTGAGGCAGAAGTCCTGACTACTCATAAAGCCACACAATAAAAAGGAAATTTTCACTACTGTTTCTAGAGTCATAAGATGACTCACATAGCATGCATTGACTTTCCAAATGTTTTTGACAAGCCTGGCTATTTCTGGATGAGTTGCAATACTGGTCAGTTTCTGTATTCCAATATAAACCAATGCTTCCTTTTTCAGCTATATTTGGAGACTAGTCATAGGTGTTCTAGACAGATGACTGCCGTAATTGACCAGAGAAGAAATAACACTTGAGTCATAGGCAAGTCATCCAAAACAAATAATATGACTTACATTGCAAGAGTCCAGAACAAAACCATATTAAAATACTAATGCAAAATATCCAATAACTGACCGCGTCACTGACACACTGCAAATATGAAAAGCCACTTCAAGCCTGTCTCGGGTAACACACTGTGGTTAGATAATGTGGTATTCTGCTTATTTCAGAAAATGTGGCCAACATGTCAGTCAATGACATGTGTCCATCAAGTGTTCAACTGACTGCAGAAGACGGCGGGACACATTTATTGTCTTATAAAACAGACAGAAATGAGCTCTGGAATGAACCCAACCAACAACTAGAATGGCGCAACTCACACAAAAGCATCTCTGGCAACTGACCCAACAATTGGCCCATAGCTGCAGTGAGTACAGCCAGAAGAGTTTTTTTATTGTTATAATTAACTTAATTGGGCAACTCCTGGCCCCTGTAGAGGGAAGTTCACATAAACAAGTGAATCTTGGATGCGAATACTCCCTCCATTAATGAGGTCTGTGTTTACTGAAGCAAACCACACAGAATCCCTGAGCATAAACAGACTTGTGGTCTGACACTGTGCTCAGGGTCACTATGAGCTTGATAGATGTCAGTTAAAAAGTGTTGAAGGGCGATATCCCTCAAAAACCTTACAAAAAAACTACTGAGGCTGCAACATGATTCATCTGGTACAGATGGACATATGATGATACTCCAAGGTACTTCACTTACCGTGGTATATAAGCAAAATATCAAAGTGCTTGACAATACAATGTGCACTTTAATTAATGTTCTGTGTAGTTATAATAGATAAACAAATTCAACTGCCTTAATCCTGCAAGCTACAGTAAACAATGCCACAGAGCAACCTTAACAAAATCGAAATTTTCACTCCAGGCGGCATAATAAAATAAACTAGATTAAAAAAAATGTTTGTCAAGACAAACTTTGAAATTGACTTGAGAAAGCCTGACTAGAAAGTAGTTTGAAGTTTAAAGTAGTTTTAAATCTTAGGCAATACAGTCTATCAGAAAACAGACAGACGCGTTAAGTACGCTAATAGGGGGAATTCTATAATTTTTGGATACGATTCATTAAAAGGTTTATTTTATAAAATGTATTTGCCAGCAAAATATTTACAAATGCAGTGGAGACAAAAAGTGCATACTTCACACTTAAAAAATGTGTAGCCTAAATGTCACAGGTAACAACGTATCAAATACAACAGCAGAAGAACATTCAAGCAAAATGTTTCACAAAAATAAGTTTGTCCGCCTTTAAATGTTTAAAAAAGTAGATACCCTGCTTAAAATAAAGACAAAGATATTGGTTCACTTAGTCCCACACATGCCTGAAATCTGAATGCCATTACACTTGAAATAGGCTACACAGGTGTCCAAGCAGAATAACCATAGGTGTAGCTAATTTAATAATCAATATATATATATATATATATATATATATATATATATATATATATATATATATATATATATATATATAGTTTCAGCCTATCATTTGAAACTTTACAAACCTCTTTTAGAAATGATTGCCCGAGAAGTGCTTGTGCTATCTTAAAATATTACATGAACGAACTGAAACAACATTATTATTTAAATACATTTTTGAATTACTTTGTGGAGGAAATTCATCTGTAAATATGTCATTAGCTGCACAGAATCGGATTGGGTTTGTAGTGCGACCCGTATCCTTGCGCATCATCTCTAGCAAAATAGATAGCCTACAAGCGTGAAATAGGAAATGTAAAAGTTCATCTTACCCAAATTGACAAAACTCATGACCATGTCCGCGTCGTGCAGGAACTCGGTGTCATGATGTGAAGCTAAAGCGGGTCGTGTGGTGGTAAACAGTGATCTGTACTGATCCACGTCGCTCTTCTCTTCAGTGGACATGCTGTTGTACAGATCCAGCATGAAGAGGGGTGCTGAATTATATTTGCCGCTGTTCAGATGAGGCCTGGGTCTGTGGTTCAGTCCCAGTATGGACAGAATCTCTTTCTGCATCTCTCTTTTCTCCTGATTCCGTAACCTCCGATGTATAAAGTTGGGCTGAAGCTCAGAGCCGTCCAGTACAGAACTACATGCCAAATATGAGCTCCACAAGAAGCCCAGCAGAGCAAACCAGACGCTTGTCATCTTTACATCCAGTCTGTGATGATGATGATGATGATGATGATAAGGGTGTAATCACTACTAAATATAAAATCACTTGGAAAACAATGTTCTGTCCTCTTCTCCTCTGCTTCACGCCATAGGATCTTAGGTTCTTCAATTGTTCAGAAAATAACCTTTTTCTTATTAAGAACCATTTTGCCTGTATGATCCCCTTGAGATTAAAAGTTTATTTATGTTACATTATAGGATCTTCAGATCAGTGTGCTGGGTTCTTTAAATCACCAGTACATAGATGGTTTTCTGAAGAACTACAGAATAAAAAAGTTATTGACTATAGGTTTTCCAATGGCATCAGGCTGTAAACCAGGTCGCAACTGTAACCTGTCTCTGTAAAACTGTATTATCCTGTGCAAAGCAGATGCAGTTGTCCAGGTAATTTTTCAATTCGCAAAATCTCCATCAATTCTTCGGCGTTATACTTCGTTCCGGACAGAAGACAGCTGGAAAGTTCTGTATGCCCCCTCAAAGTTACTTTGTGTAGGCTATAATTCAAAACGAGGAATAAAGAAAAAGTTATCCGTCACTTCCAAGACAGTTTTTCTTATTATATATTACTATATATTTTCCGTTGAGTTCTTTGATTTAACCACGGGCTAATCCCCACAGAGTAGCCTATGTTTGTAGAGTGGACAGCGCGTCAGTCTCAGAAGCTTTTAAATAACGGGGCTGAAGCAGGTAGACGCGTCTCGAGCCCGCCCCAGTGCGCGCGTCCAGAGGTGGAGCTTTACAAGACAGTTTTAACATCCTCAAACTCGTCTTTACGTACACGTCTACGTGTCTTCTTTTGCATATAAATGACAATATCAGCTCTCATGTCAGGTGTCTATAGTCTGCATACGAGCGACGCGACGCGGCCGTAACGCTCCAGTTCTACTCAACAGTGCAAGATTATAACGTCATGTAGAAAACTCCGTTCATTATAAGACCAGCAGTTGCGTTTCGTGTTCGTGTTTTAGTTTTGTCGCAAATAATGGAACCGAACGCGCAACTCTCGGAAAAAAAAGTCAAACTATTTTAGTGACATCTAAAACCAGCGAGATACGCAGTGCGCATCACGCATGTGTACAACGCCTCCTATGAGAATAACTGTCCCTATTGTCCTGCATTGATTATACTGTTAACAGTTTGACCAAGTATTGGATAACGTTCTAGTCCTAGAAGCGTTCTAGTTGTGTTGCGTCGCGCTTTGCGCGCTTGAAGAATAGACAGTGCTGATGCTGCCTAAACTCATTTCGCTTGTTATATTGTGTGAGAGGATGCCATAAATCAAATGAGGCTTAATGTAATTATCCAAGTAATTATT
This sequence comes from Rutilus rutilus, assembly GCF_951802725.1. Lineage (NCBI taxonomy): Eukaryota > Metazoa > Chordata > Actinopteri > Cypriniformes > Leuciscidae > Rutilus > Rutilus rutilus. The sequence continues at coordinate 22,530,183 of NC_140228.1, forward strand.
TTTTTTTATAGTAACAGTTAGTTTCTTTCTATAAATCTTACTACAAAATCTTATAACTTGCGCAATGTAAATCGAGCCATTTTATGGCCGAAGCGTGACCCCTAACGACACAGAAAATTACAGCAAGTTACTGACGAAAACAACAGCACCAAACAGTGCAGTACAGTGGGGTTACCATGTTTTTGGACATGGCACCATGGTAATATCATGTTCTCTGTACATGTACCATGATTGTTTTGGGACTTAATATAATATTATTTAAAGTGCCTCAAAAGGATAGTTCACCCATAATGCAAATTCTGTCATCATTTACTCACCCTTATGTAGTCCCAAACAAGTATTTCTTTCTTCTGTTGAACACATATTTTAAAGAATGTTGGTAACCAGACAGCTGACAGTAGCCATTGACTTCCATAGTAGGAAAAAAAATACTATGACAGAATCTCCATTTTTGGGTGAACTATTCCTTTAAGAACTATGTTATATCATGGTACATAATGGTAATCAGTCAATTGTATTTCTATCTGATATTACAACTGTACGCGATACCACCACGTGTAGCCTACATATTTTATAAAGGTATTTACAGTATAGCTTTTCTGAATAAAAAAATAAAAAAATAAAAAAAACGGATAATTGACAAGGCACTGAATTGACTGTATTGTTTTATCTTGTGTGAAATCTTGATCACTTGTCTTTCTCAGGTATTTTTAAACGAGTTCTCTGATGTTTAAGATTACAGACATCAGACAGATAGACAGCAAACTAGAGATTGTGGTCAGGGTCAGGTGCAGCACTTTAAAGATGAGACACTCACTGAACTTACTATAATAAGAGAGATAGCTTGCATGTTTATGTTATGGAGACCGATTTCAGAAAACACACACACATTCACACACTATGTTGTGTCTGGTGAGATTCAGATCGATAAGAGGGCTGAGTGTTGTTATCTCTAAGTGGCTAATCTTATCTAACGGGGCCGAAAAGCATGCATCAAAGACCAGAGATGCAAACCAATCTCAGCCACCCCCTTCCCTTCCCTTCCCTTCATCAGTCCAATCACTGATAGCCCATCACACATACACACACACACACACACTTTACGGGGACTTTCCATAGGAATAATGGTTTTTATACTGTACAAACTGTACATTATATCCCCTACACTAACCATAGCCCTAAACCTACCCATCACAGAAAACCTTTGGGGTTTTTTAAATAAAAAATAAAAAAAAATACATGATTTTGTATGATTTTTAAGCCATTTGGTTTGCGAGGACACAGGAAGTGTCCTCATAATGTTGTAATACCCATGTCATTACACATTTGTGTCATCATAAATCATATATAACACACACATATACACATACACCATGTTTTACAGAGACATTCCATAGACATAATGATTTGTATACAGTACAAACTGTATATTATATCGCTAACCTACCCATAACAAAAAACATCACTTAGTATGATTTATAAGCTGTTTTCCTCATGGGGTCCAAAAATGTCCCCAAAAGGATAAGAATTTCAGATATTGCCATTATTGTGGGGACATTTTGTCCCCATAACGTAGGGTTTACCAGGACCACAAATATACATAGCCTACACACACTGGCATTTGTGGTTTACGGGTATTTTCCATAGGCGTAATGTTTTTTACTGATCTAATCAAATATTTTATCTCCTAACCCTAACCATCACAGAAAACTTATGCCATTTTTTGAATTTCCACAAAAAAAAAAAAAAAAAATGTTTAGTATGTTTTTTAATCCATTGGTTTACATTAAGTTTTAAAGCTTGGTTGTCATGACAAAATAATGTCTAAAACCCTTAAATAACTCTGAATGATGAGAATTAAACAACTTTGAAGCAAAAAGAAGTTTTAAAAGAAGAGTTGGTGTTGGTGCTTTTATAAAATCCTCCATAAATTGGCCCCCTTCACTTCCATCATAAGTGCCTCACCATAACCTTGATTTTTGCTTTTTGTAGAGTTTTGGAGCAACACGCTACATAATAATAGAATTTTCATTCATGGGTGAAATATTCCTTTAAGAAAGAAAGAATTTTAAGCTGTGAGAGAAAACAGAGACTGACAAGATAAGTGGGATAAGAGAGATAAAAGCTGAGCATTCCTGTGCAAATGTATTTCTATCAGTAGCTGAAAGTGTTAAACACACACTCGCACACAGCCATTAGACAATGTGTGTGCACAGCATGTCACTGCACCTATTCTTTTCATGGTAATGATAACTTTAACATAAATGGATGTAAGTGACTTGACATGATAAAAAAATGGTACATTTATTTCAGGGGATCCGATCACAGAAATGATGAGAGTCAAAGACATTAAGGAATGCAAAAGTGCAGCATTCATGTTAGAACTCATCCATTCTTCAAGGGTCAGTCGCTAATCGGCTGTCAGAAGCATGATGAATGACCTGTGCGTGATTCTGTGTGGGGTCAGTTAACACTAACTCTCCTGTCATCATACTGTCTAGACAAAGGCTCACTTTAAAGACACACATGCATATATATATATATAATATATAATATATATAATACAGGTTCAGGTTTGTTTGCCTGAACCCTCTATGCCCGCAGTAAATGTAAATGTAAATGTAAATGTAAAAGTTTTAACGAAGAACAAATTTTTGAGGGCTGGTAATCAAGTTTGCTGATTTGCTGCCCTTACATACAAACAGTCATTAAAACCAAAGCTTTTTTTTTATTGAAGAACGTACAGTTCTTGAAAGATATGGAGTTGTGGTTTATTGATTTATTCCAACAATAGAAAGCCTTTGAGTCACAACGTTTGAGAACCACTGATTTGGGTTAATGTTGCTGCATTAATATACTATTGTTCATTATCAATATGTTCTAATCACTAATAATGTTATATGATAACTAATAGTAATTTATACAACTTGAAATGTCAAAAATGCATTAGCATATGCATAAATGCATTAACCTAGAAGTTGTAAATAAATGTTGTAAAATTTGTAAAAAAAAAGTTGTAATAATTGCTAGTTCATCATAAGTAATGCATTCATTAAAGGAGAACTCCGGTCAATTTTAACATTGAGCTAATTTTTTTGTACATTTGGAGTGCTGTCAATACAGAGAACAACGACAAAAATCGGTGTTGCCTACACCGTGTTATCCTCGTTTTAGTTACCTATGATCACGCGCGTGACCTCGACAATCGACTACTTTGGACTTCGACCGAAAACAGGATGTAAATACAGGTATTTGCGCTGGCTTAAATAACATCATTTTTATTCTTATCTTTCACATCTACTGCAGTCAGATACACTCGTGTTCACTCTGAAGGAATCACTCACATTGGCTGTGCACTTGTAATGACACATCAAGGATATTAAGAGGCTAAAAGCAGGTTTAAACATTGCCCCATTGAAGTCAACAGGGTGCAAATTTTAAAAAGAGGATAACACGATGTAGGCAACACCGATTTTTGTCGTTGTTCTCTGTATTGACAGCACTCCAAATGTACAAAAAAATGAGCTCAATGTTAAAATTGACCGGAGTTCTCCTTTAATGTTAACAAATTGAATCTTATTATAAACAGTTAGCAATTAAATGCTTTGAATTTTATTACTACTACTCATACTTGGGTTAGCAATTTGAACAAACTCCTAACCCTTAGCTTTTGGAGATATCTTGTCCTGTTTGTGCTCCAGAAATAATGCATCAAATTGTGCAGCTTGAGCAGCAGAGAAGGTGAGCTGTTACATGTCTAAGCAAACTAATTTATGATGTTGATCTGGCAGAATATTATAGATCTTGGGGGTGGGCTTGTGGGCTCAGATTTTTAGCTAGTAAACACCCACCCATAGTGAATTTTGCACAGGAAAGCACGCATTTCACTCAAATTGTCTTCAGTATGATCTTTAATACATTTGATTAACAATAACAAATACACTGAGGGGAACTTGATCTGAGGTCAATTTAAAAATGCACATTCTTATGATTTACAAATAGAAACTTACAAATATTTAAAAAAGGTTCAGTTGTCACAGTTAAGTTATGGACAACAACAAACCATTATTAATAGCAGGCTTCATCTTACCCCAGGCCTGGACTGGACCAAATAAACTGTTTATCATAGACTCTAACATGTGATTCGCTGTACTTTAATATCTGTATTATTTAGTTACACACACTGACTAATTTCCGATCAGCTGTCCATTTACAGTTTACTCTTAGAGAACGTCCCTCCTCTTCCAGCGCCTGAGCTGAATTTTGTTGCCCCAGGGACTGCTTCAGCTGGAATGACTGGCAGACCTTGGTCGAACTCATATTGCATGGCTTGGGTGAAGGAGGAGGAGTCAAAGACAGCGTGGAAGGCGGAGTTACGGTCGGCACGGAGACAGAGCTGCGGAAATGCGCTGACCTGTTCAGCAAGTTCAAGAGCCACTTGAAGTGCTAAAACAAACGCACACAAGACTGATTGTTAGATGTGAACATGTTGCCAAAATGGGTAACAGACAGACAGAGGTCAAAATTTCAGCAATAGACGTGACACCTCTGACCAAAAGTTTTGCTTTTATTTTTAGCTGACCTTAAAGTCACCAATAATTTTTTTTTTTTTTTGTTCAAAAAGCCGTTTCACTCGGATATACGTCACAATAGGGAAGATAATACGATCACAACTTCCGTCTCATGATGACTTCAATGTGTGACCTTGAGTGACCTCCATATCATCACTCATTTCCTTCTGATATGGACTCATGTTGTCCTTCTGTGTAGCAAATTAAAGTTCTGGCCTCTGTCCAGATCTCTTATGGAAAGTCCACTCGAGTGACTCTCACTTTGAAACTGAAGTGTTTACTTTGATGGTATCTCTAAACAGCTTTGAGCTCATCTCATCTAACCTGACTGTGACTGTGTGAATTGCGGTCACATTACATTAGTTTTATCTGCTGACATTCTCAAGGGAACTCTCCTGTGGATGAATGAAAGATGCAAACACACGCATAGTGGTCAGATAACAACACATAGTCAGTACAGCATCAAAAGATGCACTGACATGCTGTGGAAAAACAGATATAGTCTAAAAGAATCACATTTTTATAAACATATATGGCTTTCTTTCTTCTGTTGGTCATTAAAAGGACCAGCTAGGACTGCAACTGAAGTCTTTAAGAAGTGCTTAGGGCCATTGATAATCAGAAACCAGTTATCTACTACTGGCTAAATGACAGAGTCACACTTTGGGCCCTATCTTGCACCCAGCGCAATTGACTTTGTACACTGACGCATGTATCATTCCTATTTTGCACCCGCGCAAAGCGGACTTTTCCCTCCACAGAAGCACGTCGGTTAACTAGCAAATACACTTGCGCTCCCCGGGGCGGTTCAGCGCAAAGAGGAGGCGTGTTCTGGCGCAAACGTTCCCTCATGCTATTTTGCAGGTTTAGAAAACAATTCCGCCACAGACCAGGAAAAACCTAGTCTAAAGTCAGTGGCGCGTTGGGCATGTTATTCATGCTATTTTAAGGGCGCATGCTTGGCCATAATCAATGTAGCGTGTGCACAACGCGCATTACAATTTGATGCTCTCATCTACACAGAAGCAGCCGTTTTCATTTTTGCAAATCATACATTATTACTAGGAAAAATATTAGGTCTTGTAGGTTTTGATAAGCCTAGGGCTTCTACGTATCCCTTTACGAACAGTGTGATTATTAATTATGCAAAAAAAAAAAGGTTTTGTTTTTCTTGATTTTGTTTTATTTTTATTGATGGATATTTAATGTGTTGCTGTCTTTGGTTTAATTTATTTTTTAATTGTTCGAAAAATGAAGATTTCATTCATTTATTCATATGTTGTGTCCATGAAGATGTGAAAATAAAATAGGCATAAATCTAGCTTACACATTTAATCATACGCCCAAATTATTATACGCCTGTTTAACCGAAGCTAATTTGGGTGTGTTTGTTTCTCCATCCCCAATGTTACTTCTCTGTGTTTTACGGCCGTGACGAGGACGTCGGTCTCCTCGGCTGTGAACCGCTCCTGGCGCGCGCCTGGCAAGTCCGCCGTTATAATAGGAATCCGCTTAGAAAAAGCGCGCCTGCTCTTAAAGGGAATGTGAGATGTCGCTCTGATTGGTTTATTTCACGTTACGCCCAAACCACACCTATGAATAATGAAGCTACTTCAGACCAACCCCTTTTAGATTTGCGTTGGGCGCAAGAGTCATTTATCCCGCCGGGAAAATAGCAACAGCGCCGAGACCCGCCCACAAAGTTACTTGCGCTTTGCGCTTTGACACTTGCGTTTCAGATCGTTAAAATAGGGCCCTTTATGTCAAAGGTACACTTTGGACATTCTGTTATCTAAAAGTAATAAATAATAAAAGTAATTTTAGATAACACTCATTAAAGTATTGGTAGACTGTAGTAGACTGTTAGGTTAGTGTTAGGTGGACCATTGAAATAAAGTATTACAAACGGCAGCTCTGGCTCTACCTTCAGGTTTCAACCTGATTGGTCATGTGGCAAGCCAGAACACCTTTTAAACATTTTTTTTTCTAAGCAAGACACCATCAATGACATTTCTTCAACATGGTTAAAATCTATTCCAAGTGGTTTATGATATTCAATTGCCTCTGTAACGGACGCAGGCCAGTAAAAGTTGTGCGTGTAAACCTCACTCCCCTGGCCTCAAGAGGCACGTTAGCGACTGACGCAAGAGGCTGCGGTCTTTAGTGTCCTTGTTAGCGGGCCCGCCTCCCACGCCGGAGACCCCAGTTAGAACCCTGCTCGGAGCGGGTCGAGTAGGACCGATTACATTTGGTGCCGTGACCCGGATGGGAGTGAGGTTTAGGGGGGTGAATGTAACAGACCTAGGCTGTAAGAGCAGTGCGTGTAAACCTCACTCCCCTGGCCTCAAAAGGCGCACTAGCGGCTGTGGTCTTTAGCGTCTTGTTAGGGCGCCTGCCTCCCACGCCGGAGACCCCGGTTCAAATCCCACTCAGAGTGGGTAGAGTAGAACCGGATACACCTCATCATGCTAAAGCAAGTTTCAGGGTGTACTGTATGTGTACCTTGGCCATCGGGCACCACTCTGTTTGCCAGTCCAAACGTTAAAGCCTCTTGCGCCTTCACCGGTCGGCCTGTGAGAATGAGATCTAGAGCTCGAGAAAGACCAATCAGCTGTGGCAATCTCACAGTACCTCCATCAATCAATGGAACACCTGTGTGAGACAGATAAAAAGAGGCTTATAGACATAGGATCAACTGTAAAAAGTTTAATTTTGAACACACAAAGATATATGGTACTGTTTGAGGTCAGTTTTTTTCTTTTTTCTTTTTTTATAAAATAATACTTTTACTCACCAAGTAAATACATTAATAATGTTATGAAAGATTTATATTTAAAATAAGTGCTTCTATTTATCAAAGAATCCTGAAAAAAAATCTAAGTTTCACAAAAATATAAAGCAGCACAACTGATTTCAACATTGATAATAATAATAAATGTTTCTTGCGCAACAAACCAACATATTAAATTTATTTCTGAAGGATCATGTGACACTGAAGACTGGAGTAATTGTTGCTGAAAATTCAGCTTTGTCATCAGCAAAAAAAAAAAAAAAATTATAATATATATTTTAGATCAAATAAATGCCTAGGTGAGCATAAGTGTCACAAGTGTATGCAGGCAGACGAAGACACAGAAGAGTAAGGTTCCAACACAAAGTTTACTTATATAATCCAAACGGGTAGCCATCCAAACAGACAGAAGAGTTCACACACTTAAGTATAACAGTGACCGGACAAACTCAAAGGAAACAGACATTAACTAATATACACAAGATAATGAGGTAAACACAGCTAACCAAACTAATTGATGACAGTAACCATAGAAACTAACGAGTGGCGAAAATTGCAATGGCGCAGACCGAGGACCGATGGAGCTCAGCGACATCGCTGGTGCTGGAGACCCAGGCGATTCCGTGGTGAAGAGTGTTGGCGGTGGAGCCAGAGTACCCATGGATTGGGGTGGTGCCGGTGTGACTGAGGACAAAGGCAATCCCGAAGGGAAGAAGGAACCCGCTGCAGCTGTAGGGGAGGAGGGACGGAGCGCAGCAGACAGAAGTAGAGCAACGACTGACCAAGGGGGAACCGGTGGGACGAGGGAACCTGCTGCAGCCGCAAGGCCGAGGGTCTCTGGTGGAGCATAAAGTGGGAGGAGCCAAGGCAGAGCCATCAGGTCGATGGACTGAGATGGAGCGAAGTTATCCGAGGCAGGAGGAATTAGATGTTGGGTGGGCTTGGGTGAGAATCGATTCTTCCTCACTGAAGTCCATCAGCCAGTCCTCGGTTCCCGTTCCCTTGGCTGCTGGTGTCGCGGGCTGGTCAGACTTGCTAGGGGTTGCACTTCCGGGGTGATGGTGAGTGCTGTTCTCTTGTCCTCTGGCTCTGGCTCACTCACTCATAGCAGCGGGTGGTCCCTCAACGTCTGCAGGGGGCTCTCACAAATTCTTCACAGTCGAAGGTGGTAAACCTGGCTCTGGGTCTGGCTGTGCTTTGAATCGGGGCCAGATGCTTTTCAGACACCTAACGATGGCCTCCCTCCAGTTAAGTCCAGTGGTGTCTGGAAGGTCTATAGGGTGGTGAAAGTTCGCCCCAATCCAGAACAGGGTCTTTAGTGTCTCATCGTCGAGGGGGCAGGTGATGGCAAGACGTGCTCTTCTGAGCCACCTGGATGAACTGGGCGTTCCAGTCCAAATTTTGTGGTCCGGTCATCTGTCCCAGGTGTATGCAGGCAGGCAGACGAAGACACAGGGTGTGAAAACTAACAAGTGGTGAGAATCTAAACAAAGGGAAACCAGGAACTGAAGGATTACAAATTAAAAGTCCAAGAACAAAACAAACTGGACATAATGGTGACATCATGAGACGTCTTTCAAAAATATAAAAAAAAAACCCTCTTGAGCGATACCGTGTAAATTAGGTATGTACAATATATGTGTGGCCACATTAATTCTGAATTTAGCGAAATATTAGCTAGTGACATCAATTATTATGTTAATATTAGTAAAAATGTATTAACATTTTCACTAATATTAATATACAGTATATTTTCTAATGGATTTAAATCACTTTTGATATCAATATAAAATATACTACAGATATAATTTAGATATTTATATAAATCACAAATATTGATTAAGCTAAACTGGGGAAATGTGATGTCACAAAATTAATTCATATGTATGAGCTGTTTTATTTAAGCCCTTAAAATAAGATTTACATTAAGCTCTAAAGTCTGAGTTGACTTGTAGATTAGGGTTTTAGATTATTTTAGATTCGTTAAATATAGTAACAAAGTAAAGATCCGCACACCGAAGAGCTCCCATTTACATGATTTATTAATGTGTGACGTTTTGGGCCTTTCGCGGCCCTTCCTCAGACTAACAGGAAGTACAATACAGTTGCCCTTTTCTAGTCTCTGTGTCATGTGATTACACCACAATTTTTTTATAAATACATTCACATCCAATATTGCACCGTGCCCATGTATACACAAAACACTCATCAAGCAAAAATACATACAGGGAATAAATATACATATCAATATATCAATATATAAATATACACAAATAAACACGCATATGGGTTATTGCACATTGTCCGTGTAAAACTAACATTCATCAAAGAATGGACATATCAATTATTATACCATGTCCGTGTATCCACCATATATACATATAATCACATATCATATACATATTAACATCAAAACACGTTACAATCTTACTCTTATTGGCCCTCATTTATCATTCTTGCGTAGAAACGGGCGTACATATTGGCGTAAGATTATGCTTACACTCCTCTCATCGCCTGATTTATGAAGCTGTGCGTACCTTTGAAATCCAGGTGTACGCAATACCTGCGCTTGATAAATGCCGCGGCTGAAAACGTCATTAGAATAACACGCCCCTATATATTCAAGTCTCCGCTCCCCCCACGCCCTCATTTTACGCCATGGACACACGGAAGACGGCAAAGAAGAGAAACTTCTTTGAGAAAGAGAAAGCGAAACCAGGGAAGTGGAAAGAAACTAAATTGATTTCTAGATTTTTATTATTAATGACGCTTATTGTTATTTAGAAGAAGAATGTCGTTATTATGTGTATTATTATTATTATTATTATTATTATTATTATTATTATTATTTAAAAGAAGAAGAATATGTCATTTTTATTATTTTGTCAGTCTGAATTATTTTTTGGTCATTGAAAGCCTTTCATTACTAAACCCAGTCCGTGCACACCTGCCGGGCCTAACCCTGGCCTAACCATCGTTTCAAAGAATAGTACAACGGCGAGCGCGTCGAGTATTAAACGCCTCGTCCGTTTGGGGAGGTGCGCGCGCAGTCTGCGGAGACTCGCGCTGCGGAGCCAGGCGAAAGTATAAACAAGGCTTGAAACGTCAGGTAAAGCGCACAGGCTCGGAATACATATGCCTACAAATCAAATGCTTTGGTAAAGTCACACAAATTAAACATTGAAGTCAATGTTGCACAAAAATAAACACTGAAGTTTATAATTACTATGTTTTTTTTTTTGTTTTTTTTTACAGTGGGTCATAATAGATCATATCTTTTAGTTTGTCAGTGCGTTTTGTGGTGTTAGGAATTGTTTTTCTGCGCATTCCCGCACTCAAAACGTGCGTACACCACCTCCCGAGCTGGCGTAGGATTTGAGCGTGCCGTACGCCAACGTCCATATTGATAAATCTCAAAGTCACCGTGGTTTTGGGTGTACGCTGGAAATTTGGTGTACGCACTTTTGATAAATGAGGGCCAATGTGAGTGTATGAAATCACAAATCCGATACATATCTTTACCGTATTTAAATTAACAACATAATCAGGTCAAGTAAAAAGTAAAAAGGTGAACCATTTTATCCACTCTATAAGACAAGTTAGAGGCATCTGTTATTCTCTCAAAATTGCATCATTAGACAATGAGGACCAAATACTCAGTGAGATTATACCAGTCCATATTTATAAAATAAATAACTACATAAAGATAGAGAAATGTAGACAACAATAGAGAGTCTCAGAGCACCAGAAATACTACTCACATAACAAATTACCCTAAAAAAAGGTCTGATATCAAATTCTTCATTGAGGCCTCTAGGAGCTAAAGTATTTAACGTATATATCCAAAATAATTCTCTCTTTAAGAGTATGTTATCAACGTTACCCCCCCCTACGTAGACACTTAATAGTCTCTATTCCCACATATTTTAAACTAGATACATTGTATTTGGTATTCATGAAATGTACAGCAACAGGGCTAGATATAACACCATTTATGATAGCACTGCGATGTTCCGAGATCCTAGTTTTCAATGTCCTAGTGGTCTTGCCTATATATGATAATCCACAGGGGCATGTCAGCATATAAATCACATTGGTAGTAGAGCAAGAAATGACCTCTTTTATCCTATATTTGTTGCCATTATGTGGGTGATTAAATGTGTTGGTTTTATAAGTAAAATGACATTGTTGACATCTTCCACATGGGTAGTTCCCAGTAGGTAGCCTATGTTGTTCAGGAAATGAGGAGTTATTATAGAAGGTACGTCAGCTCGTACTAGTCTATTGCGTAGATCAGGTGGTTTTTTAAATACCACTCGAGGAGGATCTTGGAAACAAGATCTTAGTGTTGGATCCGTATTCAGAATGTGCCAATGTTGTTTAATGGCACCCTCTATAGCTTTAGCTACCGGTGAGTACTGGATGGCGCATACTATTCTCTTGTCATCCCTATTAATCTTTTTCTTTTTTAGACAATCCAACTGTGATAAATTCGCAAAGCGTGTTGATGCATCATTAATCCAAGATTCCTTATATCCCCTTTCTCCAAAGCGTTTTAAGATTTGTTAAATATTGCATGGATGTATAATAATATTAGCAATTGTATTGCTGTCTTCATATTACTACATGAAAATAAATATCTTGTAATAAGCATCAGTCAGAATATATATATATATATATATTCTGACTGATGCTTATTACAAGATATTTATTTTGGCCCTAACTACAGCCTAGTGTTTTATTCTGTCACATATTTATATAGCTGCGTTGAGACCAAATATCACTCAGTTGATCAGTGATGTTCTCTCTCACCGACAATGTTGTAGCTTCCTGCATTACATTTATTTCTGACTGATCTAACTCCCATTGCTTGTAGTAGTAGTAGTAGTAGTACTTTATTGGTCCCAGTTGGGAAATTAAAGTGCATTAGCATCAATACATGAAGACAGTAAAGTACTCGCAGTACACACAAAACATACAATACACATTTAATAAATAAACAAATAGCCATCATCTTGTTAGAAGTTTAAGAAGGACAAAAAAGAGTAAAATATAAAAACAGGTCAGACAATAAAAGCAATAATGAATATTTTATGTCTGATAATTAACTGCCTTAAGTACAGCTATACGATGACCTAATTCCTAGACCTCGGCACAGGATAGATGAGTTGTAAAGTCTCACAGCAGTAGGCATAAATGACCTCCTGTAGCGTTCTCTGTTGCACCGTGGCTGGATCAATCGGTTGCTGAATGTAAGGTATTGTTTGTGATGTTCAACAGCTTGGACATTATTCTCCTATCTGTAACAACCTCAAACATGTCCAGATCCACTCTAATGACAAAGCCCGCCTTCTTAAAAAGCTTATTCAGCCTTTTGGTATCTCCAGCTTTAATCCCAGTGCCTCATCACACTATGGCGTAAAACAAGTCACTAGCGATGACAGATTGATAGAACATGTGAAGCATCTTGCTACACACATTGAAGGACCTGACCTCAAGAAATAGAGTCCGCTCTGGCCCTTTTTATAGATCGTTCTGGTGTTTTTTGTCCAGTCAAGTTTGCCATCTATGTGGATCCCCAAATACCGATAGGAGTCCACTATCTCAACGTCTCTGCCGTGAATAGAAATAGGTGAGGGATGGTCTTTTTTCCTTCTAAAATCAATTGCCAATTATTTTGTTTTATTTACATTTATTTGTAGATGGTTCACTCCACACCACTTCACAAAATTGTTGACCAGAGCTCTATATTTCGTCTCTTGCCAGCCCTCAATGTAACCAACAGCTGAATCATCTGAAAACTTCTGGAGGTGGCATGACTTCGAGTTGTAATTGAAGTCTGAGGTATAGGGGGTGAATAGAAACAGAGACAAAACCGTTCCCTGAGGAGCACCCATGTTGCTCACCACCTGCTCAGACACACAGTTCTGCAGTCTCACAAACTATGGTCTGCCTGTGAGGTAGTCCGTGACCCAGGAGATTATGGAGGAGTCCACCTGCATAACATCCATTTTCCTTCCCAGTAATGCTGGTTGGATGGTGTTGAAGGCACTGGAGAAGTCAAAGAACATTATACTCACAGTGCTGCCAGCCCTGTCCAGATGTGAATAGACCCTCTGCAGCATGTAGATGATGGCATCGTCCACACCCACCTGAGGTTGGTAGGCAAACTGTGAGCCAGGACCAACCTCTCCATGGTCTTTATAATATGGGAAGTCAGTGCTACTGGTCTATAGTCGTTTAGAAGGGTGGGGCGCCGTTTCTTTGGTACTGGAACAAGGCAAGATGTTTTCCAGAGCACCGGAACTCTTTCCAGGCTAAGACTCAAGTTGAACAGGCGCTGGAGCACTCCACTCAGCTGGTCGGCACAGGCTCTTAAGACTCTGGGACAAATGCCATCAGGTCCTGCTGCCTTACCCTGGTGAAGTCTCCCCAGCTCCCTCTTAACCTGATCCTCTGTGATTGTCAATGTGGCCTGACGGTTGTCAGCAGTGAAGAGTGTCTGAGAGGGAAGCTGCTGGGGGAGTTGAAGGTGAAAATGATTGTTGTGGGTGGTCTCTATCGGTACAGTGGAGAAACTGTAGGGGGATGTGCATTGGAGAGCAGTCTGGGGCCCTATATCAAACCTGTTGAAGAACTGATTCAACTCGTTAGCCATCTCTAGGTACCCCTCCGTTGCAGTCCCTGGCTGTTTAAATTGTTGTGTCTCTGGCCATCCTGATTACTATTAGCAGAATTGTCTAGGGGTGCAGTTCCATCTATTCAGGACCTCTTTTGATCAGAAACACCATCAGCTCATCATGGATATGAAAAATGAAAAATGAAAATGTGCTTGACTGCCTTTTTGACCTTTTGGCAATATGAACTTATTTTTATTGGAATAATTTGTCAGGTATACACTCTCCAAACTTTCCGCAGTTCACAGCGCGCAAAACAAAAAGCTGTAAGCTGTCACCATGTATTGCCCTTGTTAACATACAACTGCCGGAACGCAAAATCTGACATTTTCCTGACCAGCATCCAGCAGGATCTGGCTCAAATTAATCACAGAGTGCTTATGTATTATGTGAATGATCATAATGCACACAGGCCATTGTTTTACCTTCACTTATTGACACACACCTACACACACACACAGGGGTCTTGAATACGTCTAATCGCCAGCAATCTCTCTACACAGAGACCTCTCTCTATCTCTGCCAATTCAAACTCGCATCATTACTAGCACATTCTAGAAAGGACATTTTCTCCCAAAATTATCAGCCCTATTGTAACGGGTTATTGAAATAATGCAGCTTTATTCATAGCGGCTTGAGAGGGTGAGAGATAATGAGTGGATACATCTGCTACCAATCACATGTCCTCCAGTCCAACACACTACACATCTGGCAGCCCGAGCTGAGGTAGGAGGGAGTTTTTGTCAGTGAGCACATCCTTCCATATTTCCTCTGCTCCTTTACCCCATTACTCAAGTCTGTCGTTCAGATAGTCAGTCCTCCATCTCTATTACACATCTGCGAACATGCAGCTGACATGACAGACATGATGAGGTGCATCTGTTTCAGAAGGTGAGTGTAGTCTAAAAAGCAGAGGCAGAATGTAGAATACATAAATGAAAGAACCCAAAATGTCACTAGATTGCTACTGTACACTTTCTACACTCGCTCATTAGCAATTATGTTCAACTTTGTTTCACCAGCAGTCACAGTCACTCAGTTAGCTCAATTAGCCACTATTCATAAAGAACAGTTGACGTCTGGTTTCTTTGTCATGATTTTGAGGTTGTAGAAAGAGCCAGGTCCATTAGAAATCTAGCGGAAATACAGCAAAGTGGACTTTGGAAAGCATAATTGGATCTGAAATTCTCATTAGTCAGTGGATGTCAATGTCAGAGCATTATCCAGCAAAAGTTTTAGTCGTAAGATACAGTGCACTTTCACAAACCTTGCATTGTTCCTCTATGTCCTTGCTCCATTTGAATCAATGCTTCCAAGTGACTATGACATACAAGATCAGAAAAACATTAATGTTTATGGGTCAGTGGGGCAGTACCCTCAAAGGTATATGTACCTTTTACCCCTACAACAGGGTGCATATTAATACCTCAAGAGTACATATTAGTACCATAACAAGTATAAACTGGGTATAGATGCTGCCTTTAAGGGTAAATAAGGAACAAAGGTGCACCCATGATGGTAGTGCCCCAGTGATATATTTTTGAAAATTTTGTTTTACAACAGGCATGTTTATATACACTATTTTCTTTTGTCAATCCAAATAAATCCAACCCAATTTCAGATTCTGAAATCTCTATGTACCCTAGACCAGTGCACATTCATTAAACATTAGCCCTGCTCACACCACCAGCGACACGCAGTGGCAAAACGTTTGGATCCCATTCATTTTCAATGGAGAGCTGGCGACTTCCGGTGACAGACAGTGACCGCTGATGACAGGATGTGGGCATGTCCAGTGACGAGACAAAGTTGAAAAATGTGTAACTTTATACAAATGAACAGCGACTTTTGGGAGTGACAGCCAATACAAGACACAGCTCACGTGAATCTTCGCCTCTATCTGAATTAATTGTGATATATATATAATGCCCTCTAAATCTATAAGTACCATATGTAAACATCACAGCACTGCACATGTGAGATTTTTGAATCCGATTGAGAAAGTTGTTAGATCCAAGGGTTTCCATGGCTTAAATTATTCTTGTTAAACAGATTAAGATCTACACCACCCATTTCAATCAGATCGGAATTAATTTAGGATCAAGCTCAATCGAGGGTGGCACGGTGAGCCAGGCTCTTTCTGTGTAGAGAATGTTCTCCATGTGTTGTCGTGGGTTTCATGGTGCTCTGGTTTCCCCCATTATCCAAAGACATGATAGGTGAATTAAAGACAGTAAATAGCCTGTAGGTATGGTTGAGATTGTGATACCCATGTCTGTGTGTGTTAGCCCTGTGATGGACTGGCCATCCATCCATGGTGGTTCTTGGGATAAGCATACCCCCAACACCAAACATAAAACTGTTTTTTTTATTTTTTATTAAGCTATCATCCAATTGACCTATCGGTAAGCCCCTCCCCTCGAACGCAGATGAGCCAATGGCAGTTGAGTATCAATTGCACGGAGACCGGAACTCGGACATCTTTAGGTTTCAGCGCCATAGAGAAACATTGGACGATCCGAAGCTCTCATCGGTTTGATGGTGTTTATGCTACAAAAATGGTAAAACGATGTGTACTTGTAACACTGATTCTAGGTATCCTGAGATTTTATTTTATTCCATTTCCTAAACCTAAACAAGACAGAGCAAAATGTCTGCTTTGGCTTAAGCTGTGTATTAATCCAATGATGTGGGTGCAGTAACCTAGTCCTTAAGTATTCAACCCCAATCCCAATGAAGACGAAATGAAAATGTTAATTTTCTGATTGTCATACTCTCAATCAGTTACAAATAAAGTTAGTGAGTCCATGCTAACGTACAAACCTAAATAGCTAACTGTTCTCACGTCATGTACAGACTGGTGTACAATTCAATGCCTCTCCATATTAAGCTGGTTAAACGTAAATTAATTTAATTTACCCTGCGGCACATGAACAGTGTTGATCCTGGACGTTGTCATCTGCGATCGTGACAACCGTAACATAAGGGCTTCTCCCACTTGCATTGTGATCACTTCCAAATGAATCTGGTTACCCACCATATTTATTTTAAAATCTTTTATATATCCCTCCATGGCATATTTAAGTCCAACATGAATGCTCCTTGACGAGAGGTGGTCCTTCTGTGTCCAAAATGTATCAAAACATCTTGGGACAAGGTTTAGCAAGTTAGCAACTCCGAGTTAGATATTGTCCGAGTTAGCAATAGTAACAAAAGAGTCTCACTTACGATAGGTCAATTATAAAATTAATTATTAGGTTGCATTTAAACGCAAGTGCATAGATTGGTCAATATCTCAGCCAACACACCCAGAAAAGGGAATTTATTTAATATGCATCAGAGGGAAGAGTTAGCTAAAGTAGCCCATACATCTCATCAAGTCAATCCACTACCTTCATAATCAGACTTTCACTATTGCGCAAAGACACACACACACACACACACACACACACACACACACACACGACATTGAAGTTGTACAATAGTTTTACAGAAATCCCTGCATGACTCCATGTCAGTAGTCCAGCATTAGCACCTGGGTGATTTCAGTTCACCTCAGGTGTTCGACTGAATGAATGGATCTGTCTGTGTAAGCCTGAGCCTGCGGTTGAACTTTTATGTCTTCCTGTGTGAGTTCATGCTGGTGATACTGGTATCCACAGAACATCAAAGTCCCAACAAAGCCTATGATGCAAGCTTGCACACACAATGGTGTTGGGGTAGGCCTAATGCTGTTACACCGCACCAGAGCTCAGGAAAAAACCTTTACACGTACACACACATATTCAGTTACACAAACTTAACAACAGCTAAATGAGGACACTAAACTTTAAGTTCTGATCTACATGTCTGTGAAATCAGAACCAATAAGACAAAGCCTTGATACAAAGCCTTATTAATTATATTTCTAAATCCCTAAGGGTTAAACCTGAGTTAATTCTTAAGCTATTTAACTTAGAACAAATGAAGATGCTCAGAAAATGAGTATAAGTCTTTCATTCTCAATATCCGTCAAATCCGTCAATGTATTTTATGAAAACTTCACCTCTGAGTCCAAGCATTATAAGCCAAGGAAGGATCTGACGGTTGAAAGAGAATGTCTGTAAAATCGGAGAAAGGTCGAGTCATTTCAGTTGTTGGCAGCTGCTCCGGTGGCTGAGGTGAACGAATGGAAATTGCATTCAGAACAAGTGGCTTTGACCACCTGGGCTGTTGGATAAGATACAACGTGTGCAGTTAGGGCCTCTTAAAAATGATAAACTCAGATTTCACAGATCTTCTGGTCTCTGATAAATGTACTGCATTTCATTTGAGCTGGGAACAAACTATCCAAAAGAAACAGAATATTCAAAGAGGGAAAAATAATTGGAACATGAAAAGTGGGCGTTCTCCTCTACAAAAATGGAATGAGACCTGAATGTAAAGTTCATGCGAAGTTCCCGTCCAAGACTCTGCCGGAGCCCACTATTTGACGTGGAGGCTGAAAGTCAGGTCATGACATTTTGATACATCCCAATGGTAACACTTTTTATCAAATTACCTGCAATGCCTAAATAGCTAGATGATGTCAACAAACAAGAAAGGTCAATTTAAAGGCATAGAAAGTTATTACATTTAAATGAAAAGTTATCACAAAAACATATTTTGCTTTTCTTTGGTATAACATGCACTGATGAATTGTGCACAACAGACTTAAAACAGACACCCTTATGCGTGCAGTGGGTTTGATGGGAGGGTTATTGAGAACGAAAGGTGGAAAGTCACGTGAGAGGAGGCAGTGCCTCCATCGCACTTTGATTGGATATGATTGGTTCATGTGATAAATCCCACCTCTTGTTTTTGTGCGTGTTCTCATCGGCCTGAATGAAGAAAATGATGGCGTTAATGACTAATTAAAAATAAGTAAACAACTTAGAGATCACCGCTTTATGTCACGTCAAAATCAAACTTGAAATGTCCTGAAAACATGATGACTGTGTATGGGTTTTAGTGAGCATTCAGCTTGGGGAAATTAAGGTACATCTTCACGTCTGTGACCAGTGTATACAAGCTTGATGACTGCTGAAAATAAGTTGGCTATCAAAAAGAACAGCTGAACATTAGTTCACAAATAATATATATGTAGTTTAAATTGTTACTGCCTTTAGCTATTATTTTGGAATAAATGTAGAAATGAGTAAAATCACTAACTTGCTGAAATTTATACTTGGTTTTTCTATTTATTAAAACCAAGTATAAATTTCATCATACTTCATAGTTATTGCAAAAAATACAAAACAGAAATTGTATTTGGTCTCTCTTTTTTATGTAATGTTTATTTAACCAGGAAATTAAGTGTTATTGACATAAATGTACATTTGATATACAGTGAGGACTTTGCCTCATTTTAAAACACCACCGCACACCACTAGTGCACAATAAGACAAGGAAGGTGTATTAATAAAGTAAAAAGGGACAATATGATAAAAACTGCGTAACTGTACTCTGTCAAACAATATTTCCCTTGGAATATAAACTGTATAACTTCACTTAAATGGCTTGCCCACATTCTTTTCAGGGCTTTTTTTTTTTTAGTTTACTGGCTCAATGTAGTATTCTGAAGACACAACAGGAAGTATTTGGCCACATCAGACAGATTTCAGTGAGTTTTGGTAGCATATTTTCCTTTCCCAGTGTTGCCTCCCCCACCCGCGTCTCTTTCTCATTTATTTCTCTTCATCTCTCACCATGAGGGATTCCCCTAGGCTGTTCCCATCTTGGTCTCCCAAATACAGCCCAAAAATAAAGCCCTAAAACCTGCCAAAACAAGATTAGGTAAAATAAAACCGACAAGCAGGATGTTAAAATAAACCCTTTTCCACTGATGGTGGCCAAGACGTCTATTATGTGAGATGAATGGTGTTTAAGGGCCTACTGTGCACTGTAGGGTAAGTACAGGAGAGAGTGAGGAAAATGCAGAGGAAATAAGTGGGTAGTGTCAGAGTGCTTAGCCTTGTTCTGGGTGAAATAGTCTCCAAATGATAGTTCTCATTTAAGCTCGATCATAGCAGAATGGCCACAGGAACCAATGTGTGGCAAAAACAACACATAAAATTTGTTGACAAAACATTTTGGTAAGTTGAGTGAATGGTTACATGCTACATGCTCCGATCAGATGTGTAATGTGACTAGAGATGCAATGTAGTGGATAGATACGATTTTCTGGGGGGAAAATGTGTGGTTTCTGTCCATGCAAAAGTCACTACAACAATGTCAGGGTGTTGCTAGTGGTTGCTCAGCTGTACTGAGTATGTTTGAACAAGTTGCTTTGTGGTTGATAGGGTGTTATTGGTGGTTTCCAATGAGTTGCTATGAAGTTACTTAGATGTGCTGAGTGGTATGTAGGCTAGCATATTGCTGTGCAGTTGCTAGGGTGTTGTGGGTTGATATGTGCTTGCATACAGTATCTCTTCTGAGCATAGATATGTATATGTAGATGCCTTATTAGGGACTGCTTCTATGGGCAGCTATGTGTAAGCCTTTCGCCATCCTGGAATGGTCAAATCAGGTTCATTTGCACTTGAGAGCAAGTTCTTCATGCCTTAAAAGAAAGTTTGAATGTAACTCAACACCCTTGTCTCATGTAGTATACACGGAACCATGAATATTCAAATTAGCCCTGCCTCCACTCACTCACACCAGCTCAGAGATCCACTCGCTTAACTCAACGTTTTAAAATGCATAACTTTTGCTACGGTTACGCCTGTCGTCTACACTACTCCAGCGTTTTCGACCCTCGAAAATGGAGACTTACAAAAATGCTACAGATCCCGATTTCGTTTGATATCTCCGGGGTTGTGTTTCAGTGTAAACGGACCAAAACTGAGACTTTTGGCTTGACTACGTATTCAAATAGCTACTAATTTGTTGCTAATGTTACACAAACCATGTTCCCGTTCACTTTCTCAGTCTGCCTTCTAATAATCAGCATCCCTAGAAACGCATTGAACAACTTTAAACATCAGTGGAGAAAGGCATATAGTTCATCATAACTTCGTAATATACATCATATACATAATTCACCCGCTATATTGCTAAAACTACCTGATTTTTCATATAAACAGAAAAAAAAAATACCAGGATAACCTGGCTTCTCTTGAGACTCCACTGCTTTCCAGTTAATGATATGCAAAAACCCAGCCCCCACATTGACGTGATTGGTTGCAAGGTAGTTTGTGACGTAAGAAACACCAGCGATTTCAAACCGCGTTTTTGTGACTGTCTTTGGTTCACTGGAGTTTTAAGGAGAAAATGCTCAGTAATGGTGTTGACTTATGAATATGCACATGGTTTGTCTTAAAGCATATTAAAAACACCACAGAAATATATTAACAACATTAAAAACATGAGGAAGAACATTAACAGTTGCCAATTTTACCAATTGTTAAACAGAAATATGTAAGAAATAATTTACATGGGGGCATTGAATAATTAAAAAATAATGCACACTCGAGGTGCTAATGCGTTCATGATCCAAAGCAGAGTGAATCATTTTTCAATAATTAAACAGACCACAATCATTTATACTGCTTATATCCAGGTTACCACAGCTCAAGATATTGGGATTTATTCACTAATAATTGCATTCACTATTCGTATTTATATTTTATGTGTGTGATTTTTGCGTACGAATGGTTTTAGTTGTTCCTGTATTTTTTCGTAAATTCAGAATATATTTTAGAAAGAAAGTTATTGGTGAATCATGATTTGTTCGTGAAAACTTTTATACGCAGATTTCACGATGCGTACGCGTGCTATGTGAATGACACCCATTGTTCAGATGTTTTATTTCAAGATATTAGATTTTAGCCATTAAAACGGTTGTACGCATAACAAATTTCTTATGCATCTCATCCCAAGCCTCCATTGTTAACTCCATTTTAGAACTAGTGACGGAGGCTAGAGAAAGAGAGAGAGATTAAACATAAGTCTGTGTGGCTCTCAAAAGTGTTCGGCAGCAGTGTCTCTACTAATAGCTAAACTGTACGTTTAACTGCTTCAAAAACAACGACGTTGCTACCACACTACTTAGAAATGTCATGTAACTTTTCAGTTGTGAACAATTTTATAGAAAAAGTTGATCGCAGGGCAGCGCTGACAATACATTTCTGTGCACATGTATGTTTTCGAGTGTGTCAGTACAGTACGTGTGCATGAGAGAGAGAGAGAGAGAAAGAGAGAGAGAGGGACAAAGCATGCTTTCCATGAATAATAAAAGGAAATTTGGTGGGAAAAGTATGGAAATTGTTTTTATTTTTATCCTTTTGTTCGCTTAGGTCTGTTGTGGCAAAAATTCATTAAACAATCATCAACTGCGTAAGAGACACTCTGAAATTCAAATGATCATTAAAAAGTATTTTATTCTTGCAAGAAGGCCCAGTTGTCACACAGAAGTCACCAGTACAGTCTGTGGAACAAGTGCGACAACGAGGGAGGAAGAAACAGAGCCTTTATATCTTTTCCAAGGTCTCTTTATTCCTACAAACTCAGAAGTCCCAAATGGGACCACCTCTGATCCCAAGGGGTCAGAGGTTCCCTTTTCAGCTCTCTCCCCCTTTGTCTCACAGTGTTCACATTAGTTCAGAAACACAAGTCAGCTATAATATTATTTCAAAGTCTTACTGCAAATGGAGATTCATACTGCAGTCAATGAAAATAAAAAAATTCCATTACAGGTCCATTTGCTGTTGTAATGTAGACTGTAAGGATCTTTGAATTAACTTAAATAATAATGGCAAAGTAATATGACTGCAATGCGATCTACAGGCCTGGAACTACTTCATAGCTTCATACTATTGGTTTGTCAACCAATCAGAATCAAGCATTCAACAGCTCTGTGGTGTGTGTGTGTGTGTGTGTGTGTGTGTGTGTGTGTGTGTGTGTGTGTGTGTGTGTGTGTGTGTATATATATATATATATATGAATTAATGCATTTTGCATAATGTTGAGGTGGGACAAGTCGGAGCTCTCAGAGTTGTAATTACAAGTTCAACAAGGATGTGAGCTGTCAATTTCAGTGATCGAGCCCTTGGTTAAGTTCAAACCCCTCTGAGTAAAAATCAATGAGTTTTCCAAGATGCCACAACATTGTGCAGCTTCTGGTTGACTGCAGAGATTTCAATTCCCAAAGAAATGGGACAACCTTTCACAAGTGAGAATGTGTTGGTTTGCATCTTTTTATATATGTTAACTCAATGTTACAGGTTTTTAAACTATGGTAACTTTTTAATGTCGTGTTAGCTAATGCCTTCGTCTTGTTATATTGTGCTAAAGATAAACAAAATTCTATGAAAATCATCTGCTGAAGTCTATTGCAGATATAGAAATCCATACATGCGTATAACTGTGGTTGTAGATGCTAGAGCTGTCGCAATAACCGCAATATTGTAATACCATGATACAAATAATAGCCCAACAAAATTATTGTCAGGTTTATATTCTGTTATGTGGACCCTTATTTTGACATTCTATTCGGTTTCCTTTATTTCCTGTTTCCTCGCTCTGTTTAGTTTTGGTTTCATTGGTTACTAATTACATCCTCATTTGCTTTTGTAGTTACGCATTGGTTTCACATGTCTAGTTTACTTTCCATTGCTCTATCCCTGTTTATATAGCCCCGTGTTTCAGTTGTTCTTAGTCAGTTCTTGTGTGGTTTGCATTATTTTTCTGTGTGTGTTTGATTTATTAATAAAGCCAAAATCTCCATCTTCATGCGTGCTGACCGCATCGTAACACTTATTTATATAGCAATAAATAAATAAATAAATAAATAAATAAATAAATATCATGTGTCATATATCGCAGATCGTGATATTGAGCAACTCAAATTCACCGCAAGGGAAATTCCTTCAGTCTGACAGCCCAAGTAGACGCACAGTCAACTTGCTCTTGAGTGTTCAAGGACAATGGCTGCATCTGAAGTAGGCAGGGGCGTTTCCTCCTCCGAGGAGGCATTGGAGGCAGTGCCTCCTCAAAAAAAATTGGATGAGAAAATAATCCATATTATAAAAATAAACCAATGCAAATATTACAAAATGTGACATTAGAAGTGTATAAATCACTAGTTTTTCTAAAGTAACACTATCCAACAGCAACACCAGCAGCCCATTGAGTTTTACCAGACCCCTTAAAGCCTGCCATGGGTTTGGTGGGGGTTAACAGAATAAATGTGAGAAAGTTGAATGAGAGGAGACAATACCTCCATCATGCTATGATTGGATATGATTGGTCCGCGCAATAAAACCTGCCTCTTTTTTTCCGTGCAGGTTCGCAAATCGATCTGAATGAACAAAAAGTAAGTAAACAAATCACCCACTTAGATATCACCGTTCTATGTCACGTCAAAATAAACTTGAAATGGCCTGAACACAAGATGACTATGGGTTAAAGGTTTGGTAAAATTTCTAAATAAAAACAGAAAAATGCTCAGTAGCACTAAAAATTACACAAACATTTTCACTAATCATTACTGTAGAGTGCCATTAAAGACTTCTAGACAGCAGACGTCACGCCTTCCTGGGTGGCGCGAGTGCAGTAGAGGCAGACAGTCTGAGGAACGGGTTCACAGGCACATGCGGGCAATGCCCGGATGCTTGGTTTAATGAAAGAGAGAGGGTCATGATGATGGCTCTATGTTTTAAACGAGCAGCTGGAAAAATCAGTTCCTGGCAGTAAATTATAGCACTGCTGGCATATTTATACACACTGTGGTCATACTGTATCTGTAGCATAGAGAAACTAGTACACTCAGAATGAAACTGCATCAAATTTCTCTTTCTAGGTAGTTTCTAGTCTGTCTGCAATATTTTTGCAGCCCAGGATTTAATTTACCAACATTTTTGGGGTTGAAATTGACATTTTATCCGTCGTAATAGAGCCATTTACAGTATTCAGTAGACATCAAAACAGTACTCTGCTGGGACCACTGTACAGTAATGTATCAGATATATCAAGCTTCATGAATATGGTAATCATTTAGTACTAGGGGTAATACTGACAAAAAATTATATTTCAGTATTTTCTGGAATTTTGTCAGTAATGATAATTAGACAGTACTTCACTGAATGTGTCTCTGTGCTTGTTCATTGGCTGGTTTAGGCCCACAAGTATCCCTCATGGACAGGTGACTCTCAAAGCTTTTAATATTCTTCATATTCTGTGTGGTGGTTACTTTTTTAATTAAGGGGCGATATTTGCCACCTCAAATTTACCTTTATAAGTGCAATTTTTTCTAACCTTGTTAGATTTCTGCATCATCTTATATGTCAAATGCTTACATTAAATCGAAAAAATCTAATAAGACACCATAGTCTTACCTGTTAAATTTAATCAAAAGTAACAAAATCCATTTTTGCACTGCATAAGTGGCACAGAATGTGCATCTAAAGCACCATGTATATGTACAACCCCATTTCCAGAAAAGCTGGGATGTTTTGTAAAATGCAATAAAATCAAGAATCTGTTATTTGTTAAAGGCACAATATGTAACTTTTTTGCTTTAAAAATAGCAAAAATCACTATATCTATATTATATATATATATATATTTTGTGTACTTACATTATCCCGACTGTTTCCAACAACTTTCAAACCAGGATAAATTTGTAATTTAATTCGAAGACACGTCCCGTTTCTTTATTTCCGTTTTGTCGCCGTCAATGACGTCATATCCGCGTTGTCCCTGGTTTCCGCTCGTACTGCCATAGCAACCAGAGCCCTCTGATAGTAACCAAAGCGACAGACGTGGACAACTGTTAGTTTGCAATGTCTATTTGCACGCTGTTGTTGTTTCGTTCAAACATTATGGACCATGGCAAGCAGACTTTGGATAAAAAAGGAGAACTAAAATCAATATCAGCGCGGTGTTTTGGAGATGCGTAGAGCTCCCATAGACAGTATATAAACGAGAGCTCCACGTCCGAGACTTCGACCGCTCCTACATGTACTTTATTAAACAGGTGAGCACATTTACATAAAACTAATCAATGTTATATAGTTCAACAATGATAAAATGTTAGAATATGATCTGTATGTTATTCTAATGTTGATCTAGCTTACTGCTAGTCTCATACAGACAAACTAACACATACATTTCAACACATTCAAATGCAGTTTAGTGTGATAGTGTAATGTTAGACCAAGTGAAACAGCGCTGCGTTACCTGTCTAATAAACTGACCTGTGAGTTGTAATTCTGCACTTGCGTGTAGTTCGGTAGAATGAAATGTCCATATTCCTTTTATATCCACGGGACTCGCGTCGCGTGTGGAGCTGATAGCTGTCTCTCCCGAACTGCTTCATATCACAGTCATGATAAAAAACATCGATGTATTCAGTCATCCATAAACATTATTAGATCGGTCGGCTTGACGTTGATGACAAGATCCATAATTCTTAGCAAATGTTGCATCATCAAACTACGCCTTTGTTATTGTAAAGAAGTTAGCGACCACTAGCGGCGAAAAATTTACATACTGTACGTTTAATTCTCTTTAACCTTTATTTAACTGACAAATGTACAAGGAAAAGATTTTCAAAGTTTTCACTGAGCAACTTAAGTGTAGTTTGTAAATAGAAACACATTTTAATTTTGATGGCTGCAACACACTCCAAAAAAGTTGGGACAAAGGCAAAATAAAAGTGAAAAGCTTACAGAATATCTCATTTAAACTGTTTTGAAACAGTCCACAATGACCAGGTGAACTGGTAAGTCTCGTGATTTAGTGTAAAAGGAACATCTCTCTTTTTTTTTTTTTTTAAGCAAAGATAGGTAATGGCTCATCACTTTGTGCCAAATATCATGAGAGAATTGTCAAACAATTCAAAAATCACATATCTATATGCAAGATTGCAAAGAATTGATGTCTTTCACCATTTACCATAAAAAAATAATGTGAAAAGATTCAGGGAATCCAGAGAAATCTCAGTCTGTGTAGGGCAAGGCAGGAGACTTATGTTGAATGTGCGTGACCTTTGAGCTCTCCGAAGGCATTGCATGAGAAACCATCATGCGACTCTATTAAATACAGCCACATGTGCTCAAGAGAAAATGGAAAACCATTTTCACTGAACACAGTCTGACATTACATCAAGAAATGCCACTTGAATCTCTGTTATGCAAGGAGAAAGCTATACATCAGTTCTATGCAGAGATGCCGGCGAGTTCTCTGGCCCGAGCTCATCTCAGATGGTCTAGAAGACGGTGGAAATGTGTGCTGTGGTCAGATGAGTCAATGTTTCAGTTTGTTTTTGGGAAAAACAGACAACGAGTTCTCAGTCCAGACTTTCATCAGCGACAGGTGCAAAAGCAAACATCTGTCCTGGTATTGGGGGGCATCAGAGCAAACGGCATGGGTGACTTGCATTTGTCTGAAGGTACTATTGACATGGAGGCATATATTGGGAATATACAGAAACATTTAATGGCATCAAGATGGCATCTTTCCTGGGAAGCAAGACAATGCCAGGCCTCATTCTGCACATGCTAAAACTGAGTGGTTTCTAGACACTCCGCACCATAGAAGGGATGTGCCTGACTGCAGTCCAGATCTGTCTCTTATGAAAACGTAAGGCCCATCATGAAAAGGACAATCGGACAGTGACGACCACAGACTGTTGAGCGAGCAGTCTTGTTTCAGTTAAGATTGGGCAAATATTCCGCTTGAAAAACTGCAACAAGTAGTATCCTCTATTCCCAAAGGATTAAAAAGTGTAATTAAATGGAAAGGTGATGTGAGAGTGGTAAACATACCTCTGTCCCAACTTTTTTGGAGTGTGCTGCAGCCATCAAAATCTAAATTTGTTTATATTTACTAAATACACTTAAGTTGGTCTGTGAAAACTTTGAAAATCTTTTCTTTATTTTTTGTAAGTTAAATAAAGGTTAAAGAGAATTAACAAAATCACAGATTCTTGATTTTATTGCATTTTACAAAAAATATTGAAATGCTGTATAAAATCAATATCACATTTGCAATTGTGCTGAGATTTGGGAAAAACAGCATAAGCACAGTAACTAAACCATGGGCATTTTTGCGCTATATCGAATTTTGGGGTCAATCGAACTACATTGTAAGCAGGCACTCTCAAAGCGAGTTTTTTTATATTGTTTGTTTGCAAAGTGAGTGACTTACTCAATAACACCAGCTTTAACATTGTTAAACTATACATCTTGTACACTCCAATTTAGTACCATGGTATATATCACAATAGTGCTGGTCTAAATAAAAAACATGGTTTTACCATGCTTTCTTGTTATTGTAAATAAATAAATGTTCAAATAAATAAAAAAAACTCTAAAATTCTAAAATAATTTAGGCTTAATGCACTTAATAAACAGAGCAATTCCGTTAGATATGACTGCATACCTCAACCTTAAGCAAAATAACACCTCAATGTGAAATAACAATAACAAACAACAATACCTACCAAATCTGCGGGAGAAAACGCCCATGATGGAGCTCTCCTCCACCACCCTCAGGTCAGCCAGCAGGGCCAGCTCCAGACCTCCAGCCACAGCATACCCACCGACTGCTGCGATCAATGGTTTTGAGAGCCTCATACGCGACGGACCCTATACAGCAAACAACACACATCAGTTTATTTCTGTTCTAAATATCCTGCAAACCAATAGGTTTATAGACTCAACCCTCCACTATGAATGACATTTACAGTGACAGTTTTTAATCATCAGAAGCCGCTAACTCGCTTTTACTAGTAAGTGTTTCCAACAGTATCACATGGTTCAGAAGATTGCGTGAGTTTCACAGTCTGCACTACTCTTGGTAGTTGTCGATGGTCTCTGTCAGAACAGGCCTTAAGGCTCAGAGAGGGTGGAAAATGGTCATGTAAAACTATTTTTGCTGCAAGAAACATTCATTAGTTATAATATTACAAGCTGAATTAAAAGGAATGCATTATATGACTCCTTTAGTATTAATATGCAATACTGCATCTGAGAAGGACCACTCCGTACCATGGGACCACGACCACGGCGGACATCTTGCTCCAGTTTGCGGGAACCAGAGCTCTGGGCCAACTCCTTCAGATCAAATCCAGCACAGAAATTCCCTCCTGAATCAAACAAACTCAATTATACAACAAAGCAGATTAAACCATGAATGTCAGACAGCATAACATAACTTAATAGCACGAGTATCCCTTTCATGTGTTCAGGCCTACACGCTCTATTCTTATATTAATATTTTGACATGTATTCAGGTTCTAAATTACATATAAAAAGAAACTGAAGAAACTTACACATTAGAAAGAATTACCAATACAATGGCATATACTTTGGTAAAGACAAAGAAACCCTTGTGAAAAAGAAGTACACTTTAGCATACTTAAAGGGATAGTTCACCCAAAAATGAAAATTCTATCATTGTTTACTCACCCTCAAGTTGTTCCAAACCTGTATGAGTTTCTTTGTTCTGCTGAACACAAAGGAAGATATTTGGAAGAATGTTTGTAACCAAACAGATCTCAGTCCCCATTGACTACCATAGTATATTTTTTTCCTACTATGGAAGTCAATGGGGACCGAGATCTGTTGATTACAAACTTTCTTCCAAATATCTTCCTTTGTGTTCAGCAGAACAAAGAAACTCATACAGGTTTGGAACAACTTGAGGGTGAGTAAATGATGACAGAATTTTCATTTTTGGGTGAACTATCCCTTTAATCATTTGAAGTATATTATTACGATAATAAGAACTTAAAGGTCCCGTTCTATGTGATCCCATGTTTCAAACTTTAATTAGTGTGTAATGTTGTTGTTAGAGTATAAATAATATCTGTAAAATTATAAAGCTCAAAGTTCAATGCCAAGCGAGATATTTTATTTAACAGAAGTTGACTACAAAAAACGGCTGGATTGGACTACACCCCTCTACATCCTGCTTTAGTGATGTCACTAGAACCGTAACCTCCGCCCACAGGAACACAGGCTGATTGATGGCGAAATGTCAACAGACGTGGTTGATGTTTATCTATAATCGGATACCGCAAAAGTTTAATTCGAAGTTGTTAGTTTGCTCTGTCCATTTCACCACGGACTGTTTTTCTAACCTGGGATAATATCAAGCAGGCTTCTCTCAGCGTTTCATACTGACGAAGGGGGCAATTTCAACTATATTCCAGCAAGCGGTAAGTAGTGATTTAATATGGAAGTAGCGATCACTCTTCACATCGTTCGTTTCTCTTAGTAGGATAATCTTCCTTAAACTGTGATTAATATACAGAAAGTGATCAAAGAACAATCCCTTTCCAATCGCCCAAGCTATCAATCACACAGCGCGAGTTTATCTGGACACTTGCCAAAACTCGTTATGAAATCAATGACGCTGTTACACTGCACAACGAAGCTCTTACTGTATTTATCATGTTTGCATTGGTGAAATCATTAGTGAGTGCAGAAACTGCGTTGCAATGATAAGATCTTTCACGCGATCAACAGGCTGTCATCTGCTCAATGCTCATAACTGCAACCTTTTATGTGATTGAAATAGATCTAAATACTTAAAAAACTTCTCACGATTCGTTAATCCAGATAGCTGTAATAGTAAAAACGTATAATAGCTGTAATAGTAAAAGTTTTCCAGATAGTTCCACATTTAATGCCAGATATTTCATATGCAAGCATGTCAGCCAATCACAGCAGAGGGCGTTTACACTGAAGTCTCACAGCAGACACGCCCCTTCAAACAGAGTGTTCAAACCAGGGAATTAAATCAGGCTAGGAAATATGCCTTTTATTTCTAAATTATAACAATTTTTTGATCTAAAAAACATACTAACATTATAAGGGCACCCCTGGAAACATTATTAAATAATAAAAATAATCCATGGAATGGGACCTTTAAGTACAAACTGAATGTTCTGTTTTCAGACACATCACTGCAAGTTAATTTCAATTAAATTAAAATGTATTATAGGTTAAATTTATATTAATTGCAATTAGCTGACCCTATAAAGTATGACTTGAGTATATTCATTTCATAATTACTTCTGTTGTTTTCAAATATGGTTAAAGTGTACTGTCGAATGTTCTGATATGGTAAACTAAAGTATACTTTAATGTAATTTCTTTTGAAACTTGCATTTAAATGTGATGTATTATGTACAAATGTACACATTTGTAATGATTAAGTTGCATTTAGTACATTTAAAAAATATTCACTTTAAGTAACACTTTATTTTAATGTGTCATTGTTACATGTATTTACTATGGTAAATTATTCATAATTACAAGTACTGTACTAACACTAAACCAAATCCAAACCCTTAACTTAATAGTAAGTACATGTTGTTAACTCTTATTTGTGTAATTACACTGCAAAGTGTACTCCCTTTAAGTACACTTACCCTTTTATTTTATTAATATAATATTATCTGCAAGACAAGTAGTTTTTAATATACTTTAAAGATTTTAAGTACACTACAAATGCACATTCAAAATAATTAAGCGCACTTCTTCAGGGAAACACATGCTAATTACAAGTCATTTTAAACTTCAGTAAAAAGTTACGAGTTAAAACAGTCCTTCAGTGTACTTGAACAAATCATTGCCCGAACCAGCAATTATTCATAATTTAGCTGAAATGCGAACATGCCATGGACACAATTTTCCTAATGGCTTCCTAATGGACTTGTAAAATCTAGACCAGTAAGTCAGCTTGTGTAATGTGCTCAATTGCATTTTAATGTTCATTTAAATGTCTTGAGATACAGTAGATGTTAACACAAATAAGGGAATTCTTGTGTGGCCAACATTAACTCTGACACTTCTTCAAAACTCAAGCAATTACTGTCATCACACATTCTTTACATGTGTTGTCAATGTAACGTTATCTGCTGTGGTCAGTTCACCTGCAGATGGTCCTCTGGCTGGGATCCAGGTTTAGAGTGTGAGAGAAATCAAAACCTCTCGTTTAACTCGTGATAAAGGTGACTGAGGAAATTTGAGTAGGGATGGTCGGTCCAGGTTGAACAAATTATTTCTATTTAGCGTGTCCAATTTGATGGCCTGAGATAATTGTTTTCAATGTGGTAATATTTTCATCACAGACTTTGACATAACACAGGACTCTTAAAGCCATGTGCATGTCTTTTAGCAAATGAAGGCAGCAAATTGCAAAGCAATGTTAATATGCTTAAGACATAACCAAGTAAACATTTAATATCTACATTAGATCTTATGTGCCATCCTTAGAATTTGGTCTTTAAACTTCAGTTTTTGCGGTATCTCTGTATATTTCTATAGGTGCGTCGCAATCAGCTCCCTAGTTCAGTAGTCAGGGCACTGATTAGGGAGTCAACCCTGACAGTAAAGGCTGTCTCAATCGCAGAATCCTTCCAGTGCACTGAAACATTTGCTCCCTAAAAGGTCCCACAATGCACCGTGAAAACCAGGCAGCATCGATCCTCACTATGTTCCCTAAACGGAAGTTCTGAAGCGCAAAACTTAAATCCTGTGAGCCAACCTACTACACAATGACACGTGATAGATGTTTTTAAAAATAAAAAACATTATTTTATTATATTTCAGCATAAACATTCATCGCTAGACCATAATCTTGCTAATATTTACAATTTATTTACAGCTGAAATGTTGCATGTATATTTAACAAGCCAAGTATTTATCATAATGTAACTTAAATAACATTACAAGTAATGTCAGAAATATATCAGCTCTGCTGTTGTTCATAAAAACCAGTTGTGATGTTGTACAATGAGGACGTTCTCATGTCGCCGGAAATAGAGTCATCAGTGTACCAATGTGTAGTGAGTGAGCCAGGGTCCTGACCAGTGCCCGAATTCGTGAACCCGATATACTGATTCACGAGCTAGGAACTAAATGAGAC
The DNA here is from genome assembly GCF_951802725.1 of Rutilus rutilus. Classification (NCBI taxonomy): domain Eukaryota; kingdom Metazoa; phylum Chordata; class Actinopteri; order Cypriniformes; family Leuciscidae; genus Rutilus; species Rutilus rutilus. The sequence goes on from NC_140228.1 coordinate 22,563,122, forward strand.
GCACCCTATGGCATCGCTGTCGAAGAGTAATTAGCTGGTGAAGTGGATATATTTATCATGAGCATTGTAATGTTTGAAGCGGATGTCATAACAAATGTCAGTAGACCGGGAAGACTTTAAAACAAGCGGTTTATTCATAAATCCGTGAGATCTTACCTTCATGATGTGGAAATACAAACCAGAAGACAGAAAACAAACAGTGCCGCTCTGAAAAGGAGTGGGGCTACATAAAGTCTTTACAAATTTCGCAGCAAAAGTTGGAAAAAATGCAGGTGCATTTATAAACTATTCTTTGCTTTACTGCTCAATCAGACGACATTCTTCATTCTTTCCACTGACCATCAAACTGAACTGAAGTCAGCCCACTTTTTCCACAGTGTGTGACAGTAGTGTGTAACTGAACTTACCGACTCCATAAAGCACTGCCACATTAAGGCTGTTGTCCTGGTCAAAGGCTGTCAGCTCATCGGTCAGTCTCTGAGCAGTCTTTTGATTTACTGCATTACGTGCTTCAGGACGGTTAATCCCAATGACCATCACCGCACCCCTCCTTTCAGAAACCACCGTCCCACCTGTACCTGCATTAATCACGGGAGGAAACACATGAACATTTGAGCAGAATGAATCTGTCTGCAGGTACATACATAGAGTTTTTCAAACAATAAAAGATGACATAAAAAATGAAAACAAAATATTAAAATTTTCATTTATTTTAAATGTCTATGATTTTTTCATTTTGAAACCTAAGAAATGTTATTTTGAGAAATGTCTTGCTAGAAAAGTGGGACATGTGTTAACTGCTAGAGCAGTCACAGGCAATTTTGTAACAGGTGATATTCGTTTTAACAAAAATTTAGCTAAATCGGAATAACAAGGCCTAACGTTACTTCTTAAACAGCCGTTAAAATAGTAACGTTATACTATTCCAAAATCAGTCCGTAGCTTTCTTACACACACCAAGGTGTAGAATCTCTGATTTTGCCATCACAAAATCTCTGCCAGACAGGCAATGATGACAGAATGAGTTTTGTAAAACAAAGTCAAGTGTAAAGTGTAGTAAGTTTATACTGACCAGGGGTCTCATTTATAAAACTGTGCGTAGGAACCTTACTAAAAGTGTACGTGCGCCCGAAAGCCAAAAATGGCGTACGCAAAAAAATATTCAGACTTATAAAACCGTTCGTAGGCTAGAACCTGCGCAGAATTCACTTTATAAATCCCAGTCAGCGGAAGATTGTGCGCACATGCGTCTCCACCCCGAAATAACCATATATGGAGTTTACAACGCCTAGTTTTACTATGCAGATCCTCATATGCATAACATTTGCATATGATTATTCATCCATTATGATAACGTTTAACGGTACAAGACCATACAAGACACATTACATTAATAAAAATCATGTAGTTGCCTATCCTTGCCTTGTTTTTGAATACATAAATCAAATAGTGTAAAATACATTTCAGAGAAAGTTTTTCTCAATCTTTTCCACTGGCTGAATTGTATTTTTAATTGATTTATATTTTTAATGGAAACAGATAGGCCTTGGGCATTATTTGCACTTAACTATTTTCTCAGACAATCTGGTATTATCATGATAAGCAATTATCTCTGTGGTTAAAACAATAAAACACTGCACGCCACAGGTCACACAGGAAAAGTGTTCAAAAACATCGCATCCACAACAAATATTTGACTGAATTAGGCTATAAAAAATGTTGTAACTTCTCAGTAATGATTTCATGTTTAAGTGTTTAACTCCATTAATTTGAATGGCATATTTAATCTAAATGTTTATATCAGAAGTAAAACATAGTTTAAATCATTATTTTATTTATTTAAACTGTTATTTGCGTCAGTTTCGTTAAACGGCCCAACGCGCTCGCTGGCGCGGACATTTAAGAAGGAATGGATATTTGCTTCAAGTGATAGGCTTGGTGAGTGAAATTATATTTTGTATTATCTTTATGTATATGTCTTTAGATTTTCTGTCTAAAAGTGACCAAAAAGACATTTAACTCCAGCTCACCGTCGGTGTCGCCGAACTGCTCCATCTCCAAAACGTTCGTACATGCATGGGTCAGAGTTTGCGTGCAGGTGCGCAAAGTTTTTATAAATCACAACTTGTGCGTCGGAAGTGGCGTACGCCTCTTTCAGGGTCTGTTTTGTGCGTACGCAACGGTTATAAATGAGGCCCCTGACCTCTACTGTTAAGAAATGGAAACACAGTTATAACTTTACCTGAGTTACCGCTGTTTATCTCTTCTTTTAAAACGGTGCTATACAGTCTTTGTCTTTTCACTGAGTTGAAACACGTGTGGTGGATTACCCTCCTTAAGCCATTATCAACTGACCTTCTCGCTAAAATTAAAGCCATAATTTCGGGAAAATGCTGAAAGCACTTTTAATCTGTGTTTTGCAAAGTTTATTGTGTCAAACTTCACTGTCTTATGTTGACGTAAGAAGAATCAGCATTGCGGATTACCAAAGTAAAAGTCACTCATAAATCACATACTGTAGTAACACACACATCCTCTATTTTACTGCCAAAATTACCAAGAAATGACACCAAAGGTTTCCAAAACAGTAAATGACAGACCTTCCACTGCATCTAAAGAGAATTGCACTTCTTATCCAAAACATGGTGTAATATCTACAAATGAGAGAAACATGCTTCCTCTGTTTACAAAGAAAATCAGTCTGTTATAAGGTAGCCTATATTACAAACTCACATATCTGCTTGGTTAAATTAAATATTTTAAATAAACCAATTAAATGAAATCTACCATAAGAAGAAAAAAAACCAGTCATATAGAAACACCAATCTGAAGATGATACTACTTTTCTGAAATTATAATAAATAAATAATAAATAAAAAAGCAGTACAAAAATATTACCATTATGTGTATAAATACTTTACAGTTTACAGCTTTCTTTATGCAAAATATAACTCTTTTGTAATTTAATTAAAATATGGAACATTTTTGTAACAGGTTTAACAGAGAAACACATGAATAAACACAGCATTGAAAATTAATTGTAATTTAACAAAAGTAAAAAATAAAATAAAAACTATTGTGTATGAAATATGTAATTTAAGAATGTGTATGGGATTCATTTCCCATCAAAAGTATTGTGGTCACGGTTTTAAAAACGCATTGTAAAATTTTAAAACGCATGTAAATAATATATAGCACAAACTGTGTTCACAGATCAAAAAATAATAAGCGTGAATCAAAAAATTAAAAGCGCATTTAAAAAGAATAACATTTATCAAAAAATGTTAACACATTAAAAATGATATTGCACAAAACTTTAATGCAAAATAATCTGAATCACACAACATTACGATTTCCTTGGTTTTAGTACTTTGTATTTTGTGCTCTCTTACCTTTTCTGCTCATATTTGTTTTTGAACACTTCTGCTGTTTTTCTCTTCACTCTTCTTTCCACGTTCTGCGCTTGGTTTTCAAATGTTGCAGTGTAAATTAGGCCATAACCATTGTTCCACTTCACTAGATTGGCATGACATCTCCATATATAAACATATGTGTATATTCTACACTCTCAGAAAAAAAGGTACAAAAGCTGTCACTGGTACAGTACCCTTCAAAGGGGTTCTAATATGTACCATTTAGGTACGAATATGTACTGTGTGTGTGTGTGTGTGTGTGTGTGTGTGTGTGTGTGTGTGTGTGTGGCAGAGAGATTTGTGAACATAAAGCAGGATAGAACACAAAGGAGAGGAAACAGGCAATGAATGTATAACATCAGATTGATCAGAGATGCATCAGAAGAAGGGAGGCAGATGGCATAAAGTATAGTACATTACAGTATGTATGCCATGTGATAAACTGATTACCATGGTAGAGACTGCCACATTGTTTTTACTCACCCTTCATCTGTAAAGGTCAACTACAGTATACAGTCATATGGCACAGTGAAAACATTTACTGTATTGCCAGCGAACTCTGTAGCACAAAACATCATGGCAGTTTCATAACTTCATCACAGGTTTTGATGACACACTAGATAGATACTATTACAAACATTATGAATTCAATTTCATAAGTTATGTAATTAAGTGTATTTTCTAATGTGGCAACTGTAGCCTGTATTACTGTAATTATTTCAGCAACAATGGTGAATTGAAATATGTATCTTGCATTGTTTGCTGTTGAATTATTTGATTGTTGTTGAATGAATTGTTGATTGTTAAAAGTACTAAATTGAAAGAAGATCATACTGTTGTGTTTCGGTGATTAAACCAAATGTTCTCATTACATATTACAATAATCTTGTGTTTGAAACAATGATTATGTAGACTGAAATGTGTATAACTGTAATGAAAGCATGAGATCAGGTTTTGAAAGAATGACTTGCTGTGTTACAAGTGTGATCTGTTTGGATTTTTGTACTAAGAGTTTTGAAAATGTACACCTTACTTGTGTAAGGTGTACCAAATAGTACCAAAGTAAAAAAAACAAAAAAAAAAACAAGGTAATTAAATTATATGCTTAACAAAAAGTGGCCCACCTGCATTCACCCTGGTGCACATATGTACTGTATAATGGTCGATGATGTGTTGGCTGTGAGACTTCCAACTCCAAGAACATAGCTGTATGTGTTGATGGCATGTAGGCGACCTTGAGTGTCCAGAAAGGCGCCAAATAAATAAAATGTATTATTATTATTATTATTATTATGGCATCTTGCTCATGGTGTCTACCCCACTAGATCCATGGCTTCATAATAGGCCTTTGTCTTTGTTGGCATATTATGTCATTGATTAATGACCTGCCTGGATTAGCAGCAGTCAGGACACGGTGTGTCTGGAGCCTGCAATGCAACCCACACGCTCCTGATGCCACTGGACACAAGATGCCAGGCTGATGGTTGCTCTTTCCACCTTGTCCACCTCCTCTTCAGTTACTTCATGCAGGCTGAAACACCATGGCTTCTTGGATGTTGTGGCAAAAGCGTTGAAACTGTTCAGAACCTCTGCATGTGATGATCTATCATCTAGCATGTCCAGAAATTGCAGCTGCTGTGAAGTAGAGACTTTTGGAATTTGGGGCTTTTCTTTTCCTTTTTATTCCTCTTGATGTTTTCTCAGAGTAAAAAGACAAGTGCAGGCTCAACTTTTCTTTTACACAAATCTGATTCCATACATGGTACTTTATTAAACCCCATCCTAACACAAGCCTGAATGACCAGAGGTGTCGTTTCCCGACATTTGTTGCTACCTGATTGAGTCACCAGGTAAGAGACAGCTAATCTTAGATTATTCAATCTACTAATATGACCTACTCTTGACCTTAAAATGACTTCCCCCCCAGACTGAAAGAAAAACATAAACAGTAGTTATGGAAATACAAAGCATGAAACATATCAAGCTTAATATTCATATGCTCTCCAGATAGGCTACACCACTTACCCTGCTGTGCAGTCGCAATGACCTGTCATTACAGTCCCGTCCCCCTGCACTACAACCCAGGGCTGATGGGGCTTTTCAGTAATAAATAATAAATGAATGCTGCTCCCTTATATTTTGTGATGTAAAACCACTCCCACAAAGCCACTGGTGAAAAAATTGTGAGCCTCCAGGGATCTGTAATTCATCATGTTGCTCTGTGAGTAGATTCCTGTATGATATCACATGGCCGAATATAGGCTAATAGCACTGAGTATTCATCGACACTGAGTATAGCGTCGCTGCTACCGTCGAAGCTGTGCATGATAGAATGTATTTATTTAACATGCTAAGCCATAAACATAGGACATAAGACATAGCTTTAATGAACATGGGATGACCCTGGGATACTGATATTAGTCAGACTGAATAATTTAAGATTAGCTGTCTCTTACCTGGAGACTCAATCAGGGCTGTGTTCAGCCCCGACAAAACGTTGCACAACGTTTTTTAAACAGAAACGGTGATGCATTGAACACACTGTTCTGATGAAGCAAGAGTTGCAACTATGGCAGCTGAGAAGGCCATTCTTTGTGTTCTTTGTGAAGAATTTTCGGAGCCTGATGAAGTCGGTATAAATATGTGTTTAATACTACAAAATATGCCCGATGTTACAGTTACTGCGCTTGCCGCCCAGAACAAAAGAGAACATCCCAATCGAGTGAAGGGATTGCTGAAACTGAATTGGAATTACACATCTTACCTAATTCAGACTAAAACACATCTATTTAACCTCACATACTGACTTTATTTGTAGTTCATACTGTTTTAATACCCTGTATTTTCTTTCTCATTTTTAGGAAAAGCACTTAATTACAATTGTTTATTTCTATACTAAATGTCATACACTTGCAATGAAGCTAAAAATATAAACAACTACATCATTATGTTGATATCCTATATTTTTACAATAAAACTTAGGACAAACATGTCTTCTAATATCCTCAGTTGTTGCGTATACCGAGCTGCATCGAACACATTTGTAAATTACTTTCCTTGAACCCATTGTGCGAGTTCACTTTAATACCGCGTGCTTTATATACATGTTGCTGCTGATTGGACTGCAGTTCTGACACACCCACCAAACAAGAGAAAACGTATCTCAAACCCCGTTGCACACCGGTGCACACCGTTTCCAGGAAACATGACGTTCAACCTGGAAACTGTAGCAAAACGTTGCGCACCGTTTTGAACTTAAACGTGCCCCAGGTAACAAAAAATGTCAGGAAACGACACCTCTGGCCATTCCGTTGTGTCATTTGTCCAGTCACAGATACTGTACGAACAATCCGACCCAATGCGGCTCAGTTTCTCTGCGTATCTTACTCTGTCAAGTGGCAGAAGTGATTCTAAGAAGGACATTCTGGCTTAAAGGGATACTCCACTTTTTTCGGAAATATGCTCATTTTACATCTCCCCCAGAGTTAAACAGTTGAGTTTTACCGTTTTAGAATCCATTCAGCCGAACTCCAGGTCTGACGGTACCACTTTTAGCATAGCTTAGCACAGATCATTGATTCTGATTAGTCCAGTAGCATTTCTTTCAAAATGACCAAAGAGTTTCAATATTTTTCCTATTTAAAACTTGACTCTTCTGTAGTTAAACCGTGTACTAAGATCGACGGAAAATGAAAAGTTGCGATTTTCTAAGCCTATATGACTAGGAACTACTCTCATTCCGGCGTAATAATCAAGGAACTGTGCGGCTGTACCATGAGTGCAGCAGGCGTAGTGATATGACGCAGCGCCTGAAAATAGGTCTAATAGGTTAGACAAACTTAGTCCCGGTCACGTTGGAAGAAGTTACCGAGCTGGGGACTATTTTCAGGCGCTGCGTCATATCATTACGCCTGCTGCACCCATGGTACAGACACACAGTTCCTTGATTATTACGCTGGAATGAGAGTAGTTCCTAGTCATATCAGCCTAGAAAATCGCAACTTTTCATTTTCCGTCGATCTTAGTACACGATTTAACTACAGAAGAGTCAAGTTTTAAATAGGAAAAATATTGAAACTTTTTGGTCATTTTGAAAGAAATGCTACTGGACTAATCAGAATCAATGATCTGTGCTAAGCTATGCTAAAAGTGGTACCGTCAGAACCGGAGTTCGGCTGAATGGATTCTAAAACGGTAAAACTCAACTGTTTAACTCTGGGGGAGATGTAAAATGAGCTTATTTCCGAAAAAAGTGGAGTATCCCTTTAACACCATGCTTTTCCAGTCAGGGGGAAAGGATTGTTTCCCCAGCTTTGACTAGACACCTACCAAGTCTATGGGGGTCCACTAGTTCTAGATTGACAGTTCCTCCTATAGCCAATCAATCGAAGAGGGGAGTTGACATAAAAAAAAACTAATTCATAAGGACAAAAACTGTAAATAAAAAATCAGATCCATTGCAGCTTCCAAATGATCAAGGGCTTAGGGTTTAAACACATTTCAAGGGTTCCTGCAGTGACGCAACGCAAATAATAATGTTTATCCGAGTGAACAAGATGGAGGGAAGTTAGCGAGGAAAAGGCATAGAAAATTGGCTGCCCTGATGACTGGATTACTCATGGTGTCAAAAAGTCAAGCCACAGCGCCGCCATATTGGTATTCCTTAATATTTCCTCTCATTCCATTTAATTATTTGGAAAGCATCTGATTTTAAAGAGAAAAAATGACCTAAAGACACAGCATTTTTTACATAAGAAGACTCCCTGTACATTAATATATAAACGCAAACGTCCTAAATATTTAAATGGCTATTGTTTAAAATCGGGAATTTCCCCTGCTTATTAAAAGTTATTTTAATCTTTATTGCAGTAGCGAATATCAGATCAGCTCAGACACGAGACACTTCATTTGTATTACAGATGTCAGAATGATGGTTCGAGAAGTCTGAATACAGAATTATGCTTTGTAAGGCATGCACAATCAACTTAATTCGCCATGAACAGCACAACTTATTCATAGAACCGATGCTGACTGCGTATGGATTTAAAGAAGCTTTATCCAAGCATTTATACTGTTGCACTGAGCAAGATGATGCATGGTTTAGCTTTTTAATATAACATAGTTCAATAAGTATAGGGGATTGTATGTATTGTAATATTGAATGAATATTCAAATCAATTTCTGCTAATTGGGTTAAAAATGCAAAGAAGGTCTGCACTCTAAAATAAATTATTCTTCAGCCCTTTGCCTTCGTCAGTTGATTGCTATTTGGGTTAGACTAACCCTAGGGTTAGACTAACCCTTACAAAAAATAAGTTTATTCAAGTGTTCTATTAGTATACTTCTTTTAAACTAAAAATAAGAAAGTATATTTTCAGTCTACATTTTATATACTTCTCAAAAATATACTTTATGTACTTCTCAGAAATATACTTAAAATTACACTTAAGTGTACTTGACTTATACTGAGAGAAAAGTCCAAGTATATTTGGCCTGTACTTGTACTCAATCTTTTGATCAAGATATACTTAAAAGTATAATTAAGTATTCAAAGTATACTTGGCTTGTAGTTGTGTTAACTCTTTTGATTGAGTAGCCTAAATATGCTTTTTTTTACATCGTTTTTCACAGTCTTATGAAGCTTACATTGTTTGAAAATATTGATTAGAATCTTGATATAAAACATATGTTTCTAATTCTGCGTATCTGCATTTTTGTGAAGGCTTGTCCACTGGTAGTCTTTAGGAATTTACTCTAATTCTACTTTTCCCCACCATTGACTGTATTTTCCAGCTATCCATGTGTTCACTGTTATACGGTAGGGGGTGCTATACAGGGACGGATTGACAATCTGTGCGTTCTGGAAAAGTCCAGAACGGCCTTCCAACCAACCGAGGGCTGTCGGCACAAAAAAAAATCTAATAAAGGAATATGAACAGCCAACAGCAGGGGCACTAATACGATCACTTATACGCTACGTGTAAAAAAAAAAAAAAATAATAATAATGAGGAAGAAGAGTCGGCCTACTAGCCACTGACAGAAAGTTAGTTTTATAACTAAGGCTTACCTTTACTGCACTTTTAAATTTGCTTACATTATATTTGAATAGTTAAGTTATAGTATAGCAGTGGTCTCCAACGTGGTGCCTGTGAGTTGCCCGCTAAACACATAAATAGCCCCCACTTGCCAATAGCGATCCACTGTAAGTCGGGGCTCCAGACTTCGACTAAATGGTATCATTTTGCGACCTTTTCAACTAAACTTTTCAATTTGCACTTTTGCCTCTACAAAATTACCCAACTCTCTTTGATTATACGCTGTCATTTGCGTTGCGTATTAGAAACTTCAAATGGCAAACGCTCCCAAAAAGCGGAACAAAACTTGTTTGATCTGAGCAACGCAGAGCATTATCAGCTCGGCCTAAAAAACAGTGATCGCGGACAAAGCAGCTGTGCGGGCTGATCTCGATCACGCGAACATTATTACACAGAGCTGCGCGAGCCACTGAGAAACCCACAGATGACTATGTGATTTAAGCTTGTTAAAAGCCAGGTGAAACAGCGCTGATATTCTCAACATATTGGCCCAAAAAAACAGGCGAAACATTGTTCCAAGAACAAATCAGTTAAGACATTTCACTCCACAACTTATGAATTAACTGTAGTAAAACAAACTTTGTTTTCTTTAAATTGAGTTTGTTATTTACTGTGTGTGTATGAGTAGATGCCAATTGATGGTGTTCATTTGTTATAATGCCAATGTTGGAGTTTTTTAACTTTGAAATTTCTAGCTATTTATTATTTAACATTGACGAACAAAATCAACTTTTCTACTTCTATGTATAGGCTACGACTCATGTCTTCTCACCCACCCACTCAAAACAAACCTGTGTGCCCTTAGGGCTATTATTTCCCCGGTTCTCCGGGGTGGCGTAGTCAATCATATATTGCCATTTCTGGCGTCTCTCAAGTGTAGAGTGTGGTAAACACCCCTCAACTTTCTCTATTCTCTCATACCACAACGCTACACATTCATGAAATGGAGAACTACTGTAGTACTGACTCAATAATACTTACCACTGTGAATTCTGATGTTTGACGTGACATGAGAATTTTCCAAATTTTGTGCTGACAACTGTTTTTGCCCCCGTGTGAAAGATGGCGTGATAAGTTGTGCACCCAGAAATGTGAAGTTGTCCTTTAGTGTGAACCCTCTGTCGCCAAAACAGAAATGACAAAATATAACTTAAGATAAAGACACTACACAAATATATTCCATCAAAACATATGGGAATGGAGCCTAATGGAACATGGGGAATACATAACTTCAAATGCTTTCAGTAAAAATAGGAAGTTTCAAGTTAAACTCTGACCTGATCTCCAGCTTGATGGTACTTACAATCTGAACATCTGATGCTCTTCTGCCCCAGCCTTTGGAGACGTACGTAATTGCGCCAGATGGGTGGCATGCAATGAAGTATTTTACAGTAGTCCAGTTCTTGTATCTGGTTTAATTGACTGATCTGTGGGGAGAATTTTAGTTTTTCATTTTGGTTTAGATATGTTATATGCATATATCTTATCTGTGCAGTATAGGTGGCCATGAAAAATCTTAACATTATAGGAAAAAACTGTTTTGATCAACTATAAATGGTATGCATTGCTGGAATGCATCAGCTTCTTCGAATGATCAATTCTCATCTCGAAACAGTCGATAAGCCTTGGGTACTGTACTAGCACTTTAGCTGGTACCGTGCTCCGCATGCATTCCCTTTCTGGCCAGGCAATCATGAAGGATATTTTGGCATACATGAGGTCCAGTCATCAGGTAAATATGTCACTAAACATGCTGTGTGCAATATGTAATATACACATTAATTCAGTAATAGGGTTCTAGCACAGTTTAACCAGAGTAATGAACAACTGGTCTTCAGTTGAAAACTTGCACAGGACCCTTGGCTTGACAAACTGCACCAGATACTGATGCAAAAATGTCAAACCATGACAGGCCTGTTTTCGTCAAGTTTCATAACAGTAGTCGGCACTTCATAACAGGTAATTTAATTTATCCATATGTTATAACAGAAGTCCTGTATTTTAGTTCCAATTAGGGAATGGAATCAATGGAATCAAAGATGAAGCGATCAGGCAGTTGAAGAAAGTCAAGTTTTCGTCAGACAGTGTGGAAGGAAATGACAATAAATGCAGAGTATTTATTGTCATTTCCTTCCACACTGTCTGACGAAAACTTGACTTTCTTCAACTGCCTGATCGCTTCATCTTTGATTCCATTGATTCCATTCCCTAATTGGAACTAAAATACAGGACTTCTGTTATAACATATGGATAAATTAAATTACCTGTTATGAAGTGCCGACTACACACATACACGTGACGAGATGTAGGATCCCACAACCATCCTGAGGAATCCTGCCGCCCGATAGATAGCCTGCAGCCACTTTGTTCTTCTTCCCGGCTCCGTTTGTTTATTCGTCAGTATATAAAACTTCAGATTTTTTTATTTTTTTTATTTTTTATTATTAGAGGTGCAGAATGCCACACAGCAATTTTTCGGCATTACACCAAGCAAAAATCAATCGTAATTATTACTAATAGTAAAGATCAGGTCTAGTCCTAACCAGGTCTACGGCGAGCGTTGGAGCAACCGAACACCTCCAACCCATATTGCTCCGTGACGTGTCAACGGTCGCTTGGGCCAGGTAGTATTTATCATAGACATAATAAATACATAGACGCCCTATTGGCCGCTGGACCGTACGTCAACAGTGCCGCCATATTGCGGAGGGCAACTTTCCGATATCTCTCATAACAAGAATTGAGAAAAATGCCTGCTTCTTGTGCTACTTGGGGCTGTACAAATCGCCGCACAATTGAAGGACTGAAGACTGAACATTTGTTTCTGGTTGTATTTGGTCATTATATAATTAGTAATAGTAACGTTAGTTGACCACCGGAGTCAGTCAGACTAAAATAGCAATGTCGCTAGTTAACTTAGCTGTGAAAATTGAGATATGAGTTGACATGATTTATATTATAGTTTTAGCTTATATTATATTTTATATTATAAAGTAAATTTCCTGAAAATCTAAATATTCATCTATATTTTCTTAAATCCGACTTTTATGACAAGTACTCGTTTCGGGTAGGCGACTGAACATCGCCCGACTGACTGTGCCATAGACCTAATCCCCGGTACCATGCCACCCAAGGGAAGGATTTTTCCATTGTCTCAACCTGAGTCTGAAGCCATGAAACGTTACATCGAGGAAGAACTGGCCAAGGGGTTCATCAGACCCTCAACATCATCAGCCTCAGCCGGCTTCTTCTTTGTAAAGAAAAAGGATGGAGGGTTACGCCCCTGCATCGATTATCGGGGACTTAACAACAATACCATCAAGTTCCGGTATCCGTTACCCCTTGTTCCTGCCGCACTAAAACAGCTCCGCCAGGCCAAATACTACACTAAAATGGATCTCCGCAACGCCTTAAATCTGATGCGCATCCGCAAGGGTGATGAATGGAAGACGGCATTTTCCACCACTAGTGGGCATTACGAATACCGGGTTATGCCGTTCGGCCTGGCTAACAGTCCCTCTGTCTTCCAGTCCTTTATGAACAATATTTTTCGGGACATGCTGGATAGGTGGGTGATTGTGTACATTGACGACATCCTGATCTACTCCACCTCTTTGGAGGAACACATTCACCACGTCAGACTGGTCCTAAAACGCCTCCTCCAATACCAACTCTTCGCCAAAGCTGAGAAATGTGAGTTCCATCGCACCAGCACCTCCTTCTTAGGATATATTATCAGCTGGGATGGGGTAGCCATGGATGAGGGGAAGGTCAAGGCAGTTCTGGATTGGACACTCCCACAAACAGTGAAGGAACTACAACGCTTCTTAGGATTTGCAAATTTCTACCGCTGGTTCGTTAGAGGGTTCAGCAAGGTTGCAGCTCCATTAACCACCATGACGAAGCGTCAAACGTCCCATCTGAACTGGTCCACAGAATCTCGTCAAGCCTTCAATAAACTAAAAACTCTCTTCACATCAGCTCCCATCCTGCGACATCCAGATCCCGAACGCCAATTCATTGTGGAAGTCGATGCCTCCAACACAGGAGTAGGGGCTATCCTATCCCAACGTCAGGGTGATCCAGCAAAGATGTACCCATGCACCTTTTTCTCTCGAAAGTTGACCCCCGCTGAACGTAATTATGACGTGGGAAATCGAGAACTGCTAGCCATGAAGCTGGCTCTCGAGGAGTGGCACTGGCTGGAGGGAGCAACACAACCCTTTATCATACTCACTGACCGCAAGAACCTCGAATATCTTCAGTCAGCCAAACGCCTAAACCCACGCCAAGCTAGATGGGCTCTCTTCTTCACCAGATTTCAATTCACCGTAACTTACCGACCAGGTACCAAGAACACCAAAGCCGACGCTCTCTCCCATCAGGCCGAAGAAACCCTCGCAACCCAGACCCCAGAAACTTTAATTCCCAGAACCCTGTTGGTGGCTTCCGTGCAATGGGACATACAGTAATCACTGAAATCGAGCACGCCAACCAACAAGTGACACCTCCCTCCGACTGCCCTGCTAACCTCTTGTTCGTTCCGGAACCTCTACGCCCTCGACTCCTCGAACAAGTGCACTCAACGCCGATTTCAGGTCATCCCGACATTACCGCCACCACTCATCAACTTCGTAATCGCTTCTGGTGGCCTACTTTACCCACTGATGCCACTAAACATGTCCAGAATTGTGCCAATTGCAGCACCACCAAATCTCCCAGACAACTTCCCGCCGGTCTCCTGACTCCATTACCTACACCCCTTCGGCCCTGGTCTCACATTGCCATTGACTTCATCACTGACCTACCCAATTCCCAAGGACACACTACCATACTCACCATAGTTGACCGATTCTCCAAGGCTTGTCGCTTAATCCCTTTACCTAAGCTTCCCACATCCCTCGAAACAGCGGAACTCCTCTGCAACCATGTATTTCGGTTCTACGGTCTACCCGACGACATAGTGTTCAACCGAGACCCTCAGTTCACCTCCAGAGTGTGGATTTCCTTCTTCAAGCATCTCAACGTTAATATCAGCCTCACCTCCGGTTATCATCCCCAATCCAACGGCCTGGTTGGGCGAACCCACAGAGCTTCCCTCCTGTCCGTTTGGGACCAAGCCCACACTCATCTTCTTCATGCTGTCCGACGACAAGAGCGACTAGCCAACCGCCACCGCCGCCCTGCTCCTGAGTACCACCCTGGTCAATGGGTCTGGTTATCCACCAAAGACCTCAGACTCCGATTTCCATGCCGAAAACTCAGTCCCAGGTATGTTGATCCGTTCAAAATAGCTAGACAAATCACTCCTGTATCTTTTCGATTAGACCTACCCGCTAATTACCGTATCACTCCCACTTTTCATGTCTCCCTTCTGAAACCTGCCGGTGGTCCGAGAGGAGAGTCGGAGGAAGGAGCCTCACCGCAGACTCCCCCATCCATCCTGGTTGACGGCGAGGAGGCGTATCGCGTGCACGAGCTGCTCGACTCAAGACGTCGGGGTAACATGCTTCAGTATCTGGTCGATTGGGAGGGGTTCGGTCCGGAGGAGCGATCCTGGGTCAACTTTGGGGATATCCTAGATCCCACACTCACTGAAGAGTTTCACCGGACGCACCCAGGGAAGCCGGCCCCTCGACCTCGTGGGAGACCCCGACGTCGTTTGCCTCCTCTCATCAGGAGCCGCTCGCAGGGGGAGGGCTCTGTTACAGAAGAGGCTCCTGTACCGCCTCCTCTTCACCACCGGAGGGATCCGTCCCCGGAATATTAATCATTACCAACTACAATTCCCATAAGCCTCTTTCCTGGGACTGATTGCGCACACACCTGCATCTCATCATCCACACACACCTGCATCTCATCCACACACACATACATATAAACCACTTCCACGCACCACACCAGTGCGAAGTCTTGATTTGCCCTGGCTGTCATTACCGAGTGTTTATACTTGTGGATTGTTTATTACCTTGACCTTGGACTGTGTACCCCGTTTCTGATCGTTCTCTGCCTACCTCGACTTGGATTGTTCTCTGGACCTTGCTTCTCGCCGCCTGCCCTGACCATTGCCTGTTATTTGGTTTGTCTCTGCTGTTTCTCCATTGTCCTGTTTGCTGGTGTTGACTCCTGCCTGTTTGACTCCGTTTATAAAAGCTGCAAATGGATCCTCTAGAGTCTGATGCATCATTACAGCTAGAGTGGAGAGTCTGGAGCGAGAGAAGAGGAATGTGAACGGCCGAGAACGGAGGGCAAAGAGCACTGTGCATGATCTTCTGGAGGATCTGAAGGGGAAGAACCTCATAAATGAAGACTTGAAAGAGAGGCTCAATTTCTACTCTGGTAAAAAAGAAAAAGAAAGAAAAAAGAAAAAACCTTTGAACTTTATGCATATTTTATGTGTACACTTTCACATTGTTATTATTATTTCCATTATTACTGCAAGAACACTTATTAGTTAGTCTTTTATAACTGAATTTCAGATCTTCCGATAGACCTCTTGTCAAAACAGGGCCACGAGTACACAAAAGAGCAGAGGGAGTTTGCCCTCACTCTTCACTTACATGGCCTAAAAGCCTATAACTATTTGAGAAAGTCTCTCCATCTCCACCTCCCACATCCACATACATTACAGAGGTATTCTTCATTTAATTTGATTTGAATTTGATTGCACAACTGATTTTGTGCACAAAGATTGCACATTGAATTTGATTGCACAAAATGGTTTAATACATTAATTAACTACTTTTCATTTTACAAAGGTGGATGAGTTCTGTAGATTCCAAACCTGGCCTCAACATGATGATGTTGGACATGTTGAAAAGACGACAAGAGGAAGACCCGGCTAAATATGGATGTGTGACTCTCATGTTGGATGCCATGGCTATCAAAAAAACATGTTCAGTACAATACTCATGCGCAGAAAATGTCTGGATTTGAGGATATGGGGGATGTTATGAATGAAACTGATGTTGCCACCGACATCTTGTTTTTATGGTGGTTGGCCTACAAGGCCATTGGAAGGCTCCAATTGCCTACTACCTGACCAACTCTCTGTCACCAGATACACAGAAGGTCTTAATTGTGCATGCCTTGGAGGAACTGCATGAGCGTGGAATAAGAGTGGTATGTGTCACAATGGATGGGCATGCCTCTAATATTAGCATGTGTTGTAGCAAATTCAAAGTTCTTTTTGGTTCAGGTCTCAACGTAGTTATTAAGTTATAGCAAATTCGAAGTCCTTGGTTCAGGTCACAAAGAAGTTTATCAGAGTCGAGGTTCCAGGTCAGAAGAATTAACTTTATTGACAAGCAACAAAGTGAGAAGATGGCTGGCCATCCGGACATCTGAGGCTACAATGGCCAGTGTTCATGTCTTATACTTTTTCTTATCGCTAGGTGCCCAATGGGCACCGTCATATCTATCTCTTCTTCTTTGTCACTCCTTGTGGCCTTGCCACCATTAGATACATCTCTCCCTAAACCTTCTTCTATTGGTGGAACATCTCAAAAAATATGTTTTTCTGCCAGCGCATCCCAACTTACAGTCCAGTAACCAGCAGCACTGGTCAGATCAACTGGACATTCATTGTTCATCTAAATGATGTTCAAGTCAAAGATGGAGTGCATGCAGCCAACAAGGTAACAGGCAAGCACGTGCGTTTTGATACCCAGAAGATGAAGGTGTCTTTGGCTGCACAGACACTAAGTCGCTCAGTCGCTGTAGCTCTGCGCACATTGAGAGACCTTGGCTATTCACAGTTTAAACACTGTGAAGCAACGGCTGAATTCATTGAGGTAATCCTATGCAAAAATGTTGATGAATCAAATGCTTCCTCTTAATGCAAACATTTGCTTTTAGATGATTGACAGGCTATTTGACATAATGAACAGCCGCAATCCATGTGCCAAAGGGTTCAAAAGTCCCCTGGGTTCTTGGAATTGGAGAGATAGAGTAGAGTTCTTGTTGAGAGCCAGGGAATATTGGATCAGTTTGGTGATGAAAGATGGCACAACCCTTCATCAATCAAAGAGGTTATTTAAAATTGTCAAGCTTCTGTTCACGTAAAGAGTTCACAAGTTCATGACATAATAAGTTCATTTGATGCACTTGTTCCCTTGTTCTGATATTTTCACTTTCTCTATTTGTTTCTGTTGGAATTTTTCTATGTTCAGTATTTTTTCAGTTCTTTCAGGTGGCAAATTGGTATGCACTATGTTCATATTTTTAAGCCTTTCCAGTTCTGTTCTAAAATTGTTCCTAGTTGGCTTATTGCCCTAGAGGTAAATCATTTACTTAAAGGTTCCTAACCCTGACGCTAATTTATACTCTTAAGGAGCATGCAGTAATTTATGTACTAGGAAAATACAATTACCAACCAGAGACATTGCAATGGTGTGGCTTCTTGGGAATCGTACCTGAATGTTTTCTCAAAAGCCCCAACGTTTTTGGATTTTACAAATACCTTTGTATAATTTGCCCTCAGTCTCTCTAACTAATCTGCTCTACAAGTCAATTGAGCAAATGTTCTATTATTAGAGCTTTCTATTGGTCACCGCAATGGCATGTCAACGTGTTGCTGTGCCACATCAAGACCATTTACAACTTTCAGTGAACAAAATGACATTGTGCTCTCTTAAGAGTATCTTGATTTTGCCATGATCATATTGACAAAACATTTTGTTTTAAAGGTACCTGTCTGTCATGGGGTTCATCATCAATATTGACACCCTAATGTTGATGATTCCTGAACAGCAACGATTTCAGCGGTACATCTGCGGTACACTTACCATTTTAGCCAGGATCACTTGGAGCTCCTCTTCAATTCAGGTAGGGATTTCAGAAATTTAGAAATGACAAAAAAAATAAAAAATCTGAAAAGAGGCAATATCCGTATCAAAGGAAGAGCTGCATGATTAATCTTAAAATAGAATATTGATTCAAACACCTACACCATCTTATTCCTAAATGACAATTATTCGTCTATGTCTATTCGACTATGTCTATTCTTCCAAGTAAAATGGCTGCCAGGAGGCTTGCCCGGGTACCTGCTCTGCTATTATGTTTTGCACTTTTGTCTGTGGTATATGTGAGGGAAACATCATGCATCACAACAGAGTCGTGAGGAGCTGTTACATATCAGGATTACACCTGACAATTTGTAATTATTTGCCAACATTCCAGAGGATAAACTGGATGTTAACAACACTGGATCGCCACCATGGGGAAATACATCTAGCACAAAAAGATGGAGAACTGGAGTGGTCTCGAGGTTCAGGAGAACCTACCGGCCCCCACTACCGGCTCTGATCTTATCCAACGTGTGACATAAAATGGATGAACTTCTTCAATTATACTAATCGGCGTTTACATTCCACCACAAGCTAACGCTAACACAGACATTAGCGATCTCTCCTAACACATCTCATCTGTTGAAAACTCCAACCCTGATACGTCTTTCATCATGTTAGGTGATTTCAACCATACAGACCTGTCATCCGAACTCCCAAACTACAAGCAACAAGTCACTTGCCACAGCAAAGAAAGCAAAGCACTGGATCACTGCTACACCTCAGTTTCAGATGCTTACCGGGCATTCCCGAGGGCTCCACTGGGGAGGTCTGAACATGCTGTGTTGCTCCTCATTCCGAAGTACAGACAAAAGCTTAAATCCATTAAGAAAACATCCAAATCTGTCAGGTCCTGGTCCATAGAAGCCATTGAAACGCTTCGAGGGTGTTTCAAATGCACGAATTTGGACATATTCAGTGCAGCTTGTGACTCCCTCAACAAACTCACTGATACTGTGACGTCATGTGTCAAGTTCTGCGAGGAAATGTGCATCCCCACCAAAACAGTGACATTCTATGGCAATAAAAAAACATGGTTCTCCAAAGACTTACATCTCTTACGCAAAGAAAAGAACTGGGCGTACAAAAATAGAGACAAGAGTCAATACAGAACAGCCAAATATAAACTACGAGCTGCAATAAGGAGACCAAAGCACAGTTATGGAATGAAACTGGAACAACAATTCTCATCAAGCAGCTCAAGATCAATATGGAAAAATATTAAGGACATGACAGACTACAAAAAACGCCCCATCTCCCCTCTTAACAATGATGCAAGTCTCCCAGACATATTAAATAACTTTTATGCAAGATTTGAAAAACCTACCTCACTAGTCATCCTCCCCGACCCCATTCCAACCCCACCCTTCTGCATCCAGGAGGATGAGGTGAGAACTACATTTAAGAGGCTTAAGATCAGGAAAGCAGCAGGGCCGGATGGGATCAGTCCTGCTTTGCTTAGCCATTGTGCAGCTCAATTGGCGCCTGTTTTTTCCACCATTTTTAACATGTCATTAAGCCAATGTACAGTCCCACAATGAGCTCCTCAGGGCTGTGTTCTCTCCCCTTGGCTCTTTTCCCTTTAAACAGCATACTTTGCATCCATGGACACTTCAGTGAAAACAATAAAGTATGCGGACGACACAACCATTGTAGGCCTCATCTCAGACAATGATGAAACACAGTACCGCATGGTGGTGGACCAAGCTGTAAATTGGTGTTCGAACAATGACCTCCAGCTCAACACAGCCAAAACCCAGGAACTCATTATTGACTTTAGATGTAGGCCACCCATACAAATAAATGGCAATCCAATCACCATCACTTACTCCTTTAAATTCCTAGGAACACACATTAGCAACAACCTGAAGTGGACAACTAACACTAAACACATCATTGCAAAAGCTCAACAAAGACTTTACTTCCTCAGGCAGCTTAAAAAATACCGGATCAAACATCAGCTCCTTGTTCTGTTCTATTCCGCTATCATCGAGTCCATCATTACATCATCAATCACAGTATGTTATGGTAGCACAGACAGCCAAACAAGGAAAAACTACAGCAGACTGTCAACAAAGCATCCAAGATCATAGGGAAACCACTGCCCTCAATTGATTCCCTCTATACACATCGGACTGTAAAGCGAGCAAAGAAAATCATCTCCGACCCCTCACATCCTGCACACCACCTCTTTCAGCTCCTTCCCTCAGGGAGGCGCTACAGGTCACTCTCTACCAAGACCAAACATTTCACAAACAGCTTTTTCTCCATAGCCATCAGGACTCTGAACTCCTCTCTTTAGTTTAGTTTAGTTGTCCTCTCATACACTACGCATGATCATTCACCTACTGTATCTTGTATTGTTACATGTTGTGAAGTGTATTGTTTATTTGTTGTTTGTAATGTATGATGATGTAGAGCTTAAACATACTGTACCGAAAACAAATTCCACCGGCATTGTTGTGTGGCTAAATAAACAATAGCAAAAAAAATCGTGATTCATCCAGAATCACAAATTTATCCAGAATTGTGCAGCTCTAGTTCACCCAAAAATTAAACTTTGCTGGTAGTCACCATCAGGCCAAGATGAAGACTTTCTTTCTTCATTTTATGAAGATTTTTTTCATATACATCTTAGGATGGCCTTAGGGTGAATACATTATCAGCGAATTTTCACGTTTGTGTGTGTGTGTGTGTGTGTGTTTGTGTTTGATTTTTAGGAGGATGGAATAACAATCCTACTGCAGGCCAGGTCTAGGGCATTTTCCGCCGTCTCATGGTCCGGTGCGGTGTCTCTCCAAGCACATCAGGGAATGTGGCACCACAGGATCAGACCGTGTCGCTATCAGCTGTCGAAATGTCATCTCTAGCAGTAGATGAATCTGAGGAGCTTCCATTCCCTTTTGTAAACGTTTCTGCACTTGTGTGTGACCACAGCTACCTGCCAACCCGCTTTGGTAGCCTTGTGGACAATGCCCTATTGTACATTTCAGATTTTGTGGTGCGTCAGATTTTGAGAAAGCTTTCCTGTGATGTGTGCCGTGCTAGCATGGTGGCAGATGCTGTACCTGCGTCTTTTGATCAGAACTACCACTTGCTTTCACTCTCGCTTTTTGTACGCGAGCTACCACTAGGGGGTACGTGAGATGAAAAGGGCAATGTCGGAAAAGTGTAAAAAATTAACTTTTTAAATCTTATCTAATTAATTCATAAATAAATAAATAATTTCAAATCGGGTTATAATGATATGGAAATGTGAAATTAAAGGAAATCATTTGTAAACTCTATAGCAGGCTATGTTTTAATTAAAAAATTAAATTAAAATTCAGTCATTCAGGCAGTCAGAATATCTGGCGCGATCAACGCATTCTCATCCTTGGACGTCACATACTGACACTTGTGACATTTCGTCTACATCGAACGCACATGGCACCCTTTAGCGTCAATATGACACGCACAGGATATGGGTAGGTTTAGTTCTGGGGTAGGTTTAGGGTTAGACCGCTAGGAGGCGCCTTCTGGCTCATTTCTATCTGCGTCTCATATTGACGATAAAGGGTGCCATGTGCGTTTGATGCAGACGAAATGTCAACAGCGTCAGTATTATGACGCCTTGGGATGAGAACGGGCTGGGCGCGATATAGTTTCGTGGACGTGGAAGTGTAGGCTAGGTAGAAAGCTGGCTAAAAACAGGGACACTGTCCAAAAGACCTAATAAAAGCGATCAAAGAGGAGAAGCGAGAGAAACAGAGCAGGAGACAGGTAACGATGGGATGGGAAAGAATGATGAAGGCAGAGGTGGAGCACAGGGGGATAAAAGAAAGGACGAGACAGAAACTACGCAAAAAAAGTATGATGAGGCATATCTAGGCCTAGGCTTCACATGGATTGGAAAGACAGACTGCCCAAAGCCACAGTGCGTGGTTTGCAGTGAGGTGCTATCTAACCACTCACTGAAACCCTGTCACCTTCATCGTCACCTCCACACTAAGCATCCCAGTTTCACTGAAAAACCCCTCAAATTTTTTGAATCAAAATTGGAGGAGTTAAAAAACAGCCAGAAACAGCTACAACGTCATTCAAATCAGTCTAATAAGAATGCATTACGGGCGTCTTATCTTGCCAGCTACAACGGGAAAAGAAATCTTTGATTTAATTGATGCATTTATGAGGTCCAATGGAATTGACTGGACACGCTGTGTGGGAATATGCACAGACGGTGCCAAGGCCATGATAGGAAAGCACACAGGGCTTGTAGCCCACATCAGGAAAGTCTGTTCAACCATTCTCTGGTTACATTGCAGTGTTCACAGGGAGGCCCTTGAAGCAAAAAACATGCCTGGCGATTTACTTGCAGTCCTCAATTATGCTGTGAAACTGGTGAGCTCGTCCACTAAATTCAAGGCTATTTGCACTGTTATGCAATGAAATGGGCAGCGAACATAAGGCACTGTTGTTGCACATTGAGGTGCGTTGGTTGTCGCAAGAAAAGGTGTTGACAAGGCTTTTTGAATTGCGACATGAACTTCAGCAATTTTTTGAAGATAACCCCTTTCATTTGTCCTCCATCCTGCATGGCTCGCCTATCTGGCTGACGCATTTTCTGCTCTGAATGAACTGAATTTGGGTTTGCAGGGAGTCAGTGTTATCTTGTTTAACACACAAGACAAGGTAGAAGCTATGATTAAGAAGCTACGGTTCTGGGCAGGCTGTGTGAGTGGGAATATACTCCAGTGTTTCCCGACATTGCATGTGTTCTTGGACGCAAACAACGTTGTCATGGATGAACATGTACAACGTCTAATAATTGAACACCTCAACCAACTCACCGAGCAGCTATGGAGATATTTCCCACCTATGGATACATCCAAGTTGTGGATGCGCAACCCATTTGAAGTTTCGCTCCTTGTGCCACAGCTGTCACTTCAGGAGCAGGAACAGCTGATTGACCTGTTATCAGACGGAGCGCTCCAGCTGCAGTTCAAAAGAAAGCCACTTGTGGATTTTTGGACAGAGGCAATGGCTACCATTCCTACGTACCCTACGTACGCTACGTACCCATTCCTGGCAAAGCGAGCGCTGAAGGTTTTGATCTCCTTCGCCACAACCTACCTATGCGAGTCTGGTTTCTCTGTTCTCACGGCAGTGAAGACAAAATATCGCCAAAGACTGCATGCTGTTGAGAAGGACTTGCGCATTAAACTGTCTTCAATTGCACCAGATATCACAGAGCTTTGTGAAAACATTTAGGCCCACCCGTCGCATTGACATTGGTAAGTGTTTTCATTAAACACTTACCTGAAATAAATACCAGCAGGTTACTGGGCTACTAGGAATAATCACCTCTCTCTCTCTCTCTCTCTCTCAGGCCGCTCGAGCAAGCTGCGCTGAACTTTCCTAGAAGCCCTTTTTTTTTTTTCAGTCTGTCTCTGAGCCTGTGTGCTCTTTGTTCTTTGTGTTTCATAATGTTGTCCTCCACACAGTTTTTTGAGTGTGAGGGCTCAGACCAGTTGCATATTTAGATTTTGTAATTTGTTATGTATGGTGGCTAATTAAACATGATGCTTGGAATATGTCAATAGAATGTGTTACTTTTTTGATGATGGGGGTACACGAGCCGAGTCAGGATGTAGAAGGTGGTCCGCAGGAAAAAAACTTTTGGGAACCGCTGGTCTATACAGCTCATTTTTCCCCATAGATATATACACTAGATGTCGCCTTGGGGTTCTAAACATTCGTCAAAACCGCCGCCATCTTTGAACAGGGGTCTTGTCATAGGAAGTAGCTAGGTAATGCTGCTATCTCGAATTGTACTTCGAATTCATGGTGCTGCGTATGGATGTTCACACGAACAAAATCTTAACCAGACAGCAAGGGATTACATTTACTCTGTGGATGGTAGTAGTCAAGTTGTTTTCTTATAAGTTAAGTGTACATTTCTCTGCTTGGAGGAAGAAAATGAACTGTGATTCTCACACAGAAAATTAACTGTGAATGTGCTGTCACGTTGGTTTTGTTGACGGAACGGCGCTTCTCGGGTGCTGCGCTAATCACTCCGCCCAAGTAGCAGTGCTTCGCCTTCTGAGAAAATAGTTCCCAGTATTTAAACGTTTAAAAAATGGCTGTGTCTCATATGACCTTGTTATTTGTACACACTGTGACTATACAAATCACAACATGTAAATAGCTGTAGCCATTTACATCCAGTCTTTGTGCTAAGCTAGGCTAGCGGTGGGTGCGTCAAACAGACTTACAGCACGCACGGAGATGAAAAAGGTATGGACTTATCTAATTCTGGGGGATACGGTGAATAAGCTAAAGTCCCAAAAAGTCGAAGTGTTCCTTTAAAGTGCTAAATGGACAAAATGACAACTGAATTAACTATGAATTATTTTTGTACAGCTGACGATCTCAATTCAGAGAGAAAAACTTAAAATATATGAAATGACCAAATAAAGGCCTAATTTCCTATAAACAATCTAAGTTCAAATCAAGAGAAACGAAGCAATAATACACTGTGTTCTGCATGTGACAGTAACAATCAATCACACACACTATACATAACATATCACTGATTTACACACCTGCATAGCCTATATGCTAACGACCCACTAATAGCTTCAAAGGAGAACGAAACAAACACTTTAGTCTAACCCCCAATTTCCACCGGCTGCGTTACGGCTCCGGCACGGCAGCGGAGTCAATAGGTTTCCATTAAAGTCAATGAGTGTATTTCCACTGAATGCGGTACAGCTGCGTTCCGACTCCGGCGATCCGCAGCCCTCCGGAGCAGATACGCAGAGCTTCTATTTTTGCCGGATGCCGGAGAGCTACGCAGCACTACAGGGCAGAATGCGCAGGACAGGAAGTCGAGCAAAAAAACAGAACAAACCAAAACAAAATAAAAGATCCGGTTAATTTTCTAAATAAAATACACCGTGATCATGGCGGATCATATTTCCCTACACTACACCTTGAAAACGTCATAATATGCCATTCCTCATAACGTTCTGTTTATAAAAACTATATATCGCGCGATCATACGTGAATTAGCGAGATCTCGCGGGTCCTCGTGACTTCAGCTGTCAGTCATGGATGCAGCCGTTCCGCAACAAATACGGACCTGGTGGGTATTGACGGACGACGGAACACGGAGCTGTCACGCAGCGGAGCCGTTCCGCAGCAGTTACGCATCTGGTGGAAATTGGGGGTTAGGATAAGTAATGTTAGGCAACATAATCAAATTCACAAATATTACACCATTTATATAACATTATTAAAAATACATAGGTTACTGAGTTACGAATACAATCTTTGTCAAAGAATATACTTGTTTATTCACAGTTTGAACGTTCTTGTTTCCATTTGTTAAATTTCAATATCTGAGGTGAATTATCCATTGTTGCTTTTACAGCTACAAAGCTGGGAGCACTAAATGATATTCAAAGTCACACTGCATGCTTTTAACATTAAATAAAGCATATAACAGTACCTGAGAATTGCCACACTTTGTGTTTGTTCCAGCCGCGACTTCGCAGAAAAATAGAAACCGTTTCTAAAACAGAATCGTCTCGTGTCGCTGTCACGGCTGGTTAGGACAAAAACTCTGATTCACATGGAAAATATATACTTTTTATCGTGCGTCACGTGTAGTTAGGACACGGTGTAAGGCATATTAATATTAAGAGCTAAAAAACTTAATTTGATTTCAGGAGGCCTTTAAGACCGACCTAATTTACATGAATCTCCAACCGCAACATTTTTAAAAACAAGTGCAGAACGTGGAAAGAGGAACAACAGCAAAAGCGTACAAATAAAATAAGAGCAGAAAATGAAAGAGAGCTCAAAATACATAGTAAAAGCAACATAATTTGGTGAGTGATTCAAATTATTTTGCATGAATGTTTTGTGCAATGTCATTTTTAATGTGTTTTAAGTTTTGATTCATGCTTGCTGTTTTTTAAAATGCGCCTTTAATTTTTGATTCACGCTTATTTATTTATTTGATCCGTGACCACGTACTATTCTGATGATATTTTTTGATTCACGATTGTTATCTTAAGTTTTGATCCGTGCCCGCAATATTTTTGAGGGGAAATTAATTCCATAAATGCGTTGGTGAAGTAAATCCTGTGTAGGATTCACTATAATACAAATAAAGCTTGTCTTAATGTAATTTATTTATTTATTGTGCTGTATTTTCTTAATAACGATTTCGCTTACTTTACAGTTAAGACTTTTATTATGAAAGGATTTTTTTTTTTTTTTACATGACCCGGATGTTAAAACACAAACTATTCAAAGCATGTTTTGAGTTCATTCGTTGTTTTCGCGTGTGTTTTTACAACTATAATGTAGGACTTTAAATTACATTGGCGGGTGGTCATATGCATATTGACATTGTGCAACAGAGCTGTGCTAAGCAATGCCTGTTTGTTATTCCACTCAGTTATACTGGATTTTCCATGGACTAACTTATCTGAAGATTCGTGTATGATAAAACAGATGGTTTATCGTCCAGTTAAATAGTTGTGTTATAGTGCAGTGCACACAAATATAATATTCTTTCAGGTTATTATTTTTCTTCTGCTGAATAATGTCTTTAGCTGGAGCGCTGTGGTTTGCTGTTCAGGATGACTTATTCACACACGGCGTGTGTAACAACACAACATCATCCAGCATCAGCAACACAAAGCAAGACAAACAACCCAGCATCAGTGAGCCCATCTCTGCTGCGCCCGAGACACACACTGTCCTGGACAGACTGGATGATCGCTTTCTGTCTCAATGTTTACATCTCAATCGGCAGTGTCTGCGATTCATCGTCGATTTCATCCAGGCCCGTTTAAAGAAAGACGTGTTTGCGCCCGGCCACAGCCCGACCCCCGCAGAAGCCAACATTCTGGCCGCGCTTGCCTACTTTGCACACGGGTCTTTGCCCAGGAAAATCACAGAACGCCTGGAAATAGATCAGACAGCAGCGGGCGAGGCGGTGAACCGCATAACCAAACTCTTATCCGACCTGAGCCCTGATTTCATCACCTTCCCGAACAGTTATAATGACCGCATGGGTACCGCACAAGCCTTTAAGAACGTGAGCGGCATCCCGCATGTGGTGGGAGTGCTGGGGTATCTGCATGTGAAGGTGAGCCCTCCGGCCGGGGAGGAGCACATGTATATAAACACTGTGGGTTATCATTCAGTCATGATGCAGGTCGTGTTCGACGTGGATGGGAATCTCTTGAGTCTGGAGCAGTGCTGTCCTGGAGGAACTCCTGAGCAGACTGTTTGGGAAAACTCGGATATTGGCAGACAGTTCAGCATTTTTCAACACGGTCATACGTGGGTTGTTGGTAAGAACAGTTGAGAACTTTTAAATATAATTTAGGTCACACTTTGTCCAATTCTCACTATTAATTAACTATTCATTTTGCCTTAATACACTCCTAATTACTGTTTACTAATAGTAAGGTTGTTAAGTTTAGAAATTGATGTAGAATATGGTCATGCAGAATAAGGCATTTATATGCTTTATACATACTAATAAACAGTCAATATCATAGTAATATGCCTGCTAATAAACAACTAGTTAATAGTGAGAATTGGACCCTAACTGAAGTGTTACCATAATTTATAATCAGTGCTGGCTTGATTAAATAAATTGTAGTCGGTTACTGTCTGATTCCAAACTACATGACCAAAAATTGTAGTAATGTAATCCATGTTAGGCCTACACAT
Source organism: Rutilus rutilus (assembly GCF_951802725.1). Lineage (NCBI taxonomy): Eukaryota > Metazoa > Chordata > Actinopteri > Cypriniformes > Leuciscidae > Rutilus > Rutilus rutilus. The sequence continues at coordinate 22,591,215 of NC_140228.1, forward strand.
AGTATATGTATACACATAGTTAATATAATCTTTTAGATTACTTTTGACCTAACTCATTTATCACATTGATAGGAGAATCTTTTAAGATATCGATATAAAAATACAAAGAGAAAAAAAGGGACATATATCAAATATTTATAAAATTACAGTCTTTGTTCTCAACAACATGAAGTGCATTAAAATATTACATTAAGTCAAGGTTTCCCAGACTGGAGTTTGTGATGGCACTGCAGGGGGTTCATGAGTTTAACGAAAATGTTCTGTTGATTAAATCATAAAAATCTACAATTCAAATAAATAATTAAAAAATATAAACAAACCAAAATAATACACTTATCAATAAAGACCAACCTTCATGTGATGTGGTCATTAACCGACATCAGAGAACTCAATAACTTAACTTTATTATTATTATTATTGACCTAACTTATTAATTTACATTTCATATCTATTAGGTCAAAGAAAAGGTCTTACAAAAAAAAAGTTGAAATCACATTAATTTGTACATTTTAATGTGTTAGTAAGACAAAAGCATTCCAAAGACAGTAATGTGCGGTTAAATGACTCACTGATTGATAATTCAAATAGGCTAATTATTAATGTGTTAGTTTGGAGCTGATTAGATATTCAGTGTAATCATTATGTAATCAATAAAAAAGTAACTGTAGTGTGATTACGAGTATTTTTAAATGCAATATAATGTAATTACAAGTGCTTAATTTTTGGAATCTGATTAATTCTGGAATAATTGGAATCTGATTAATCTGATTGTAATCAGTTACTACCCAGCACTGTAATGTTACAAACGATTTCTTTTTCAGATACATGTTGTTCTTTTGAACTTTCTATCATGAAAGTATCCTAAAAAAATAAATAAAAAAGTATTACAGTTGCTACATAAATACTAAGCAGCACAAACGTTTTTAACCGGTTTAGAAGGATTAACACTGAAGACTTGAGTAATGGCTACTAAAAATTTAGCTTTACCATCACAGGAATAAATTGCATTTTAAAATGTATGAATATAGAAAGGTTATTTTAATTTGTAATAATATTTCATACTAGTGTTTTTACTGGATTTTAGTAAAATAAACACAGCATCTGTGAGCAAAGGAGACTTTTCAAAAATATTTGAATTCTGTTTTAAATTCAACTGGTATGCTGAGCTATTCATGATTCCCTCAACTTGCTGCCACCACTATGCCTTCTCCATGGGGATGGTGTTCTTTTGCTGATGTGCTGCGTTATTTTTGCACTAAACATAGGCCTACCTTTTACAATTTTGTCCAAAAAGTTCCATCTTGGTATCGTCAGACCTTGACACATTTTTCCACATGGTTTTGGGAGACTGGATATGTTTTTGCAAAGTTTAGCTGGGCTTGGAGACTTTGTTTTTGTTGTTGTTTTTTTAGTCAGAAAAGGCATTTGTCTTGCCACCATGACCCATAGCCCAGAGAGATGGAGAATACGGGGATATAATTGTCACATGTAGGGAAGCAACCAGTACTTGTTCGAAAGAGCAACTCTTTTAATGTTGCTTTAGTACGTCTTTTGACAGCTTCCCTGACAAGTTTGTCTTCTAATAATGTCACTGTTGTGCCATACTTTCTTCGTTTGTTGATGACTGTCTTTGCTGTGATTCCATGGTAAATGAAATGCATTGGAATTTTTTTGTTGTTGTTGTTGCCCTCACCTGAGCGATATCTTTCAACAATGAGATTACGTTGATGCTTCATGAGCTCTTTGTGGCCGATGGCTCTTATAACAGCATACAACCATTGAAGAATCAGAAAAATCTGAACAAGAACAGCAGAGATTTATTTTGAGTTAATTCGAGTCACTTCAGGTGAAAACAATTATGTATGTTATTAGTTATGTTATGTTCTCATCAGCATGATTAGTTAATTCTGAACACAACCACATACCGAATTATAAAAGGGTGTGCATACTTATGCAACTTGGTTATTTTTTATGTTTTCTCTGAAATGTATCACTGCATAGGTTATAATTTTTTACATTGAAGGTGCAAAAGTTCTGATATGATTTATCTTTTATTTCATTTAAAATAAATTTAAAAAAGCTGTTTTAACAGGGCTTTGTAATGGCTTCCTGGAATACTTAAAGGGTTCACCCAAAAATGAAAATTATCAGTAATTACTCACCCTCATGTTGTTCTAACCCCAGAAGACTTTCGTTCATCTACATTCAATTCTCGCGCATGCGTCGTGGCGCTCTCGTGAACTCACGTCAGAGGCCCACACTGAAGAAAATGAATAGTTGAATAAAGTCGTTATTTTTGGGGGGGGTTTTGCGCACAAAAAGTATTCTCGTTGCTTGATAAACTTAAGATTGAGCCACTGTAGTCACTTGGACTATTTTAACGATATCTTTACTAACTTTTCTGGGCCGGCAGATGCAATTACCTAGAAGCCTATGGAGGAGTGAGACAGCTCTCAGATTTCATCAAAAATATCTTAATTTGTGTTCCGAAGATGAACGAAAGTCTTACGGGGTTGGAACAACATGAGGGTGAGTGATTACTGACAGAATCTTCATTTTTGGGTGAACTAACCCTTTAATTATTTTGGGCCAATCATAGAATTAAACTAGTGCTGCACGATTTGGGGGGGAAATCTAATTACGACTTCTCTGGTTAAAATTGTGATATGCGATTTTAAATTTTTTAAGTAATAAATTCAATTCCCTAAATTCAAGTGTCAAATATTTAGGTTGCAATTTATTTTACAGTATGTGTACTTGCATATAATTACAGTGTACTTACCTAAGAAAGTACTGGTTAATATAACATGACTACATGGGTTAAGGTTAGGTTTAGGGGTTAGGGTTAGTAGTTATTACCCAGTTATTGCAATTACTATAACAAGTACATAGTATGTACATGGGGAACAGGACTGTAAAATAAAGTCTGACCAATATTTCTGAATAATGACAACCCTTAATTTACTACAATACTGTGATAATGTGTTGTCTTTCCACAGTCTCTACAAGTAACTAATAAAATGATTTAAAACTCAAATACAGTTTCTCCATCTCCCCTCTGTCTTTTTGTCTTTGTTCCCCAAAGGTAGCAGAAGTCTTTTAGGTTGTGGGCACGTGTTGACCCCTGTCGAGGCCTTTCGCATCAAAAGCAACGCAGCCCTGCGATTCAACCAAGCACACGCTCAGCTACATGGCCGTGCGCAACAGGTCTTTGGCAGTTTGAAAAGCCGTTTCCAGTGCCTGCGTGACATCGGCCCCATTAAGTCGCCCGAGTCAGTGGCATGCACCATCAAAGCCTGCTGCGTCCTGCACAACATCTGCAAGAAGTTCTCTGTCCCGTTACCCTTGGATTTTAACATAGAGCCGCTCCATCCACCATCAGAGGTGCTGAACATCTTGGCAGAGCAGCCATTTGACTACATGGAAGACACTAAAGAGGAGATGATAGAAATGTTTTTTAATATTTCAGAAGATGGAAACGAATGAGGTGTGTCCGGATGTGAACAAGAACAGTAATGATAGCAAGAAGCCAGAGATCGTTAGTTTAAAACGTGTACTGAATGCTATAAATGAAATGAACACAGATAAACGCATGCTAAAATGCCAGCTGATTCTTCATACTCATAAGCTTTATTCAGTTAATCAATAATTGATAAGTTAATGCTAGTACACTCATATTTGTTAACAAGTGATATGAATAAAAACCGTTACAAAGTCCGTTACAAGAAAAAGTATTGCAGTTGTACCATAATTCAGTGATGCTGTCAGTTGCTAATACTATGGTACTTTGACATACAGCATGATACTAAATGATTACCATATTTATATATACCAAAAATTGTAGTACCATGTCCAAAAAAGGTGTTAATAATTTGTAAGTTAATTACTTGCGAATTGCTTATGTCTGGAAACATATCACATTGTGCCTGGATAGGACACGATGTAAATCTGTTTTTCTTAGGGGTCGTTTACACAACACTATTTTCAACTAAAAAAGGAGAACTTTTGGGGGCCTGAAAACATAAAAAAAAAACGAGTTTCAAAGTGCAGGCTTTTGAAAACGTTATCGCTTCTGTGTAAACTACAAGAACGCAAATTTGTGAAAACGATGATGCCATTACGTGTTCAGTCTAGTGGTGTGTAGTGTTTCTTTACAAAGTGACATCGCCAACTACTGGCCTGACATGCATAATACAGCGTTTGTAATCGTTATTGTGGATCCATGTGAACGGGCATAATTTTAACAACGTCGTCACAAAATTTCACTAATTTTTTTTTTCTTTTTTTTTCTTTTTTCTGTGGAATACAAAAGTATTGAGAAATACGAAATGTTTGAATAATCTTTATGTGTCCGTTTCATACAACAATGGTTCACAAGTAACCATGACTGACAAACAAATCTTTCCTTCCCCTGCAGTTCTCAAACATCAATCTCTATTTCACATACAGATTTGAAAATTAGGGGGTGCCCAATCCTGTTCCTGGAGATCAACGTCCAAAATCTTATACTTTCTTGAGTAGGTACTTATTTTGAATTAGTAATAATTTCACAACCGCTAAAAAAGTTTGTATATGTTCTATATAGTATGAATGTAATCTGGACGTACTACATTCACCGTGTTGTCATTATCATGTGATATACCAGGGTCAGTTGGCGCTTCACTGCCAATCATAAATCTTATCCCATGGCCTCATGGGATAGTAAAGTGTCCATTGTATGCACACTTCAGAATCTCCCAAGTAGTTGGTACTTTTTGTCTACTATTTTATGAGTACTGTGACATATTTGGACATATTTATTTTGTCACACACTGTTCATCACATATAGCTGGGTAGTGTATGATTTCAGACATAATCTTCAGGAATGCTTGATAATAACATACAGGTTTAAAATACTGGTAGGAACAGGACTGAGCAACCCTGATGTAAATAATGACACTATTTTGTTATTAGACAAACTATTATTTTAAAGCTTGTTAAGTGACAGACAGCTGAGAATACAGTTACTGGCATAATACAAAAATATAGTGGAAAAATACTTTAATTGATGATCATGTTTTTTTACCATTCATAATTGTTGGCCATGGTTTTTAGCATTCATCTGAAACAAATCAAATTCAACTTATATTAAATAGACCTTCTTGTATTTAAATTTAAACATAGCAAAATTCTCATTGTTTAAAGGTAATGTGCAAAATAAGCAGCATTAAGTACAGCTCAAGCATTAAAAACACTAACAAAAAGAAAATTAAACAAGGCTATATACACAGCTATTTAGATAAATAAAGTCTGGCAGTTAAGTTGAAATGGTAAACTCTTAGTGCTTTAGCTGAGGCTCAAAATATATCTTTCAGTCCTGTTAGCAGTAGAATGTTATTATTATTAATATTATTACTATTTTAAATAAAGTAATTATAATAACAAATGCACATAACATATGGTGTGAAATATTTCATTCAAGTTGTTGAAAGTGATGCTCAAAAAATATACTAATGTGGCTTCAAGATTGTACTGACAAATTCCATGACTGTTTTTGATCTTACGTTATTATTATAAGAACACGGTTTTGCTAACCACACATGAATTATGTTACATTATTCTATTTTTTTCTCATATGTTACTTCCGTTTTCATATTTTCTTAACGCGATTGCGTTGACGTAGATCATGTCTGTGTTTTCATAGAGAGGCTCTGACTGAGCCACGACTTTGGGTTTCAGAGAGTCCATGATGCACTGGTGCAGGAACACGTACTGAGACTGTAAGAGACAGAGAGGAGAAACGTAAGACACTTGAAGAGGGTGAAAGGTGTCTACCATACAGGGATACACATCTCTTAGTCTTAATTTCCAAGTGATAATATTATTGTCCTTATACCAAAGTTTTTAAATGGCCTTCAAAACTCAATAAAAAGAAGCATGCCTTGAGAACATTTGTAAATAAAAGCCTGGTTTCACAGACAAGGATTAGATTAAGCCAGGATTAGGCCTTAGTTAAATTAGAACATTTAAGTAGCTTTTATAAACGGGCCATAGAAGAAAAAAAAAACATTACTGGTGTGATTCTTGAGACAAAACAATGGCACTTACATATTTTAAGATAAAAGTTGCTTTCAGTTAAAACAGCTCAAACATGCATTTTAGTCTGGGACTATAGGCTTAAGCCTTGTCTGTGAAACAGGGCAATTTACTATGCTATTGCATTTTGCAATGAATTCTAGGAGTTGCTGTCAAGTTGTAAAACTTAAGGGGTACTTCAACACTGGCAAAATGGGCTTTCAATAAAATTTGTCTGCCTATGCAGTCGAAAACAGGTGTAATTTTGTTATCTTTTTCTGGAAATCGTTGCTACCTGATTAGTAAAACTTTCCAAGGCCACTCCCACCAGCCTGCTATATGCTTACCAGAGTCAAATATCACCTTGCTTTAGTAGGAAATACTCCTTAGAAAACTTGTAGTGTTCCCGGGTGCAGGAATTTAAAGACATTTAGTGGGACTCGGAGAGAGTTACTATCGGTTTCCAGTGATGGATCCAGCACGTTGTAGGGAGTGGCGGCAAAGAATTGTTAATATGGAGAGAACATTGTGACGGACAATCTGAAAAACCTCTGTGTTTGTACTTAACATTTCGAACTGGATGACTACGAACAACATATTTTTACGCCAAATGTCGCTTACAGGTAAGAAAGCAGTTGCCACAGTGTTTCCGTTTTTAACTCTTATATGTTAATAACCCTATATTAATCCGACTGCCTGTGGGCAGGGATACAAAAATGTAGTAAAATCTAGTTTTAACAAAGCCCTGGCGGACTTTTGCTGACAAATTTACGTTAATTTCTCAGTCCAGGTAACACCGAGAACGAGTAAACATTGTTCATTTACATACCGACATTGTAACCATACAAAGCGAGTTGTAAATTGGCAAAGTTACACTTTCATTTTAGCGTTTTACCTGAATTGCTTGTCTTGACCTATTTTTGTCTATATTTTTCATATAAGCCTAGTTATATTTATTGTATTGCTATTTAAATTGGTGGTTTCATTTCATTTTGCTTAGTTATTGAATATTGTGTTATACAGCTGCTGAACTTTACTCATTGGCATGAGTGCTGGAAAGGCCACTTTTGATGAAGTAAAAAACAAAAAGCCAAAATTGTATATCCCAATGCAGACTAAATATTATGATAATAACCTTTTAAAAAAGTAGCCAGTTAAGTAGTTTAAATAATTGTAGCATTATTCATGATATACAGTTAAAAATATACAATCATACATTTTTGTCCACAGCTGCCATTTTTTACAATAGTTAAGTCTCTATAAATTGCTTTTTCTTAAGTTTTGTTTTACAGGTGTTTGAATCCTCCAGGAAGTAAGCCATAGCTCAAATAAATTCATCATTATCATAATAATAATACCTAGACCCAATTCTATGCCAGATTGCCAATGAACCCCTGCTACCGCAATACATTTTACCATCATGGATTGAAACTGTTACCTCAGTTTGCACCATAAGTGGCCGGCAGAGTCTCATTTGCTGGACGAATGCTGCAATGCCCACTGCCTTTTCTCTGTCCAGCTGCTGCAGAAGAACGTCCAGTGCAATCAGTGTACCTGTCCGGCCCACTCCAGCACTAGAGGAAGACGAGGACGATAAACATTTGCTTTAATTAAGCGGTTTGTTTAATAATGCTGTCAGCTCTCTGAATCAGTGTGACTCATTGGTGTCAAGTTAAAGGGTTAGTTCACCCAAAAAGGAAAATTATGTCAGTAATTACTCACCCTCATGTTGTTCCAACCCCGTAAGACTTTCGTTCATCTTCGGAACACAAATTAAGATATTTTTGATGAAATCTGAGAGCTGTCTCACTCCTTCATAGGCTGCTAGGTAATTGCATCTGCCGGCCCAGAAAAGTTAGTAAAGACCGTTAAAATAGTCCAAGCATGCGTCGTGGTGCTCTCGTGAACTCACGTCAGAGGCCCACACGGAAGAAAATGAATAGTTGAATAAAGTCGTTATTTTTGTTTGTTTTGCGCACAAAAAGTATTCTCGTCACTTGATAAACTTAAGGTTGAGCCACTGTAGTCACTTGGACTATTTTAACAATGTTTTTACTAACTTTTCTGGGCTGGCAGATGCAATTACCTAGAAGCCTATGAAGGAGTGAGACAGCTCTCAGATTTCATCAGAAATATCTTAATTTGTGTTCCGAAGATGAACGAAGGTCTTACGGGGTTGGAACAACATGAGGGAGTGATTACTGACAGAATCTTCATTTTTGGGTGAACTATAACCCTTTAATGTTTGAGTTGGGTTTTAAAGTGAGTAGTGGTCACCTGCAGTGTACGACTGTTGGCCCTGCAGAGAAGGAATTCTCCATCTGCTGACGGATAAGTCCTCTGAACTTGATCAGCTCCTCTGTGCCAAAGGGAACGCCATGATCTGGCCACGCTGTGAAGTGGAAGTGCTTCACTGTTCGTGTCTCAGAGGTGCTTTTCTATTACATACAAAGAAAATGGACAGAAATAAATTGTCTTAAAGGAGTCATAATGTAGAAATTTCACTTTTCCACGAGAATCAATGTATGTTATGATTGCATAATGATTATACACTGGCCGGGAAGCCGATATTTAAAAGTGAAGCGTTTGTTTACCTCGGGGTTTGTAAAATAGGCCACATGCACGCGCACGAAAAAACGAGATTTTGATTTCTTCCCCTTCTTGACGTCAAGACGGGGGAGGATATACCAAATATGGACACCGCAAACCTATGCCGCGGGAAGCCCGCCCCTCTCCCCCTCTCCCCCTCAGATTCAGTTTAGTTGACTCGAGAAAGATGGAGAAATCGAGTGCACACCTGAGATGCTCTGTGGGTGACTGCCACAAACAACATGCAAATGTGTTTTATCTACCAAAAACGGACGAAACTATCAGGGAACAGTGAATGAAATTCATTTTTAATGACGCTGTCCCAACAACTCTTTCAAGTGGCGTATCGTTAGGTGTGTGTGCTAAACATTTTACACCGGAATCTTTTACAAATTTGGGGCAGTATCAGGCGAACTTGGCCTCGAAGCTCCGTTTGGGAAAAGGTGCCATCCCAACCATCAGGGACTTGCCAGAAATTGAAAAGGTAAGACTGTGTTTTTATTGCTCTACTGTGGTTAACAAATAGCAGCTAACAGCTAATGCGGCTATTGTATGTAACGTTACCTTCGAGGTAAACACGGGGAATGGACTCTACGAATGCTAGCCACATCTTTCGACTTTGTTTTACACTAGCAGCTACAGTAGTGACGGTACAGGAGTCCATGCTCAGTGGCTAAAACTGTTTAAATGCAAGTATGAAAACAATATACCACTAAACATTATTAGCCAAACTCATGCAAAACATGCAGTTTGAAAATAGCTTTCAGTTAGTGGGGCTTCTGTAAGAATGTATCTGGCAATGGTGTATTTTTTCTTTTTTCTTTGGTTGTGATTATAATTTCACTAACAATAAGTACCGTCACATTTATTGAGCTATTGCAGTATTTTGTCTATGTTTTTGTACCGCTTGGAAGTAGTAAAATACATTCCTGCAACCAATCAACGCGCCCCTCATTTGCATTATTATAATGACCGTCCACGACAGCCAAAACATCGCATCAGATCTCGCGAGACAATAATGCCTTTAGAAATAAGGGTCTGAGGGGCTCTGTGTTGATTTTTTTTCCACTTTTCTTTTTTAGAAGTGCCTAAAATACTATAATAGAGCATTTGGGTATCCAAGGTAACACAACATTATGACTCCTTTAAGGTTACCTGACCATGGATGCTTTCTGTTATTCATAAGTTATCACAAGGTGAATCTGATTTTACCAAGTACAACGTGTTCCTTGATCCATCTTTGTTGATCCTGGAACAACATTTCAATCAGCCAATCAGATGTCAAGTTTAGGCTTACAACCAGGGTTAGGTGCTTCTACATCAGTGTTATTCACCTATCATTCACCTCTGATTTTAGGGATAAGTTATTAGTAGGGATAGGGTTAGGACTAAGTTTTCGGACAGGAATGTTGTTCCAGGATCTACAAAAAAAATGTTGATCCAGGAACATGTCTTTCTTGGAAAAATCAGTGACCCATATCACAAAGAATCTGATTTTTAATAAATAAAATAGTTCAATATCATTTAAAAACAAATAATAACCTTTGTAACTTAAAACTTCCTCACAAATCACAATTTTAAAGTAAGCTGCAAAAGAGCTTGTGAAACCTTGACAAGTTTGTGAAATCACATACATCCACATTTACACATCAATGATGCATATTTGGTAAACAGAAACTTGTTCTACCCAGTCACACTGAGTAAAAATGAGAAATCAGAATACTATTATTATTCCTAAACACCAGATGAACTAAAAATAAGTGTAAAATATGGTAAAGTATGTCGAAGCTATTGCTATTTCTGACTGTGTGCAGCTCTGCAGATCCTGCTGAAGGCTCCCAAAGAACGAGCGCATCATTTTTCTCTCATGAGCATTTTGGTTTTAACAAGATCCCTAAACATACCAGTTTCAGCGGCACAGTTTAGCACAGATGTTTTAGCTAAAATATGTCACAATGCAATAATAGCAATGTGATGAACAATGTTGGGGGTAACGCATTACAAGCAACACAATTTACATAATCAGATTATTTTTTCAAGTAACTAGTAAAATAACACATTACTTTTACATTTCTACAAAAATATCAGTTACATTTTCAAATAAGTAACGCAAGTTCCTTTGTTTTCCCATTTATTGACTGAGACCTCTCCTGTCCCCATGTTGAGAGAAATCAGAAGTAAGTGCAGAGACGTTGTGTGCGCTGTGTGATGTTTGTAGTTCTAGACTAAATGTGATCATGCATTTACTCATCTTACTTGCACAAAAACAGATTCAGTAAGAGTGAAAAAAGTTAAATGCAAACTCAATTTAACGCAAACCTTCAATAATTAAATATTAAATAATAACTAATATACTTTATTGCCCGGTTTCACAGACAAGGCTTAAGCCTAGTCCCAGACTAAAATGCATGTTTGAGCTTACTTAACATTTTATATCTAAAAATATGTCAGTGCCGTTGTTTTGTCTTAAGATGCACACCAGGCAAGTTTATAAAAGCTACTTAAATGTCCTATTTAACTAAAGCCAGGTGTATTACTTTTAAAAGTAACTTTCCCCAACACTGACGAAGAATGGGGTGGTTGTTAAATCTGACGTCTCACTTCACCGTTTCTGGGTCCAAACGCTCTATCAGATCCAAACAAGTAATGCTAATATACACTCACGGTGTATACATGAACACAGAAAAAGAATTAAATATGTCACGTGGATATTCCCAACAGCAAACCTTCAGAGGGAAGGTTTGATTACATGTGAAGGGGGTGTTTTTAAAAGTTGTGAAATAATATAAAAAATGGGCAGGATCAGAGAGAATTTAGATTTTTTTTAAATGTTTTGGCCCTCCAGAAAACACTAAAATCATAATCAATGCATTTCATCGGTGGTGGTTGAGGAGCTTTCCTCCTTCCATATGTAAAGCACTTTGAGTACCTAGAAAAGCGCTATATTAATGTAATGTATTTTTATTATTATTATTATTATTATTATTATATTGTCACAAAAAAAGAGCGATAGAAATATCTCACATTTTTGACATTAAGTTCTCGCAGAGTCCAACTTTGAGCTTTATCCTCTGATTTCACAGTCACAACCAGGTTTCCATAGAAGCACGACGAGTTGTCCAGTGGCCAGTACTGCTCACACTTGACCTAGGGGAGTTCAATCAGAAAAGTTATATCAGACAAAAAAATAAATTGTGGACAAAATAACTGCACCAAGTGCAGATGGCAAATCTGCTGTGGTGTTGAAACCTTTAGAAACTTTAGATCCAGACCACTCTGTGTGAAACACTGTATTGTTACACATAATTGGATAAAAAATGCTAAACAAACATTGCATTAAACTTGATACAACAAGATTGTAGCATAATACTGTTCACTATATGATGTACAGTTTCATATACTGTTTAAAAAAATGTTGTATACTACAGTAAGCAGTATTCTGACCATAACCTTACCCTTCCACTCTCAGTGCAGTTGGTTACCATGACGATGGCCTGTGACCTTTTCTCCCACACCATTCTCCAGAAGTCATTGACGGTGGATGGCAGCGGACCTTGAGCAGCGATGTACTGTTTGCTTACATTACCGTATCCCTGATATACACATAAACATCATAAACAAACCTCAGTCCACCAGGGGTATTTTACAGCTGATGTTAACTAGTATATATATATATATATATATATATATATATATATATTGTACAACTTACAGGCATGTAGCTGGCATTAATATAATCAGAATCATCTTCATCATTTACAGTGAGATGCACTCTGGAGGTGTCATCTAAAGAGAGAGAGAGAAGGATAAAATGACCTCCAAGACAGAAAATCTATGTGGTAATAGTGTGTGTGTGTGTGTGTGGTCCTGGTTCGTTAAATGCCCCCACGAACCACAAAGATCGTTATTTGTACTTTTACTTTTTTTACAATTTTTTTTTTACTTTTTTTTTTACTTTTTTTTTGGTCCCATGAGGAAAACAGCTTAAAATCATATTAAATAACATTATTTTGCAAATGTAAAATGCAAATGTTTTCTGTGTTGTGTTTATGGGAGGTTAGGGAATAGAATAGTGCCATTGATAGTGTGTTACTCGTTTGTTTCTGTGTAGTTATTCATTAATGATGGAACAGTATTCTAAAGTGTTATCTATATACTGTTCATACATTATAAAATTAATTGTCTATGGAAAGTCCCCATAAAATGTGTGTGTGTGCTTGTTTATATGATTCATGTGGACACATATTTGTATAATGACATGGGTATTACACTGTTATTACAATGTAAATGTGGTTTATGAGGACATCATAATTAATATGGCTTAAAAACATACTAAACAATGTTTTATTAAATATGTAAAAATACAAAGGTTTTCTGTGATGGGTAGGTTTAGGGGTTGGGTTAGTGTAGGGGAATAGAATATACAGTTTGTACAGTATAAAAATCATTACGCCTATGGAATGCTCTCATAATGATAGGATTACCAGTGTGTGTGTGTGTGTGTGTGTGTGTGTGTGAGAGAGAGAGAGAGAGAGAGAGAGAGAGAGAGTGAGGGTGTGTGTGTGTGTGTGTGTGTGTGTGTGTGTGTGTGTGTGTGTGTGTGTGTGTGTGTGTGTGTGTGTGTGTGTGCGTGTGTGTAAAACACTCACAAGGTAAAACATTTGAAAATCGGTTTTTGTCCTTGTTTTCAAGCAGAATAGCCGCTGCATTTGACTGTTGTATACCCACTGAACTAAAGTCCTGTTAAAAAAACATGTCCAATAAAAACATAATCAACAAACACTGTAAATTGTCAAAATTAACTTGATGATTCTTAGATGTAAGCAGAAAGACTCTCAGTCCTCAGTGTTTGAATACTTTGCAACAGCAATTACAAAAAATGTTACCCTTGTATTTCATATTTGCTAACCCTACCTCATATTCCTCACTGAAACCTCTATTATCATCACAACTCATGGTTTGAAAATGTTCAGGAAATTTATCCACGGGGATCGGTCTGAAAAACATTTCACAATTGTTTGTTTTCATACTATAATAACATAATATACAGTGGCCCCAAAAGCATGTGGACACTTAATGCACACTTAAAACAAAAAAGTCTGATTGAAATTGCATTAGATTGCATTAGTGTTACACATACTTGTAGTTTTTTCTTGTCACTTTTGGCTCCATTGGTGGTTTGGAACTTATAAAGATGAGAAAAGACATTAAAGATACAACTAATACAGCTTCTATTGCATTTTAATATCAAATAAACCCATAATCATACTTAAATAATTAAAATCATACTTATTACGCTTTGCAGAACCATAGCGGAGCCATAAATAGACTCCAGCACATATAATGATGACCAACAGGAAAAACACAAGGACACCTGCTATAACGCCTGCAGAACACAGACAGAAACAAACAGTGAACATGTCAATACATAGGTCAACTATGCGACAGCTTAGTATCTCAAAGATTTGCATGAATATTGCAGGTTAAATACAAGGAAGCTCTATTCAACTGAAGCCTGAGGAGGTTTAAAGGCAGAAATGATCGATATGTTAATATGGAGATCCATCATCGGAATGACCAAATGCAGAGGGTCAAGGAACAATCTGTAGTATTTTACCTTCAGCCCTATTCTAAATTGGACACACTCAATTCTTGCAGGAATGTTTGATCTTGCTTCTAACCCAAATATACAATTTTGAGGCTGTTGACTCATGATTATGGAAGCCCATTTCCACCACAAGAAAAACATAAAATCATGCTCTGGTAAATCATAATTATGAATTTAATCACAAAATTATGCTAATAATGACAAGTCTAAATATGACAAGTCAATTAGAATTTTAGAATCATAATTTTAACTTTTCATCTCATAATTATAATTTTTTATGTCATTTCGATTTATCTCATAATTTTGACTTTCTATGTCATAATCTTGGCATTTTATGTCATAATTTTGGCTTTTTAAATCATAATTGACTTTTTAATCTGGCTTTATAATAATTTTGATTGTCAAATTAAAAAAAATCATAATTTCAACTTTTTAAGTCATTATTTCAACTTTTTATGTCATCATTTCGATTTAGTATGTCATAATTTACATAAAACGACTTTTTAAATAATTTTGACTTTTATCTCATAACTCAATCTCGACATTTTATGTCATAATTATAGCATTTAAGTCATAATTTAAATTTTGCAAGTCATAATTTCAACTTTTTGAGTCAAAATTTTCAGCATTGTGTCATAATTTCGATTTAGAATGTCATAGCTTTGATTTAGTATGTCAGTTTCGACTTGCCATCATTTTGATCATTATTTAAAAAACATTATCTCATAATTAAAATAATTGAATTTCATAATTTTGACTTTTAAGTCATATTTTCAATTTAGTATGTCATAATTATGACTCTCCAGAGCATGATTTTTTTTTTTTTTTTTTTTTTTTTTTATGTGGTGGAAATGGGCTTTCACACATGGTAGCTTATAAGTCTTAATACATTTTATTGAGTCACTGTTAAATATTTTATCATGGAGACTATAGTTAATCGATTAGATTGTCACACTCGCATATTGAAAAACAATAAGGAAAAGAATGATTGATAATTTGTCCACATGTGCAAACTTGTCTCCTCAATGAAGGATGAAGAACCTAGAACCTAGAGATAGACCTCTACTGATTTTTATGCCATCATAAAGTTTTTTTATGGTCAAGTTCAGTCAAAAGAGAGTTCTTCACATTTGATAAAACAGCATCTTTTCTCCATTTGATACAAATATACTGCCAAAGAGGAGCTCAAAGTCTCCTCAGCACTGCCATCACAAATGTCAAGACTCAAGAAGTAGTTTGACTTCTTGGTATCATGAACTACTGTAGCATTTATTAATCTTGCTGAATGTTAATATAAGACTACTTCCTATTCCTCTTTTAGTTTTGGCTGATTCTCTGAGAAGATAAACCTGCTCAACTGAGCCCAATGCTGCTGATATCCACATATCATTGATAAGCTCAGATTGATATATTGCTGAGAACTTAAAGTTTTTTGTTGTTGTTGCATAACCCCCACTCTTCAGCTGCCAAATGACTGACAATGTACGTTCACAAAAAAAGTTGTTCATTGTCAGTTTATGATATAATGCACTAATTAGTGTTCACATTTTAAAATTCTGCGCTAAATTACTATGGGTAGGGTAGGGTAGGTTTAAAATATAAGTATTGTGTAGATACTTTAGATTAAGATTACGTAAGATTAATTTAAATGTTAGTACATAGTAGTTAAAGACACCTATAAAGTGGGACCTCTAAGTCTTCTTATGTCAAAAATATGCCAAAATTTAAGTAATTATTCAGTGAAAGTTCCATGAGAGCTCATGACGGTCAGAATGATTTCATATGGGATTGGAATATGAGGGTGAGTAATAATGACAGAACATTCATTTTAGATGAACTATTCCTTTAAGTTGTATTTAACCTGAGATATTTATGTAGATTAAAGACCATCTTATAGCCTATTAAACATATCTAGACTTTATTTTACCTGTTGGATCAGTTTGACAGTTGAGTGATACTGTTTTACTCGGGATGGCTCCAGAGAATGATGTCGCTGTCACTTTGTACCATTGGGCAGCTTGCAGGCTCTTCACCTCCTGTTTTGGTGATGCGTTTGAACTACGGTTGAAACGTTGTCCACCAACGTCCACCTGCACCACATCCACAACTCCATATGGACGATCCCAAATTACAGCCAGACCATATCCTCCAGAAAAATAATCACAGCGAAGACGAAGTACACTATTTGGAACTAGTTTAAAGGAGAAACAGAGGGACAGTAAAACAAAGAAATTATGCTGAATATCAGCCGGTCACAGTCCAAAACAGAGCATGTAAACCCACTTAATTTCAGGAGATGTGAGCACTGTAGGAGACTCTTTTGGTCCAAATCAAACCACAGTGAGACATTGTAGCTTTCTCCAGGATAAAGATCTTGCAGATTCACCATGTTGTCCACTACAGGGACAGGTTTACCATTGGCGGTTCCGTTTTCAGCTCTTACATGTGTGCTACCATTCACTATAGCGTTTATCGTTGAATTAGTGACGTCCCACTTAAAGGACACACAGTTTATAGCTGCAGAAACACAAAAACATATGAACGATGACTTCAAACTCAGCTGGAGTCTTAAAAATATTTTTTTTAATTCAATTGGATATGCACAAAAATGCAATAATATTAACTAACAATGAGCAAATACATTTATTATTCTTTATTAACGTTAGTCAAAAAACTCTTCACTTCACTTTTAGTTCATGTGAGCTCAGGGCCATTAAATCATATTAACAGATATAACTTTTAATTTTTAATATTGTATTACTAAATGTAGTAATGAACAAACTAATATTAATAAATGCCTTATTTTTTTTTATATATTTTTTTTATTAAACCTTATTGTAAAGTGTTACCAAAATATTGTATATAGAGTTCAAGCATTAATAACCACACAAGTCAATTCTTTCCATGACTAGCAAGCTGCGCTCAATTAAAACTCATTATTTGCTTTTCAAATAAGTAGCTAAATCAGAGTAATGCTATCAAAACTTACTGGTGATGTTCTTGATGGCGGACCCATTTCTTTGACCATTCACCTCAGTGAAGAGAGTAAAATTGTATTCTGTCCCTGGTGTGAGGTTTGAGGAAATATGTGTATACTCATTTCCCTCAGAAGATCCACTGTATTTTTTCTCGCTTCCATGACTCTCAAGCAAAATGTAGTCGTAGATGTTGTTTTCGTTCAACTTATTCCATGTGATAGTCAACTGTGTCAGTGATCGAGTGACTTTGACGTCAGTTACGAGAGATAGACCTGTGAAGAGATACATTTTCCACAAGAGTTGATGGTAATTAATATAAATACTGTAGAATATAAGGTAAATTCCTCTCAAATTCATCACCGATAATTTGGTGTGTGGCAGGGTTGTGCACCATTCAGAGTTGAGAAGAGGCAAAACCGGATGAAGAATTGAAATACAAAATGGAATTTTACTTCATATTTAAAACTGCATGAAATTGAAAGAAATTCACAAAACTGCTGTCAGATCAATATGTATGTAATTATTTACAAGTCTTGTCTTGGACAAATGAAATCCTTCTGTTGTGTTGAATGTCCTTAAACTGCATTTAAAGTAAATTTCAATTCGAATCATGTGTGTTGTAGCAAATTCAAAAGCCAAATCATGAATCGAATGCAAGCTGATTCTTTCATTTTGACTTTTGCCCAACCCTGCTAATGTGGTCCATTATTATAATGCAAAGAATAGGAGACTTACTCGTGTTGTGACTGAAGCTGTATCCAGTACTTCTCACATCAAAAAACACTGTGTACAGAGTGAAGCTGTAGCTTGTTGCAGGAATTAAATCATATATATGGCATGTAAACTTATTCCCTTCTGAAGTGATATTAATGTATGCACGTGATGTTTTGTTGATTTCAAGAGAATAGGTGTATGTGTTGTTGCTCGTGTTCCATTGTAAGATCACGTCGGTGTCATTGAAATCCACCACTATTGGTGGATCTGCAACATTAGATGGCACTGAAACAAAAGCAGATATAGTGAGATTTGTCAGGTGTAGTTAAAAACGCACAAATCCAAATAGAATCAACAGTCTTTTAATTAACAGGGAGAATATGCAGGAGAATCAGAACAGCAACTACACAATGACACAAACAAGGCAGAACAAACAACTAGGGTTTAACTACACAGGGAGAGTTAATAAACCAGAAAAGAAACAGGTGCGAGATTAATCAGAAACTAATGACCAACACAGGTAAAACAGGAGCAGGGAAGACAAAACCAAAACACAATGAACCTAAACAGGCAAAAGCTTAATCCTGACAAGATATGTTATACAACAAGCCCGTCATTTACAGAGTTAGTCAATTAATAATCAGAGGGATTAAGCACATTAATGGAACTCTTAACTCTGCGACAACTACCAGCATATTTTTTAAATTATTGCTGACAATTGGGCCCAGATTGAGGCCAGTTGCCCTTTCAGCACACATGCTTACAATGCCACTGAAAATGTTACAGTCATTGATCTTGGACAGCAATGAGGACAGAACTTTTTTTACGCCTTGCAAACTTAAACACTGGTGTTTCAAATTCGGCTGATTTGTCACCAAGATAATGCTATGCAGCTTGTCAACACTGACAAAGGTTTTGTCGAAATTGCACAAATTATTTGGTCTTCAAACTGCAAACCAATAAGGAAGTGTTTCTATGATTGACACTGTTGTTGCAAATTCAGCTGATTTGTCAACAAGATAAGTTATCTAGCTTGTTAAAACTGACAACGGCTTCTTGGAAGCATCTGTAAAACTGTAAACTAATTAGGAAGTGTTTCTATGATTTTAAATGAATTTATAGAGTTGCATTATAGTTTTAGCATTTTCATCTTGTTGCAAATAAACAACTTTTTAAGTGATAGAAAATATTTCGGTAACACTTTAGTTTAGGGTCCAATTCTCACTATTAACTATTTGCTTATTAGCATGCATATTACCAGGCTATTGACTGCTTATTAGAACTTATAGAGTACATATTAATAATGCCTTATTCTGCATTTCCATATTCTACATCCCTTAATCTTACCCAATACCTAAATTTAACAACTACCTTACCAACTTTTAGTAATTAGGAGTTTGTTGAGGCAAAAGTCAGTTAATTAATAGTGAGAATTGGACCCTAATCTAAAGTGTGACCCATATTTCTAGCAAATATAAAACTGCATTGCTAAAACTTAAAATTGATCATTGTTTTGTGGTGGGGCCAGTGAAAATATTGGCAGGGCAATATTGGCAATATTGAATTGCATCCTAATTCCGTTAAGTCAGTGTTGGTTGACTGAAATTATGTACTGAGACTTACCGGTTACATTGGAGAAGTTGTATCCACTGCTCTTCACTTCTCCAAACACAGTATAGAGTGTAAATGAGTATTCAGTCCCTGGAGACAGAGACGTGACCTTATATTCCAATAAAGAATCAGGTATAGGTATTGTCTCGTCTTTATTCCAGTTTTTCAGCTCATAAGTGTAATCGTCACGGTTGTCTGCTTTTTCCCATTGTAATGTTAAATTATTCTCTTCCCGATTGACGACCGAAACATTCACAACATTAGATGGAGCTGAAGAAGAAAGAGACAGAAATGTTATATTTTCTTAACACCTGCTGCTATCCACCTGTCCATCAATTAATCTACCATTCAGTTCCTTCACTGACTGGCAGTTACTGTATTGTGGTCGCAGACAGTAGTTGGAAATCACATCTACAAATGTCTGAATGTCTTTGCATTACATAAAAAAATCAAGAAAACAGCATTTATTTTTAAAGACTGAGCAAGCACATCTTTCATATTAGATATTACAGTATACAATAGAACCACTTGTGGATCATGCATTTGGGCAAATTCCAAATGGTGTTTTTGTGTCTTTGGAAGGGGATGTCAGTAATAAGGGCGTTCCAAACGACAGCGAACACCTGAATCCCTTCAGGAAGGGCCCTTTCCACAAATCGGTTGCTAAAGGGTACATGCAACGTCACATCAAGGAAGTAATCTTATGGTTTATGGTCATATGACCCAGGGTGGTGAATCCTTGCAATTCATTTTAAAGCTAGATGGCAGGAGAGTTTGAGTAAACATATAAACAGAATCATTTAATTTCTTTTGTTATGTTTGGGATATATTACAAGCATTTTGTTATACATTTCATTTGAAGTTTAATAAATAAGTTACAATGCGTTTAATAGTAGATGCGTAAGGTAAATGTGACTACATTCTAAAGAAGAGACAGCAAGTTTTAAACTTACATTTGTTTGCAACAGTTATATTAATAGCCTAAAAAATCCTGTTGTAAGGACAGCTAATGGGCTGACAGACGCCATACTGTGTTATTATGGTAACATTCCAGATTAAAATAATGAGTAAATTACATCCATACAAAATTATTGTCTTTCTTTGTCCCAAAAAAAGTTAAAAAAAGAAATGGCTTATGACATGCAAGTGCTCTGCTCCCTCTAAAATCCAAATATTCACAAATATCTCACAAATAAGCGGTACTTGAAGTGTTTTATTCATAATGTATCTTCCTTATGTAACTAAAAGTTTCTGCATCACTTTCAAATGTGTTCAGTACTTTGTACAATGTTTACACCAAAACACCTCTGACATTTAGCTGGCCCGTCACATGAGAAGCAAGCGTGCTGCGAAACATTATGGCCTGTTTAAGAAGATATATTAAGAAATATTTAAGAAAGTGCACACATTTTATTTTGTTGATATTTTATTTTATTTTATTCAACTTTATGTTATAATTAATCACAATATTTTTCCACATTATTTTTTACACCTATTGATACAAATATATATATTTTATTTAATTGTGCTAATATTTGCTTTTGTAATACATTTGTTATTAATGGTCAATATGTGTCATGTAGATGTGATTTGCATTTTATTGAAATGATCTTTATTTTCTAAAAATTAAAACTATTTTGAAAATTCACATACCCATTTCAGAAATAATCAGTATCGCTTTCCTAATTGTGTTTCTTATTGTTGTTATCAGTTATGTACATCAGGTTTTCTTTTTTAAATCTTTCATCTTGTGTTGTGTAATTAATGATTAATGCATTATTTTACTGTAATGTGTGTTGCCCCGATGGTATTTGTGTGTGAGTGTTTGTGTGTGTATATGACCATCTATTGGTATTTGCTTTGGCTTGTGAAAAGGCCAACACTATCTCCCGACCAATTCGTACGTATTTTACGAGGTGGCTAATTCGTACGATTTGTCTAAACCCCAGTGAAGGGTAGGTTTAGGGGCGGGGTAAGGGGTTAGATGTGAATTCATACGAATTGGGCAACTAGTTTTATAAGTTAGTCATCAAATTATATTTCATAATGTTCATAACTTTAAGTCAGATAAATAAAAGTGAAGATGGGTCTAATTTGATAACGAAAAGTAAGACTGATTACCCTTAAATAGGCTAACTGCTAGTTGGTCACACTAGTCCTTATGACTCAGGGCCCTATCATACCAGGTGTAATGCAGCGCCAGGCGCGACGCAAGTGTTTTTTGCAAGTTTCAGCCCGACGCAGTTATCATTTTCACGTCCTGTGGCATGTTGTTTAAATAGCAAATGCATTTGCGCCCATTTGTGCGCCCATGGGCGTGCTGGTCTGAAAAGAGGTGTGTTCAGGTGAATTGTTGGCGCGTTGCTATTTTGAGGCAACTGAAATAGACTGTGCCATTGACCAACGGAAACCTGGTCTAAAGTCAATGTATCTCACAGTATTATTTTTTTGTTATTGAAAGAGCGCATTAGTAATATGTGCCTATAGGCAGGTCCACAACGCGCGAACACTCTTCTTATTACACACACAGGGACGCACAGCAGCACACAAACATGCCAAATATTAAAAATAAAAGGACTACAATGTAAAAGATTATTATTGTGTACATAAAGATATGGTGGAATCCGGCTTGTTCCGTATGGGCACTTAAACCCCGCGCACGAGCAGATCCGTTTCCTCTCTGGAGAAGTGTTCAGTTTTCCCGCTTGCAAATTCCGCCATGTAAATAGCGAGTCCGCCATGGCCCGAGCACAACTGGCTATTAAAGGGAATGACAGATGAGACTCTGATTGTTTTTTTGCACACTACGCCCAAAACACACCCATTACTCATCGAGAAAATAGAGACAACCCTTTTAGACCATACGCCGGGTGCGCCGACCATTTTTCCCCTTGTTAAACTAGCAAAAGTGCCCGAAGCTGTAGCATTCTGTCTTTTTTATCTTGACCAGAATTGAGTTAATGTAGACGTTAGACAATCTTTTTAAGACCACAACACACGGGAGACTTTTCAAGTGCTCAAGCGAACTTCGCCTCAGTGCCCACACACACACAAAAAAACACAGGTGCCGAGGGAGCCTCAGCTTCCCCCAGCGAAAACAGTAGATATATGAATTCGCTGAACAGTTAGATAAATACAACATGATTAAATATGGAGATGATCAAAACAGCGTCAAAACTAAAAAAAGAAAAAGAAAAAATGCCTCACATTACATTTTACATCTAATATTTACCATGTAAATCTCCCTCAAATGTCCTGCTATGTGAGCTCACAATATAATAAATGTGAGTCCTGTTCATTTATACTCGAACACAGGCACTGAAACATCCATTGTGCGTCGTTTTTTATGCCTTGTCAAATTAAACCGTTCTCTGTGATGCATTTTACACTGGTGTTGCAAATTCAGCTGATTTGTCACAAAGTTAATGTTATCTAACTTGCTAATGTAAACATATGTTTTGTCAAATTATTGACAGTAAAAATTCTGCAAGGTTACACATTGTATGAAGAATTGCATCCTAATTCAGAATCTGAGAGAAATGTCAGAAGCAGTTGTTTAGTCTGTCACACAGACTTTGGTCTTTGCCACAGACCAGATGTTTTGAGACTCACCGGTTACATTGGAGAAGTTGTATCCACTGCTCATCACTCCTCCAAACACAGTATAGAGTGTAAATGAGTATTTAGTCCCTGGAGACAGAGACGTGACCTTATATACCACTAAAGAATCATTTGGTGATATATGTTTTGGAGACTCGTCTTTATCCCAGGTTTTCAGCTGATAAGTGTAATCGTCACGGTTGTCTGCTTTTTCCCATTGTAATGTTATATCAGACTCTTTCCGATCGACGACCGAAACACTCCCAACATTAGATGGAACTGAAGAAGAAAGAGACAGAAACTGGCCTGTTAAAGAAATCACATCTACAAATGTCTGTATGTTTTTGCATTATATAAAAAAAAAAAAAAAAAAAAAAAAAAATCAAGAAATCAATATTTATTTTAAAGAGAGACTGAACAAGCACATCTTTCAAATCACATTAGATAATGGAACCACTTTGTATTTGTTCTGAATTACTGTGAGAGCCACATTTGTGTACAACATGCTACTGGTTCCCAAATCTGAATGCAATATTGTCAATCATTGAAGTTCTCACAAATAAGCAGTGCTTACATATTCCGTATATACCTGCATAACTTCATTTAAAATAACATTTAAAGGCATTTCATGTAAATAATTATGATATACACACACATATATATATATATATATATATATATAGTCTATTTAAATTTTAACGTAATAGATTTATATTACCACAATTCTTAAATTAATCTACAGAGAAAACACTTTATATTTTCAAAAACCTTAATGACTCACTTACCAGTTACAGCCCAGAAATGAAATCCATCACTCTCAATCCCCACAAACACAGTGTAAATTGTAAAGGAATAATTAAATCCAGGAGGCAGAGGTGAGACGTTATGAGTTACTACACTATCCTCTTCTGTTACATTGATCATACTGATTTCGCTACTGCCGTTCATCAGTTTATAACTGTAACTTCTGTTTTTGTCGACTATATCCCATTGGAATGTTAATTCAGTCTCTGTTTGAACAGTTACTGAAACATCTTTAACATCACCGGGTCTTTGTTCCTAAGGGGAAGAAATGACATTCATTAAATAATCAAATATTCCATAAAGAAACAAAATTCCAATACAATCATTGTGTTAATAAATTCTAGATATTCCAGCCTACTAACATTGTTATATAAAAATGAGAGTGATGAGAGTGATAAATGGTTTTCAATCATGGTCCTATGGAGCCACTGCTCTGCACATTTTGTACGTTTCCCTCATCAGTCACACCCAATTCAACTCTTGGAGTCTCTACTTTTCAACTGACGAGATGAATCAGGGGACATACAATATGTGAAGAGGTGGGGGTCCCCATGCAGGACAGCTTTGTGAAGCACTGATATAAAATATGGGCACACATAAACTAATAACAAAATTAAAAATGTAATTGAATTGAATAGAATAAAGTATTATTAATATTATGAATTAAGAATTTTAAATGAGTAAAAAAATAAAATAAAAATAACAATAACCCCATCAAGGCCAGCAAGGAAACTCGGAGACAACTCCATCTTATCTTATCACATCACAAGTCTTTGTCCAGGCTCTTGTCAGTACTGCAGTGCTCTTTTAGCCATTCATCCTAATGTGCAATCATTAAACCCATATTACACCTCTCTTAAAATATCTTCACAAGCTGCCAAGTTTAAGCGAAGACTGTGAGTGCTTCTCAATTGGAAGACTGCATCCTAAGGCTGACCTTCATTGACCAGTGCTATGAGGCTTCCTCCTCAACACTAAACACAATGTTTCTGTCACACTTTATTTTAGATGGCTTAAACTACCATTTTTTTATATTACTTTTTTACTACTATTTTTAATAATTGTATTGTTTCAAGTTGTTTATTAAGTCTACCAAATATAAAGTGTGAATAAATCTTTTATCATCAAGCGCTGTGATCAAGTGCCGTCGAAGGCCGTCTCAATTTGAAGGATCCTCGGAAGGCAGCCTTCGTTTTTGCGTCTTTCATTCAGCAATATTTGAAGGATACATCACATTTTATCCTTCACATCCTCTAATTACCACAATCCTTTATACACATTCCAATTTAAAATAAATAAATATATATTAGCAGGAAAAAAATTGCCACTGATCTAATACAGGATCTAATAAAAAAAACTCAGTTCAGTGCTGAGGAGGACTCTACGCTAGAATGCAGCCTCACTAGGAAGCAGCCTTCAGATTGAGAAGCATCCTATGAATGAAAGCGTCTACTAAATAAATTGGCCAATTGCCAATAGATTGCTTGGGAGCTTTCGTCAAAGTTACGCCACTTTGTACGCATTGTGGTGGCAGAAAAACGGGTAATAAGTGAGAACGGGCAAAATGAAAAAAAATGTCTTGTTGTGCCTTTCGATGTCAGAAATGGAATGCAAAAGAAGATGATCTTAATTTTTATAGAATACCGTGGTCGAAGAGACACATTTAAAGCTAAACACAGACGTTTATGATTGCAAGCATTAAACAAACAGACTGGACTGATGAAACCTGCAATGATTAGTCTACTATTAAACCATCAATTTGATATAAACAAATAGGTCTACATATGCGGTTCATAGGTGACAGAATGTATTAGCCCTACAGTTACCGCATGAAATATTTAAACCTATAAAATCTGTATCTCCCAATTTGGACTTTTTCCTCACAGTTGCATGTTTATATCTCCCAATTCTGACTTTATATCTCGCAATTGTCAATTCAGAGAAAAAAGGACAGAATAACAGGTTTATAGCTCACAATTAATATTTTCCTTCACAGAATTGTGAGATATAAACTCGGAACTGAGGAAAAACAGTCAGAAATGTGAGATGTAAACTCAAAATTACGTTTATTGTGTATACTTTGAGTAACAAGGATGGCTCTAGACGATCTAGGATTGATTTTTGGCTTGTCTCTAACCATTTTGATGGGAACAATATTTCTGTTAATGTTATGGCAACACCATTAACTGACCATAAGGCCATATTGATCCAAATTTATATTTCTCCAAACACAAATTGTAACAAGTATCATTCATATTGGAAAATGAATAGTTCTTTGCTTTGGAAGAACTCATTAATTATTATTGGATTAAAGCCAAAAAGGAAGGGTTGTTTAGTCAAAATTGGGAACTATTAAAATTTGAAATTGGAAAATATTTGAGGAAGTTTAGTAGCACATTAGTTAAATCACAACGTCTTGTGGAAGAGAAAGTTGTTAGTGAAAACATTCCCACTGTGGACCTGTTAGAAGGACAGAGATTGCGTCAAACAGAGCTGCAAAATGAGCTTGATAATATACAGAATGCGAGCACAAGGAGCCTTTATTCGACCAAGGCAGAAATGGTTAGAGCATGGAGAGCAGATGTCTGCTTATTTTTTTAAACTTGAAAAGTCGAGGGCTAAGCCCTAAGCCCAAGAAAGATTTGTTGCTTATTGATAATTGGAGACCCAGCATTAGTCTGAACTATGTCTTTGCTCAAAGGTTCAAATTAGTATTAGATTCCATTATTGACGAAAATCAATCTGGGTTTATGAGAAACAGACATATATTTCATAATATCAGACTTATTTTTTATCTTATTTTTATTGATTATTCTGACCTTATAAAAGATGATGGCTTTAGAATTTTTTTTTTTTTTTTTTTTTTAAAGCCTTTGATTCTGTTGAGCATCCTTTTATGTTTTACTGTTTAGAACACTTTGGGTTTGGGGCTTATTTCTTTCAACTCTTTACGCAGTTGGAAATAGTTCTGTGAAATTAAATAATGGAGATTTTATCTGGAAAGAGGAGTTAAACAAGGTTGCCCAGTTTCTGTTTACCTCTTTCTCATTGTTGCTCGGGCATTTTGTCACTTCATTAAATCATGCAACATAAAAGGAATTCAAGTTGAAGAGAGAAGTGTCCTGAGAAGTCTTGAGAAGTTTGAATGTTGATCAAATTCACCCATACACAAAAGAAATATATTTGAAAGATATATTTTCAAAATATATTTTTGGAATATATGCAAATATTCGAAATTGGCACAATAAATATATTTTAGTTAAATATATGTAAATGTTTACATATATGTTCATATATGTTTTAACTTTTGCAAATTGTTTCATTTGAAATATATTTTGAAATTTAAAAAGTTAACATTTTCACAAACAAAACATTTTCAATTTATTTTTTAGATAGACAACTTCAGCCGTGGATGTGGGCATGGGAGAGCAGTGCTCTACCACTTCCCCCGCCCACATTTTTCCTACTGGTAGGGGATCGAACCAGCAACCCTTCGGTTACAAGCCCGAAGCCCTAACCAGTAGGCCACAGCTGCTCCTTTAATGACTTTATTGGCCTAAAATTAAAATTTTATGTAGGAAATAACACACAGAATGCAGAGGTTTTTTTTCCCTATTTTTACAGAATTGAATACAGTTATTTAATAGTGTGTGTATGCAGTGTTAGACACTGAGTTATATCTATTGTTAAAGTGCACTTCACTGTTGGAGTGTCACTGTTATACTTGCATCATAAATATTGTGCATATTTTCAATATTTAAATGACTTCAGGAAAGATGTCAATAAAACAACAATAAATCTAATAATTGCACTTAGTGTTCGGTACGTGACACCTAATATGGCCTAATAGTCCTAGGAAAGCAACTATCTGTCATTTTACATTGCAGTCATTTAAATGTAAGTACAGTATTTATTATAGCTGTGTGTCATAATACAGTAGTGAAATATGGTGGCCTACTGTTTGTATAGGGGAAAAGGTAGAGGAATAACTATGATCAAAATACATTTTCGACCCTTCTTAGCAAGCTAAACATTTTATGACCATATATTTTGTCATATATTTTACATTACATGTTATAAATGTAAATATATTTCGCACTTAACATCATATATTTTTGTTATATTTCAGAATATATTTCAAAATGATAAATATAAGTGAACAACAATGCAAATTTATTTTAATGTATTTGGAATATATGTCACATATATTTTTGACACTTTAAAATATATTTCAATATTTTTTTTTTTTCTGTATGGGCAGTCAGCTGTCAAGTTCATTGAATTTTTTTTTCTTTTTTTTTTTTCAGTGCCTCAGGTCTCTGCCTTAATTTACAAAAATGTGAACTGTTTGCTTTAAAAAGTGGCCATGCCAACTTATTTGTGTATGGTTATTACTAAAAATGAGCAGGAGAGAATCTCACAAAAATTTTACCCTGTGATTAAAAAGTAAAGAACAGATTTAATATTTGGTTACAGAAGGACTCGTCTCTCAAAGGTTGTGTTTTGCTGGCTAAAGCGGAAGGCATTCCCAGGCTTACTTATGCATGCTACCTCGATACATTCAGATAATAAAATAAATAATTGATCAAATAATGCTGAACTTTTTGTGGAAAAAACGTATACATTATATTGGAAAATCTGTAATTGTTAATTCATATAATAATGGTGGGCTTGATTATTTAGATTTTTCTATTTTAAATAACACCTTCAAAATTAACTGGTTGAAATATAAAAATAAACACTAATTCTGTGTGTAATATAATTTCAAAATTGGTATGTGTGATTACAGAATCGAAAAACGTACAGCTTTTCACAGGCAAGCACTTTTGGCTTGGAAGTTAATTTACAAGCATAATTTTTCACCACATCATTATTACATCTGGAATAATTGTAATATTTTGTACAAGCATAAGAGTATATATTTTTGAAAACTTGGTTTGACGAGGATATCTTTTTGGTTGGACAGTTGTTGAATTATCATATTTAATGACTTATAATGAATCCCTTTCATACTTCAACTTCCCTGTTTCCCCTAAACAATTTTCCTCTGTAATTGGTGCTATTGTTGTCTCTTTATATAGAGGTATTTTATACTCTAAACGTGTGTCTCTTTTTTGTGAGATGATACATTCTGTGGTAAAATTAGTTTTTTGACAAGCAAAAATAATAATAAGGTTATACGTTCCCTTTTTCAAAAGGAAGTAGTGAGTAAACCACATGTCATTTCCTATTGGTCAAGGTTTATTGGACCTATTAATTGGAGTAAGGTTACCTTATAAATATATTATTACAAATAAGGTCAAGGAAATGTCATTTAAGATATTGCACACATTTTACCCCGCTAAACATTTTCTATCCAAGTTTAACAAGGACATAGATGTAAATTGTTCATTTTGTTTCTTGCAACCAGAAACTGTACCTCATATTCTTTGGCACTGTCAATATACAAAGAGGTTATGGTGGGAAGTTTCTAAATTTATAAATGGCAAATTGGAATGCAACTTTCTTTTATTATACGAACATGTAATATATATATATATATATATATATATATATATATATATATATATATATATATATATATATATATATATATATATATATATATATATATATATTCAAATATGAAAAGAGTCTGGAAAATGAATCGTATATTATTAATCTTGTGATTATATTTGTTAAGTTTCATATTCATCTGTGTAAATTTAGTAATCAGAAACCTCTTTTTTCTGTGGTATTGAAAGAATTAGAAAATTAAATGGTTTCCATTAAGGACAGTACAAACAGAAATGCTGTTCAAACCATTCATTTATTGAAAACATTTAAGAAGCATTTTATTGTTTGTTTGGTCTATTATTTAGTTTTGTTTTTACAAAACTTTCTTGTATTTTTGTATCCTTAACCCTGGCATTTTCTTTCTTTTTCTTTTTTTTCTGTTTTATAATTGGTGTTCAAGCAAAAATGCACATGCGCATTGACTGACCTGAAATATACACTTTTTAATGTAGTTTGAGCTTAAAGATTCATGTCAGATTTTATTGCTGATTTGAAAGTTATTGAAATTGAGTTTGGCAAGCAGTTTTTGACATTTTGTTATTTCCTCATTCAAGTAGATAGGAGTTGGTCTTGCACTCCTGAAATACTGACTTTCCTTAAAGGGGACTTCAGTTTAAGTCACTGTGGCTTGCATTTGGTACTGTTGCTGAATCTACACCCTATTAATTTAGAAATTCCTGATGTGGTCAGTGAGTGAACAACAAAAAAAATCACTTATTTGTAAAGTGTTACCAAAATATCACTAGAATTACTCAAATGAACTCTTTAAAGTTCATTTAGGTAATTTATTACAAACAGAATAAAATGTTCAGAATGTGTTTACTTGTGACAGATGCAAATTGAAATCGCAATATACATGTAAAATCAAACACAAAAGCCATTGTGTGAATGACGTCTGATGTTTCATGACACTGAGCTACACAAATGCGCACAGTGGCATGGCAAATAAACTACAGTAAAATATATTTGCATAATATTACCAACAGCTTATCATCAACTAGATGCTAAACATCTCTTTTTCCATTTGACATTTCAAAACTGTCCTGTCTAAAAAGCAAATGTCAACCATCTGGACGTGTCACTGAAACAATCTATAAATGATTCTCTTTGACAAGCTACCGTAACATGGAAATCAATTTAAAAACAGCACCAGGAAAGATGTTGACACAACAAATAGCTATCGCATGACAAAAATAGTGTATGATGATCTGATAGCTTGTTTGAAAGTACTAAAAAGTTTAGTCGCCTCTTCTCATTCACTATTGTATAAGCATTTTCGAAATACTAGGATCATAAAAAGAGGAGGTATATGAGTTATTTAGAACATTATGCAGAATTATGTACACACACAAATGAATAGTCTTGTATTTCAGCTTCTTCAAAACAGCCACCCTTTACAAAATCAGTTTATTCTCTCATCTAGCATCATGAAGTGAATCCTGAGATGCTTTTTATAAGTATTGAAAGAGTCCCATTATGCTGGACACTGGCTTCACTATCTGAGAACCTGTTTCAGAAGAGCCAACTAAATCAAATATTATATTGCATCATAAGATGTATTTTTTTTTTTTTTGAGTTATTTGTGTTTAGAATAAACGGCCTGATTGAAAGTTTACAGCACATCCAGTATATTCAGTCATAAAATTATTACATTCTGTTTTAAATGCCTTCTGCACCGAAGAGCATAAAAGGTCACTATGGACAATAAAGTCATAACCATTACAGTAAGACCTTATTACAGCTGAATCATAACAGATACAGAGTTCCTGGCTATCATTTATATTCAGGACTTTGGACTGGGATGGTATTTCAGGAGTGAAACATTAGACCCATAAATATAAAATATGAATCCACAGAATTTTGATCTCAACACATGCCATTTAGATGGGCACAAAAACATGAAAAATGTACTTACAATAAAAATAGATACAGTATTTTGTATCTTGAAAATACACAAAATTTCTGTAAAACTGACCATTCAGTGAAATATCACTATTAGGCTGAAATATATCTGGACCTATTCCTAATGCAAAGAACAATATTTAACAAATGATTATATGAAATGTCTCTTTATATTTCAATTACTGCTTCCCTTGCCTAGTAGGAAATAAGAAATCACAAACACACACACGCACACGCACACACACACACACACAAAAACTTTTCTGGACCTATGTAACAATGTAACAAATTTGCATAATGCCAGTCAATGGTCTTCATTGATACGGAAAACTCCATACTGTTCACATCACGGTGTATCAAGTGCTGAAGAAGCTCCGACACGCGCTGTTAGGGGTAGACCAATCACAACAGACTGGGCCTTCTGACCAATCAGGGCAGAGTAGGCTCGCGGAAACGAGGGGTTTAAAGGATTAGTTCACTTCAGAATTAAAATGTCCTGATAATTTACTCACCTCCACGTCATTCAAGAAGGATGTTCATGTCTTTCTTTCTTCAGTCGAAAAGAATTTAAGGTTTTTGAGGAAAACATTCCGGGATTTTTCTCCATATAGTGGAAAGGAATCTCCAAAGGGCTCTAGTCTACACGATCCCAGTCGAGGAATAAGGATCTTATATAGCGAAACGATCGGTCATTAAAAAAAAAAAAAAAAAACCCTTTTCTATACTTTCTAACCACAAATGCTCGTCTTGCACTATAGCTGCGATACGTCACGCATTACCTAATCACATTGAAAGGTCACGAGTATTACGGTTCAAAAAGGTAGAGCAGGGCGAAAAACTCCATCTAATTTTCTCCTCCAACTTCAAAATTGTCCAACATCATTGTTTTACCTTTTCTTTTCTTTTTTTTAAATGGCGTTTAACTTAGTCTTTGCACGTTCGCTTTGTAAACACTAGGTCTGTACTTCCGCCTACGTCACGCGTGACCTTTCAACATGCATCACAGCTAGTGCAAGACGAGCATTTGTGGTTAGAAAGTATATAAATGTTAGTTTTTTTAGAAAATGGCCGGTCGTTTCGTTAGATAAGACCCTTATTCCTCGACTAGGATTGCGTAGAGCCCTTTGAAGCTGCACTGAAACTGCAATTTCGACCATCGAAATGCCATGGTCTATGGTTGGCCATGGTTGCCATGGTTGGTTGCCATTTAAGTCCACTATATGGAGAAAAATCCCGGAATGTTTTCCTCAAAAACCTTAATTTCTTTTCAGCTGAAGAAAGAAAGACATGAATATCTTAGATGATGTGGGGGTGAGTCAATTATCAGGAAATGTTTATGCTGAAGTGAACTAATCCTTTAAGAGGAAATTGAAACTACGAACAAATCATTTAAAACTCTTTGAGAAAATAGGGGAGGTTTTTATTTTTTTTATTTTTTTTACCTTGGATGCATGTAAACTTATTGTAAGATGCAAAATTAGTAACCTTTAAAATAGCACAATAGGAGTGCTTCAATTATGTTTTTTTTTTTTTTTATGTTTTTTTGCTGCAACAAGTAGAATCAACCATCACATCCTCACCTTACCTTACTCCCAGAACTTTTTGACTTGATTCAATTTCAGATTTGATTCGAAGGATGGATTCCAAACTAATATTTCCAGTTTTTATTGATTACTGAGTTGTGTGAGACAGATTATGTGTGATTTTTAAGGACTGTTTAAACCAGTGTGGGCCAGTTGCAACACTACAAATACTGAAACTTGAACTGATAATGAAAAGTTGAATTGTGAAAATAACACGTCAAATTGTGAAAAAGTGATTCATTGTGGCGCCTCAATGAGTAGTACTGTCGCCTCTGAACAGAAAGTTCTCAGACTGAAACGCTGCGACTGGCAACCCCACAAAGGACAGGTGGCTTGGAAAATGGATGGATGGCATATTCATTGTTCATGAAGTCATAATGAAGTCATAGTTTCATTCCATAGTGCTAAATTTAATACAAAAAGATGCACATATTTTAAATAAATTGATAGTATGAATTATAAATAGTTAAAGGTACAATATGCAAGAATTTTGCATTAAAATATCCCATAATCTCAAGGCCAGTGTTATATATTTTGTTAAGTTGATTACTTACAATATCCCAAATGTTTCCAACTATTTTTAAATCGTGAGAAAATTGCGATTTTAACCAAGGAAACGGGGCGTTAGAGCAGGGGGGAGCTGGGAGTCGCCAGTCAATTGCGTCATATCCGCATCCATTGTCCTGGACAAATGCGGAAGTTGTAGTTGTAGCGTCTATCAAGCATCAAACGTTAGCTTGTTTCTTGCAGTCGTTATTGAACACAATTATTCTTTACCGATTGCAGCTGGTTCTGTCGACAAAGCATGCTTAATTTTATATTTTCCAAATGTAGCATTCGGTAATAGTTATGTTTATGTAAGGGAAGTATTATTGCTTTAGATTTGTGTTTAGTTTATTGACATTGTTTATCACGTCTGTGTTTATGGCCATGTAAATAAATATAGCATGTGTTATAGCCTACATAAAGATTAATCAGTATTTTGGCAAATGATGTGGGGATGTTCGAATGTACTTTTACAACAATTGTTTAGAACACGTAAAACTGCGCAGCGTTATCACAACAATGAATTCGACGAATAAAAGGAAGAAGACAGGGGTCGGCGTGACTGGGACTCGTACTTTATTAAAATAAAGCAAAACAAACAAAAGTCGTGCACAACGCGCATTCACCGTGGCAACCGCGACGGCACAAAACAGTTCAAAAATGAGAGCTCGGATCCACCGGTTTTCTTTCTCTGCGTCCAATTTTCTCTCCAGTCTCTCTCTCGTTCCAGCGCGGCTTATAAGCGGTCTCTCCACGCCGATCACTGCAATAAGACACAGGTGTTCGTCATTTGTACTTGACCTACTTGCGGGACGCTCGTCTCTTCTCTCTCCCATTACAGACCGCGCTGAACCACGGCCCCCTCGCCACAAAAAGCATGTCATTATAAAAAAAGAACTTAGCCTCATCCATGAACATGATTTTTCGATTCCCGTCTGACTGATTTACATCCACGGTGGAGTTTAAAACGACA
Organism: Rutilus rutilus; assembly: GCF_951802725.1. Lineage (NCBI taxonomy): Eukaryota > Metazoa > Chordata > Actinopteri > Cypriniformes > Leuciscidae > Rutilus > Rutilus rutilus. The sequence continues at coordinate 22,625,733 of NC_140228.1, forward strand.
GTTCCCATCATTCCACGCTCCTTCACATCGTCATCAAGCTACGCCGTTGTTGTTGTTTGGAATGTAGCGCCCTCTAGCGGCAAACAATTCTTGCATATTGTAGCTTTAACAAATAATATCTGTCAGGTAAATAATATAATTTCTAGTAAGACAATACAAATATATAACCCTAATTAAATCAGAAACAGTCAAGTTGCTAACAACTGATGTCTGGATTAGCTTTTATATTAGCTGATTATTTGCACTACTGTTAAATTGGCTCTTCTGAAGACTTAATTACTTGGGGTGGACTCGACTTCAAACCTTGGACTCGACTCTCAATTCTGAATGCCTCGGAATTGAAAAATCGCTTCTTTTTTGGGGGGAATCGAGTCCAACCCTACTTCATATTTTCTAGCAGAAAATTCAGTAACCCAATGTTAGATGCCCATGTGTGAGAAAATTAGGGTTGTCTGAACAAATCAAATACAAATTACACTTTGTAATTTTTCAAACCCTATAAAATACAAACAGTATTTTGTATTTCAAACACACACACACACACACACACACACTCACACTACAGTTCAAAAGTTTGGTATGTGTCAAAAATGTCAATATCATTACTCATCACTGCAAACCAGCTCATCATTCTAATACGCTGATTCATTGCTTGAGAAACATTTCTTATTACCATCAGTATGAAAAACTACTTTTTTAAGGAAACCACAATACTTTTTTGATGAAAGGAAAGTTCAAAAGATCAACATTTATTTGAAATAGAAATCTTTTGTAACATTATAGTCGGTATTACTGTTCCTAAACTTTTATTAACCTTTTGCCAAGGGCATTGTTGTGAGTATACTTGAAGAGTTACATTAACTCTTAGTTTCCCTTTGTATTTATACAAGTCTTCGTTTATACATACGAGTTAATCTTTGACTTCGATATGCTTGATTTCGCTGGTGTATTTGTCATGTTGCATATGGCTATGGAGTATAGAGTAAGATGTATATAGAGTAAGAGTGACTTACCAATGCAGAAACAGCACACAGCAAAACTAAAGTCAAAACTCGTTCCATGATCAACCCGGTGAGTAGTCAAAGTAAACAGCTTTTCCTAATTAACCCTTGCATTCAAAATTTGTTTCTGAAAGAACTAGTCAAGCCTGTTGGCACTACAGCGTTCACACATGACAGCTTTAGTGTGTATTTAGTCTCTAAACTCTTGGTTTCTGTCGCTTCTCACTGCCTCTGTTCCCTCTCTGCTGACTGATAATGACTTGTTTTATTGCCACTTCTCCTTTTTCTCATGACGGGAAAACAATGTTCAACAACCTTTGTCCTACCTTTAACCAAAGTTCTTCCTTATTTTAAAACTCCTCCTTTTTATTCTTTCCCAACTATTTATAACTCACTTGTTCTCTCTCTTTAAATGCCCATCACCCTACCCTATGCTTTATTATTAGGTTGGTCTTCCTCTTTCACTTATTTTATTAATATTTTTTATTAATATATATATTTTTTAGTTTCTTTATTTTGGGATATACTTTCTTACCAAAATGAACCAAAGTAAATACAAAAAAAAAAGGAATACAATTGAGTTGTGATCACTTAGTGTTTTTAGTTTTCTCCTTTGGATGAATGGTGCACGCTGTGGATTGGCAAGTTAACAAAAGAATCTAATCCTCTCAAATGATCAAACTCAGACAAACACCCTATTATTCTTGCCTTTATTATAATAACAACAGACAAACACCAAGGCTTTAGCTGAGTTGGGTGTGTCTTGATATCAGATAATGTGCTCATCATATAATAGGTTTTGTGTAAAGTGGACACAGGGAGTATTTCTATCTAACCTATAGCTGAGTATTTTTTTCCCTGATGATGTAAATCACACATATACATAATATATTAACAAACATCTTCCCTTAAATGTAAACTGTCTGTAGTCTAATAAGATGTGGAGGAAATGAACTGTGTAGGGTTTAGTTTACTTTTAATTATTGCCAACACAGGAGGAGCGCTGTCAGCACTAATGTAATTGTTTCCCACTCTGTTTTTCACTTGTTATGGTGCAGAATTGCTTTTGATTTTATTTTTTTACTTTATTTTGTTCCACTTTAGACATTAATTGTAAGTATCTTTGCAACTAAATGTCAACTAACTCGTATTATATGTCAACTGACTCCCAGAATATTAATAGACTGTTAGGGGAAAGGTTAGTTAGTAGAACTGAAAAGTTACTTATAGTTAGTAGAATGTCTAAAGTGGACCATCGAAATAAAGTTACCTTTTTTGCCAAACATTATATGTGAAAGTGTGATGCTGAATTATATAGCTGAATATGGACAAACAAACAAACAATAGGCAGTGAACAAGAAAAGTTTAACCATGATTACTTGTTTAAACAAAATGCTGCTATATAGTTTAACTGGAGAGAAAAGTATTACAGACATGACGTATATTTGTCAAAAGTAGCTCAACAGGTTCTTCCTCTAAAAACAAACACCTGCCAGCACCCTTCCACTGTACTGATGTTGTTAGGATAATCACAACACTTGTTTTGTCAACTGGCTCTTTCCACGAATAGAGTACAAATTGGTGTCCTATTTCATTTTAAAGTAATAAAGGTGCGCACAAATTCTTTGGAAAAGTATTAGTATTATCCACCATTAAAATAACATGACAAATTTCTAATTATTATTATTATTAAATTATTATTATTATTATTTATTTCCACCAACTAATATTTAGGGGGCATTTACATGACACTGTTTTCAAAAATAAGAAAGAAAAACTTCTTTTGCGTTTTGGCGTTCATTTACATGACGACTGAACTTTTGAAACCGGGTTTAAAAGTGCACGTTTTTTAAACAGTACAGTAATCATCTCCGTGTGAACTACAAAAACGTGAAAACATGACGGCATGCACATGCTATTACATTTTCAGCCCAGGGCTGTGCAGACTGTAATGCAGTACATTGAATGACAGCCGTCTGCGGTCTCCCAGTAGCTTACTTTATTGACAGTTTAGTGTAAGTGATTAACTTACAGCAGAACAAAAGATAACATCTTTGCTTTCATGTCCGAAAACATTATTTTTGTCTTACATTTTTATAATAAACTCAGACGAGCTCAGTGCCGACTCGTTTCCCGCCATTTTCGTGAATTCGAATATGCGCAAAGGATTGTGGGTGATTTAAGGCCGCGAAGGATACATCCGACGCGTCCTTCAAAACAGGCCGAATGAAGGACGCTAAACGAAGGCTGCCTTCCAAGGATCCTTCAAATTGAGATGGCCTTCCGTTGAAGGACGTGGCAGCCGAGATATGCAGCCTTTGTACGATGCAGCCTTCCGTTTGAGAAACACCCACTATCTAAAATAAATAATAATGAACATTTATAAAGCGCTTTTCTAGGTACTCAAAGCGCTTTTTACATATGGAAGGGGGGAATCTCTAGCCTGGCTCCGCCCTCCTACGTACTTCCGCTCAATTTCATTTTCCTTCAGTAACTCCGTCTGGGATTGTGGTGTATTCTTTGGTTTTCTCCGATCAATTTTTAACCGGTCCAATCAGCGAACAGAGGGAGTGGCTGAGAACGATGACGTTGAGATCGTGCGCTAGTTTGAGTTGACATACGTCACGACCAAACGTTAGCAATTGGTTATGGCAGATCCAGAGTGACTCTGGTCAGATCCAATAGTTTTAAACTTCAACAGAGTACCCGCCTACAATGAAGTTTACGCTTGTCAATGGAGAGAGGCCAGACTCTCTGTACAAATGAAATGTACGAGAGTCTGGTAGAACCAGGCTAGGGAATCTCCTCAACCACCACCAGCATCCATCTGGATGATACGACGGCAGCCATAGTGCGCCAGAACGCCCACCACACACCAGCTGATTGAATCAGTATACTATATGGGAATAATAAGGAGGCCATGATGGACAGAGGCCAGTGGGCAAGTTTTGATTAAGATAAAAAGCTAAAGGTAGGCTATAAACTAACTACACCACGGTCCCACGAATTCAACATCACCACTCCTAAGCTTCCAACAACTCTTTCAGTTTTTATCTTAAAAACATTTTCCCAGAACGTTTGAGTTAGAATAGTTTATGAGCACAATTATTGACATTAAAATTCTGTAAAAGCGGACTGAGCTTACATTTCCGGCCAGCATTTTACATTTTGACAGCCTCTGTAGTCCCATTCAGCCACTTGTTAGCAACCGCCTTTTTCAAGACACGTAACAGCTTCAAAAAATCATGAGTGGAGTAATACTGATGTATTTTATGTCGTAGAATAAAACGTGAAAGTGTCTTGAACTTGTGTCAACCCATTGACTTTGGGGAAGATGGATCCGGAAGTGCTAAAATGCTAACTCGCTTCTGCATTTTGACCTATGGTTTTGACCTACAAAGTGATGTCATACCTGCACCACTCTATATTGAATTGAGGGCAGGGTTTTACTTTAGCGCACCTCCTCTCCATGTCTCGCTCATAGCAAACTAGTTGGAGGGGAGTGGTTAAGCGTTTTCAACTGTCAAATTGACGTCATCGGAAAAGGAACGTCATTCCAGAAACAGATTTTTTTTTTTTTATTACCACTACAAACCATTTTTTTTTCTGTGTATTAACTTGCACGGATTATTTGTTCACCCTAAGAGTAATGTGTGCTAACACAGGGTCAATTTTGATTTAATGGCAACTTTAAACTGAGAAATTCACAAGAATTTATCTCAAAATGTCCACCTTTAAGAGTATCCAAGTAAACATAGTTGGTAATGGCTTAAGGCATGTGTATCATTATATTGGAACCTGGCATTCGCTTTTAAAGTGACAGCAGCCTAATATTCCCGCTGTCCTGAAAATGTTCAGAACAAAGATGAAATAATCAGTGTTTTTAAGTTTTTCAGATTGGTCTAACTTTAATTTAAAGTTATCAAATGTAAAATAACACTGCAAATAATCTTCACTGTACAAATTAAATAAAGGTTTAAAGGCTTTAAAGGCTTTTGATTAAACTACAAAAGACAATGAAATCACTCCCTGCTCTTCACTGAATTACATATTTTATTTTTTATTTTTTACTTTAATAGGGATTAACCTTTATTTAATTAGTACAGTGAAGATTATTTGCAGTGTTATTTTACATTTGATAACTTTAAATTAAAGTTAGACCAATCTGAAAAACTTAAAAACACTGATTATTTCATCTTTGTTCTATTGTATTTATTTATTTGTGTTATTGCTTGTAGTTTAATTATTTGTTATTTTGTTATTTGTATTAATGACTGTTAACTTGTTTTTACTTAAATTTGTATTAGTTAGTTTTAGCTGTGGTATCAAAATTTGGAAGAGAATTGTTCAATTTCACTGGTATCTAAAATTGTGGTTGTCATAACCTTATTTATTACAATACAAGGATACATGGGTAAAAAAAAAAAAAAAAAACGATGTTATTAATTTACATTTACATTTAGTCATTTAGCAGACGCTTTTATCCAAAGCGACTTACAAATTAGGACTAAATTAAGCGAGTCATCATGAAGAGGCAAAAACAACAACAACGCAAGAAGTGCTCAGAATACAAAGTTCAGGCATTATTCAGAGTAGCATAAGCATTAATCTATTGTTTGTTTTTTTTTTAGGTGGGGCCAGTGAAAATTTAATCATTGCATTAATTGTATCGAAATCAAAACGGGACACCTGTATCGACACCCAGCCCTACTTCAGTTTATATGCACGTAGTGTTTCTTTTACAAGGTGACATCGCCAACTACTGGCCTGGCAGCAGAATACAGTGTTTTTAGTCATTTTCGTGGATCCGTGTGAGCGGGGATGGTTTGATTATAAAGTATTATGATTATCTATCATGTCATTATTATGAGATAATAAATCGAAATTATGACATAGCCTACTAAGTCATAAGTAGAGATTAAAAACTAGAATTAATGAGATAAAAAGTCGAAAATGTGACTTTATGTCAAGGACTTCGTCTTTTTATGTCATAATTATGATTTAGCCTACTTTTTCTTATTTTGTTTTCCATATAGGATAGTCTACATGTAGAATATTTCAGAAACTTATAATATGTCCAAGTCATCCATCAAATTCCCCCCCAAAAAGCAGAGCACAAATGCTTCGGGATCAACAGGAAGCTCTGGCAACAGGCGAAGTGTGTTTGCTATATCCGCCCCCTAGAGGAAGAAACAGTTTTTGTCAGTTTTGTACGAAACCGTTATTATTTTATTACAATTATTATTATTTGTTATTATTGTTGTTATTTACTCATTTTAAGTCTATTGGTTATGTATTACAAACAAGGCTAGTGTACATACATATATTAAAATTGTTTCTTCCTTGATGCCAACGCATTCACACCAGTAGATGGCGGAATATGCACCAAAAGCTGGTCTGCCAACCGCCATAAAACATCAAAGAAGAAGAAGACTCCTCAACTAATGGTTTATGCATAGTGTGCCAAGACATAGATGATGTTAATCATGTACTTTTTACTTGTGAGAAGTATAATGATAATAGAATAATCTGGCAGCAAATGGAAGGGGAGAACTCTATTCATGAAATTCTGGAAGAAAATGGCATGACAAGGGAGAGACTTAAAGCTTTATTTATTTATCTTAATAATACTGGTTTAATGAAAAGGGAATAATTGGCCTATATAATTTTGGTATATTTTTATTTTATTTTTTTTGTTTAATTAATAGAAACCTAGATTCTATGACGTTCATGGTATTACACACTCCTGTACAGTTGGTGGCGGTATACTACAGAAAATAGTCATCTGCCAAGAATCAGAAGAAGAAGAAGAAGAAGAAGAAGACTCCTCAACTCTAGATGTCGCTGTGTAAAAACAAAAGGGAGACGCACTGTCGAGGACACAACAACACGAGGATACAAACATAGACACAAACGGGACTTATAAATCAATCAATTGAAGTATTTCTGTTTCCAGCAGTAATTTGACGCGTTTTGTTGCAGAGCAGGTGAGCTGGTGATATACAGGTCCTGTTAAAGAGGATCATTTACGTTATGCCGAAAGGAGTTAAAACAGTCTCTTTGTTTGTTTGTCCTTTGCGTTTGATAGAATTTTAGACATTTGTTGGGATTGTGTCACCACGGACCCCTAAAAATATTTGTGGGTCCTTATAATGCCAAATGTCTTATGTTACCAGTAAAAAGTGGCCTACGTTTATTGTAAATATATCTAGTCAGTGACAGAGTCCAAGTGTATTAATTAAAATAATTCTGTATTTTCAGCTTAAGAATCATGAATCAAGCCTATTCATTTCCACCCCCAATATAATACCAAATTTAACATTTTAATCTACATTTTTGTCAACCTTTTACCATATGTCTTGGAGTATCTCAATAATATTGATTGTTCAATTATTTTTAAGTTCATTATCGTGATATATCGTATCTTGTCAGGAGAGTATTGTTACTTACACCCTTAACCATTACTGTACTGTCTATAAAGATCTATAAACCTGAAGAGAAACATAAAATATAACAAAGTAACTCATTAATCTCATGGTTACCGACCAGTCTTAAGAAAACAGAATAAAATGCAGTGCTAAATTCTAATATTATATTATTAATAAAATAAATATAATAATAATAATATGGTTTTAATCATTTATTTACTTGTTTTAAACATTTTTCTCTGAACTTTTTTATAGAACCCCCATATATAGCCTATACTCTCATACTCCACTTCGCGTCATGACCGAATTACCACCTCAGGTGTGCATTATTTTTCTAATAATTCAACAGCCCATTGCCAATTATTCCTATTTTTATATATATATGTATATGTATGTATGTAAAATGCATGATTTTTGAGATGGGATATCCCTGGTTTAAAGCAAGAGACCTACTTCAAGGAGAGTTTCATGTCTTTTATCTCTTCCCCCAGTCTTGCGCCACAACTGATAAATCTATAAAACCTGTCAAATAGAACTCAGTTTCATACACTCACTTAGTATCAGCACTGAACAGTGAACACACACTTTACAAGGTAAGAGAGAAAGATAGTTGTGCAATAATGCATATTGTCTTGTATGTTTTCTTTGCATTTTGTTAGAACAAGTACTGTTGAATCCACCTCTGCTACACAGTTTGTCAAGCAGATTTACTAACCTCTTTTATTTTTCTATTAAATTGTGTTATATAGTTGATCTTTTTGTGTTGTTTTTTCATTTCAGAAATGTCTCTAGTCAAGCAGAATTTTCACCCGAATAATGAGGCAAACATCAACAAGCTGATCAACCTCAAATTGACGGCCTCATATGTGTATCTCTCCCTGGTCTGTTCACACATATTGACACAACATTTATGAACTATTAAGTTTATGTATTTACATTTGCATAATTTTCACATTGTACCTTCCATGTACATTTTAACTTGGAATTTGGTCTATTTATTTATTTTACTTGTAATATTCTTTAAATAAAGCCAATAGAAATACACTAGCATAAAATATTTCATTGTCAGTAATTACTTCATGCCAAATGTGCATTGTGCACTTGATGGGCTCAAGAATATTTTTAGATATATGGAATAATTCTAAATATCAGAGTGTTAAGAATCGAATATATACAGACTTTTATAGCACTGGTGCTTTCATATTATATTAATGACTGACCTCTGCATGTCTGTTTAGTCTGTAACACTAATAGTGTTTCTCTCTGTCTCATAGGGAATGTATTTTGACAGGGATGATGTGGCTCTGCCCAACTTCTCCAAGTTTTTTCTGGAGCGTTCACAGAAGGAGAAGGATCATGCGGAGCACCTGCTGGAGTATCAGAACACGAGAGGAGGACGAATACTTCTACACACTATCTCGGTCTGTGAGTTTTAGGCTACATCTCCGGATAGATTCGAAAAAAGGGTTTTCGTTTAAAAACGCTCTCCGTCCACACTGGCGTTTTCCGATGTTTCAGTGTGCATGAGAAACTTTTGGAAAATGCCTGAAAACGCTAAATTCACCTTACTGCACATGCGTAAAATCTCACAAAAGCTCACTGAGATGGAAAAATTTATAATAAAGTTATCGCGCAATTCTTCTGACAGGATCATTTTATTTAGCAAAATATCTCACCATTCACTGATCACCCAGGTCACACTCAGTCACCATAGGTTTGGTCTAAAACGCAACTGATCTCATGTATTGCCGCAGGACAGCAAGTGTGAGTGAATTTTCTGTCCTCTTTGCAGAACTGTGAAGTGTGTCCAAAGTAACACATTTTAGCAATAGTGTGAAAGTGAATAGCACACAACAGGCACAATACCAGTAAACATGAATATCTATTGGTACAATATGCGTCACATGACTAAACTTACGTCATCAATTTTAAATACCTCCGTTTTGACAGTCCACACTACAACGCGAAAACGGCGTTTTCAAATTTATCCACCTTGGAGTGCGTTTTCATTATTAGAAATGCTGTCTCCGTGTGGACATAAGGCCAAAAAAGATGCGTTTTCAAATGAAAACGTATTAGTGTGGACAAGGTCTTAGTCTGTGTCCACCAAAGCATTTTTAGCCAGTTGACACTACAGCATACTACAGTTAAAAATTATAATCCAGTATTTTACATGTGCTTTAGTATGTTAGTGCAGGGTCCGAAATTAACTTTTTGGCTCACCTGCCACGGGGACTGGTAGATGAAAAAATCCACCAGCCAAGCATATTTTTTACCGGCCAAAATAATAAACAGCCCTTTTTTTTGTCACATATACATTCATTTCAGTACTTTTAATCGAGATAATAAGGTAGGCATATTATTTTGAATACAAACATAAAAAATTGTCCAGAGCAAAATTTGAAATGTATAATAAAAAAAAAAAAATAATAATAATTATACATATATATATATATATATATATATATACACACACACACACACACATATATATATATATATATATATATATATATTGATCAAAATGAGAGAAATATATGAAATATTACTATCATTGGGGTGAAATCAATATTTTTTTAGTTTTTTTGTCAGTTTTGTTTCCTGACTCATATGTGCAAAGGAAGGCAGAACGTACTCGGCTAAGTTACTTACGTAACCTCGGTTCCCTGAGAGATAAGGGAACGAGTATTGCGTTGCAAACGCTATGAGAAAACTAATTTTATCGAGAAAAGACCGGCCACGGTGTGTAAAGCAGAAGCAGCCTGGCCAGCGGCTGAGTATGCACGATCCGCGAGTACTGAAGACGCTCTGCACGGCTTTGATGAGCAGGACACAAATGGGCGGCGACCGCTTCTTCCAGTGGCGGGAGCTTCACATATCCTTTTTCCTCAGCGCCGTCAACAGATAGAGCGTTAATTGTAACGTACACACCGCCGCCGACTTGAGCTGCAAAGAAGCTCTGGCCGCCCTGTCAAGGACGCTTGTCAAAAAGTACGGGGAAGCTTGACGCTTGTCCGCTCTGAATAGTGAGTGCGCGCGCGCGGCCGGGGCTCACTCACTCGCTCTCGCTCTCTCTGCTCGTTCTTGAGGCAGAAGAGCGCGTGCGCGCTGACAATTTTATTATTTTGGTATGAACATTCACCCGCCACTGTGGCGGATAGCCTTTTGAGATATACTCGCCAAACGGAAAATCTACCCGCATTTGGCGCTTGGCGGGTGTTAATTTCGGACCCTGTGTTAGTGTATTCAAACACATGTATAATTTGATTGTGTGTGTGTTATTTGTATCTGGAATAATCTATATGTCACGATATATCTATAGCCGCTTTTCCACCATCAGGCCAAACCGTTCTCTTTGCTTAACCGTGCCGATCCGGGCCAGCCAGCTTGGCTATGGTTTGATTTTTCCATTGTGGCGCTCTTTGGAATGAAATACAAAAGCACCAGTCGTTTGCCTTTTAATGCAAGAGTTTACAGATGATATGAGATGAAAATAGCGACCGCATTATGGAGGATTTTTATCCAGGCAACAGACAAGTGAACAATCCTGAGTTGCGATGTCACTACACGCATTCTACCAGCACGGTTAGCCAACTGTTCTGAGAATACAGGGCCGAAACCAGTTTGTAATCGTGCTGTGTCATACCTGGCTCAAGTGGAAATACAACTGAAACCGCTCCTTACTGTTCTTAGAACCGTTCGGCCCGACGGTGGAAAAGCGTTTTATTTGAGCATCAGCAATATCTACAGTAGTCAACATTTGAAGTGGATCAAAACCTTTCATCAAAGTCATGCATGAATTTTGAACAATACCCGTTCTTGTCTTAGGACAGCTTTGATGAACTTTTTGATCCACTTTAAATGTTGACTACCTTATACTATTTATAATACAATATAAATATGTGTTTATAATACTTCTGTCCATTTTTCTCTTTCTCCGTCACTTATCAGAAGCCCAGTCGGGATGATTGGAGTGGAGGTATGGATGCTATTACTTTTTCTCTGGATCATCAGAAATCTCTCAACCAATCCCTGCTGGAGACCCACCACGCGGCGGGAGAAAACTCGGACCCTCATGTGAGTAGCCAAAGGTTTTTTTATATATTTTTTATTCAAATAAGAATTGATAACCCATTTATCTTTCTCACTTGTTTTGTGCATTCAATTATAATTGCATATTATTTTTGAATAATGGTGTATATTCCCCATCATTCTAGCTGTGTGATTTCCTAGAGAGCAACTTCTTTACTGACAGTCATGACTTTATTAAGACTCTGGGGGATCACGCTGGCAGTCTGAGTCGTCTCATCTCTTCTGACCCACACGGCAAAATGGGAGAGTACCTGTTTGACAAGCACACTCTCTGATCCGCTCAGATCTGATGAGTTTGGCTGCCAACCTTCCATGCCAAACAGTATGTGCACAAGTGAATTATTTTAAAGAATTCTGCACAACTTTTCATTCCATTATTTTTGCCTTTCAAGAGGTATTTCTGTAAGAATCTTGCAGTGTTTTTGGACAGCAATCTTTGTTCTACTTTTTCCATGCATAAGTGGGACTATACTGTGAATTGTGCCAGTCCAAAGATGGTACTTTGGTCTGTTTACATAATTGTATTGGTGCTACTGTGAAACCATATCTTATCTAAAACCAGCCTATAGAGTTCTGTACGTCCTTCATGAGAGGTTTAGTACAGCGCACCACTAAAAAGGAGTGTTTATGTGTACCCGTTATAGAACCCCGAACACTGTGAATAAATATACCTCAAACATGATGCCCAATGTCATCACTGTGAATTGATATACCTCAAACATGATGTCAATATAACAATAAATTAAGCATTCCTCAAAAAAATTGTGTTTTTTTATTTGCTTGTAGCCTCTTTATAGTGTATATATATATATATATATATATATATATATATATATATATATATATATATATATATTAGAAATCTAATTGCATTTAAGCACACTTGTACAATTGTTTTTTAGCATGTTGTTCAGTTGTCAAAGTGACAATCAAAATTGAGTAAATCATTAACAGATCCCAGAGTAACTCGACACATTGGAACTTTGTTCTTTTCATAAACTCCTTGTGGAATACTGTCCTTGCCAAAACTGGGAGCATCTGAAAAGGCTAATTTATTTGTAAATCAAAACCAGGCAGGAGAAAATTTAACATTTGACAATCTATAAAAAAGCATATTTATCATTCCAGGATACGAAAGCCATAATAAAATTAACTCAATCAGTAAAACCTGTAAGTGGCTGGGATGAGAAATTTTCTCATGTGATTCCACACATATGAATCCAATTAGACAGGCATTGATTTTCCTTTTTTTTTATTTTTTATTTTTACACACTAATGTTGGAACTTGAAACCCAGTCAACAAAACCTATAACTCGTGTACCAAATCCTAAAACCAATTTTACTGTGTGTAAATGACAAAGTATTTGTGTGTTGTACATTTGAGTAGGTATTACTGTAACAGTATTTTACAACCAGCTGCAGTGTAACTGACAATCCAAAAGGTATAAGCTTACTGATGGGATTTCAAAGTGGTTTGTGTTGATCACATCAGTTTGTTGTTGGTTTTAGACAGATCTCTTCATATGAAGTGTCATTTTGGTGCAAAAAAAAACATTTTGGAATGGGAAAAAGTGAATGCAGTGATTTATTTTCCTTGAGAGTTTTGTGTTTAGAGCTTTGGGGAAATTTGGGAATGATTCAACAAACCTGTGTAACCATTTGAGAAGAACTGAATGAAAAAAGGAGGATTTACTGTGATTACTTCGTTAACATACCATTTTGCACAAAATATAGTATTACAGTAAAAAAGTAATTTCCGACTAGATGGACCTACTCTTTAAAGTGCGATTGTCTCTGGAGACTGCAAATAAAATGCTTTTTTTGCTTATTTGGCATTGCACACATCTTCCTGAACACAGCAGCTGTTTAAACCGACACTAAAGGCAGTTATGAATAAGTCAGCTAATGTGTCAGCCAGAGATAAGGACTTTGAAACGGCTGACTCATTGTGTGTGTTGTATAGATATGAAAGGCATTCATTGGTGTTCTTGCACTCAAATTGTATCAAAACCACTGAACTGGCCTGAATGCCTTACAAACAACTTTCTTTATGAATACTAAAATATGTACACTACCATTCAAAAGTTTGGGGTCAGTAAGATTTTGAATGTTTTTAAAAGAAGTATCTTCTGCTCACCAAGGCTGCATTTATTTAAAAAAATAAATAATAATAATTAAAAGTAATACTGTGAAATATTATGACAATTTAAAATGACTGTTTCCTATTTTAATATATTTTAAACTAATTTATTCCTGTGATCAAAGCTGAATTTTCAGCATCATTACTCCAGTCTTCAGTGTCACATGATCCTCCAGAAATCATTCTAATATGATGATTTGATGCTCAAGAAACATTCATTATTATCAATGTTGAAAACAGTGTACAATTTTTTTTTCAAAATTCTTTGATGAATAGAAAGTTCAAAAGAACAGCATTTATTTAAAATAGAATATTTTCTAACATAAATGTCTTTACTGTAACTTTTGATCAGTTTAACTTTAATTTAATTTATTTTATTTCTTTCCCCAAAAAAATAAAATTAAAATTCTTACTGACCCCAAACTTTTGCACGGTAGTGTTTAATGTTACAAAAGCTTTAGATTTCAGATAAATACTGTTCTTTTGAACTTTCTATTCATCAAAGAATTTTGAAAAAAAAAATTGTACACAACTGTTTTCAACATTGATAATAATAATGAATGTTTCTTGATCATCAAATCATCATATTAGAATGATTTCTGGAGGACCATGTGACACTGAAGAGTAATGATGCTGAAAATTCAGCTTTGATCACAGGAATAAATTACACTTTACTGTATATTCAGCTGTTTTAAATTGGAATAATATTTCACAATATTACTGTTTTTGTTAGTATTTTTAATCAAATAAATGCAGCCTTGGTGAGCAGAAGATACTTATTTTAAAAACATTCAAAATCTTACTGACCCCAAACTTTTGAATGGTAGTCTAACTGAAAGAATGAAATTGTAAGCTTTATATAAAATTAATATACACTACACTGTTTAACCAGTTAAATAAAGCAAGAGGGAGTTGTAATATAATTGTTTTTTTTATAGAATGAGACACAAAGCAGAGTGGAAAATACAACTTATTTAACTGTAATAGATTAAACCCTGTAAAGCCTGATATATGAAAGAATAGTCCACATTTTTTTGTTGTTCAAAATTACCAACATTTAATATATCAGTCAATATATCATCAATAATTCTTTCAAAATGTGTTTTTGTCTTACCCTGATTCACCACGGTAAGCTTGTATGGTGTGGAAGTGGCATATGTTAGTTAATGATGTTTTATAAACAAAGTTCGGGAGGAGCACGTTCAAATAATCAAGCCAATTAACTTGTCATCAAACAATTACCATATTTACCCTATCAGCATGAGAGGAAGCATATATTTATTCACTCTGTCAACTCACCTAACATTCCTTGACAGTTTTCAGCATCCCTCCACCACCCCGACTTCGGGGGGAGTACTCTGGGTTCGGGCCGAATACCGAGCCCAGAGCTCTCTCCTCGGACAGCACGCCAAATACGCATTTATTCTGTCTGACTTATTTGTAAGTGTGAACTCGTGAATCACCAGGGCAAGTTGTTGTCCATGGGCCCCTCTAACGATGACACTGGTTGTCACAACGAGCGAGAAAGGTTGACATGGAGCACGCTAAATCTCAAACCTCGAATCACTCCTGGTCTGCTGGCAAAAAGAGAATGCGACTGAGCTTGTAATAATACAAGAATCAACACTGGCTTGGCTTTTCAGAGATGGCGAGAACTGAGGGATTTGAAGCGTTGTAAAAGCAATTTTATTTTTATTTTTTATTACTCAACAGGTGAGTAAGGTTTTTTTGAACAGATAAATTGCCAAATGTAGCTCTCTAACAGAGTTAATCGAAAAGCATAATCTATTGCAAAGGGTCATATTCATCAGAGCTGAAGCACAACCAAAGCAATGTTCTTCTGTTTTTAACCTCTAGAGGGCCAAAATGTTCACAGTTTGCATACTTACATAAAATTGCATAGTGTAACTTTAATGGAATAGTTAATTTAACCTTTAGACAAAATAAAAAAAAAACTATATATATATATATATAAATTTTTTTTTTTTTTTTTTTTTTTTTTTTTTTTTATTCAACAAAAATAGCAATTTGGTGCAGTTGCTGATATTCATATGGCGAAAAGTAAGTTGAAATTCTGATGGCTTGCAATGTAAATTAAAGAGATCTTAAAAACAGTATAGCAGACTAATTAAATAAAATGCTCATAAATATCAGTTGTCACTTTATATCTCCCAATAATGTGTCATAGTAAGATGATTTTTTACAATGTGGCCAAAACATATAACGCAATGCAATTCAGTGATGATTGGGAGAAGGATAAAATAATAAACGTTCCTCAAATGCCTGATGTATTATTTACCTGATACATTTTAACATGATTTTTCTAAAAAAAGAAAAATTACTTATGGATAATCAAGTAAATTTAAGTTGCTTCAGTCCAGTAAGTGTTCATCTTGAAATATTACTAACAATATAAAAATGATTCTTATGTTTAAGTTTATAAAAACCATTACATGTTTTCACAGTAAAAAGACAATTGTACCAAGACCTGAAAGTAGACATTTTTACAATTAAATTAATGCCTTTTATGTTGGTTTAATGCAACTATACTGTGCTAAGCAATCATATCTATATATGAATTCATATCTTAGAATAATGGAACCTATTTATATAAAAGTGTGCAAAATGCTGACTAAACCAACTGACAGAGCCAGAGGCAGTCCAATTTCCACAAAAGGAAGTGTCTGTTTACGACAGTCTGAACAGGCTGAGCTAAAGACTCCCTAATCTTATGATTAAACATGACTAGGCATACATTTGTGTAAAAAAATTAAATGTCTGTTGTTTTACTACAGTTTCCAGGTGAAATGTTCACCAAATTCTCTTCTCTGTCATGTTGCATGTGCAGCATTGTTGACACCAAAATAAAAATCTTTTATCATACCTAGGCTGCTGTTTTCAAGGGAACACATACTAGTTGTATCGATTCCCGCTCGGAGCAGGTTAAGTAAGACCAGTTACACCAGTTTAATCAGATGATTTCATAAAACCTAAAGACCAAAGCCGCTAGCTGTAGCCTCTTGAGGCCAAGGGAGTGAGGTTTACATGCACAGATCTTACTGGCCTATGTCCGTTACGCTCCCCTTCCTAAACCTCTCTCCCATCCGGGTCACGGCACCAAATGTAACCGGTCTTACTCAACCCACTCCAAGCGGGATTTGAACCGGGTTCTCCAGCATGGGAGGCGGGCTCGCTAACAAGGGCGCTCAAGCCCACCCTGGTGACTACTTTATCATGCCTTAAAGGACCAAGATGACTGAATTTCCATTTTAGACTGGACTCAACGACTGGTACCTCACTCCACTGGACCTGGACATTGGTAGAATCTGCAACTACAGCTCTTGCCATATTCCAGGCTTTTGTAAAACTTGCTGCTAAATTATTTTCATTTGCCTGCCATCTTTGAAAAAATATAGTGTTGCTAATGTTGTGTAAATCAGACAAACACAAGCCTGCTCACCTGAGTCGTTTATCATTAATGACGAAGATTCACGAGTGAAACAGCCTGAAACCAATCCTCAGGATTTCAAATAAACTATATCAATCTAATTACAAGCATACAGTATATCCAAATAAAATGTTTGTTCTACCATCTGCTCCAAACGTCACAATTAAGCACCATTCTTCTGCTTACAGTACAGCAGATTGGAAAACAAAACATCAGCTCATGAGTCAAAAGGAAGTTAATTCACTTCCTTAGTTGTACCAGCCACGTGTTTAACTCTATAGACTTTTATCCAGCACAATCCAAAACATAACTTTTTTATTAATTATATTACTGCATATATTATATTATAAAAACATTTTTGCAGCTGAAGTCACTTCCATGTTTTGCATCATTCAAACATTTGACAGTGTGAAAGTTTAGAATGAGTTTATGAATGTCACGAGCAAAATATTTGTTGTAGAGTAAAAAAAAAAATCCAGTGATGTTCCTTATAAGCCTGGCCTGGTTTGAGCAGAACCCCGGACTTTAGAGTTTCATTAAAAATCACTGTCTTCATCAACTTCAAAATCAAGCACATGCACCTCATCGTTCTTCTGTTTCACTCCTTTCTCCTCCTCCTCCTCCTCCTCCTCTGTGCTGGTTTCTCTTCTATCCCTCTTCACAACCTGATGATATTCCTGATAGATTCCAGTCAGAGCCTGTGCGGCCTCAACGGACACTTTCAGCTTTCCAACCACATCCTGCTCTTCATCTGCGCTGACAACTGAGAGATAAAAACAGACAATAATGCATGTATTTCTTATGCATATATTTCAAGTATATTTCCATCTCCTTTAAAATGACTGAATATTACCATCGATCTGTTCTTCAATTACATCATTTCCAGTCAGAAGAAGTTCTCGTAAATCCAAGTGGGCATAGCCGACATCTTCACATTCTTCTTGCTCATTCATTGGCTCACTGACTACTGTGAACTTTAACCTAGATGATTGGAGGAAAGAAACCCAGAGATTAGAATATCTTCTTTACGAATCTTTCATTTTATTGCCATGTGAAATTATTATTGTTACATCTATCAGTATCTCTCATGTTCTCTCTGTTTACCTGCCCTGGTTGGGGTCAGTGCCTTCCAGCACGGTGTAGAGGTAATGTCTCAGAGGAGCTGCTTCCAATGAATCCACATGAATAACTGACAACAAATAAGGAAACATACAATGTTAATTATGTGTTTGTTTTTCTTATCACTTTTTTTAATTCATCATACCAAGTTCATGTTAAATTTACTATATACTGTATATATATATATATATATATACTGTATATATATATATATATACACACACACACACACACATATACATATATATATATATATATATATATATATATATATATATATATAAATAAATTAAATAAAGGGCCACTTCAGTAACGAGACTACTGTATGTTTCTTAACATAATTAAGTACACTATTAAAAATGCACTGTAATCCTGACAAATTTGAAGTTGTATTTTAAAAATTACGTCTTAATAATCTTTTGTCATACTTTAAAAAAGTAAATTTTTTCTGATGTGTTGACTAACATGCACATGTAAAGTATTTGATTCGAATTTTAACTAAAATGTGTTATTTAACATTACATTTAAAAGTTAATATATTTTAAATGTATTAATCTGAACTTCTTTACAAATGTGTAATTATGTGTAAAAATTATTAATATAATAATAAATACATTAAAATTCATACATACAAGTTTCAATTGAAATGACATTCAATATTTAGTTGACCATAAATCCACTATATTCGCAAGTATTCTTTGACCATATTTTATAAACATATGAAATATGAAATTAACATAATCATAAGGATGTGCATAAGTCACACTTAAGTGGGCCAAAAAAGCACTCTAAACTTCAACTAATATTGAGTTTAATATGAATTTAAACTATAACACAACTTGATTTAATTGCAAATAAGTGTGCAAAAAGATTACATAGAGTTCGTAAGAATAATTTTCTTTTAAAGTGTATTATTTCTGTTATAAGTACTCATTTTAAAAGTATGTTAAATTGTACTTGATTTTTACAAGGGTGGGTCAATAGCATTTATCTTTGTAAGTGGCATTTTTATTCCTTCTACTCAAAACTTGAAAACTAAACCTGCTAACCATTTGTCCTAACCGAGTGTGCTGCAAGTTTCCAGGGAGAAGTTATTCCATGCTGAAAGTTGGTGCAAATCAAAGTCAATCAAAAAATATTTTATGTTTAATATACAGTATGTTGAACGGAAGTTTGGACCAATGAGACATCAGTGTGGGTGGGGCTACACAGAGTGATGTTAAAGGTCGTGGATGGTTAGGACAAAGACTTTTACCATGGAAGAACATCTGGTTAAGACACATAAAGGTAATTAATTTCCCTTCAGTGACCTTACCTCGTGTAAAGTTATAGTGTATTTCCTCCCCGTCTGTTGGTTTACGCAGGGACATGGGCGTTTCTGTCGTCTCCATGGGAATACCTAGAAGGCGGTATTCTACATACACCTGGTGCACTGAATAGTCAAGTGCAACACTGGAAGAAGGGTTAAAAGAGAGTGACAGGATTTCCACTCTGAGTCTGTCTCCCTGTGAGACACAAAGACAAACGTTAATGAAGAACTGACTCTTCCCATTTAAGGCCAGATGCAAGTACATGAAAACAAATGTTTCAGCTACGCCAACTTGATTTCATGGAATGGTCAAATGTGCTCTGATGCTCTGGCAAATGCATAAGCGTTCATAAGTAATTAAGGGACTTAGATAATGGTGAGTTTTCTTCCAAGCGACAGTGTACAATGTATAATACTCAAAAAGCATCAATACGATTGGCTGTCTGAAACAGCTGGTTGTCAAAGAATATGATGTGAGTTTAACATTTTCCAAATTTTATTTGCAGTCATTTAAGCAAGGATGTTGAGAAATATAGTGTATGGGTTTAATTTCATATATTAGTAGCGTCTCTGATTTCAGGTAGAATTACTATATTGTGATGTCGTTCCTTAACATGGTTGAAATGACATATCTTGGTAAAGATTTTGGTTGAAAATGACATGTACAGAAGTAAAGATTTTGGTTGAAAATTATGATTTTTTTTTTTTAAGATTTTTGGTTGAAAAATACATAGAGGTGGGCGATATGACCAAAATATTTACCTTAAATCTTTAGTAGTTTAAATATGATATACCCAGAAAGTCAAAACATAATGCTTTAATCCACAAGTAAACAAGCCAGAGGTGACAGTGGCAAAAGCATGAAAAACAAAAATTGGTAGTAGCAAGAGAGAACAGAACAGAAAGTTCTCTTCTGGATATAAATTATGTTTTTGCTTTTTCAAATTTTGGAGATTCTGTTGTATGTAACATGTCCATTAGTCAACTGTGTGATCATCACCTTTTTACGTGGTTTTGGAGGGTGAGGAATTATGATGACGTCACTTCCATTTGAATCTCTTGATTCATCAGACTGAAGGGCGTCTACGTCACTCTGAGCTATTTTGGATAAAAGAGGTAAAAAGAAGCTTTAACTCAGTACTTTATATCTTGTGTAATGAATAAGTGACTTTTGAAAATCTCACTTCTATCTTCTGTTTCATCCTCTTGTTCTTCATCTTCCTGATCCTCTATTTTGATTTGCTTCAAAAGAAACATATTGAGGACACATTTGAACTGACTGATTCAAATACTCATAAATCTTCCTGTTGCACCTTCCCAGTTCCTTACCTGTGCTGAATGGCTTCGATAGCTCCTTTGTCTACGAGGGGTGCTCCGCTCTGAGTCCGATGGTCTAAAGTCCATAAATTGATTGGACTCAGTTGACTTAATAGACATGGCAGGGGTTCTGGGTTTGACTTTGTCCTGAATAGGTAAAGATGCAGTGCGTTGTTGCTTCCTTCTAACTGACCTTGATGGTTGACCTGCACTGGATAGAGGTTTCCGATGATTCGAAGTCGGTTCAGATATCAGAATGGTTGGAGACTGAAGGGGTAAGACCGAACCTCTTTGAGAGATTCTAATGGGAGTGGATGGGTGAACGTCAGAGGTCTTGGCTCCATGGTCTGCTGGAGGCCGAAGCTGAGACTGAAATTAAGTTGAAAGATTTATTTTATATTGTTGTTAAATTATTCTGGGGTGCGTTTCCCATACAACGACGTAACTCGCTGCTTCACTACCATAGTATACGATGCTAGTCACGACAGTTTCCCGAAACCATACTGGCGCAAAGTGGTCGTTCAACCACGTTGGTTACTGATGTCATGAATGTGTTGGAGTAAACCTCTTTTAATTAATATGTTTGAGATCGAATTAGTGCTAGATGTTTTGCTATAAATTACGGACATCTGAGGACTATTTCTCATTTTCTCAGTTATTTTGCTTTATTTTCAGATTCAATCATAGGCTC
Organism: Rutilus rutilus; assembly: GCF_951802725.1. Classification (NCBI taxonomy): domain Eukaryota; kingdom Metazoa; phylum Chordata; class Actinopteri; order Cypriniformes; family Leuciscidae; genus Rutilus; species Rutilus rutilus. Next base: position 22,647,278 of record NC_140228.1, read on the forward strand.
GTTCTTGCGTACTAGAGCACGTTCGCACATGCGCACTCTTCAAAAACGACGCTTTAAATCTCTTGACAAACTAAAAGACGTAAATTACATTTGTATGTATTCTGAATAAAAGATATAGATTGTACTGAATGTCAGCTTGCTTATTTGACTCAAGATAAGGATTTGTTGAGTCCACATGTCATGCAAACAAGAAACTATGTTTGAACCACAGGTTCAACGAGAGCTGTCGTTCCAAACACACAACTTTCCGATGTTGTTTGCGAATGTTCGTTAAAACTATGTTTTCGGGAAACACAGACTCAGCTGATAACGTCAGAACTTGCGGCCATAGTTGGCTAATGATGCTTTTGGGAAACGCACCACTGGGCAGTTATTGTTATTTCACAGACACTCACCCTGGGCTTTGCAATGGGTCTCTGTGACACCTCAGCGATCGGCACCATTCTCTCTTTCTCTGCTTCTTCTCTTTGCCTTGACGGAGTCTCAGGTGACTGAAAGGGGTACTTCCACCTGAGAGTGACCCTCACCATTCCTCTAGGACTGCCAGCAGGGTCTCTAAGCACATAATCACCTGACAGCAGGGAACAGAGGAAACATTATTCATCAATTAACCTTTGCCTTAGTGAATACTGTTCATGGTTCTAAATTTGATTCCCATGGTAATATAATGTTTTTGTTACTTTTATTTGTTTCTCTTGGTTGAATATTGGATATTTGGTTTCAAAAATATGAACTTACTAAATGTACGCTATTGTCCTTTTTTTTGAAAGAAGTAGTTTATGTCGCTTAAGTCACAGAGACAGCACTTATTTGATCAACAATATAGAAAAAAACAGTAATACAAATATGACTTATTCTTGTGATGGCAAAGCTGAATTTTCAGCAACCATGGTCCAGTCTTCAGTGATAATTCAGAAATCATTCTAATAAGCTCAACTAGTAATAACATTTCTTATTATCAATGTTAAAACAGTTTTTGATGCTTAATATTTTTGTGAAAACCATGACACATTTTTTTCAGGATTCTTCAATGAATAGAAAGTTCAAAAGAACAAAGTTTATTTGAAATATATATTTTTATAATGTGTTTTACTGTAATTTTTAATAAATTAAATGCATTCTTTTCAGCAAGAATGCATTCAATTGATTAAAAATTACAGTAGCCTAAAAGTAGGCAATTCATTTATTTTAATATAAAAGTCTTACGAAACCCAACTTTTAAAAGGTAGTGTATCACGGTTTCCACAAAATATTAAGCAGCAAAAACAATCAACATTGATAATAATAAGAAATGTTTTGTAAGGAATCAAATAAGCATATTAAAATGATTTCTGAAGGATCATGTGACACTGAAGACTGCAGTAATAATGCTGAAAATACAACTTTGCAAACAGATCAATAAATTACATTCTAAAATATATTCAAATTATAACCGTTTTAAATCGTAATAATTTTGTTTAAACCGTATCAAATAAATGAGACATCTTTTAAAAAACATTAAAGGAACACTCCACCGTTTTTTTTAATAGGGCTTATTCACCTTCTTTCCTACATTTAGATAGGTGGGCAAATGCATTTTTGTCTCAGTGCATGCATTGTTTTAGTTTGACAGGGTCGGCGCTAGCTTAGCTTACCATAATGAATGGAATCCTTTGTTGCCAGCTAGCATGTCCTGAATAAAAGTGATAAAAAAAAATAAAAAAACTCGCCTAATTACTTCTTGTGGCCTGCGTATTCACAACAGGTACAAATAGCGATGCAGATTAACACTAGGCGATTTCCTAGGTAGATATTGACTTATATATTAAGGACTATATTAGGGGGAAGCACAGGCGAAGCACTGCTACTTGGGCGTGATATCTCTGCGCCTAAGTAGCAGTGCTTCGGCTGTGTTTCCCCCTAATATAATCCCAAGTCAATATCTGCATAGGAAATCGCCTAGTGTTAATCTGCATAGCTATTTGTACCTGTTGTGAATATGCAGGCCACAAGAAGTAATTAGGTGAGTTTTTTTTTTTTATATATCACTTTTACTCAGGACATGCTAGCTGGCAACAAAGGATTCCATTCATTATGCTAAGCTAAGCTAGCGCCGACCCTGTCAAACTAAAACAATGCATGCACTGAGACAAAAATGCATTTGCCCACCTATCTAAATGTAGGAAAGAAGGTGAATAAGCCCTAATTCAAAAAAACGGTGGAGTGTTCCTTTAAAAAGATCGGTAGTGTATGCACAAAATTATATTCCCACTTACATTGTTCAATTAAGGTTTTGTTTAATTGCATCTTGATCGTAATGATTAGCCTACCTCTGATTGGTCTGCCTACAGCAAGGGCTTGTAGTGGAATTGGTGTCTTTGCCAAATAAGTGGGAGGAGTCTGACTTTCGCTGTCATCAAACACATACACCCACAGACTGCCCACATTCAGGTATTCTAATACATCCGTGGTAACAGCTAACGGATAGCTCGCTGAGTCTTCAAAGACAGGATCCACGCAGCACTGAATTATGGGTGTAGAATGAGGTGGTAGGTCATAAAGGCGATACGTTAAGTATGCATCAGGGAGCAGTCCTGGCCAGCGGGTACTGAGACCCACACAGCGCTCCAGTACCACCTCAAGCTCATTGGGTATCCCTACGCCGTAATCATACATCTCCTAAAGAACACACAAAAAGACATGTTTTTAACAGTTTTAGGTAATAATTTCAGTCAAATTAAGCAGTTCTGCAAGAGAACAACACACACTGAATTCATATTACAGAAGACTGAAATTAGCTTGATGCAACATGTGTATGTCGGCTACATAATACGGACATTCAAATGTAGTCAGTCAACTTAAATAGAAAAATTCTCAACATTTACTCTAACAATGGCTTTCGTTCTACCTGGAATACAACTGGAAATGTTTAGAACCTCTAAGCTGATTCCATTGATGAAAGAGGCTGTTGATTTTCAAAAATGACAAAAAGCACAAAAAGTGTATGTCAAACATATCAAAGTAGTCCATATGACAATATTACAAGTTATCTGTAGCCATTTGATAATGTTTAAATATGTACATGTGTGAAAGACAGTATAGCCACAATGGAGGGCATTATTTAAATAATGTATTTTTCCTCACACAAAATTATTATATGACTTGAAAATAAGAGCACAAGTCATATGACATGCTTTGTGGTGTTTCTTTGCCCTATTTGGAGGCCCTAGTTATTGTATACATTCACTGTAAGGAAAAAAGCAGTTTGGAGATACTGTAAAGTGGGATAGTAAAGTGTCATTGTACGCACACTTCAGAATCTTGCCAGAAGTAGTAAGTCATCTGGGTACTTTTTGCCTACCTTTTAAGAGTACTGTGAATTCGGACATACTATTCTTGTCACATACTATTAGGGAAGTATGCACTTTCAGATGCAGCCCTACACTCTTGTGAAAAAAGGAGTGTGTCTAATGGTAGTGAAGGTGCTCTTTTAAGTACATTTTTAAAAAGCTGTACTTGCAGATAACATAAAATTAATGAAATAAAAGGCTACTACTTAAAGATAATGACTTCTTAACACATTTAAGTACACTTTTAAAAAGTGAATTTTGTAATAATGTCAAATTAAAAGTTCATTTTAAATTGTTTGTTCTTGAAAGCGTTACACTTATTGTGATGTGTAACGTATAAAGCACATGTAAAGTACTTGATTATAATTTTACCTGTACTGTGTTATTTGATATTACATTTAAAGTTAATATATTTTAAATTTACTAAATTGCAGCGTCATCAGTACAAATGTTTAAATACATGACATACAAGTTTCCATAGAATTGACATTAAAGTATATTTTTGGTTATCATAAATACCAGTACACATTAACCATATTTCAAAGACAAAAATATAAATATAAATATGTACTTAAGTCCTACTTTAGTGTACTTAATATGTACTTAAACCTACTAAATTTCAGCTAACTGCATTCTACAATGCTTGGAATAGATTTAAACAGCATGTTTTTTTTTATGAGAATAGAATGTGCATAGGCTTTGTCTTGGCGGACTAGATCTGATTCGCTGCTGCTGCTCCTGCTGCTCCTGCTCCTGGCAGGTAAAGGCGCAGAGTAAACGCTACTGCCAAAACATGCACATAAATACAGGGAATAGAATATGAGATGCTGCAAGAAAAGTAGGAAGAACTCTCTAGCAGATCTAGGCAGGTGGTGCTGGGGTAGAAGAGGGGATAAGACAATTCCCATGGTGTGCTGCTCTGAGTTGAGTCCTTACATTCAGTTCACATTTACTGTAAATATATTCTTTTAAAGTATATTATTTCCATAATAAGTACACTAAAGTCCTAAAAAGTGCTGTCCTCATACTGTATGTACATGCTGGCATTTACCTCTGTTTCCCCATGAGCCCATTCCGAACCTCTGGTGTGTCTTACAGCTGTTCTGCTTGTGGGTCTTTCCATTTGAGGTTCTGCGAGTTCCACCTGAGGGTGTAAACACACCCAAAACTCAAGGATTCCTATAACTTCTCCTTCAGCTCCTGCAGAACAAAGGACAACTTACAAAATGCAGTGGCAAATAGTATTGCAATCAAGAGCTACAACAATGAAAAGACTGTGAAATTAAACTCTCTTACATAAGCATCATTTATATGCTATTTTAATTGCAAAGCACATGTGACCTCATTTTTCTTACCTGTGATGTTGGTTCTGTTTTTCATTCGTTCACCTCTGCACTGTAGCGCTCCCATCAGAGTGATCCTCGCTCTCCCACGGGTTATAAACTGTACCCCTCCAAGTGATTGGTGCAGTTCAACAGTGATGGACCCTTCCTGAACCCTGAGCTTCTCCAGGTCGAAGGTGGAGAGGGCGTAATGCGACGTGAAGCCATAATTTGGCTGATAACCTGACATTAGTGGAGTTGAGAGGGTTTCAAAGTCAAGAAAGCCATAGGTGCAAAAGGTCGCAACCCCTTGGTGATCTCCTGTGTTTTGTCCCATGAGTCTCAGTCCCAGTGGTGTAAAGGTGGCTCCTGTGAGATGGATCTCCAGAAGAGATTCTCCTCCACGCAGATGTGTGACTGTGGCGCCCTCTGCTGTGAGCTGGACTGACTCTTGTGCCAGGCCTGTCCAGGTGTACTGCATGGGTATGGTCCGCTTATTGTTTCTAGGGCTGTACGCTAACTCTTTGAGTTGAGCTAAAACAATGAAGGGAAAATATGATGTCATACTTGCATTATTGAGAAAACAGGGGACGATGGGGCTAGTTGTCACACTTTTACTCTCATTTATTCCTTGTTTCTCAGTAGTTTCTATAAAGACATATGCATACATAGTTGACCCTGCATACCAGTGTGGTGTTATTATGGTTTCTTGTTTATCCAATAACTAAATTACAAAAATTATGATGCATTAGAATTTTAGTTTGGAGGATACAGTAATTATTATTACTGATTTAATTTTTTTTAAACCAGATACTTATTTAATTTGTAACCATTTTAATTATGTAAAGTGTTTATTTTTTAATGTTAAATAATAAAACATAATACATAATGGTTTTATTTAAACTAAATATAACTGAAAAAGATTTTAAACTACAGATATTTGAACTGCTAGAAAGAAGAAGAAAACATTGGTACAATCAGATTTTTAACTTAAAACTTGTGACAACTAGCCAAAATCATTTGTATATTGTACATTCTACAACAGCAGTTCCTCTAACCTTGTAAATTGCTGATTTGAAGGCCTCTGCTTTTCAACAATTTGTCTTTTTCACTTCCCCTTCTTCTATTCTCCTCCCTCTCTCTTTCAGACTTCTCCATAACCGTCTTCATCTCGTTCTATAAAAGAAAATACTGTAAGTGTAACGGATGATGTTTTGGATTATGTAGAGTGAAAAGAGACATTCTGAGCAATATATGCAAGAGTTGTGATTTATTTTCACTGCGACTGAGTGTACCTGGAGGTCAGCATTTAGGCGATGCTGCAGTAATAATAAGTCCCTAGTTTTCTGGAGTTCTAAAACAGTTTCTGCATATGAGGCTTGTACTGCAGTCAAATCCCTTGATGTGTCTTCTAACTTTCCATCTGTTTTCAAGAAGCACATCACCCCTTGAGTCTCCTGCTGCATTCTGAAGGCCTAAGAGTAGAGAACAAGAATGAAGAGGGAAACAGAAAGATGTAATGAAACTTAGATCTAAAAATCTAAAAACTAAAAATCTAAAACTAAAATCTTACCTTAATCTGCAGCAGAGTCTCACTCAGATCTTCCACACTCATATCAAACTCCTGATAGAGAATGAAAAACAGATTCTAATGAGCTGAATGTCTGGCCCCAGTTTCTCTTTGCTAAAGGGAATTAAAATACAGGAAACTTTACTTTTGTGACAGAGTCCAGTTTCTCTTGCAAAGATGTGACCTCCTGCCTGTGCTGCAGGACTTCTTGCTCCAAGCAGTCATGTTTTTCTCTGAGGAACATAACCATGTCTGAACACAGAAAAATACATTCAGTTTGTTGGAGAGATGTTTGCATTAACATTGAAAACATGACCATCAGATGTATTTTGCATATTTGCAATAATGAGCTCTGATTTGATGATTAGAGAATTTTCAGGAGAACTTTGTGCACCGTGTTCTGGCTGCTATAATCAGCACTTCCAGAATAAGATGAGATGTGGTCCAGAATTGATGGTGCTATATATAAATCTGACAGTGCAAGAGCCTTACCTCTATCTCGCTCCTTCTCCTTCTGAACTCGATCATTCTCAAGTCTCATCTGTTCCTTCTCCTGCTCCAGCATTATCTTTTCTCTCCTTTCTTCCACCAGTCTTTCTTCAAGCTTCTGTACCTCCTCTCTCCACCTATCTTCTCTAAACGGTTCCCTTGTTTTCTCTTGTTCCTCATGTTGTCCTTCTTGATGGCTTTGGGCAGACATAGTGCTATGGTGGAAACCAATGAATTAAAACTTTTAAAACTTGGCCTTTTTAACTACAGATTTCCCCCTCCACTTATTTACATGATGGTTTGGGGGTTAAAAGACAAATCAACAGCCAGTTCCATAGCTTGAGTAGCCTGGAATAAAGTTGAATGGATGGGCCCCATTGACCTTAGAACATCTGACAGCTCAAATAGCCAAACAAATTGCTGCATTGAGAAGCCTTGTTGCTATCCACCATTTTGTCTGTCAAGCTTTAAAGCTTACTGAGCTTACTGATACTAGTTACCCAGAGTGGCGAGTTAATGGAGTTTTGTTTGTTCATTCTTGAAATCATCCAATGATCTTGAAAAATGCAAGGGTTGAATCAGACTTATTGTTCTTATGATATTGACCTTCGAATAATTGGCTTCATCCATCTGTTGACTTCAACTTATTTGTGGATTATTTGGTTCAGAAACATGCCGAATGAACATCTCTGTGATTTAATAAGTAATAAATAGTGCGACACGCAGCCAAATTTTACTTTATTTAAAGAATGTCCCTGCTTGTCCCTCACTATCAATGCCCCTACCTACATCCTATGAAATACTGACCTCTCCAGAAGTGAATCATAGCTCTTCTTCAAGAGGTTCCTCTCCCCTTCCAGGTCTAAAACCCTCTCCTGAAGCTGAGGAACAGATGATTGTATAAGATTGCAAAGAATAAAACTTGAAATAAAAGTGCAAAAACTTTAAGAGTAATAACTCAAGCTGTACCTCCCCCAGAGCTTGCAGTGAAAGTGTGGCAGAGTTGAGCTGGCCCTCGAGTGTTAGCACTCGCTGCTTCTCCTGTTTCAGCTGCTCGCTCAGGTCCTCCACCTTCTCCAGCAGTGCTACTTGGCTCTCTTTTAAAGACCTTTGGCCCTACATAATATTTACCCATATAAAAAAGACATAGAACCCAAATTAACTGGGTCTAACTTATCAATGTTCTGTCCAGTTCAATAGGGCTACTTCAGTGTTTAATTTTTGTTCTCAGGTCATGTAAATGTATTTATGATTATAAAGAAAAAGCAGATAATGATGAATGCTTCTTTTCAGCTTAAGCTCACCTCCTCCAGCTGGTTCTCGTAAGCCTTAAGAAAGAATACAAAGAGAGGAGGTAATGAGGATGATTTGTTTAAATGCCGAAATATAATTTGGAAGACATTATACCAATTCTTTCAAAGTGGAAATCCCCATCTATGATCCAATTCACCATATACACTGAATTATATATCTGTATATACACACTTTGGACCAACTTTAAAAAAAAATACTCACAGCCAAATTTATTATTTTTATGAAATTATATTTATGGATTAGTTAAATAAACTTTCATACAAAGACAAAAGATTATTTATTATGGAGAAAATATACACATGCTAGGTCAATGTTGGTCAATATAATATATTTTTACTACTTAATTTAACCATAAACAAAAGCTAAATTATCTATAATATGGTAGTTGAAATACAATATAATTGAAATGGATAATAGTTTTCAATGTTTTGTGCTCTGGTTTGGTCTTACGCCTCACCTCCTGAAGAGAAGCAAACTTTTCCTGATTGACCAGAAGGGCAGAGCTCTTTTCAGAGAGCTGCTTCTGCAGTCTGATCACATCTACATTATCTTTTATAGTGAGTCTGTAAAGAAGAATAAAAAATGTCACATGCACATACTGTACACACACACACACACACACACACACACACATAAACTTAAAGAGAGTTTTTAAAGAAGAATAAAAAATACCACATGCACACACACACACACACACACACACATAAACTTTTCCTACCTGTGTCCGTCGGCTTGTTGTTTGCGTAGGTCTTTCACAATACCCTCAATTTCTTTCTCTTTTTCTCTGAACAATTCTTTAAGAGACTGAGTACTTAACTCCTGTTCTGCCACCCTCCCTTGCTGGGTTTCTATGATGGTAGATCTGCTGAGAGAGAAAACAAGCCAGAAAATTAGAAACAAGGAGGGAAAAGCCGATATTGCAGATAAAAATTGCATTTTAATAGCTAATTAATAGCATGGAAGCAATGTCCTACTGTCACGTCTGCCAGCCGGAGTGCCTATGATAGCCACCAGAGGGCACTCCTTCTGTCTTTGTTATCCATCATGGACTGCATTTCCCATAACCTATTGCTCGGACTCATTATTTCTGATTATTTCCGGCTGTTTCTCATTAGCCTTGTTAACTCTTCCTATATAAACCCTGTGTATTAACTCATTGTGAAATCTTGTATGTCTTATACTGTATTTCTGAGTGCTCTCTGGTTTCCTGTGTAATGGTTCTGACTTTCTGCCTGGTTTACCCTAATAAATGACTGCATTTGGATCCTTAACTTGTGTGTCTAAACTATATGTAACACCTACCATATGGGTATGCATTATCAAGATGCATTAAAATTAAGTATATATCAAGCAAAATATACTAGCAAAGTCTTTAAGGTTGAAAGCAGAACTACATAGCTGAAGTCTCTATGCTGGGATGCCATGAGCAGATTGTCATAAAGCAAACGCTTTTCAGTGCAGAACTACATTTTTGAACTACATTAAAAGTGTTTCTTCCTTCTTTTGATTGGTTCTTTGTCTCAGCTGAGATGCAGGTATTAAGCACAGCTCTATACTGTGTTTGCAAGTTATGTAAACAAAAACATCCAACAAACCTGAGTAATGCAATTCTGCTTATATAGAAAAGAAAGAGACAGAAATATTGAGGACAGTAGTTCTGTTTTGTATTGACTATGGCTATTACATATATGAACTGTTTAGACATGCATGAATTATTTAAGCATGATTGAATAATGATGATCGGGGGTGCATTTCCCAAAAGCATTGTTAGCCAACTATGGTCGTAAGTTTCATTGAATTGTGTTGGTAACAACAGAACTTGCGACCATAGTTGGCTTCGGGAAACGCACCCCTAATAAGCATCCATTGATTACTTTTTTTGCAGTTAATATAACTTGCATATAAGAACATATAACACTCACTGTGATGATGTGAGTAGTATCATCACAGTCATATCATATTGTGAACATTCCATGGGGTATTTAAAGAGCAGTTATTTTTTTAATGTCTTTAGACGTATTAGTTTAACAGACGTAGGCCAGTAAGAGCTGTTTGTAAACCTCACTTCGCTCTAACGACTGACACAAGAGGCCGCTGTCTTTAGCCTCCTTGTTAGCGTCGACTGACGCTAGAGAGCCTCTTGAGACCCATCCAGGTCACGGCACCACTGTAGCCCCTCCAGTTCGAACCGCCCGCTCTAAGTGGGGCTCGAACCTGGGCCCGTTCGCATGGGAGGTGGGCGCTCTAAAAAGGAGGCAAAGACCTCAGTCTCTAGCGTCAGTCGCTAGAGCGTCTCTTGAGATTAGGGGAGTGAGGTTTACACACACAGCTCTCACTGGCCTACGTCTGTTACACTAGTGCAATTTTTTTCTGTCTATTCTCCATAGTAACTTTAAAGTGAAAACATACACAAGAACACACCCACAGGTCAACTTACAATCTGTCTATCTCTCCTCTAGTATCGTCCAGTAAACTGATGCCACAGCGGGCAGGAGCAGTTTGGGCAGCTCGTCTGACACCTCCATCTCCATCCACGCCTCGCCCTGAGACAGAGAAAGAGAGAGTAGATACTGAATAAAATTTGGACTGCAACACCAAATGATGTATGTGGTGGTACCATACTGCATTATTAAGTCATTCAAAGTACCATAGACCTTGTATTTACATGCCACCATTGTATTAACATGGTGCATGTCCAAAAATAAGCTTCAGCAATATTACCATTTTACCATATCCAAAAACACAGTAACACACACACCAATACCAAGATTTTTGTAAGTGACTCCTCACCTGTTCGTGGCCTATTATGTGTTCTGATACCCAGGTCTAAGATGTGTTGCTTGGCTAAATTTAGTTTACTCTGCAGCGTCCCCTTCTGGCTCTCTAGAGTCGCTACACGAGCCTCTAGCTCTTGAATGGTGTCCTCATACTCTCCATCCCTCCCTGCAGACGAAGGTCCGTGCTTTAATCGCAGCAGTTTAGTTGATAACCTGAACAGCCAAGACAACAGATTGTCTTATTCTTCTTGAGGCGGTGTATTTTGGGGTATAAAAACAATGATAAAAGTGTCCAAGCAAAGCATTCAGGTTGCATAGTTCTGGGACTGCATGCACCAGCTGAGTAACTAGCATTGAGATGAATGGAAACGATGATGGAAAACTTTCCCCAAGTATTATGAATTTTGTTGTAGTGCATGTTTCTGTACCTGCGTAGTTTTTGGTCTTGTGTGCGGCTGTGTTGTTTGAGAAGTGTGTTCTCCTCCTGTAGACGGAAACACTGGTCTTCCAGCTGCTCGCGTGGTACTCTGAACAATCGCTGACGATCTGTATAAAGACAGAGAGACTTAGAAAACAACTCAGAGTTGCTACTATTCACAGTGCTTGCTCAGAAGTTGCTCTTTTATAGCCCAGGATTGTATACTGAAGAAAGAAGTTAACAATATTGACTTTGTCTCAAATGCTTCTTCTAAAAATAAGCACAAATTAGATAATTGCTGATATACAGTAAGAGTATAGAGCTATGAAACATGAATAGCATGGTTGAACTAATAATGAAACAAGCAAATTCTCTTTGAAATTCTCAAGGAGACACATTTGAGATTACTGAGGCATTTTTCTCAGGTCAGAAAATGTCTCCATTTGCTCTCCATTTGAATCTACTGTAACTGCTGTTAAAAAAAACAACTGCAATATCGTTAAGAATACATATTTTTTTCCGATAGTAATAAATAAAAGTAATATATTGCTATAAAAAAGTGTATTAAACCTACTAATAAATAGTAGTGTATATATATAGGACTAGTTGTTGAGTGTTGAGACACGTCTTACCCTTTATCTTGAGCACCTGTGGTGGTCTTCTCCAGCTTCTGGTGTCTTGATCTGTGTCTGAAATAAAGCATGCATTGATCTTGAACAAAACAGATCCACTCATTTAAACAAACCAGAAATAAAAATGCATATGATCTTGCAACCTAAATAAACACACACCGTGTCAGCTCTATACACACCTGTGAGAACAGTTATCAGTCCTGCTCTCAAGCCCACGTCCCGCACAGGGAGGTCACCTGCTGTCTCATCCACCGTCAATGACATTATGAGAACTTATAGCTCTAACCAATCACTGCCTTTATGAGCCGAGGCATTCAGGAAGTGATGTCACCACAGAGGAAGTCAATGGGACATTTGCATTTCTTATTCTGCGTCACAAAGAAAATAAGGAAACATTTCAAATTAAGTACTTGATTAAACTAAAAAACTGAAATGAAACTAATATTAGCATTTTTAAAACATATTATTTAAACCTAAACTCATATGAAATATAATATTCAGCTAATTATAGAGGGGGGATTTTCATCTTTACAGCCAACCCAATGGACCTCCAACATAAAAACATATGTGATTGTTCCAAAGTGTACTTAAATTAAAAATCCCTCGTGTCTCAGCTCCACCCCTCTTAGGGTGTGAGAGAAGGATACAAGGAATTAAATGAGGACGGAGGAATCGAAGGAAGTCTTATTTGTATATTGGAATATTCTTCATCACTCAATTGTCACTTCAAAGGCCCTGTTTACACCTGGTATTATGATGCATTTTGGATGATGAGATCACAAGTGGATGACGCTAAATACAAATGTAAATGGGTTCCAAAAGGTTTTGAGCTTGCCCATTTTCAACCACTTCCAGAGGATAGTGCATTCGACCGGATTGCTTTCATAGTGTAAACGCTCATGTGGTCGAATGTGTTCGAACCAAGTATAGGTCTCTGCAGGAGAGTAATAGGAGTTAACAGATCAGTGGGCAAGTACATAAACAGTGGGGCGTTTTCGACTGTGTTACCTGATTTGCCAAAGTCACAGTGAGGGTAGAGTTTAGGGGTGGGGTCGGGTGAAGGGCATCATTTTCATTGCATGATTTATAAACACCTACCAGTTTGAAAACACCCACAAATTTAGAAATGCCCACTTTTGTTCCGCGGTGACCCCATACTCGTTCAAACAGCTACAAAAGACCGCCTACTCTCCGCCTACTGACCTAAACATTATGGGAAACACGCTAGCCAGACGAGATGTGATACTTTGTCGACTGGAGACCCAAGTTTGGTTTGAAGACGAAAAGCATACCAAGCAGAATGATCTCTCACCATTCCTGATTTCTAACACACACTCACAGCGTTCGCTGTGGTCTTTGCGGCTTTCAGAGGAGAAACTAAACCGGGTGCATTCATTTGTAAATTGCGTGAGCTTATTTTGTCCATTCAATCGAAAGAGACCCTCCCCTCAAAGAAATTGGGACAGAAGTGGTTGAAAGTGAACAAAAGAGACATATTAAAACACCAGGACTGAATCCGAAATCGCCTCCTATACCCTCAAATAGTGCACTATTTGAGGGGACATCCATTTGTAGTGGTGTCCGAAACCATAGTGGACGTTATTGAGTGCACTTATTCAATCCCACATTGCACTACAATGACGAATGTACAACCAATGTACGCTCAACGGCTGTCCGAATTCGCTCACTTGTTTTCAGTCACTCCTTCAAGTGAACAGTATTAGTGGATTAACGTAGGGAATAGTGAATGAGGCTTTAGGAAGCGATTTCGGATTCAGCCTAAGTGTAAACGGGTATGTGTCTGCCTTGTCCACTTGTGATCCGATCAGATCTTAATACCAGGTGTAAACAGGGCCAAAGTGTCATCACCTACACTGAAGGGATCTGCTCTTATGTTGTTACATTTAGATTATTTAAAAAATGTATAATAAAGCAAGATGCCCTATTGAAATATGTGAGATGTAAACTATAAAGGTTACCCTTATGACCTTATCTTACACATCAAACAAGCGAGGAAACATCAATTTGAGTATTGAGAAGCACCGCTAAAGTTAAATAAAGTTGAACTTAATTAAAGTTTAAGTTAACACAATAACATTAAACATCAGATGTGTTTTCAACGTTGACCACCAAATCAGCATATTATGCAGTAATGACTGCAGAAAAATTCAGCTTTGCCATCAATTATATTTTAAAACATTATTTATTAACAATATAAAAAAAATGTACTGAATTTTTTATTTTAAACCTTTAAAGCAACATTGAAAAAAAAAAAATCTTACCATCCCCAATTTGTTCCATCTAAACTTTTTTTTTTTTAAATGCAATAATTTCTAATGCATGCTTTCATTACCTCATATTAATTAAGAGACTGCATCAAATATGTCTACAATCAAGTACTTGATAAATTAATTTGATAACCATTTCTAATGAACTAGTGAAGGCAAACAGTTGCATGGACACAAGCTGTTGATTGACAATATTATTGCAACTTCCTTTAATAAACAGAAACATCCTTATGATACTGATACAGATGGAAAGGAAGACATAGATGACATAGATAAACTGTGTGAAGTTTTCTCAGTGACATACCTGTAGGAGTGTCTGTGTGTCTCTTGCGCTTTAGTGAGTGTAATCCTCCTCAGTACCTGTCTGTGTCATTCATATTCCTTCAACAGGTCTGTCCTCTTCACTGTGGTCTTCCTCATAGTCGACTTATCAGCAGCAGCAGCAGCATAAAAAACTCTCTTGTTTTGGGTCTGATTGTTAGTTTCTCTTTTACTTGGAAAGACGCTGTCTCATCAGTCCAACTTTAATCTGCTTAATCTCTTTCTTTGCACCTCCTCCTGTCAAATGTGTTCCTGCCCTTCTCACAGCATTTCTCAATTACAAATACACCGTGTATAAATGCAAATATTTCATATGTTCCCTTGGAACAAACAACTTCAAACATTGTTCATTGACTGTCTGAACACTAACAAATGCTAAAAGACAGTAATTATTATTAAGATGAGAAGCATATGGTTTGAGAACCCTTGTCTAACGTGATTGGCTGTAGTGTAGCTGTCTAATAATCTGATTGGCTGTTGTGTTTGTAGTAAAGACAAGAACAGGAGGTCACTGGAGAAAATCAGATTACAAGGATGAAAGGGAGCTTTAGTAGGTTGTGTGTGTGTGTGTGTGTGTGTGTAATGTCCACTGTATGCGAGTTGACAGAACCCATGCAGTTTATTTAAATTCAAAAGTGATCCAAAACGATAACTTGAAACAAACATGGCTTGAAACATAAGATGAACAAAAACGTGAACGTCACTTTATTAACATAAGATTATTAACAATCACCGACAGTGGTTACACAAACAAAGCTAGACAAAAGAACAAAAAATCATCAGGACTCTTTATACACAAAAGGTTAATGATAAATGCATGGCCAAGACAATGAACCAATGACAAAACAGAACTGATAAACACATGACAAGAACAACCAATCAGAATATGGGCATGATCAAGACAATGAACCAATGACAAAACAGAACTGATAAACACGACAACAACAACCAATCAGAATATGACAGAAGAGACAGAAGGGAAGCACATGACATGATCACATGAAGGCATGAGAAATACATTACAGGAAACAGGTACCAACATCAAAATAAAAGACATTAAAGCATGAACACAAAATCACAACCAGTTGTGACATATTCCTCTTGCATCTACATGTCAACTTATTCTTACTCTAACCCTACCAGTCTACTAATACTCTACTAACACTCTAATAGGAGTTAGAAGACATGTGGGTACAACGTTACTTATAGTCAACAGAATGTGTTAAAGGGATCATCAAAATAAAGTGAAACCCAAATGTGTACCTAGAATTGAGCTAAATTTGAAAAGATATTCATAAACCTCCACACTGTAAAAATGGTATAAGAAAAGTCGTAGTTATGTCGTTATTAAGTCGTAAAAACAAATTCTTAAAGGCCAACTGAAGTGCCTTGGAACGCTCAGCTTTGTATGATGCGTTGACAATTTCCGCTGAAACAGGAAGCTAAGGCGGTACATATTGAATGGCTCCTCCCCCTTTTGAAATAGTCAATAGCGTTTAGTTTACCTCACAGACTGCAAGTCGTACTTGACAGCAGCATGGAAGCTAATCCGAGCGCTGATGATGATACATTGGATTCAATAGTAGAGGTGTGAATACATTTTAGCCATTTCATTCTTAACCAATGTACAGTTGGAAAATGGAACAGAATTGTGCGTTTGAGCAACCGCATCCCTGCAACCCATATTGCTCTGTGACATGTTAACTGTCGCTAAGGCGAGGTGGTATTTATAGCATAGGGGTGGGACGCTTTAGATTTTAGAGAGAATTTGATTGGACAGAAGATGTGATGAGAAGTTGAAGTCCAGGGTAATGTCATAAAAAATATGTGATACATTTCAGCGGAAGTGAGAGAGGTTTCGAATCTCCTAAATGAGAATTTTGTCATTGTTTTGTAACAGACACCAGTTTATTCATAACCTCTTAAGGCTAACATATTCATGCTAAAATCTAAAAAACTTACATTTTAATTTCAGGGGGGCTTTAATTTGTGAAATCTTGTTTTTCCTTCATGTCATGTGCTGGGCTATAGGGCTAGGGGATAAACATACAGTTTGTACAATATAAAATCATTATGTCAATGGAAAGTCTCCATAAAGTGAAAATTTGTGATATTTTATTTATCTATGGATCCCAAATGTTATATTAAATCAAATTTGGAATAAACTGTGGTGTGTGTTCTCATTGTATTATTTAACTGTTTAGATATATAGTTTATTCATCATATATCAAAAAGAATATTTGTACAGCTTAGGGTTTCTGTTTTTGTTGATTTTCAGTCTTCATATTGTCACAGTATCCCCATTGTCAACATTGACAGGTTGTATAACAAGTGGTGCATTGTTATTTCCTGTGTCATTCATGTCTGGGTTGAAGTAGGCCAGTAAGCTCTCATTAAAGCACTGTCCAATGAATGAGTACATATGTGCGCATGCGCTCGTATCATAAAATGATACCTGTCCCTTTTCAAAATCCACATATATGCCAATTTTCTGCGGAAGAGTCTTTAGTGACAGAAGCACTGATTCACGGTCACAGGCCCTGTACTCACTGCCCCCTCTCAGACAAACTGCCCAGTAACCATCATCTGGGCTCAGTGTCACCAAACCCTTTCTGTTGACTGATTTCTTGGCCACTCCCAAGTCCCATGCTGTTTTACCTGAGACTCCTACTTCCCAATAACTTCTTCCCTTTGAGATGGGCTCTCTTGACAGGACACAAGGTACAGAGTCAAAACGTTGAACGTTGTTCGAAACGATGTGTTCTACGTTGCTGTCAGTCACACGCTTCCTGTCTGCAGACACCACCAACCAGGGGTTTGCTGTGTCAGGGTCAAGGGTAATATCCACTGCAAAAATCACATCAGGAAAAGTCAAAGTACGTTTTTTATTAAATAATGGTGAATGACATTTGTTATGCATTTTCCCCAAACCAGGATAGCTCTGTATGAATTTGTTCTTACAGTGTATCCACATTTTACTATAACAAAGAAGTAGTTTGGAAATGTACCAGGGTGAAATGTTGATATATGTTGAAAAAGTTTAGATGTTTTTAAAAGATTTGAGTAAGGATTCAATATTGTTCAAGGATTCAAGTTAAGATTCAGGGTTGTTAAAGATTCAACAACAACAACATTTTTTTTTTTTTTAAATTGCAAGTAAAGGTTCAAGAGGGTTCAAAGAATTCAAGTAAAGGTTCAAGATGGTTCAAAGACTCAAGTAAAGATTCAAGATTGTTCAAGGATTCAAGTAAAGATTGTTTAAAGATGTTAAAGAATCAAGAAAAAAATGAAAGATTGTTCCAAGATACAAGTAGACATTCAATATGAATCAAAGATTCAAGTAAGGTCGGCGCCAATAGCCTCGTAGGCAAGTGTGCTGACATGTAGCGCCGTTGCGCTTCAGGCGACCCGAGTTCGAGTCCCGACTCGTGGACCTTTCCCGAATTCCCGAAAATTTCAAGAAGGTTCAAAGATTCAGTTAAAGATTCAAGATGGTTCAAAATGCAAGTAAAGATTCAAGATCGTTCAAATATTTAAGTAAGGATTCAAGGAAGAGTTCAAGATGGTTTAAAAATTCAAGTAAACATTCAATATGTTTCAGATATACATACAAGTAAAAATTCAAGAAGGTTTAAAGTTTCAATTAAAGATTCAAAATGGACTAAAGACTCAAGGAAAAATTTGAGATGGTTCAAAGATTCAAGTAAAAATTAAAGATGGTCCAAAGACTCAAGTAAAGATTCAAGATGGTTTAAAGATTCAAAAAAAAAAAGAAAAAAAAAAAAAGATTGAAGTAAACATCCAATATAGTGCAGAGAATCAATCAAAAATTCAAGATTGTTCAAAGATATACAAATAAAGATTCAAGTTTTTCAGATTTCCAAGTAATAGCAATAAAATTCAAGCTGTTGTGTGTAATTTCTGCACTTGAATCACCAAATGGAATTTTTAAAATTTAAATAAAAATACAGTAAAGAAGCAGTACTTCCCCAAAGCTCAGACTATTGACTGCGTTTTTCTGTTAGACTGGTTGGGATGCTCAAAAAAAAAAAAAAAAAAAAAACAGAAACACAATATTTAGACTTTTCAGAGGAATTAATCTACAAATGAATCCAAAAGTTTCAAAGTGAAAGGAAGAGTTCAATAGATGTGTTATAGTCAGTCTATCAAAGATTCATAACTCCATATCTTAATTATGGTATAATACCTGCATACTGGGAAATGGCCTCAAGTTCTGTTAAAAAAAGAAAATTTCCTATTAAGTTTAAGCAAAATTAAATTTTCCATCACAATAATGATAACTTTTTTTGTGTGTGTGAATATTAACATTAAGTTATTTTAGCTGTCAAATAACAAAGAAGTACCTCTCTTTGTGACGGTGTATATTTGTGTTTTCAGCAGTTCTTCTGCAGCATTCAGGGTTTCTCTCAGCACCTCCAGACCCTGACAGGTGTGCACACTGATCTGAGACCAGCTTTTACACTGAGGCAACTCACTTGGGCTACGGAAAGCCTGGAAGGGTCAAAATACAAGTACTTTAATTAAAGTCAACATCTTCACAACCTTCTGTTTTTTAATATATTTCACTAAACACTAAGTTGATATTGAAATATATATTATGTTATGATAGTTAATTAACAAGAAGAACAAGTATGATCTGGCTGAAAAGATGCGCAGAAGAGTCACCTGTATCATGTAAAGATGGTCTTCAGAGCATGAGAGCTTTTCCAGCTCAGAGTTTCTTGCATTCAGTTTAGCGATTTCTTCTTCCAGCTCTTTAATAAGGCCCTCTACATGTTTCTCTGCAGTTTTCTGCTTGTGTTTCATCTTTCTGAGCAGCTGAGACTGGCTCTTTTCAATAAAATGCTTCAGTGCACTGAAGACCTCAACACTGTATGCCATCTCTCTTTCTGTGTTTTCCTAAAAGATAAATAACAGGCAACAAAACAAGAATGGGCTTGTGTGAAATGCATTCATACTTTGGTATGTTTAGCAGTTGACTATACCTATATTTATGACTATACCTATGGCAGGTTTAT
Organism: Rutilus rutilus; assembly: GCF_951802725.1. NCBI lineage: Eukaryota > Metazoa > Chordata > Actinopteri > Cypriniformes > Leuciscidae > Rutilus > Rutilus rutilus. The sequence goes on from NC_140228.1 coordinate 22,666,777, forward strand.
AATCCATTTTAACGTACTATTTAATTTCAGTAAACCTATGGTTGATGTCACGTTTGCATCTTGTTTATAAAGAACAACATTTTAAAATTAATTTCATTTAGAATGTATTAAATAGTTCATTTGTAATCTGCTTTTGATAAAAGCATCTGCCAAATTAAAACAAAAATTAAAGATGTAGTTTGCAGGTTCTTACTTTGTTTAGTTTTATAGAGTGTTTGAGTTCCTCAACTTTACTCCATCTCTCCACAATCATCTGCTTCAGGTCAGACTGTGTCTTTAATAACTGAGTCTATGACAAACACAGAGAGAACACAGATCGCAATTCTGTCTCATGAAAATACATAAATGACACAAGAGCAGCTGTGAAAACAAAACACATGCTGATTAAAAAAAAAAAAAAAAATTGGCTGTGTCCAGACAGCACTGAGGCTCTAATGATAATCATCAAGAATAATGATTCAAATTCAAATGTAAAAATCTGAATTCATTATAGTAATCAGACCTAGAGATGAAAATATGCTAATTTTCATAAAAATAATGTCTCTCTAAGAAAACAAATGATCTGAAAATGCTTCATATGTCTATGGAGGTTATATTATGTTTCCCTGTTTTTGTTCACTTCCCTGTGTTTCCTTACACAACATTTATTTTCCAGTAAAAGAAGTAAAATTCCTATATATTTTCTCTATAGAGAAACCAATTTTTCACGATAACAATATAACCCTTCTCATGTTGAATATTTGGCAATAAAATATTAGGTCAATGTTTTATGTGTCTTTAACTATATTTACATAAAAATGTTATCTTCAATGTACTTATTGCGTTCATGTTGTATTGTAAAACACTTTTAGTGCTATTGGGGCGGGGATACAGGATGTTAGGGACAGGTTTGGTGGTATGGTTAGGTTTAAGAGTGGGTTAAGGTGAAAGGGAAGGGTCAACAGTGATGGAATTACAGAAAACAGCAAGCATGCTTTTTTTTTTAAATATATGAAAATACAACGTAAAAGCATGTATTTACAAAATGAGTGCATTGCATGAACAGAATAATTTAAATGTTACTACATGCACATAAAGAGACCTAATAAAAAGTGGGACCAAATATTATGTTGTGTTACCATTGTTTTTGATTAAAATCATAATCATTGATTAGTCAAGTAGCATCCAAATGTGCCCAAACCTTTCTCTCTGCCCATTCTGTCTCCACTGGTATTGTGTGGTGTGTGTTGTGTTCTGTATTCATGCACAACACACAAACTGCAGACTGGTCGTATCTGCAGTAAAGCTCCAAGGGTCTTTCATGTATCCTGCAAATTCGCTTGTCCATCCGCTGTGGCTGCACGAGCTTGTGCTTGGTGAACCTGGAGGTGTGGGACGTCACATGCACCTCACAGTATGATGCCACACACACCAGGCAAGACTTTACAGCACGGGATGCTTTCTCCAAAGGGCACATGTCACATAAAACATTGTGTGATGTGACTGGACGATATTCTGATGACCTCTGACCCTTCTGCTTACGGATTTGCTCGGCCATCTCACGAGCAAAAGAATTTTCACACAGCTCTGGTGTTTCCTGGAAAACTGCGGAGCATTTGGGGCAATGGGAGGAGCCAGATGCTGTCCACTGACCTAGGATACATGACTGGCAAAACGTATGACCACATGGAAGGGACACGGGATGGGTGAAAACATTCAGACACACTGAGCACTGGAACAACTCCTTAGACAGGAAAGGGGTGGAAGATGACATCACTATGGTAGAGGAGGGAAGAAAAACAAAGTGACGTCATAAATAAATGGACTGAGTCAGAAACACGCACAGAGAACAACAAGAGGAATATATAAACACGAATGAGGTGGCAGATTTAACATGGGCCTGGATCCATAAAATACAAGTAGTGCCAAGCGATGAAATAACAATGATTATAGGTAACAGTGACATTCATTTTACTGGAAGACCCTTTCAAATTCTGCTTCAGAACCACTGTGCATTGAAAAGAGCACATGGCCGTCCACTTTTACATATCAACAATACTTTTGTGGTGTTCAGAAACTTGGTCCATCCAGCCATGACAACATAATAAGGAGGAATACAGGGTGGGACATTTATATGGATACACCGTAATAACATGGGAATGGTTGGTGATATTAAAGTCCTGTTTGTGGCACATTAGTATATGTGATGGTCACCACCCATCTTGAGGAGTTTGCCCCCTCACATATACTAATGTGCCACAAACAGGACTTTAATATCACCAACCATTCCCATGTTATTACGGTGTATCCATATAAATGGCCCACCCTGTAGAATATAGGCGTAATTTTTGTCTAAATTTGTCCCCATCACGTAATGAAACAGCTCGCATCAGGTCACCGTATGTATACAGATGAAGCTTCTCCAGTTGTTGAGCAGGAGCTTTTATTTTGTTTATTTGATACAACAGTAATTCAGTGATTTTGTATCTTTTTATGCTGCAGCTGTGACGGCTTGCTATCTATACATAGGTATTAATACGTAATTTTCAAAGATAGAAAACGTTTTACGTTGTACGTTTGGATAGATGCTGAAACGTATGATATGGACGTATCTGCAACATTAAACGTAACATTATTACGATTTTACAGCTACAAAAGGTTAACTATTTACAAATATTTCATATCATCCTTTTTACCATTTTATAGATAAATGTAAGATCCCTTAACCCTACTCCCAAACCTAAACATACCCATTTTATACAGAATATAAAAAGGATAAAACGTAGCCTAATGGGCAGAGATGTGTAGGGAAATGGCAGGTTTTTTTTTAACAATATAGCTTTAAAATATATTTTGAGCCACTAATCCTTCTCCTACCCCTAAACCTACCCATAACCATTTCTTAAAACTACGTCGGCTACAATTATGAAGAAAAACAACAGACATGTGTAATCACAATCATTTATTTATTGTGAAAATGCCAAAACGGTACCAAAAGTCGTTCACATGACGATGTGTTGCAGTCCTCTCTAGCAATATATAATAATTTTGTATGAGGTACAGAGCAGAATTTAAATTAAATACATACTTTCTTAACATTTTACTTTAAAGTACATTTTAAATTGTTTAATAATGTTTTGTCATGCTTTAAAGATGTACACTTATTTCGATGTGCTGACTAACATTCTAAAGCACACACACACACAACTTGTTTTAATATCTTTACGTAGATTTTCCATAGACGTAATGATTGTTATACTGTACAAACTGTATATTCTATCCCCCCTACACTAACCCTACCCCTAAACCAGAGAAAACATTCTGCACTTTTACATTTGCAAAAAAACATCACTTGGTATGATGTATAAGCTGTTTTCCTCACCTAAATGATGTCACAATGTCAAAATTTTCACATTTGACTATTTTTGTGGGGACATTTAGTCCTCTCAATGTATATTAACTTTGCTATACATAGCAATGTGCACAGAGCATTGTATGAATACACTGCACAAACCACATAAAAAAAAAGCCTTTGAGACTGGTTCATGATGTGGGTGTGTGTTCTGTCTATTGTTCATTTATGTACTTGTTAGAAATAGAGAAAAAAGTCTGGCTTTTTTAATGGCTAAATCTTCTCGTGAATTCTGCTTTCATTAGTGTTTCATGTTCACAGTTTCATCTTGCTGCCTTGCCTTATCACTAAACATTCACCAAGAGGTCAAAGTCCAGTAAAGTCAGGTGAATGCTACACTCTGCCAGTGTTGTGCCCAATAAATAATTTACACTTGTTAATTTCATTGTGTATCTATTAGTAAATCATGAGTAAAATATGATTTCTCAATTACCCACGTCTCACTGTAATGAGCGTTTGTAACACAACTCTTAAAACAACTCTTACCTGTAAGAAAAGGTCTTTCAGTCAGGAAGCAGAAAAGCAATGTTGTCACCGGCAGCTGAATGACAATTGTAAGTGATTGTGAGGTTAAGCTCCGCCTCTTTTGGCAGGGATGGGTTCATACTCCATTAAACTGTTGAGTTAACCCTTTCAATAACAATGAATCTAAAGGATGCTGTGAATGCAGAAAGAGGTGTTTGATGTCTTGCATGGGGCCTACATCGTGATAACACTTATGTCTAGCATACTTCCTTTTCAAATCAAGTTAAATAAAATCAAGTTTATCTGATTCAATCTGATTGTGTTTAGTTTGTGAATTTAAAGAATGGAAAGTAGCCTTTTCACTGACAGACAACAGAAAATACACCAGGAGAAATTCTACATGATGTATTGTGAAGTATTGAATCATGACATTGTGATGTGTATCTAAAATATAAAGAATGTTTTTGATTAGCATTCCTTGTTAAAAAGATGTACTGTCACAATCACCCTGGACTCTGCTCTGTCATTCACATGCTCGTGCTTCCCAAAGCTTTAAAGGCCTACTGAAGTGCCTTGAAGCGTTATTCAGTGTGTTGACAATTTCCACTGAAACAGAAAGACAGAGCGGGACATATCAAGCAGCCCCTCCCCTTTTTTAAAATAGCCAATAGCGTTTAGTTTATATCACAGCTCACCCAGAGTTGAGATAGCCACATTTGACAGCCACAGTCTAATAGATTCCCCTTTTAGATATATGAAACTGTTACTAAATAAAACAGTGAATGTAATCATGCTGAGGATGTGTGGTTTGAAAAGTGTGTAATTTATCATTTTTGCGCATGGCACTGATGTTATACTCATCAGTGCTGTTTCTAATGCTGAGTCTGTCTAATCGTTTCTCCTCCATATCGCTTTTAAATATACCATTCTGTGTAGAATTCAAATGGGTCCGAGTCCGATGCATTTTGTGGTCAATTTGCTTTGTCTCTGGAACAGAGCAAACTGTGTGTGCACTGCGTTGGTTCAGGTGACACTAACGTGAAACCTTGATTCGCCCCAATGGAAAGCATTTTGTACACTGTCTGAATCGTTCCCTATCCCCTATATAATGCATTATGTGCCATTCACCATATTAAAAATAGTAGCTGAAGTGCAGAGTGATGTCATCAAAATCACTGATTTACATTGGTGGTGGTAATAGACTGTAAGTTTTGAATGCAAATGTCAAAAAAAATTTGATTGTTTTGGAACTCACAAGCTTATAGATAACCTTAAGGCTAATGCATTTTTACTAAAAGCCAAAAGAAATTAAATTTTGATTTCATGGGGACTTTATCGAGCCGCACCTGTCTTTCGTGTGGAGCAGATATAAAGGCTGAAACTAAGATAAGTCCGGGTCAGGCTTTGAATGCTGTAAAGGATACTTACTGCGCCCATATGCAAAGGACCAAACTCACAGAAGGTTTCCTGTTTTGACGTTTGATTATACCTATGAATACCAACCTGAAACATGTTCAATGCCTCTTTTCAAAGACTGTGACAGACTTTACAATGTGAATACCAACCTTAGTTATGTTTGATCCATCGTTTCACAAACTGTGAGAGATTCTACCTGTGAATGCTTTCCTGAGTTATGTTTGACGCATCCTTCCAAAGACTTTGAAAAGGCTTACCTGTAAATACCTGTGAAAAACCACCTGCGTTTTATCCTGTTCAGCCGGCGAAAGCCTCCCTACATCATGTTTCATGTTTCATCATGTACAATTTGTTGAATTAGAATGTAGATGTCACCATGATGTCATGTATTGTCTGCACCTATTCTCGTTAGTCCCTGATTCGTTTACCTGTGCCTGTTTAGCTCCCTCCTCAATCTGTGTATTTATACTCCCCGTTCTGTTCATCCTTTGTCAGTTATTGAATGTGGTCACGCTGTATGTGTGTATTACTCATCAGTAAACTTTAATGTTATTTGGATCTTGCATCATTCGTCTTCCTTCCACGGCAAGTTCATGACAGAATAACTGACCCTCTAAACAAGTATTTAATTACAAGAAGATGGACTCACCCGCACTGCACCTCCTTCACCCGGAGAACCGACGGTGGCTGGGGTATCTAGCCATGATGCTCCAGAATGGTGAACTCTCTCTCACCACTTGAGAGCCCGAGGCATCCTCGGAGAAGATCGAAGAGCCGGAGCTTGGGCAGGTGGATCAATCCATCGCAGAGCCTGGAGGGGACATAGACCTAATAGACCTGTGGTCGGCGGATCCTATTCCCACCCAAGTCCCCACCCTCGTATCATCAGTCTCTTCACCGGTTCCATCTGGAGACCTTCTTCTGCCCTCTTCCTCCTCCAACATCCTGAGCCCATCTCCATCGCTGGTTTCGTCCAGTCCCTTGGATCCATCGGCACCACTAGTGTCATCAAGCTCCTCGGCTCTGCCACCGCCACTAGCTCCGTGCAGCTCACCTGCCTTGCCTCGGGCCTCTCCAACACCAGTGCGGCGTAAAGGAGAGTCCACAGCTATGCATCGGGCCTCCGGCCCCACATCTTCACCTCAGCCCGTCACCTGCACCTTGCCTCACCACTCCCTCGTCATCGCCGCTGCCCGGAGACTCCACTGGGTTCCATCGGGACTCCAGGTCGGCCTTCAACGGTCGACGCCCAGCTGCTGACACGGACTTCACCCCACGTCATTATCGGACTCCTCCCTTCCACTGGCTTCCCCGTCGCCCTCTCTCACCACATCGTCGCCCCGGTCAGCCGGATCCCTGTCAACGCCTCAGTCCCATGAGTCAGCGGCTGGGCTCCAGGCTTCCAGCGCTTCAGAGTCGCCCCGGTCCGTCAGCCTCTCTACTACGTCGGTTCCTACCTTCACCGCGGTTCCACCCTGGATTCTGCCTAACCCGTCACTCAGGTCTCGACCCTGGCTCCTCCCACCTTCAGCTTCACCATGGTCCACCATTCCACCGACTCCTCAATATCATCACCAGCTCCACGCCCTCCACATAAGCCTCCGCCTCATCTCCACACCCTCCTCTCTGTCGTAATCGTGGCGTGAGGACGCGCCTACCCGAGGCACCATGATGTCATGTATTGTCTGCACCTGTTCTCATTAGTCCCTGATTTACCTTCCTCCACCTGTGCCTGTTTAGCTCCCTCCTCACTCAGTGTATTTATACTCCCCGTTCTGTTCGTCCTTTGTCAAACATTAATGTTATTTGGCTCCTGCATCATTCGTCTTCCTTCCACGGCAAGTTCATGACAGTAGAATGTACATTTAATGTAATTTCATCATCTTTCATAGATGCATGAAATAAAAGGGCTTGGCTTTAAAGTGTACTGACAAGCATAACTAAAAACTGACAAGCATGACTAAAAATATATTTGATGCAATTCCTTCTAATAATGGAATGTTTTGTGTTTAAATATATTTGTAACTACAGTTGTAACAATGATCAATCAAGTGCTTTACATGTTCTTTGTCTGTCAAAATAAGTATAGGCCTCTTTACAGCACAAACAAGGTCAGATCCACCCCCCTAACCCAAAATTTGCCTATTAGGCTCAGTATACATAAAGTAGTAGTATAGTAGTATGCTATACTAAACATAACAAAAGCCTGTGGCCATGCACACTAGCATCCATGGTCCTTGACTGTAGCAGTTCTTGTGCTATATCAAACCCCAATATACAAAACTTCCATACAAAATCAGTAAATTTAGATCAATAGCTGTACAGAAATTATCAAAAGGTTTGATCATTTGTTTGGAATTTTTAAATGACTGTAAGAGTGAACGTGCTTAGTAACAATACTTTCTGATTTATTGATAGAAAAAAAAAAAAAAGCAAGTGTAATCTCTGATCAAAGATTATCAGGGCAGAAAGGCTATTTTCATCCACAACGTGTCCCAGATGGGAACAATGTCGAGCATGATGTTTTGTGTGGATTAGATGAGCAGTTGATGCTCTGCAGTCACCATAAATAAGAGCTCTCAAAGGAAATGAGCACAAGATTAACATATATTCATCACTGGGGAGGATTTTTTTTATTTATTATTTTTTTTTTTTTATAACATACCTAAAATAAATATAGAGGCGTGGTTTATATGACTGGTGAATTAATGGAGAAACATTCTATAACTGCATAACAGATGTGATGGGGAGGGGGAGAGAGATTAGTGGTGCTTTAATGATTTGAAAGCACTTGAGCTTAAAGCTGATGGGGAGGGGGTTAAACCACCAGCACACTTATCACAATATACACAATTCAGCATGTCTGCCTGAGGGCTGATGGGCAAATAAGCCTGGGCATCTTATTAATGTTAACTTAGGTATTTCCTACCCAACATATCCAGAGGAATTCATTTATCAGGTAGGATTTTTTTTTTCTTAAACAGAGCCATTATTTCATTTTCATATCACACTTTAGCAGACCAGACAGGACACACATCAGCAATGGACACATTTTCAGGACAAATCATTTCAGGGTTTGTTTTGTGTGTGTGTGAAATATGTAACGCGAGGCGATATTAATTCATAAATTTGTGCTTTACCATCATTACCTGTTGCTGGAGATCAGCGCGAAATCCCCGAATAACGCTCGCGTTCCTGCGAATGGTGCAGCGCGTTTAGAGAGCGCATGCAGGGCGCGTCCACACTTAACACAGCTTTTAGAAATAATAATCAACTTTTAATACCAATATTTATTTAATGCATTTAAGAGAAATGTAGAAGCTCAAAAAGTAGATTGTATTTGATGTATAAATAGTCAAATGGAGCTAAAGAAAAAAAGGTAGGTTATATTTATTTTGATTGCAAATCAAGGCGTAACATAATTTATGTTTAAAGAACTATAGCAAAAATATTCTGCCCCACGCTAAATGATAGTGTAGATGAAGGGGTTACAGAGAAGTTACATTTATGTTATCCAAAGCAATGATGGTAAGCAAATTAATCGTGACAAATTAATCAACACATAGGCTACTTCAAATCAATTATTAAATGATTATGGAAATCAATTAATTGCTCTATATATAGGGTCATGTACTTTTCATAGTCCTACAAACAATATTTTCGTTGAAATTTTAGCCACAGTTGGAACATAACCCCCAAGGACATTACCCCATAAAATATTGATTTAATCACCTTCAATAAAACTGAAAAACATAAGCATTCAGGGAATTTCATTAGTTCCATAAATCTGCATAAATCTGAAAACAAAATTAGACTTGCACAAATTACTCATGGACTAGAAACCTTTTGCAGTGCATATTGATTAACAGGTATTAAAGATGATGGATGTGTTTCTTGTCATGAATCAGTCAATCAATGAAGAGAGAAAGATAAAAAAAATTGAAGAGATTCCTTGTTTATCTGAGTTATCTGAGCTTTGGTTCTGTCCCCAATAATCTTGTTACGCATGGGAGAGAGAAAGAGAGAGAGAGAGAGAGAGAGACATAGACCAGTAAGAGATGGGGGTGGAAGGATGGTATGGCAAAGGAGGGTAAATACATCATGGATTAGAATCAGCCATGTTTGTTATCATGGCTTTAGGGAACATACACATACATGTACAACAAATATTATTTCAGGAGATATTAGATGTGAACCAAATGCTCAACTTTTGAATGTGTGAACAGACTTTATAATCAGTGTACAGTATAGAATTAGTCATAACTGTACGACTAATTGTTTGAGCTGGTTTTAGCACTGACTCCTGTGCTGTCATGTTTCCAAGGAAACTCGGTTTATCTTTCCCAATAAAAAAAAAAAAAAAAAAAAAAAACTGTAATCACAATAATATTCTGAGCCAAGAATAAAGATTGCTGTTTAGATAATTTAGTGCACTAGTTGTTGCTTATATGGTTTTTCACTTTTCTTAATAAAAGAAAAGATTAGAAAAACCCTTCAAGTCAAGAATGACTTTGAAGAGTTTTTTCTTTTATTTACCTTTATGATAAAGATGTTTCTAATTCAGGCATTTTGTATTTCTTTACGGGTTTTGTGAGATTTACTGAACCGTTTCTTCCATACATCCTCTGTCTTTTTGTGTTACGTTATTTTCAGGCTGTGCATTTGATTCTTGACACACAGCTGGGATGAGGTTTGTGAATATGGGTGTCCGTGTTCGGAGGACTGCTGAACCAGCAGAACCAGAACCAGAACCTGAACCTGAACCACAGCCCAAACCAGAACATGAGCCACATCCTGCTCCCCCAACTCATCATGACTATGAGAACATGAAGAGCAAGTTCATGAATGAGCTGGAACATCTTCCCTGTAAGTACCTACATTATTTACTCAAGTTAACATAAAAGAGTATGTGTTTACTTTCTTGTGTTCAATTCATTGAATAGCATTTCTTCTTATCTATCTATCTATCTATCTATCTATCTATCTATCTATCTATCTATCTATCTATCTATCTATCTATCTATCTATCTATCTATCTGTCTATCTATCTGTCTGTCTATCTATCTACACTGTAAATAAAAATCATGATTTGTTATCACAACTTTTCTTTCTTTTGTCAAATCAACTTAGATAATTTATGTGGTTCAGATAGCATAATATTTTGAGTTTCTGTTGATTAAACCAATCTCCTTCATTGTATTAACTTTTTTTATTTATTTCAATGAACATGAAATTTTAAGGCAACCAGGTTACTTAGGTAGCCAGGTTACAGGTTATTTCTTCTTATCTATCTATCTATCTATCTATCTATCTATCTATCTATCTATCTATCTATCTATCTATCTATCTATCTATCTATCTATCAGTTAATAAATGTGTGGGGGGAAACACAAAACCAGGACAATGAGGAGAGTAGATGTAGATCAGACAGTTCATTTATTACATTTATAAATAATTCTGTTCAGTTCCTCAACTCACTGCGCTTAATGTCATTAAAATACGGAATTCACTGATCTTGTTGTGATTGTGTAACCTGACAGGACACAATATCATTCTTCATTTTCAGTCATTACCTGCATTTGATTAGAAGTGAAATTACATAAATGGAGCACTTTGATTTATGTTCTTGTTCAGCTTTATAGACGATGACAATTTCAAATTAAAAGCACATTGAGTTGATGTCATGAGACACTAAGCGAGTATTGTCCTGTGTGCTGTCCTGTACCTGTTTCCATGGAGACTGACCAGCTCTCTGCTCCCCTTAGTGCCGATGTGGGCTGTGGGAGCCATCGTGGTGGTGGTTCTCACCCTTGTGGCTTGTTTTACATATTGCATGTTCAAGAAATGCTTCGGCAAGAAGAAGAAATCCAAGAAAGCTCGAGAGAAGAAGAGAGCAGCACGGAAAAAAGTAGAAGGGACTGAAAAAGAGGGTGAAGGAGAAAAGGTGCAAGAACAAATACAGGTTTCACTTTATTTTAGGGTGATGTTGTTACAGTGTAATTACACAAGTAAGTACTGAGTAATAATAATTAATTACATGTATTTACTATAGGGTTAGGGTTTTTGGTCACACTTTATTTTAAGGTGCCGTTGTTACAGTGTAATTATATATTTAAGTACTAAATAATATTAGGGAACTACATGTACTTACTATAGGGTTAGGGTAGGATTTGGTTGAAGGTTCATTGCATGTAATTATGCATCATTTATTGTTATTACTATGGCAAGTACATGTAACATATGTAACAAGGACACTGTAAAATAAAGTGTTACCGGATTTTTTAGGGTTAGTTACTTCTAATTATGCACAACTGTTATTTCTATAGTAAGTACACATAACGTGTAACCATGTCACCCTAAAATAAAGTGTTACCCAAATACATAAACACACCTCGATTTCAAAGTTTTTTTATATTTTTCATTATGGTTCATTATAGAATATATGTGTGTGTATATATATATATATATATATATATATATATATATACATGTGTGTGTGAAAAAAATACAGTTGCTAGATTTCATATAAAATACATATTGATTAATATCATTTACATATTGCATAGGCACACTTTATTAAACTGACTATCAATCTTGCAGGAGGAAGGCGAAAAAAAGGAGGGAGACGAGCAAAAAGATGAGCATGAAAATCTGGGAAAACTGGAATTCTCTTTGGATTACAACTTCACTGATGCTCAGGTGCATTCCTGATGTATGAAAATACTTATTAAAAAGTTGTGATGATGTCACTGCAACAAGAAAATGGAATCAACATTAATTTTGTGTCAACAGCTGATAGTCGGAGTTCTTCAGGCTCAAGATCTTCCTGCTATGGATATTGGCGGCACATCTGACCCATATGTAAAAGTTTACCTGCTTCCAGACAAGAAGAAGAAGTTTGAAACCAAAGTCCAGCGCAAAAACCTCTGCCCTGTCTTCAACGAGACCTTTATCTTCAAGGTTTTTCTTAAATGTTGTTTGTTTACATACTGTAGTACGTAGCCGGATTCTGTACATGATGATTTATGTGTTAGCGTGAACATGTGGTTTTATTGTCTGTAGTTTTGTCTTTTTGAGTGTTCTAGCGTCTGTTTAGTTCCACCTGTAGTTTGTTTGTCCATTTCTCTCTCTCTCTCAGGTTTTGTGTCAGGGTTTTGTCTCCTTGTGTGGCATCTTAAGTTCCCAGAAATCCCTGCTTCCCTACACTGGTTTTGTCATTCATTTTTTGATTGACAGCTATCCAGGTATCTCTGAGGTTAAACACATTTTTGAAGGAATAGTTCACGTAAAAATGAACACGTAAAAATGTAATAAAAAGGAATGTTTATTATAATAATTATAATTTATTCACCCTCATGTTGTTATAAACCATATGACTATAAAAAAAAAATAAAAAAAAGAGAACATTTTTGAAGAATGTTCACACTGTCCTTTTCCATACAGCGACAGTTCATGTAGTGACCATCTGTCACATGGTCACCATAGACTGCCATTAATGGAAAAGGGCTGCATAAACAATCTACATTCTGTTCTCTTTTTTTTTTTTTTCAACATAAAGGTGACTAAATACTGGCAAAATGTACATTTTTTGGACGAATTATTCCTTTAATTATCAGCTGAATTGCTGAATCTCTTTTTGGGATTTTCAGCATTTTAGTAAAGACATCTCAATGTTTTATGACATATTAACACTGGGAAATTGCTTTACACAAAATGCTGATATCTAATTTGAGCTAATATGTTTGTGACTCACTTATAGATTCCCTATGCTGAGTTGGGCGGGAAAACTTTGGTGCTTCAGGTGTTTGACTTTGATCGGTTTGGTAAACATGATGTGATTGGCCAGATAAAGATTCCTATGAACTGTGTGGATCTCGCACAGCCACTGCATGAATGGAGAGATCTCGAAAATGGAGAAAAGGAGGAGGTATATAGTATGTCCTGTCAATATTTGTATCTATTCTGTATCTATTATTATATCTAATCTTTATAAACTGTATATATTCTAAAGTTGTACCTATTCACTTTCTTTTTTTCTCTTTAACAGGAGAAACTTGGAGACGTTTGTATTTCTCTGCGTTATGTGCCCACTGCTGGTAAACTCACCGTCAACATAATGGAGGCCAAAAATCTCAAGAAGATGGATGTCGGTGGTTTATCAGGTACAATTAATAATTCATTTCAAATATTTAAATAGATTTAAATTAAATCACATCTATAAAATAGCAGAAATTAAAGGTAGCCTACACTATGTAACTTTTGGCGGAAGAACATTGTTGGTTGTGCTTCGGCTCTGTGTGACTGTGTGGATGAATATGATAATCCTACTGCTCATAAAGCATTAACTACTAGTCTTAAGAGATATAACCAGTTTAGTAAGCTAACTAGCTTGACATTACTGTAGCTATACCCATACAGTACTTGAAGATAAATTCCAGCACAGCGCTACAACAACCATAATGAATCGACCCTTCACAATAGATAATGCTGCTTTACGATGAACTCTGTTAGAGAGCTACATTTGGCAATTTATCTGTTCAACATAATACCATACTCACCTGTTGAGTAATAAAAACACCATCTCCGCGTCACTTTTACAACATTTCAAGGTCTCGCCATCTCTGAAAAGCCAAGCCAATGTTGATTCTTGTTTTATTACGAACTCGCGTACGTGTTTTCTTTTTGCCAGCAGACTCTCCTCTGTTCGGCTTCTTGCAACCTTTCTTGCTCATTGTGACAACTAATCTATGCCAATCCCACACCATACACACGTCAAAGTAGCCGGAGCAAAGTTTTCTCTTTTTACGGATATGACAAGACCAACGCTATCTCACGAACAATTCGTACACCAATTCGTATGATTTGTCTAAACCCCAGTGATGGGTAGGTTTAGGGGCGGGTTCAGGGGTAGGTCATTCGTATGAATTCATACGAATTGGGTACCTTGTAAAATATGTACTATTTAGCAAAAATCATACGAATTCGTACGAGTGAGTTTGTATGAATTAACCACCTCATAAAATACGTACAAATTGCTGTGAGATTGGGTTGGACGAGACATGCACAGTCGAGTCACGTATGTCCACAATTTCTTGAGAAAACTATCCCGCTAGGGATAAACACTTATAATAGGCTTACCATAGTGAATCAGGGTAAGAAAAAAAAAAAACTTTTGGAAGGATTGATGATATATATATATATGATATATTGATGATATGATAACGTCCACAGATCGAAGAAGACGAAGGTCAGGCGAAGATACAAAATAGCAAAGGTTTATTAATAATAAAGAAAAACACGAAACAGTGAGCGTATGCTCAAACAATAACCAGCAATGAAAAGGAGTGAGAGGGGAACTTAAATACACAGATAATGACAAAGACAACAGGTGACGGTGATGATGGTGATGAGGAGCAGGTGCAGGTGATGACAGGATTCTGGGAAGTGTAGTGAAGACACAGACGATGAAGAAGGTGGTGAATGTGACATTACTCCCCCCTCCCGCTAGGCGCGAACCGCGCCATAGAAGGCAGAACACGGGAGGAGGGGTGGGCATCCTGGAGTCTGTGACCGGAGGGTGGACAGGGAGATGACAGACAGGAGACTCCAGGATGGTATCGCCGGCCACGACGAAGCAGGCTGAGGAGGTGGCAACGGCGGAGAAGACCCTTCGGGTGGCCATGGCGGAGAAGACCCTTCGGGCGGCCACGGCAGTGAGGACTTTTCTGGTGGCCGTGGGCCCTTGGGTAGCCACGGCGAGGACATATGGCCCCCCCAAAAAAAATGTCTTGGGGAGAGTGACGGCGTCAAGACAAGCCTCTGGGACAGGCTCTGGGACAGGAACTGGGACCGGGACATGAACAGTCTCTGGCTGGGCAGACGGGACGCGGGGAGAGGGCTCTGTGCTGGACGGGACCAGCGGTGAAGGCTCTGTGCTGGACGGGACCAGCGGTGAAGGCTCTGGGCTGGATGGGACCAGCGGCGAAGAGGGCTCTGAGCTGGACGGGACCAGCGGCGAAGGGAGATCCGAGCCGGGCGGAACCAGCGATACTAGTCTCTGTACTAGTCTCAGCGATACTAGTCTCGCATATATATGATATATTGATGATATGATAACGTCCACAGATCGAAGAAGACGAAGGTCAGGCGAAGATACAAAATAGCAAAGGTTTATTAATAATAAAGAAAAACACGAAACAGTGAGCGTGTGCTCAAACAATAACCAGCAATGAAAAGGAGTGAGAGGGGAACTTAAATACACAGATAATGACAAAGACAACAGGTGACGGTGATGATGATGAGGGTGATGAGGAGCAGGTGCAGGTGATGACAGGATTCTGGGAAGTGTAGTGAAGACACAGACGATGAAGAAGGTGGTGAATGTGACATTACTCCCCCCTCCCGCTAGGCGCGAACCGCGCCGTAGAAGGCAGAACACGGGAGGGGGGGTGGGCATCCTGGAGTCTGTGACCGGAGGGTGGACAGGGAGATGACAGACAGGAGACTCCAGGATGGTATCGCCGGCTACGGCGAAGCAGGCTGAGGAGGTGGCCACGGCGGAGAAGACCCTTCGGGCGGCCACGGCGGAGAAGACCCTTCGGGCGGCCACGGCAGTGAGGACTTTTCTGGTGGCCGTGGGCCCTTGGGTGGCCACGGCGAGGACATATGGCCCCCCCAAAAAAATGTCTTGGGGAGAGTGACGGCGTCAAGACAAGCCTCTGGGACAGGCTCTGGAACAGGCTCTGGGACAGGAACTGGGACCGGGACATGAACAGTCTCTGGCTGGGCAGACGGGACGCGGGGAGAGGGCTCTGTACTGGACGGGACCAGCGGTGAAGGCTCTGGGCTGGACGGGACCAGCGGCGAAGAGGGCTCTGAGCTGGACGGGACCAGCGGCGAAGAGGGCTCTGAGCTGGACGGGACCAGCGGCGAAGAGGGCTCTGAGCTGGACGAAGAGGGCTCTGAGCTGGACGGGACCAGCGGCGAAGAGGGCTCTGAGCTGGACGGGACCAGCGGCGAAGAGGGCTCTGAGCTGGACGGGACCAGCGGCGAAGGGAGATCCGAGCCGGACGGGACCAGCGAGAAGAACCTCTCTGCAGGCGTGACGTTCTCAGTCTCTAGCTCGGCGGGCATGACGCTGTCTGCATTGGCCTCTGCAGATCTTGCGTTGAATGCTGGCTCAGCATGACTGGCGTGACGTGCAGGGTCGCTAGTGCTGGTGACTGACTCTGGATCATGGATCAGCTGTGCAGGCGACTGACTCTGGATCAGCTGTGCCGATGAGAGGAGGGAGATCGGAGAAGTCATCATCCCTGGTGATAAGCTCGGTTGGACTGGCGTGAAGTTCA
The DNA here is from genome assembly GCF_951802725.1 of Rutilus rutilus. Classification (NCBI taxonomy): domain Eukaryota; kingdom Metazoa; phylum Chordata; class Actinopteri; order Cypriniformes; family Leuciscidae; genus Rutilus; species Rutilus rutilus. The sequence continues at coordinate 22,683,397 of NC_140228.1, forward strand.
GGCTCGGCTGGACTGGCGTGAAGTGCTGGGTTGGGTGGCGTTCCGGACCGGACCGGGGCGTAACGCTCTCCAGACACCGGATTACAGTCTCTTTCCAACTTAGTCCGGTGGTGTCTGGGAGGTTGAGAGGACGATGGAAAGTGATCCCGATCCGGAACAAGGTGCTGAGGGTCTCATCCTCCAGGGAACTGCTGAGGGCGAGATGAAAAAACTTTCTGGAGAAGTCCAGGATATCGTGGTTCCCTTGAGCCAGGTTGATAAACTGGATGCGTTCCTCCATTTTTGTGGCTGGTTATTCTGTAACGTCCACGGATCGAAGAAGACAAAGGTCAGGCGAAGATACAAAATAGCAAAGGTTTATTAATAATAAAGAAAAACACGAAACAGTGAGCATGTGCTCAAACAATAACCAGCAATGAAAAGGAGTGAGAGGGGAACTTAAATACACAGATAATGACAAAGACAACAGGTGATGGTGATGATGAGGAGCAGGTGCAGGTGATGACAGAGGATTCTGGGAAGTGTAGTGAAGACACAGACGATGAAGAAGGTGGTGAATGTGACAGTAATTATTTATTAAATTAAATAATATATTCGTATTTCGTATATTTGTATACTTTACTATTTTCCTAAAATGTGGAAAATACTGCTAATTTCAGAATGATTCTGTCTGTCCAAAACAATTCGAATAATAAATTTCATGTATTCACAGTTATATTTCCTCAATATTTTCTTAATATATTTTTTTACGCTTGCATTTGAACCACTTTGATAACGATTCTACTTCCTGTGTCAGATCCGTATGTGAAGATTGTGCTACAGCATAACGGAAAGCGTCTGAAAAAGAAGAAAACTACTGTTAAAAAGAACACACTGAACCCATACTTCAATGAGAGCTTCAGCTTTGAGGTCCCATTTGAACAGATTCAGGTGATGTTTGATTATTCTTGCGTCTGGTACAGTATATCCTATAGTGTGTCCATTACTGTACATGTACACATTTTGAATGGGACATTTATAGATGACCATGTGAAATGGAATAAATTCATATTCTAAAGTCCAAATCTATTCAAATGCAGAAAGTCCAACTCGTCATCACTGTATTTGACTACGACAAGCTTGGCAGCAACGACCCTATCGGCAAAACCTTAATTGGTTATGGCGCCACAGGTGTCGGCCTACGCCATTGGTCAGACATGCTGGCCAATCCCAGGCGTCCAGTGGCCCAGTGGCACGTTCTTCAAACAGAAGAAGAGGTTGATGCTACTCTGAAGGCGCCACATCGCTAACCATCGTCATGGTAACAAGTGGATATACCCAGAGTACACTCACATCCAGGGTAACAGTGAATCATCCATCTACTGAGCAACTTAGTGAATGGCACTGATAAGCACTGCATGCATCAGCTTTACTAGCATGACCAGTGATCTTTACTCTATGTTTCATGCAAGCATTGCAGAGTTATAGCTTCACACTTAATGTTTTCTCTCCCAAGGTAATTTTGTGTTATGTGAAGATCGTCATGATTTGTTATGAGTTGTGTTTCTAAATGCATGTTTTTATGTTTGGAGTAGATGTGTTTTCTTTATGGTAACTGTCACTCTGCATGGTTTCGTAAGTTATTTTGTTGTATTAAAGACGTGATGATGAATTGTTGCTAATTTTGGTGAGAGCTAAACCAGTACAGAGAGTATGTCTATGATTTTCAGCAAATATAAAATGAGATCAGAATTAAAATATTCTCTTCTGCATTTAATTAATAGCTATGCAAATGACAACAGTTTGAATAGTTATATTTATATAAATAGATTGATATTTTGTATTCCCAATGCTAAAGTCACCTTGTGTTTGAAAATGCAAATCAAATTAAACCGATGTATCACTTGTTTCTTGTGTGCGCTCTATTTAACTACACTTTTTAATGTTGAGGACACTTTTTATAAAATCCGCTTTATGTTTTCAATGTATAACAGTAAGTTTTTGCATAATTCAGAATGAATTAATTGGCTTTTCTATAGTCATATTACAGTTATGGCCAGAATTAATGGCACCCCTGGTAAATATGATCAAATATGGCTGTAAAAAATAAATCTGCATTGTTTATCCTTTTGATCTTTCATAAAAAAAAAATGCAAAAATGCAAAAATCTAACCTTGAAGTAAAATAATTGAAAGTGAGGGGAAATCACATTATGAAATAAATGTTTTTCTCCAAAACACGTTGGCCACATTTATTGGCACCCCTAGAATGTTTTACGAGTAAAATATCTAATATTTGCCTTTTTTTTTTGCACACCAGGGTGACTAGGAACATATGACTTCTTGTTTCACAGGAGTCTAAATATGAGGATACACAAAGGCCAAATTCCCTTAATCATCCATTACAATGAGTAAAACCAAAGAATATAGTTATGATATGCATCAAAAAATTGTTGAGCATCACAAAATAGAAATGGCTGTAAGAAAATTGCTAAAGAATTGAAAATCCCCATTTTGACCATCAGGGCAATAATTAAGAAGTTCCAATCAACTAAAGATGTTACGAATCTGCCAGGAAGAGGACGTGTGTCTATATTGTCTTAATGCACGGTGAAGAGGAGAGTTTGAGTGGCCAAAGACTATCCAAGGATCACAGATGGAGAATTGCAGAGATTAGTTGAGTCTTGGGGTCAGAAGCCTACCAAAAAAAAAAAAAAAAATCAAACAAGCCCTACATCCCCACATGTTCTTTGGGAGGGTTTTAAGAAAAATCCTCCTCGCTCATCCAAAAACAAACTCCAGCAAATTCAGTTGTCAGACACGACTGGAACTTCAAACGGCACAGGGTTCTGTGGTCAGATGAAACAAAAAAATTACTTTTTGGCAGCAAACACGCTCCTGGACATCTAGTGTCGTGGATTAATATCAACAGATAAAAAATCGAAACCTGACGGCTTCTGCTACAAATCTTATAATGGGCCGTGGTTGGACCTTCCATCAGGACAACGGTCCAAAACAAACATCAAAATCAACACAAAAATGTGTTACGGAGCACAAAATGAAGCTTCTGCCATGACCGTCCCAGTTCCCTGACCTGATGAGTGGAGTGAACTGAAGAGAAGAAGCTGTGAATCTGAAGGATCTGGAGAGATTCTGTATGAAGGAATGATCTCTGATCTCTTGTCAGGTGTTCTCCAAACTCAGAGCTGTTATCTTGGCAAAAGGAGATTGCAAAAAGTATTTAATAAAAGGGTGCCAATAATTGTGGCCAACGTGCTTTGGAGAAAACATTTATTTCATAATGTGATTTCCACTCACTTTCAATTATTTTACTTCAAGGTTAGATTTTTGCAAAATTATATATATGCATATTTACCAAGTGTGCCATTAATTCTGTATAAGTAAGAAGAAATACTTGCTGTACTTGTAATTATAAAGTACAATGCAACAATAAAGTGCAAAAATAATACATTAATTTTGATCAGTCAAGCAGAACTCATGGAATGTGAAGCATGATTGCTTTTATTAACACATTAGTGGTTAAGACATGTGACATTACAAGAGAGTATTCATATGCTTCATCAGCTACACAAGCAAAAAAAAAAAAGCTAAGATGCTTAAAATAAAAAAGCTAAGATGCTTATAGTAGAAGTTTTGCAGTACGCAATTACTGAAATGATACAATCTGAGCAATTAAGAGAATGAAGGTAACATCTGAGAAATGATTGTGCTCTCTAAGTAATAGCAGTGATCCATAATCATATGCATTTAATTCAAGATCAGGAGGTGCTGATGACATTAGCTGTAGCTTTTTGCAGCTCATACCTATTTTTGCTTATTATATGTTTGTGCTCATAGGTCTATAAATGAGGAAGGGTTCATCGCTCGTTGACCTATTATAACATTACCACACATGTCCACCAGGGGACGTGCAAATGTTACACAAACAGTATTGCAGTTCATGACATTCTGAAACCAAGATCATTTTATAGACCTTTATACTTCATCTATAGTCGATGTATTTTGATAGTCTCCAGCAAACCAATGCAAAATATTATGAGGATAAACAGTTTATTCATATAATATTTTCTTGGTGTTTCATTGGTTTCATCTTTTTTTAACTATGTATAATTTGTGTGATTTTTCACATTGGGACAAAAAAAACAACAACAACAACAGTGTAACAGTTTGACTATGACAGCCTGTTTTAAGGAAATGTAAAATTATTCATTAAACTCTAAGCTATATAAAATATATGTAAAAATGAGCACTTAGAAGCAATACTTCAGGTTTTCTTATCTTGGTTTGTTCTTCCACCTTCTATGAAAAGTGAAGAACAGTCTGTAGCTCTGAGACTAGAACAAGAAGAATATCAGTCACACTTTATATTAGGTGGCCTTAACTCCTAAACCTAACCATACCTCAAAGTCATTAGCAGGAAATGTGGAAAATTTTCCAAAACAACATTTGGCTATACAGTAAATCTATAGTCTTGTGGGTATTTAATGTTAGTGCATAGTAGTTAAGGCCACCTAATATAAAGTGTGACCAAATAATCTTCTAGTACAACAGAACTACCTGTCCAAGAAGTCTGTTGTTCATTTGATCAAGCCTATCTATTTCATATAGTCAAAAATGTCAGTTCATTCTTTCCAACTAGCATAAAAATGTTTCCAGAAACCGTATTTCATCTTATTGGTCAGCATGCCTAGTCCCTGCCCCTTACCCTTATCAAACAAGGTGAACTCAAGGAACTAAGTTACTTGGACTAGTACAGTAAATCTCTCAGTCGCACATCAGGTGAACGGAGTCACCTTATATTTGAAACATTTTGCTGCTAGAAAAGACGTAAATACACACATGCAAACGGATACATTCACATTCTCCTGCAACATCCAACATCTGGATCAGCAGTACAGCACACATGTTCAGGGCGCCTACACAATAGAGGTTATGCTATGTCAAAGAACGCTACAACACTTTAATGGGCGCAAAGGCTGGGAGGACAAAAATCTGGGTTTGGCGAAATGGATGCTCTATAGCAACCAAAAGCTTTTTTTTTTATCAATTACAATCTAAGAGAGTTTCAGAAATCATATTTGCTGCATTGACACTTGATATCAAACTGAGCCGGCTCATCAAAATGATTAAAAACTTATTTGATGCATTCCCACCCATCAGATGTTCTAATGTGTAAGCGCCAAACACACACATACACATGCATACACATACACACACACTAATCGCTGTCTCTGTCATGGTCTTCCACCAACACCAGCTCGTCTCCCCTCTCCAGTAGCGCCCTTATCTCAGGGCTGTCTTCTGTCTCGTCGTCTTCCTCAACCATGTCTCCTCCTTCCATCTCCATCTCCTCATCTTCTCCTCCCTCCATCACTGCGTTCTCCACCTCCTCTGTGTCCCCGCCGACTTCCACCATCTCGGTTCCCTGGATCTCCAATTCTCCCTCACGGATCTTTTTCACGTGGAAGGTGAACGGTGGAACCTTGTAGACAGCCGTTTTGGAGCGGGCATAGATGACGTGGTCAGGAGTGAAAGACTTCATCACCTTCTTCTGCGAGTTCTTCATCTTCTCCTTGCGCTCGGGGTTCACAGACATGCGATTGGTGAGTTTGCCCATCTTTTTCTCTATGTTGTGACGTGTTTTCTCCAGGTTCTCTCGGGTCTTCTGTTTGGTCTTCTCGAGGTTCTCCTTGGTCTTCTGCCTGGATTTTTCAAAGTTCTCTTTGGTCTTCATGCGAGTTTTCTCCAAGTTCTCTTTGGTCTTCTGTTTGGTCTTCTCCAAGTTATCCTTGGTCTTTTGCTTGGTTTTCTCCATACTTCCCTTGGAGAAAGCGGTTTTGATGCTCTGGACGCGTTGCAGGCTGCTCCGTTTGATGCGCTCTGCTCGAGACTCCCCAATGGTCTCCTCGATCTCCACCTCCTCTTCATCAGAGGACAGGTCCAGATGGACTTTCTCTCTGTCCTCACCTTCATCCTCTGCGGCTGCTTTGAGTTCACCTTCAGCTTCTCCTTCCACAGGCTCTGGAAACTTCATAGACTTGGCCACATTGACTTTTGAAGGTATTTTCACCTCGTCCTGCAGAGAGACACCAAAATAGTCATATAATTTACTGCCATGAGGGCAATCACACATACACAATTCTCAAAACAATTGTCTTTCTTTATCAAGGTATACAAGCAGAGAGAATCTGTGGCGGGCTCCGGGCCTCAAGCCATAACCTAATAAAGAACCTAACTACCGCCTACCAACATGCTACCATTATTCAGGCACCACTATCTATTTTCCCCAGAGTTGTATCTCTCTCCTTAAGGAAATGAGAAAATAATAAGCATCCTTTGCCAAAAGCATGTAACAGATCCCCAAACTAAGCACCACCAAAACAATCAATGTCCTGTCTTTATTTAACCCATTTAATGGCCCTATTGTTCAGCATCCGTACTAGCATTGATGGTGACCTTACTCACAAAAACACAACCACCCATATGCTGAATTTACAACAAGACTATTATTAGGGAGAGCATTTGATTTCACTGAGGTCCTGTTATTATTTTATGGGTCACTACAAACACTTTATCATGCATGCACTTGTATGGTAGGTATCATTTAAAAGGTCATTCCAAGAGTCACCTTCTATTTGGCATTATACATTATTTTTTTATTCCTTCCTTACTTCTTTCTGTATTAGTAAATATGTTCATAAGATGGTTAAATAAAGGATAGTCTTGTGTCTTTTCAATATATATTTTACATTTTTATTTGAGATGATCTAATTTGGCACAATGTAATTTATATGCCTTCCTTATGTAATAAACTGTATAACATGTCACAGAACTTCAATTTAAAAGTTACTTTCAAAATCGAACAGGTCCCCATTTCACTGATAGCCCTTTTAAATTATGTCAAATGTCAAACAAGCACGTGCAGATAATGCATATGAAAGAGCTATTTTTTTAAAATGACAAATTAATACTTCAGAGGTCGACACAGGGAGAATATGCACAATGTACTGCTGTTCCTCTTATGTTCCTCAACAGTGTTTTTGTTTTCTTTCTTTTGTTGTTCTTCCATTCTTTCATCGCCCTTCCCTTCCGACCTGTCTCCCACCCTCCTGCCCGACCCTAATTCCCTGCATTCCATCCTCAGAAGCCCCTCGTTCCCAAGCGCACTCTTTTCTACAGCACAATGCTCTGACTTGTTTGTAAAGGAGACATATTTTCCATCCGTGTGATACATTGAGTCATCCCGTTTTGCTCCGGTAATGTCTTTGCCAACATTCCCAGGCCAAACTAACTAATACAAGGATGTCTTTTCTTATTGTTTGATTTATTATTTCCTCCGCATCAAGTAGAGACAAAGGATCTACACAGAAAACAGCAAACATGGAATCAACAAACAAGTAAACAAAGTGTTGGTGTAAAGGTGTTTTCTGCTGCTGTAAATGTTTGTATTTGCATTAATCTACTGTAATACCCCCAACCACATCAAAACAGATGTGTCATACGGGGACAATAGGTATTCATCCCACTTGTTCATACTGCATGGGGATGGACGTATTTCAAATTAATATATTAATGTCATAATATTTGGGTTGTACCATGAGGATGATGTACAGTACGCCAGTTTTATTTAAGTTCAAGAGTTTATTTTGTGTCAAATAGAGAGAGAAATATTAGAGTAAACCAATTATTAAGACCAATAAGAGCTCTGTCAAAGTTCTGGGAAATGTTCATTCTAATGGCCTTGTGTGGCGAAATTTTTGTGAAATTTAACAGCCAATAAAAGGTCTACTGTCCATTGTCAATAGTGTAGCAATGTATGAAGCACAACTAACGCAGAAGTCACCTTTAAACTAAGCAGCTTACACGAATCTGTATGACTATCTGGATAGCTCTGATTCTGTATAACTTGAACATGAGGAAAATCTAACGCTATCTAACGACCAATTCGTACGAATTCGCATGAGTTGGCGTACGAATCGGGCAACTCGTAAAATATGTACGAACTGCAGTGAGATCAGGTTGGGAAAATCTGCCTGGGAATTTTTTTTGCGAAAATCGAAAACCGCACCTGACTACACGCTGAAAATATGTGGGGTTGTTTGGACAAACCCATGGACAAAAATGGACAAACCCAACCGTTGGTTAATTTAAACCAACGGTTGGGTTGGTCCATATATTTGACCCAAACATGGGTTGAAGCAAGCCAGCATTTTTCTTTTTAAGTGTAGCGATATCAAGTTTCAGCCCGATCTCATCCCAAGGCATCATATACTGACGCTTTTGACATTTCGTCTACATCCAACGCACATGGCACCCTTTAGCGTCAATATGAGACGCAGATAGATATGGGCCAGAAGGCGCCTCCTAGCGCTCTAACCCTAACCCTACCTCAGACCTAAACCTACCCATAACCGAACAAAGCTCTGTGCGTCTCATATTGACGCTAAAGGGTGCCATGTACGTTGGATGTAGACGAAATGTCAAAAGCGTCAGTATATGACGCCCTAGGATGAGAATGCGTTGCAAGTTTAGTAAACTTTCTGTTCAATAGTAAGTACCAGGGATGGAAATTAGCACCCGCCACCAGCCAAATGCGGGTGATTTTGTGTTGTGGCGGGTAAACTCGCTTCACCTACCGGCCCCCGGGCGGGTAAATAAAAATATACTGTTTCACACAGACGGCGGACACTTTTAGAGGACATAAGTGTACGCTGAAATAAAGTCTTTCACCTCAGAAAAACGGACTTTCTTGTCCTGTCACGTCAGCCGTTATCCTGTTCTCGTAGCGAACACTCTTCAATTGCACGCGCAAATGTGGTGGCGCGCGCTGTGTATCGCCTCACTGTATATAAAGTGCAAAATAAACTACGAGCATGCAACGCCGTTACGTTGTAAATTACACAAAATAAAAGTAATGCAGGGATGATTTTCATACTATTCACCAGGAGCAGTTTCCATGGTTCATTAACAGTTATTGTTAATATTGTGTATTCACCATGGTAACTGTCGTTTCCATATTAACCCCAAAATACCACTTTATTTTTCTTTGTGTTATTTTTTATATTTTTAAATGACTCTAGTGGCTCATACCAACATTGTATTAACAAAAACTAGTTTGGGACTGCTATTTAATAGCTTTCGCATAGGCCTAATGTTTATTTATTAGTACTAGTCTTTACTATTAGTCATATTCTTACAATTTATGTTAAGTAAAGGGGGACAGTACTTGTGTGTGTGGAAATAGCCGGTTTCAATAAAACTACTTGTGACATGTCATATTTGGCTTTGACTTTGACTGAACATTTGCTTTCACTTTGCGGAAAAAATATTGGGATATATATCGTATATCGATATTCAGCCTAAATAATCGGGATATGACTTTTGGTCCATATCGCCCAGCCCTAGTTTCATTGTTGGGACTAAAAACCTAAAACTGGAAGCCATAAAAGACCACGAATCATTAAAATGCCACATCCAGGTAAAAAAGAGAAATATAAGAGAGAAAGAGAAAATGTCAGTATTTCATTGAGACTTGAGATTAAATAAACTGCTTAAGTATTGTAGATCTTGTAGTATTAATTTTCACATGCAGTTACACATTGTCGGTTAAAAACAAGAAAGTGGCTGGTAAAAACATTGAGTGGCTGGTAGATTTTGAAATCCACCAGCCACAGTGGCCGGTGGACAAAAAAGTTAATTTCCATCCCTGGTAAGTACATCAGCAATGTTTAGAAAACTGTGCTTGTCAAACTATTTCTTGGGGTCAAAGTAAAGCCTGTCGGTTTATTTATGGTCTTTTAGCATGTATCAGATAAAACAGAGATCTGACAGGAAAATGAAGGGAGAAGAGGTCATGTCACAGGCCAGATTTAAATCCAGGTCCCCTCAAGCAAAATACCTTCTTATGGTGTATGACGAACAACACACTATCCCAAAGAATTTTAAGGTAATGAACTTTGCTAGATGCTAATGCTTGCAGGCTAACACAAACAGTACTGAAAAGTCTCAAGTATCAAGGCATTTTATTACACAATCAAAAGTATGGACTAGAATATAAGAAGGGCATCTAATCTAAGCACTAAAGACCCAAAGGTCAGGAGGTCGCTGATCTTGTGTAAACAACATTCTGTAAAAGCAGCTGTAATGGAAGAAACAGTAAGATGGAACATGTTAGAGGAAGTTAGGCAGTCACCTTGGTGAGCCCACATCCCAAAGTGCCTCTCTCAAGTTAATGTTGCATTGTTCTGCTGAGCGGAGAGGAAGGGAAACACGCACTCCACCACTAGAAACCATTGGAAAATGTGAGTAAATGTGAGTATGAAGGGAACGATAAGAGCTGGGGAGTTACTTTTCACATTCCCAAGAAAAATTCCCATTGAAATTGTTCCCTTTTGAAAGGCTAGATCCTTTCAAACCATGAGACAGAACTCCCTTTATACGTTATTAGGTTCATATTTAGTGTAATCTGTGTAAAATGCATGGCTATTTTGTTGTTTGCGGATTTGAGCATAGTTTGAGCATATAGCATAACAATATATTAATTTGTGCATGACATGGTTTTTACAGAGATCTATAAATCTAACCACAAAATTTGACATTCATTTGTAATGGCATACTTTAGCATTTTAAAAGAATATACTTAAGTGTGAACTGAATGTAATGTTTTTGGACACTTAACTGCATATTAATTGCAATTAAATGAAAATGTATATTAAATGTGGTAATATTTATTTTAGAGTGCTTTCTTGACCAATTTAAGTAGGACTTAAGAACACCTTTATATGTAATTTCATTATTCAGTTGTCTTTAAATATGGTTAAAGTGTAATCCCACCATCTCACACTTCACACACACAACACAGTTGCCTTAGAAACAAGTAACACAGTATCTGAGTCAGTGCAGCAACACGTTTTAAGGAATGAGAAATGAATTCTTCCACTTTCTTTCTCATTCTGTTTCTCATCGTGGTCAGGGAAGAAAGACGGTGTCATGCAACAGCTTTCTCCTTTTTTCCCTCTTAAACACAAGGTGTTCTACACGTATACACACACACACACATATGAATTACTTTCAGAGACTGCTTGGACTTTTCCATGAGCCAACCACAGAAGCATGGAGAGCCGTGGGCTACAGAGATTGACATAATATATGAGCACAGGAACAGAAGAGTTGTTTGTGTGTCTCTGAGACAGTGTGAACAAACACAAAATGAAACAACAAGAGATCTTTTGACTGTGTGTGCGTCACATGGTGTGTGGTTTGGTTAACTGTCTCTCTATCTGCTGTCTGTCTGTCTGTCTCTCTCATGTGTTTGCAGGTAGGTTTGTCATATGTTGATATCAGCTGGCTTCAATCCCAGGTGGGGTTTCCTTTCCTTTATACTTTCATTTATCCGTCCATTTTTAAGACTCTATCTGTCTTTTTTTTCTTCTTTTTTTCATATGAAAACAGTTTTTTTCCTCACATACCACAACTTTATATCTCCACAAATGAGATGAAAAAGTGAAAATGTCATGAAGTGTTTCATTATGGTTCACCACAGAGTAATTTACCAAAAATGGAAATTTTGTCATTATTTATTCTTCGTCTTTCCAAACCCATATGCTGGAAAACAAAATCAGAATTTTAAGACCCTAATTCTAAACGTTTAACTTTAACTTTAGGTCCAGATTAGTGAACCGAACAATTTATCCAAAAATCAAGATTGATTCTTGAGTTCACCTCACTGACTCTGTTTATACTGTATAAATTTCAATCTATTTCTCACAGTTGCCATCACATGGATTCAGAAGATTTGGAATATTCTTGACTGCATTTATGGTGCTTGTATTCTTTTGGAGATTGATGAAGAAAAGCCATTGAATGTTAAAAACCTGCTCAAAGTTTTCTTCAAAATATAAAAGTTTTGTTCCAAAGAAGAAAGAATGCCATACGGGGTTGAAAGAACATGGTTGAGTTTAATGACAGAATTCTCATTTTTGGGTGAACTAATCCTCATTAGAACAAGAAACCGAGCTGAAAATGTTTGCACATGTCAGCAGACTGATAAATGAAAACACTGTGTGTGCATGGTGGAATATTTCCACTGCCTCACAGAAGCGTCTCTTTTCAGCCACATGTGAAGAGCTCTTTCACATCTGCCTGCCTCCAGCCTGACGTGTCTCTATGGCGACGAGGGATTCCCTCCCAAAACACCCTCCGCCCCACCTTTCCATTCAAAGCCACAAACTACAGCACAGGGTCAGGGAAGAGGGAAAATGAGTGGGTGTGGGGTTTTCCCAAGAATATAGCACTGGATGTGTGGAAGGGAATCCTCCGGACATGTTGCATAACTTCATCATGGAAGGAAATGAAAACGTGGAACACCAGGATAAGGGAGTACGTGTGGAATGTGAATGTGTTTGTCGAGCACAGATGGCTTTGGTAAGATTTAGTTTCACAAAAAAAAAAAAAAGAAACACAGAAAAACACACCACAGTTTTTTGTAGTTAATTTACGATTAATCACCCCAAACATTAAAGTTTTTAATATATTTTTATGTTGTAATACTTTCAAATTGAATCTACAAAATAATGTAGATTCACCATAAGACGGTATATTGTAAATATTTGTTTAATGTCATATTTTTACTAAGCACTATGAATCACTGATGCACTAAGTTATTCAGTCAAGTGTAGTGAGTGATTTTCTCTTTGTCTTTTGTTCTTTGATTAACAATAATGACAGACAGCAGCAGGTTTATTAGGCTGCTGTCACTTTAAGAGCTGACACACATTACATAGGTCAGACACACATCCTATTTTCTTACAACTTTTTACGTTTATTTAACACTTTTTAAATGTAAGACTGTGCTTCCGATGATACTCAGGGGAAAAAAGGGAATTTTGACATAATTTCAGTACAGATTTTTGTTCTTTTTTTGCATCTTATTGCACTTGAATGGTTTAATAGCACTAGGAAGAATGATAGTGTAGTCATATACTGTAGCGCAGCCAAAGAATGACAGAAAATAGATGCTGCGTTAACTGTTAAATATTTTTAACGCATTATACTGAAAAAAAAATGCTCACATAATGAACACGTTAATAACTAACCCTAATTAATAATAATTAAAACTAGAAAAGGAAGGTTTAGATAGATTTATAAAAAGGAGAAGTCTACATCACAACTATAACGACACAGAAACAATATCATTGGAATCACAAGTTTATTTCCAGCTGATGAACAATAAAAACACTGAGAGCAGTATCCACCCGACTTGTAAGTGTCAGTAGTTAGATTCTTTTCTGTGGCAATACCACACATATACGCAGATGCCACATTCCCTTCTCCACTGTTAACGTGCTCTCGAGTGTTCAAGGACCAGCTTTGACCTTTCCAATATGGCAGACGGCTTACTTTAGCGGCCCATAGAAACAGCCACTAATGAGGCATCTATGTATTTATTTCTATTTTTTCACTTAAAAAGTGGAACTAAGGCAGTATTTCCACCAAATATTGATGACTTCACTATTTCACTACTTCATTGATGAGTTCACCTTGGATGCTAAGAGGTTAGGGTTAGAGTCACATTCAACACTTACACAAACTTAGGGTCAGTCCTTGGACTGCGGCCCTGAAACTGTAACCTCCGCCACTGAGGTGTCATGCTTCTCGAAAGACAGAACATAGTATTGGTGTTGTTTGAATTCAAAGTCTGAACTATCTGTTCTTTTATCACGATAATCCTCAACACGTTAATGGAGGAACAGAAGGAGAGAGAAATCGGAAAACATTGTGTGGACATACTCTAGAGAAAAGTCTATTCTTTTCAGCTGTTCTTTTGCGGAGTTATTTTCTCTGCAAAAGAGAGAGAGAGGGAGAGAAAGAGAGAGAGAGAGAGAGATTTGACTATATAAAGTGATGGTATGCTGGCTTTCCCTGCAGGGAATATTTGATGAATCAGAGGCTGTTGTTGAGATAGAGAGAGCAAGGCTGTTCAACTGTTACAACACCAAATTAAACTCTTTGATGCCATAAACACTGGCAGTTGACATGGCAACCGCACAACAATATCCTTATGGTGACCATCGAGACAACTGTGGCAACTGTGTGTGCTTAGCAATTGCGGCTGTCCTCGATCATTCACATCCATGTGGAGTTCTGTGTAAACTTTAGGAAAACAATGTGCTATATGCTATAAAATGGCAGAGTCCATTGGAAAACGCTGCACTGAGAAAGTGAACATTGGCATACAGCATCTGGAACTCACAAAGCAATTCTTTATTTTCATATTCATCAACAACAGACTGTTCAAAAATGTTTCCTAAAGGTTTAAGGCATGGCGCATGGAGCAACTCATGCGTTTGTTGCCATGTTGAGTTTTATAAGCAAAGCAGGCAGTTTCCAGTCTGTGGTAAGCTGCAACCCATTTCTTAAACTGACGTTTTCCTATATGCAGTACAGTGAAAAAATATTTAGCTTGTTATTCAGAACATGCCATTGCCGTTGGTTGGTTCTGCCCACTGATTTAGAGCGCTGTCTGGCACCACGATCACGGTTGCCATGGTGCTGCTGAGTTACTCTTTCCAATAACAATGGAGGAGAGAGGTTAGTGTTTACACAGAGATTTATGACTGTGTGGAACATCAGTACATCCTCTCTGTACAGCCGTAGTAATGTACCAAATGCTCCCCACAGCAAAATACTGATTCAGACTTCTGTTTCTTATTTTTACACTTTTTTTTTTTCTGCACCAAACGCTTAACAGCTCTGAAAAGCAATACAGAGGCTTTCAAATTTCAATACACAAAAGGATTGCCTTTGTTAAAATATAATACTATTGGCAAATAATAATACATATCCAATAGTTAATATTTCTTTGGTAAAAATAAGTAAAATAAAATAGGTAATCCCAAATGGTTTACAGATGTGACAAGGCAAAGTGAGATATAACTAGCAACCATTGTGAAAAACTGCCATGTTCGGGATTTAAATGTATTTTTTGACTCCCAAAACTTAAAGGGATAGTTCACCAAAAAATGAAAATTTTGTTATTAATTACTCACCCTGATGTCGTTTCAAAACCCATCAAACTTTCGTTCATCTTCAGACCACAAATGAAGATATTTTTGATGAAATCTGAGAGTTTTCTGTCCCTCCATTGACTGCTACGCAACAGACACTTTGACGCTTCAAATATGACGCTTTATAAATCAGTTGTGGTAAACGGGAGCTCAAGAATGCATGCTTAACGTGCGAGAACCAATGAGGTTCATTCTCATGTGTTACGCACGTTTGAGCTTCCGCAAGAACCAATGATGTTCAATATCTTGTGTTACGCACGTTTGAGCTTCCGCAAGAACCAATGATGTTCAATATCTTGTGTTACGCACGTTTGAGCTTCCACAAGAACCAATGATGTTCAATATCTTGTGTTGCCAACGCATTCTCATCCTAGGGCGTCATATACTGACATTTTGACATTTCGTCTACATCCAACGCACATGGCACCCTTTAGCGTCAATATGAGATAGCTTTGTTCGGTTATGGGTAGGTTTAGGTCTGGGGTAGGGTTAGGGTTAGACCGCTAGGAGGCGCCTTCTGGCCCATATCTATCTGCGTCTCATATTGACGCTAAAGGGTGCCATGTGCGTTGGATGTAGACGAAATGTCAAAAGCGTCAGTATATGACGCCTTGGGATGAGAACGGGCTGGTGTTGCGCACGTTTAAGCTTCAGCAAGAACCAAGGATGTTCAATATCTTGTGTTACGCAGCACGTTTGAACATCCACAAGAACCAATGAGGTTTGTTCGCGCACGTCAAGCAGGTTCGTTTGATATTCTGTTTATGTTCGCTGATCAATTTTGAAATGTGAAATAAAAGCCTAAATTCAATCTGTTCATCATATAAAGTGACGAGTCTCTTCAGAAATGTTGGGCTAAACCGCTCAATTCATATGGATTAGTTTTACAATCTCTTTATGAACTTTTTGAAGCTTCAAAGTGGTAGTTGCGTAGACTGTCAATGAAGAGGACAGAAAGCTCTCAGATTTAATCAAAAAGATCTTCACTTGTGTTTTAAAGATGAACGAAAGTCTTACGGGTTTAGAACAACATCAGGGTGAGTAAATGATGACAGAATTAAATGTTTTGGGTGAACTCTTTAACAGTGTGTATATACTCCAATCCACAAATGGCTAAGGATCAATCTCTTTTTTCTTTATTATTGTTGTTGCTGTTTATACAAAGAGGGTAGCTTCTTGTTAAATAAAGAAGAATGCTACCTCTGTGTAGGCCCACTGTGACCATCATTCATCTCAGACAAGAACTGCTGGGGAGTAGCTACCTAAAAGTAGCAATAGGCAACTACTGAATTACTTTTTTTCCAGTACAGTGTCAGGAGCTATGTTTTTTTCTTTTTTCTCCAACGAGTAGCTGTACAGTCTGTCTTCCTAGAATATCCACAAGTAGTAGGAAGTCTGATTCTTTTTTGTTTGTTTGTTTTTCATTTTAGTGATTCAGTTCATTCAGATTAAGTATGTGCGACATTTTACATGTACTTTGTATGGAGTGGTTTATACTTTTAGTTATATGTAGCATAAAAGTTTTTGGTCATTTTTATACTGTAACCGCGATTAAATACTTTAATAAAATAAACTGCCTCAAGAGCAAGACATCGTCAAATAGTTTTACATCATCGCATCATAGCCCCCGCCCACTGGCGTTCAGTCGCTTAACGGTTGACACTTGCCTACACCTGATGTGAGTGTTGAATTACATCAAAAGCAAATTGACCCCATTATAATCACTGATGCTGTCTACACTGGATACAGTATACAGATGTGCATTCCCTTTCTGACGAACACCACTCACTTAAATCTGCTGTCAAGAGGACAACCGTGTTCCCAGGGGTGGATTGGGTGGAGTGGGATGGGGTTATGGCTATCGTGCCTGCAGTGCGTTCCCTGAATGCCCATCCACTAGCTACGCCACTAAACAAGGAACAGTGTGTAATGGAGAGTTCGCAAAGACGGCTTTTTTGACAGATGAAGCAGTCAGCTGTTTTGGATCTGACAGCAGCTACATTGCAAACCATTAGTAAAAGATTTCATAAAGCTTTGTCTGGAAATTACAGATTTATATAGATAACGTAAGTGGGCGTTGATTATGTTTGTGATGTTAGCCATTTACTGGGAAGACTTAAAGGAGACACCCCTTAAAAACTGATCATTGCAGACATAGGTTCAGAATGAGAGTTGAAAATAATCGTGTGTTTTTTTTTGTGCAAAAAGTGAACAATATAAGTGAACCTCAATGAACATATTAAAATAAAATAAAAATCCATGTCATGACCCCTTTAAGTCAAGTCAAGTCATCTTCATTTATATAGCACTTTTAACACACTTAATTAATTACTCTGAATTAACATGCAGTTAAGAGCATGAACGTATATTCTTTTAAAGTACATTATTTCTGTACCAAGTACATTTAATAAGTTAGAGTTTAGTGAAGTAGTGTACAGTACAGTAGTGTTTTTACTGTTTTTTTATGTCGCTTTTTTTTATTATTAAGTTAACAAAGGGTATCTAAACTGTAGTTTAACTTTAAATTACAAGTAGCTTGTAGCTCATATACAGTTTCAAAGAATCCTGAAAAGAAGGAGAAAATGAAAGATGGAGGCTAGGAGAGAGCAAACGAGATAAAGCCAATGCCAAACTGAGAAACATGGGCCAAAAGCCAGAGTCATGCTGTTATGCCTCATGCCCGCCTGAAGATTAACTGCACAGAAAGAAATAAAAAAAGACACACAGCACTGGGCCGTGCCAGCGGTGGATATAGCCATCCATTCTGCTATTCCCTTCAGCTGGACATGATGCTTACTGATCAATTACAGAGAAGAACCCAACTTCATCTATGAGCCTTCTCCCCCTCTCATAATCAAACAACTATGCAGCGGATCCTATTTATAGCAACCACTAGTGCCGTTCCTTCCCTTCTCACAGATGTGTGTGTGCTAGCTGTGTTTTAGAAGCCCAGATGTCGTTCTGTTCTCATAGCGTCACCCTGCATGCTTCTTACTGTCTGTATCACAAACTTTTCCTCTAATGCGCTTGTTTTCCAGGTCTCATGCCTCTCTCTCTTCGGTCAGTGGAGAAAGCCCCTGCCTCGCTGAAATTGCTTCCAAAGTGACACAAGGCAAATGGGCTTTTCTACATGACGCAGACAACTGGAGTATTTCTGTAACTTTGCCATATATGGTCTACCAGTGTAACGGGCAGTTAAAATACATTAGTTATCAACTTACTCCAGTATGTGATCAGTCTTCATTATGTAAGTTATATGATACACTTAAGCATTCCAGTCTCTATAAGGTGGACAAGATCCAAGTTTGTCCTTCTAATTTCTCACTTATCTCTACTTAAATCATCTTAATCCATTGCTACAGATTTCTCTCCATAATCAGAATATTTTAGATTGTAGCTCATGGACTTTTGAGGATTGACTTTCATATTGCAGCCTATTCTGAACAAGATCCACTTAGAGAGGAAGAGATTGAAACTAACTAACAAAGGTGTGCTGAAGGATCTATTTTATACACTATATAAACAGCTACAAAAATCTTAAATGTTTTAATTATGCAATTTATTCTATATTTATATTATTTCTATTTGAAACGAATTATGTTTTATTCATCAGATAATTCTGAAAAAAAAAAACATTTATCATGATTTCCACAAAAATATTTAGCAGCACAACTGTTTTCAACATTGATAATAATAATAAATGCTTCCTGAGCAGCAAATCAGCCTGTTAGAATGATTTCTAATACACAGTGTGTGTGTGTGTGTGTGTGTGTGTGTGTGTGTGTGTGTGTGTGTGTTGTGTGTATGTGTGTGTGTGTGTGTGTGTGTGTGTGTGTGTGTGTGTGTGTGTGTGTTTCTTTTTTACGTTTATTGTGAAATTAATTAGCTTGCATACCTTATTATTATTATATTATTAAACTGCTCACATAACAGCTATCAGTGACAGTCATAGTAAATGTATTCAACAGTCTGAGGTAAAGTTCAGGCCATTGAGCCGTCAGGATTTGGGAGGCAGGGAGTATCAGGGTGTGAAAGGTACTGGCAGGTTGATAAATGTGTGATATACTGGCAGGGTAGAACAGAGTGGTTGCAAAATGGGATGAGAAGCAAGGGCTGGATGGAGACGGGGGAGTTTTAGGAGTCAGGATGCCTAAAGAATGAATCACCACGGTAAATATGAGCTCCACTTTGTTAAAACACCACACCCTACCACAAAACCCTCCTCTCTTATTCCCTTTCCTGCTTTCACTGAATAGAAGAATAAGAACTGGAATACACCTTTAAATCCATGCCCAGAGGGCCCAAGAAGCAACAATGAGTATGGAGTAAATCACTCCGCAGAAGTAGCAGTGCTTCGCCTTCTGAGAATATAGTTCCCAGTATGTATACGGTTAGAAGATGGCTGTGTCTCATGTGACCTTGTTATTTGTACACTCTGATGTGATTATACAAATCACAACATGTAAATAGGAAAGTGTTGGCGTTATTTTGTCACTTATTGGGAGCAGTATGCTAGATGGAGCCATTTACCTCCAGTATTTGTGCTAAGCTAGGCTAGCGGTGGGTACGTCAGACAGAGTTACGGCACGCACGGAGATGAGAAGGGTATGTATGGACTTATCTAACTCTGGGGGATACGGTGAATAAGTCCCAAAAAGTCGGCGTGTTCCTTTAATATATTAATAGGCTATAGGCTATGAAGAGTCCTTCATTCATTGTCACTGTAATTAACACAATTATTATTGTTTAATTAGCTCATAGTAAAGGAATTGGTTATTGGTTATTATAAGTAAATAGTTCTCACTTTAGATTAGGTCACGGAAAATGGGAAATTTCATAAATTAAGTGCTTTAAACCAATCTTTATTAGACATTAATTGCATTCATATTCAGTGTTCCTTAAAATGTTTACAAATACATTAAGCACAATTAAGTTGTGCACTTAATTAATGACATTTTTCCATTTTCCATCTGAAGTGAGAAATATTTACAGTTAATAAGTTGTTAAAAAAGCACAAAAAAACATTATCTTACTCTTTACATATGAGCTAATTAAACAATAATAATTGTGTTATAAAAGTGTTATCCAAGCATTTATTTTTTCTGTTCATTTTTAGGAAGGGAATAAACCTATGAATCTTAGTGATGCCGTTTATATTTATAAATGAAGCCTACCTACTTTCCTAATACATGTTCAAAGTTTTTAATAATTCTATGCATGTTATCCCAACGAAGATTTTTTCTTTGTAATGTTTTCTCAAATTGTAATAGATTGCTGTGTTTTTTTCTGCATTAGAAAGGTTTCACAAATAAAGACCAAAATAGTATATTTGAAAAAAGAAAATTCTAAATCACATATGCTCACATGAGATGAAGACTCCATCAGCAGTCAAATAAAAGCAACTTTTTTCTATGTTAAGCAGTTCACCTCATGGAGGCTGACATGTGAAATACATACTACGTGCTATTTCTTAGTAACCTCTATTGTTTTTGGACTCTTTTCCTACCAGAAAAAACTATCACAACTGACTGCAGAACATTTCTACAATGGGATCAGTAATTGAAAATATTTGTATAATGCTGCATCCACACCACTAGGTGTCAGTATAAGTCCAAGACAACTGCCATATCGGCCAGTGCTACATAAACAAAAAGGTCACTTTTAAGTCCCACCTAAATATCAAGTTTCACTCATAAATCTGTCTTAATTAAAATGGGTTACACACATTGCTTAGTGTTTACGTAAACATTTAATAATTGCACAAATCCAAACCATTATGACAACGTGCTGCAAGACATTTGCACTTTTACTATTACCTGAAACACATTACACACACAACTATGATGCTTAACTGATGCCAACTGATCAAAAAAAAAAAAAAAACCTTTTGTCCCACTCAATTGAATATCAAACACATAATGAAAAGAGAGAATGAATTATGTCAAAAGCATGTTAGCACAAGATGTAGTTGAGTGAGAGACAGTCAGTTGTAGCAGCAGCAGATGACAGGATGAATGCTTGTGATGATATAGAGGGGTCAAAAAAGGCAAAGACTCAGCAGTACTAAACAAGTTTCTAGGACTACGATTACAGCTTCTATTTGCTTGAAAGAGAAAAGACCAAAGTTGCAATATTGACCATTTTGATTGATCCTATTGCTGTGTCCCATCTCCTCTTACTACTGTCTCTGCTGTAGTCTAACTACATTACATTATGACTAGCTTTCAGTAGCTTGTCAACTAGCTTCCACAACACTACATGACAGTCCCTGCTGAATGACAACTATTATTCTTTCACTCAGAACAGAAGAGCTAAAGGTTGTGAAGAGAGGGGCGTCTCCCTTGGGCAGGGACACAAAAACTCCCCTAAACACATTCTAACTCGTGACCCTGGAGTGTCTGTCAGACACACATTTCACAAATTATGAAATATGGAAAGTTGGCCTACTGTGCTAAAGGAGACAAACGATTAGTTTGCTCTTTGTCCTTTAAACCGTTTCAACATACCCGTGGAACATGCAAATCAGATGTGTGTGTAATTATCTAATGGTTAGATTTGCATGCCATTGCTGAAACGTCTTGGCTCTGATGAGTTCAGCACTCTCCATATGACATACATTAGGCCTGAAACATGCACGTTTTTGAATGTAAACGCTTCTACCCACTGAAGCTTGATTTCAAGGAACGTTGTGCTCTAAAATGCACCAGAATGCAATTTATAACACAACACAAGCATTCTCAGCATTGCTACACAAAGGGTGCTATAGCAGACATTAGCAGTTGTCCAAAACAACATCAATGAACTAGTGCCAACAACTGTTTTTTCACCTCATGTCGTCTGCATCTGAGCCAAAATGTTACATTTTAACGCACCACAAAGACTGACGTCTAATAGCCAACTACCATGAACATTTGCGCATGCGTTAGAGGAAATAACTCTCCGTACCAGCAGGTGGCAGTAGTTTGTATCTGTCTTTCAAAGAGGTAAACCGGAAGAGCATGGACAGCGGATATACAATGGCTGTCCCAATTCAAAGGCTGCATCCGGCAGTTTCTCTCCAAAAAATCCTGTCGTCACTTGCATTCAATGAATTCTGGGATACGCAAGGCCGCGAAGGTCCGTCTGTTGTATCCTTCATTACCCACGAACCGAAGGGTGCATTTGAAGTAGCCCTCGAATTGGGATAGCCTTTGTAGCGTTGTGGTGATGCAATCGGCCTTCGAAGGATGTAGCCTTTGAATTGGGCACAGCAAATGACAGAAGCTATCTGTGTGTGTCCTCTCGACTTCCGTTTTCTTTCATCATTTACAATTTTCTACTTGTGCACCTGTTTCGCTAAGCTGAACAGCCAATCAGAGTAACTGCTTGTCACTGATGGGCTCCACTGCCAATTCAGCATGCTTAATCAGCCAAAAAGTCACAGACGGGGATTAGACTATAGTTGTGCCACCCCAATACACCACAAAAACTAGGCCAACAGATGCTCAACGATTGCCAAACATTTGCCAGCGGCTGACCGTCACAATCAACAACTGTTATGATGGAAGAACTAGTCACTTCGATTTGGTTTGTGCCATCAAATCTTTGAAAGATATAACAGGTTTAGTTTTAAAGTCCCCCTGTGGTGAAAATCAAGCTTTTAATGTTGTTTATATGTCTATGTGGTGTTTTTAATATGCTTTAAGACAAACCATGTGCAAATTCAAAGTCATTTTCTGCTGTGAACCAAAGACAGTCTTAAAATCACAGTTTTAAATCGCTGGTGTTTCTGACGTCACAAACTGCCTTGTAATCAATCACATCAACGTGTGATCATCAACGAGTGGATCTCTGAGCTGGTGTGAGTGAGAGGAGGCGGGGCTAATTTGTATATTCATAGAATACCACAGTATACTAAATGAGGCAAGGGTGTAGAGTTACATTCAAGCTATTTTAAGGCATGAAGAATTTTTTTTCAAGGAAAAAACATTTAAATATGTTATTTTGGTGATTAAAGATGAGTTTTAAAGGAACACGCCAACTTTTTGGGACTTTAGCTTATTCACCGCATCCCCGGAGTTATTTCCACTTAATGGCCCTCATTTATCAAAAGTGCGTACACCAAATTTCCAGCGTACACCTGGCGTACACCCAAAACCACGGTGACTTTGAGATTTATCAATATGGACGTTGGCGTGCGGCACGCTCAAATCCTACGCCAGCTCAGGAGGTGGTGTATGCACGTTTTGAGTGCGGGAATGCGCAGAAAAACAATTCCTAACACCACAAAACGCACTGACAAACTAAAAGATATGATATATTATGACCCACTGTAAAAAAACAACAACATAGTAATTGTAAACTTCAGTGTTTATTTTTGTGCAACATGGACTTCAATGTTTAATTTGTGTGACTTTACCAAAGCATTTGAATTGTAGGCATATGTATTCCTTAAGTTGCGAGCCTGTGCGCTTTACCTGACGTTTCAAGCCTTGTTTATACTTTCGCCTGGCTCCGCAGTGCGAGTCTCCGCAGACTGCGCGCGCACCTCCCCAAACGGACGAGGCGTTTAATACTCGACGCGCTCGCCGTTGTACTATTTTTTTAAACGGTGGTTAGGCCAGGGTTAGGCCCGGCAGGTGTGCACGGACTGGGTTTAGTAACGATAGTCTTTCAATGACCAAAAAAATATTTCAGACTGACAAAATAATAAAAATGACATTCTTCTTCTTTTAAATAATAATAATAATACAAATAATAATAATAACGACATTCTTCTTCTAAATAACAATAAGCATCATTCATAATAAAAATCTAGAAATCTGTTTTGTTTCTTTCCACTTCCCTGGTTTCGCTTTCTCTTTCTCAAAGAAGTTTCTCTTCTTTGCCGTCTTCCGTGTGTCCATGGCGTAAAATGAGGGCGTGGGGGAAGCGGAGACTTGAATATATAGGGGCGTGTTATTCTAATGACGCTCGTTTTCAGCCGCGGCATTTATCAAGCGCAGGTATTGCGTACACCTGGATTTCAAAGGTACGCACAGCTTCATAAATCAGGCGGTGAGAAGAGTGTAAGCATAATCTTACGCCAACATATACGCCCGTTTCTACGCAAGAATGATAAATGAGGGCCATTGGGAGCAGGATGCTAGCTGGAGCCGTTTACCTCCAGTCTTTGCGCTAAGCTAGGCTAGCGATGGGTACGTCAGACAGAGTTACGGCACGCACAGAGATGAAAAAGGGTATGTATGGACTTATCTAACTCTGGGGGATACGGTGAATAAGCTAAAGTCCCAAAAAGTCAGCGTGTTCCTTTAAGGGATACAATTATTGACCACAGGGGGAATTTAATTTAGTGGCTTTGATGAAAGTAAATGAGAAATCCACTAGCAGAAATGTATTTTTCGCTTTGAGTTGTGTCTGTGTAATAATCTGTACTCGTTAATTTTGGATGTACAGAAAATGATCATCACAATTTGTCTACTCAACTGTAATATCACTGTAGTGCCATTTATTTAATGTAAACCATTTATTTAAAATGTTTTATATTTAATTTAATATAAAAACAACAACAACACCAGTTGGCTGTTTGCATGTCAGTCAGAAGGTCTATTCCTCAAGTGGGCCGGTTGCTCTTGGCCAAAATAAGCTGCAGACCATGGCAAAGTCAAAAGTCTGACAACTCAAGACAATAAAGCGAGAATGCATGTTGTATAATGTGATGCTCACAATACATCGACCAAGTATTCACATCTATTTGCATATTTGACTTAGTTTCTCGATAGAAGAAAAAGAAGAGGGATTGAGTAAGTAAATGAAGGAACAAATTAATGAAAAGAGTGGAATTTGATCTTCCTAAACTTGCAAAATAACAGGGTGGAATTGTGAGCGACCCACCCTCCCTCTCTGATGAGCGAAGGAAGGATATTGGGAAGAGTAATTAGTGGAGTGTGTGTGCGTGGGGCGGGCAGCTCCAGCCTCTTCTGACTCACTGTGTGGAAACTCTGAATGTTCTTGCGCCACTGTGCAAAGCTGCAAGCTATTACACATCGCAGTATACAGCCGAAAAAAACTCTAACTACAGACAGACTGTCTGAGTAAATCTCTCTGACTATTTTTGCATGAGGCTACCATTTTTTAGCTTTTCCCACTCCCCTGTACTCTGTCCTTACCCTCTGTTCATGTTCTTCCATTCCCTCTTTCCCTAACAAACTACTCCCACCCTTTTTAAAATAGTCTCAGGATTTTGTTTGTGGTATTTTCCATCTCTGAGAAAAAGAAAGAGACCTTCTCTACATTAATCCAGCATGACTGCCGTGTTGGGGAGAGAATGCATGTAAAAACATGTCAGTGTTCGTTTATTCTGCCGCCATCAAACAGAATCCTGCTTTTATAAGGCAGCAGGTAGCCCAGCTCCGAACACACACAGTATGTGTGGCCGTCAGTTCACACTAACACAGTTTTTTCCCTTCAGAAATCAGAATACATAAAAAATACATTTAAAATGCTTTCTTTTTTTTCTTTTACTTAAAGGGATAGTTCACCCAAAAATGTAAATTCTGTCATCATTTACTCACCCTCATGTTGTTCCAAACCTGTATGAGTTTCTTTCTTTTGTTGAACACCTAAAAATAAATTCTGAAGAATATTGGTAACCAGACAGTTGATGGTAGCCATTGACATCTGTAGTATTTTGCATTTTTGGAAGTTAGTGGCTACTATCAACTGTCTAGTTACCAACATTCTTCTAAATATCTTCTTTTGTGTTCAACAGAAGAAAGAAACTCAAACAGATTTGGGACAACTTGAGGGTGAGTAAATGATGACAAAATTTTCATTTTTGGGTGAACTATCCCTTTAAGCCACACCTTAATGTCTGAATATCAGATAACAAAATGTCACGAATAAAAGATGCTGCTTCTTCTAAGAAGTCATTTCTTCATTATTTTTTGCCCAATGGCTTTTAATCATGTGTTTTTAGTATGAGGTCAGTTCACACAGTTGTCCTAGAGTAACCAGGTGTGGTTTTATGCATTATCTACCAACATTTCACAATAAACATGATCAAATATCTAATCTTAAATTTACACTCAATTTTTACACTTAATTTTAGACAAGACAAGTCTGTAAAAAGAGTGTACTGCACTAATAGGAAGATTTTTGAACAGATTTTTCACAAGTGTTTTACTCGTATTGTGAAACGCACATTAGGTTTGAATGAAATGTCTGTAAACTTAATGAAAAGGGTATTGGTAAAAAAAATTCACAGATTGTTTTCTTACAGTGTAACCATATGTGACTTAAACTTCTTGTTATGTTGAGCTTGAAAAGTGGGCTTATACTTTTATTCTGTAAAGCAAGTGACATTTGGTTTGATATTTTGTTGTAATGCAATGGCATTCATGCATTTTAAGTATGCAAACACTTTTTAGTGCCACTATAAAAATGGTTCTATTAATAGTAAGGTATCCTTAAGTTTAGGGTCCAGTTCTCACTATTAACTAACAACTCCGACCTTTTCCTCAATAAACTCCTAATTACTGCTTATTAATAGTTAGTAAGGTAGAATATGGTCATGCAGAATAAGGCATTAATACGTGCTTAAAGTACTAATAAACAGCCAATATCCTAGTAATATGCATGCTAATAATCAACTATAGTTTATGGTGAGAATTGGACCCTAAACTAAAGTGTTACCCATAAACTCATTACCCAAAGCCACACCCTACCAACTAACCGTTACATGTGATGTACCCTGCATTTTACATTTGCAGGCCTATACAAATGTATTATAAAAATCACATTTACAAAACACAGTTGTGATGTCTTCTACAAAATATATTTGGAAATTATGGAAAGAAAAAACACAAGCGAGATCTCGTCAATATCCCAATCGTTTCTCCCAGACACCAATAACTTTTACAAAGACTTTTACTTTGTTTCTCTTTTTTTTTTTTTAAAACACACAACAGGAATATCACGTTTAATTTGAGAAGAGATCTCAACAATGAAGAGATAACAATAACGTTTCTTATCAATTTCCTCCAAGATCTGAGCTATGAGATATCTGTTATGCATTCATTAGATCTATACTCTTACTGCATGTCAACAATTGTCATTTGTCTCCAAAATTTCAAGACAAACGTTTAAGACAATGTTGATGCTTCATTGAAATGTAACTGAGAACTCCTGAATCCTGAGCAATCCTAAGTGTCGTCTGTGTGCACATGTACCCTCACCTGGTAGATCATGACTTTGAAGTTTCTTCTCTTCAGAAGTTCGTTCTCGTTGCTCTCCAGGCGTTTGATCTGCCCGGCCTGTTTCTCCATGTTCCCCCGCACCGACTTCACGTTCACGCTCACCTTACGCACCTTCTCCAGCATCTTATTGACCGTGTTTGCCGTGGTGGTGTGGCTCTTGGACAGTTTGGTGAGTTCCCCCTGGATGCCCATCACTGATCTCTCCATCTCCTTTTGACGGGCTTCCAGACCAGCCTGCGTCTGCTGGATCTGGTCCACGGCTCCGATGATTTTGTCCAGCAGCGCCAGGACCATGACTCCATTCATCTCACCTTTCTCTCCCTCACCTGCCTCTTCTTTCTCCGCGGCATCTTTTGTTTTGTTCTCAGTGTTGACTTCATCTTCATCATCAGAGCCTGGGAGGTTCATTTCATCTTCTGAGATCTCAGTAAGGGATTTGTGCAGCTCAGGCACCTCCAGGTGCAGATGGCTGTCTTGAATCACTTCCATGATAAAAAGCTTAAGTATCTAGTAAAATCAATGGAATGTGAAAGGATAAAAGCAGTGGAAAGTTCTGTGTCCTTACTCGCCTTTCTTTCTGCTCTCAGGATTCCCCTCTAGAGTTCACCTAACTGTTCCCTCCTCTGTCACACTAACCACATCTGCTCTCCTCTTTCTCTCTCTCTCGCGCGCTCTCTCTCTCTCACTCACTTTCTCTCTCTCTGTGTGTGTGTTTGGGATCTGGCCAGAGCAGCAGAGGCTGGCAAGTAGGCTGTGGACGGTCTGTACTGCATGAGCGCTGGGTCGTGAATGCCACACTTTCCTGTGAAACCCTCCAGACAAATCAGCTGCGTGCCAGCTGCCTTCCTCTTACCCACTGACACTCCCCCTGCACTGTGTGTAGCTATACATGTGTGTGTGTGTGTGTGTGTGTGTGTGTGTGTGTGTTGGAGAGCAGTGCTCCACCCTGTGGCCTGCACTGGGACCCCATAGTAAAACATTTTTTTTTAAAAATCTTAAATAAGATCTTACCTTTTTCTAATGTTTAAATAGTCTACATTTAGAGTCCATGAAGAGTCCGTGATCTACTCTAGAAAAAGTTGTTTTATTCTATGCTAACTGTGGTTTTGCCAAGTAAGACATGTTCCTGGAGCAACATATAGTCGATCCTGGAACATCATTCCAATCCAAAAATTTAGTCCTAACCCTATCCCTACAACTAAACCTAACCCTTCCCATAACTTATCCCTAAAATCACAGGGGAATATACTGATGTAGAAGCACCTAACCCTGGTTGTACTGGTAACTTGACATAAACTGTTAACTTGTCCCTCAAATCTGATTTGATTGATTGTTGACTGGAATGTTGATCCAGGAACATGTTGTACTTGGTGAGATCATGTTCACCTTTATTCTACATAAGGATGGTCCACCTTGTGGCTGTCATGATCACATGACCACGACAAATACTACACCCCTGAAATAATGGGACATAACCTTGTACAGCAAAGGTTATTAAAACATTTAAAATGTACTTTAAAGGTGTAAATTAATGTTAAGAAACATCCATGAAAGCGTACATATTTTATTAATATTATATAACCTCTAAGTACAGTTTTTTTTTAATTATATACTTTTTTAGATTTGAAGTTTACAATTAAGTGCAATTCTTTACAAATTTCAACAGAAACGACATACAGCATCAGTTTATGTGGCAATACACTAATTTCAAAGGCAATAGAAATAATTCTGAAATTCCAATTAAGGGTCAAAAATGTAACTTAACTTCAAAAAAACAACTTTAGAATTGTATTTAATATAAATTAAACTATAATACATTTTCATTTAACTGTAAATAACATGCAATTAAGTGTCTGAAAACATCAGTTTGCACTTTAAGTGTATTATTTCTGTAATAAGTACTATTTCTAAAGTGTACATCTGAAGGGTGAACTCAAATATTTCTTATCAAATTCTGCCAAATCAAATCGCAATTTGATATAAATCTAAATATATCTAATCGCAATAATTGTAAACTGTAGCTATAAATTATACTGTATATCAACAATTGTCTAATCTGTGTCTATTTTATACCTCCTGATGAATTAGGGAAAAGGTAATACTTATATGAAACAATTCCAAACTCCAAACTCGTAATATCTTTTTTGAGTAATAAAATTTCCCTCTGGGACAGTGCTGTATATGTGTGAAGATAACATGAGGTTCTGGAGAGTGTAACAGTATTAGACAGGCACAGACACAGCGAGAGCTGGAATGTCATCCAGACCTGCAGGGTTTTTCAGCTCCCTAAAGGCCAATTTTTCCCATACAGCACGTTAAAAAAAAAACCTATCCAAAGGAAGAGTTTACAAAAATAACTTGAGCTCTTACTGTATGTGTGTGGGCCCTGCGTGTGTATGCATGTGCGAGTGAGTGTACTATTCCATATCATCCCTCACTGATGGTCACAAATCGGCATGATAATCACATGCACAACAAGGAAGAGGAAAGTTCAACACAGTCTTTAAATCACAGGAATACACCCAGTGACTGGCATGGAAACACAACCGACCATAGTCAATATCCGACATCCAATGAATGAAACACAAGAACTTATGTACACAGGATAATGAGGGGAACACAGCTGAATGAGATGATGAAATCAAACTAGTAACTATGACAACAAACAAGCCAGGGAGAAAAGGTTTGATCACACAGGTTTAAATAAAACTTTGTTTTTAATGGGTAAAAGTCAATCTGATGAATGTATAGAATGTAGATCCAAGGAATATGTTGAACACGTATTATTGCATTGTAAGAAATATAGGGATGAGAGGATGAGATTAAATCAAAAGATAAATCAGGTAGGAAGAAAGTGGAATATTGAAGGTTTGTTAGGCACAACAGGAGATGGGGTAAAGGATGCACAGAAAGCAGTTGTACAATATTTGAAAAATATAGGAATATATAATAGGATTTAGGTAGTATCTAATTTTTTTTTTTTTTTTTTTTTTTTTTTTTTTCTAAATGATATAGTCATGATAATATTGTCTCATGTTACATACTCCTATACAGTAGGTGGCGGTATGCACCTTTATAGTCATGGTTGCAATATGCCATAAAACGAAAAGAAGAAGAAGAAGAAGCCAGGGAGAAATGGTGCAAACAAACTAGCTGAATGCTACACTGATAGAAAGCTATACTATTCAGTGAAGATTTATTGATGATAACATTACTGTATTTCCTTTCCAGTGGAATGGAAAAATGGTTTTGTGGATTTGGAGTGTCTCCAAAAATGAGCTCAGTGAAACTTTAAACATCATAGGCCCTGTTTACACCTGGTAATAAGATGCGTTTTGAAGTATTAAAACGTATTAAAACGTTTTGAGCTTGTCCACTTTCTACCATTTCCAGAGTTAGTCGAAAACGCATGCCCGGACTGCTTTCGTAGTGTAAACGCTCATGTAGTCGAATGTGTTCGAACAGCCACAGAAGACACATTATGTAAACATTATGGGAAGACTGGATTTTAAATTTGTTGGCTGAAGAGTGAAGACCCAAGTTTGGTTTGAAGATGGAAAACGTACCAAGCACCAAGTATCAACTTCGGTGTGGTCTTGCGGCTGTCAGAGCATAAACAAAAGCTGCTGCTCTCTGCATGTTTTTCCGGAGTCTCCTTTCGCGCTCATATATTGAGCTTATTTTATCCATTAGATCGGAAAAAACACACAAATTTACCCGCCCATAGACCCTCCCCTCAAAGAAATCAGGACAGAAGTGGCTGAAAGTGGACGAAAGAGACGGAATAAAACACCAGGTGTAAACGGGAATGTGTTTCCCTCGTCCATTTGCAATCTGATCGACCAAAAGGCATCTTAATACCAGGTGTAAACAGAGAAGGTATTCATTATCTTCAGAGCTTTGATTGTCCAGGTGCTAAATAAAATTCTAAAATATCAAAGCTTTGACATTATAAGTTAACAGGTGTACGTAATGAAATTCATAATACTTTAAATGGCCTTATTTAGGGGTTACCATGCAACGCAAAGGAAAGACTTGCAGCTTGTTTCAGCTGGTCAGTGTGAATTGTCAGGCGTTTGTATGTTTCTCACCTCTGGTTCTTCAGTAGTTTCTGACTCTAAATATATAGAGGTTCATTACAGAGTCTGTGCTACATTCTTCTGAGGTCTGCCCTCTCACCTTTCGCTGTTTCACACAAACCTGCATCATTCAGTCTTTATCAGACCACACAGAGGAAAGGTCTATTCCCCTAAACACTATATGGCTAAATAATCAAATAGTCAGAGAGCTAACTACTGAACTTTTAGACACATATTGTCATAAGTTTCAAAAGGAGAATACTCAGAAATTCTATCTCTCTTTTGCTCCATAAAGCAGTATGTAAAGAAACGTATGACTTTTTTTGGCTACAAAGCACCTTTAAATGTTAATATGAAACGAAAAATAACCTTATTTTCTTAATACATATTTCTGGTTACAGTACAACCATAATTTCTGGATGTATTGTGCATTAACCTTCAGTATTGGTTATTCTAAATATAAAATACCTTTAATTAGACTTTCCTTTTCAATTGTTCAAATTATGTATATTATTATATTAATTTAGATTTAGATTATATTTATTTATATTAATATTTAAATCACAAATATTACAATAAAGTAGATGTTTTACCAATGGTCAACATATTCTGTTTTGGAGGGCTCAAAGATAGACTTATTATTATCCCTGTCTGCATTGTCATGACTTTTTTTTTTTTTTTTTAAGCAGACTTCAGATACTGTATTTATTTGTGTGTCCCGTGTGGTCCCGCACTGGACCGCACCACGACCAACTGATAAATGGGGATGCTAATGAATAGCTTTGCCCAGGTCGTAGATCTATCTACATGTTGTATACATATTATAAATGTTTATACATTTTGTCTTTTTTAATGGAATGTCATGTCAGATATCCAAAAGAAAACATATGCTAGTATAAAAATCTTCGTCTTTCTAAGATATCAAATCATGTTCCCTAAATAATTTCAGTAATGTGATTCATCTTATCCACTTAACCTCTTATTTTATCAATACAATGTACTACAGAAGGCTATACCAACTCTTATTCCCAAGGGTTGGTTTTAATAGCAGAGGCACACGTTAATAAGAACAACCAACATTAAAAAAATAATAATAATAAACCAATGTATAAACATTGTTCATAACCAAAAGGGACAGTACACAAATGTACACAGAAAAGGAAATCACGTGACCCTGACAGCAGCAGCAGCAGGCGTGACGTCACGTAGCACGTCTGATCATCATCGCAGAGGTGAAGTGATCTCTGAAGACATCGAGGACGGTGAGAGCGTTAATCTTTTACATATTTGTGATTTTTTTTTTCTCTACACACTTTTAACACGTCCACTATATATAAGATATAAATGAGTGGATGAACCATTTAATTTGTGGTCGCTGGAATGAGAAGGTGATGCTTGAATCTAATCTGTCTGCCATAGCATTGGTAAATATATTAATATTTGATCTGATTGTGATTATGGTTACAATGTTATGTTATATTCGCGTGAAAGAATAAATTGATAACAGCATTTAGTTATTAGTGAATTGTAAAATCTGCGTTCCAGAGCATATTAACTTACTGTTTCATTCTTGCGTTCATTTGTTCAATTAGGAATGAATGTTTTACTTAATTTAGCTGAAAATGCGACTACATGAGTGTTTTTTCTCTAACTGGTCTATTTATAATACATTTTGGGATGATGGCAAAATTATTCACTGTAGCCTTATTAAACAAAAATGAACATCTTACATGTATTAGACGTTTCACAAGTGCCGGAATCTGTTAGTATATTATATAATGTGATTAAACTCTGATAAAAATCAGTGTTAGCAATAGATAGAGGAGCGCGTAATGGCGTCCTTCAGAGCTGAAGGACAGTGCGGTAGAGATGTGAGAGATGTTGAGGCATCAGCCAATCAGCTCGCAGAGATGCGAACGTTGTTGAGGCTCTTAGCCAATCACCTCTTAGAGATGCGAGGGGTGTTGAGTTCATCAGCCATTCAGAAAGGATGCTGAGCTTTCAGCCAATCGGCTCTTTGAGATGCGAGAGATGCTGTGCCCAGCCCAGAGATTATTTTATGAGAAGAGAAGCAGCCTCGGTTTCTGAATCATTCGAGAAAGTGTAGTGGTCATTACTTACATTGCTTTATTTCAGTCAGCTAAACAATTTGTGGATATCAAAATAAATGTAAAATGTTCAGTTAATTTTGTGAAAGCCTGCATTTGAATCTATTAAGGTAGAATTATAATAAAATAAAATTTTATTTAATATATAATATATTATATTAATATATAATTAATATAATATAATTAATTCATTATAACTGTCAATGACTGGTCAAAAGTTTGGAATAATTCATATGGATTTTTTAAAATGTTTTTGAAAGAAGTCTCTTATGCTCTCCATTGCTGCAGTTATAAAACTAATTCATTTATTCAGCATTAAATTGTTCAAAAGTGATAATAAAGACATTTATAATGTTACAAAAGATTATTTATTTATTAAATAAGTGCTGGTCATGGAGCTTTATTCATGAATATTGGGGGGGAAATGTATCACGGTTTCCACAAAAATGTTAAGCCGCAAAAAATGTTTTAAAATTGATAATAATAAGAATCATTATTAATCATTGGGCACCAATATTAATTGATCATATAAAAAAAAAAAATCTTTAGCACCAAATCAGAATATTAGAATGATTTCTGAAGGATCATGTGACACTGAAGACTGGAGTAATGATGTCTATCTATCTATCTCTCTATCTATCTATCTATCTATCTATCTATCTATCTATCTATCTATCTATCATCGCTTTCTGTATGTCTGTATCATTCATAAAATGTCCTCCTGTTCTCCTGACAGGAAGTATCCAGTGGGATTGATTTCTGATCCGTGTGTGAGTTCCTGTGGTCTACAGCATCATGGGGGAGTTGTTCCGCAGTGAGGAGATGACTCTGGCCCAGCTCTTCCTCCAGTCTGAAGCGGCCTATTGCTGTGTCAGTGAACTGGGAGAGCTGGGAATGGTCCAGTTCAGAGATGTGAGTAGAGACAGTTTGCTTTCTCTCTCTCCTCTGTCATATTTTGTCCTCTATCATATCTGTTGATAATGAGTGCAAACCTCTTTCTTTCAGCTCAACCCTGATGTGAACGTGTTTCAGAGGAAGTTTGTGAATGAAGTGAGACGTTGTGAGGAGATGGACAGGAAGCTCAGTGAGTGGATCAAAACATGGACACACATACTGTATACACCAAGAACAGTAACGGTTCTGAGAATGTTGAACTGCTGCAGAGCGTTTCTGATTGGCTAAAATGGTGGACAGTCAGGTGTGATAGAAAGAACACATATTCCTTTATGTGTGCTACGCTAAACCATCACTAACAGAACCTTTAAGATAAATACCAAAATATAAAAAAATGTAAGAAAAAATGTACATATCAAATTATAAATGTTTAGTTATACGCTGTTACATTATATGTTGTGATTTATTATTTAATATTGGGGCTAAAAGGCACACATTGTGCTTTTCACTCAATCTCATAGTGTATGACTGCAGAAAAAAAAATATTGATATCTTTTTATTGAACATTGATGGGAGAATTTAAAGGGAAGAAATCTTAAAAGTGGTTTGTTTTATGTAAAAATCATATAAATGTATGAAATGGTGAGGGGGGCCTTATACCATTCTCGCCATCTCATACATTTATGTTAAAATTTGGTAAAAGGACCCCAGTATTGATACAAATACTTTAGCTAAAGTAATATGTTTTGCATAATATCTAAATAATACTTCTTTAAAAGAACCATATTCCATATTCTGTTTATTTTGATAAATACTTATATATTATAATAATTACTTTATTCAAATAAATACTCTTGTCATGAAATGTTCATTTAAAATATTCAGATTCTTAAATATTCTAAAAGATTCTTGCACTGCTTTAATAATGAATCTATGATATGAATTAATATGAAATTATTCATATTCTATTTTTAAATATGATTGTTTCATTATCTTTATTGTGGACTCCCTACTTAATAAATTATATTAACCATCTAAATCTAACATGTCATGTCAACAATTGGAAATGTCAGCCAGCTATTTATTATCATGTTAATTATTGTACATTTTGCCCCAACAGCAGGGGTGCTTTTACTCCAAATACCATACTTTTACATATTCTTCAGTTATTGAAAAACTGTTGATTCAATTATAAACAAAAATGAAAAACAAAATGTACTGTATGTGGTTATTTTAATGATTATCATTTGCTACATAAAAAAACAAAACAAAAAAAAACACTAAATAGTAGATCATGTCCAAATTTCCACATAGTGCAACTTGGATGAAAGTGGAAAGTGGTGCAATGATTTTTTTATTCCATCTAGTGGATTAGATTAGAGGAAAATAAAATGAAACCTACCCTTAAACTCGGCACACTTTAACTTTTAGCCCTGTTTTACCCTACTTTGTATATAATTTTTTTTCGGTGGGGAAGGGGTCAGCCATAAAACGCTGCTGCTTAAGGCCTATATTGCTTATGGCAAGATCCACCACTAAACAAGACAAAAAAATTCACCCTTCACCCTTCACCCTCTGAAAAATAATAAAAGAGAAGGAATTATTAAATATTATTATACATCACTGCTGGTGTCATGTTCTGCAGGGTTTGTTGAGAAGGAGATTAAGAAAGCCAACATTCCAACTATGGACACTGGTGAGAATCCTGAAGTTCCATTCCCACGAGACATGATTGACCTTGAGGTAATTTTACTCTGTCTTGGTTATGTTAGACTTTGGGTATATATTAATATTTATATTTTCGATTTATGTTTTTATCTTAAATTTATATCTTTGATCGCCAGGCAACCTTTGAGAAGCTGGAGAATGAGCTGAAGGAGATCAACACTAATCAAGAGGCCCTGAAGAAGAACTTTCTAGAGCTGACCGAACTCAAGCATATCCTCAGACGTACCCAGCAGTTCTTTGATGAGGTATGCCTGTCCTCTCTGGCAATGTGAAAGCAATCCACTGAGAGTGACTAAAATTACTCAAGACCCTTTGAGGTGTTTGTTAACCCTTTGGTCCACTACAGTGGAAAGGGCTTTCAAATCCACTTTGAAATGTTACATCTAAACCACCTCTGACCCCAACGTATAATTCTACCGGACTCTTTTTAGATGGAGGATCCTAATCTGTTGGAAGAATCGTCATCTCTGCTGGACCCCAGTGAGGCTGGCCGAGGTGCCCCACTGCGACTGGGGTGAGTTCCAGTGCAATTTCACAATTCTTGATACCAATTTTGATACCATTGCAACAACTGATATTTTAATAACAAAACAAAAAAATGCATACAAGTATACTAGAATATTAAGCAGGGATGAGCCATTTCGGTCTACCACTGTCCAACCCTAATCAAACACACGAACAAGCTAACCAAGGTCTTCAGGATTACTAGAAAGTTACAGGCAGTTGAGTTTTTATCAGGGTTGGTTGAGGTAAACTCTGCTGGACCTCCAGAACGAAATAGCCCATCCCTGATATTAAGTATATACGTTTTATTATAATATAATTATTATATATAATAATACATTATTAATAAATTAAGCCAATAACATACTAAACAACATATGTGGTAAAGGCAGGTGGAAATACTTTACTCATAGATTAGCTTAAAAGACTCGCTCGTCAACTGCCTGAAAAAACTGTGTCTTCTATGCATCATGTTATGTTATGTGGACTTTAATTTTGATATTCTGTGCCGTTTCCGTTTGTCACTGAGTGCGTGTCAATCAGCTCCCTAGTTCAGTAGTCAGGGCACTGATCAGGGAGTCTCAATCACAAAAATGTACCAGTGCACTGAAACGTTCGCTCCCTAAAAAGTCCCACAATGCACCGTGAAAACCAGTGAGAATCGATAGTCACTATGTTTCCTTAACGGAATTTCTGAAGCGCGAAACATAAATCACATCAGCCAACTCCCTACACATAATGACACATGATCGATTTTTTTTTTTATTACAAAAAAATGTAATTATATTTCAGAATAAAGATACACCACTAGACAGTTAACGAACAAATTCTAACTAACATTTATAATGCATTTATGGCTAAAATGTTGCATGTATATGTAACAAGAAAAGTATGTATCATAATGTACTTTAAATAACATTAAAAAGTAACATTCTGCTGTTGTGATGTTGTAC
The DNA here is from genome assembly GCF_951802725.1 of Rutilus rutilus. Taxonomy (NCBI): domain Eukaryota; kingdom Metazoa; phylum Chordata; class Actinopteri; order Cypriniformes; family Leuciscidae; genus Rutilus; species Rutilus rutilus. The sequence continues at coordinate 22,720,963 of NC_140228.1, forward strand.
AATGAGGATGTTGTCATGTCACCGGAAGCTTGGGAATTGATTGAGACAAACCCCCTGTTTCTCCTAGTTTTTTTTTTAAAATTACATTTACGTAAGGGGTAATAAGGGTCATAGCACTTGCATATTGTTGTCCTACTGTTAGTTTAACTGCTTCTATTGTTCTCATTTGTAAGTCGCTTTGGATAAAAGCGTCTGCTAAATGAATAAATGTAAATGTAAATGTAGTTTCTGTTTCCTAGGTTATTGTAGCCTGACGTCGTCATACTCAGATTCTAGTCAGAATGTGAGTCTGATACTGCTCCATAGAGATTTGATTATGGGGTGTGTCTCAACCGAACCAGGAAAAAAAAACCTCTGCACTCAATTGGATAGACCTACAACCAATCAGAGCAACGGAGTAAATGACGCATGTTCTTCATTCATATTTTCAACCAACAGTGTCGCGGCTCTCTGTTCCTCTTTTAAAATGAATGCGCTGTGAATATCTTCTATAACAGACGCGATGGCGGAATCTACACATGATTTTTAATAAACAAAGTTCGGGAGGAGCACGTACAAATAATCAATCCAATATCAACTTGTCATCAAACCATACCATGTCTAACGTTACCCTATCTATCAGCATGAGGAAGCATATTCACTCTGTAAACTTACCTAACACTCCTTGACAGTTTTTCAGCATCCCTCCACCACCACCTCACTCTTGTCTTGTTCTCTCACAACCAGGAATACGGGGGAGTATGGCTACCGAGCCCACAGCCCTCTCCTCGGACAGCACGTCATATACGCATTTATTCTATCGACTTATTTGTGTGAAATCTTATAGGCTATACGCATTTATTCTATCTGACTTATTTATAAATGTGAACTCGTGAAATCTCAATTCTCCAGCAGCAGTCGTCTTTGTTGTAAACTAATTCAAATCAAGCGCTCTTTGGTGACGTGGATGATTACGTTACCATTGCTCATCTGTCCGTCATCGTATAAAGCCCGCCCTGACAATTTGATTGGTCCGAACAATTTTTGTTCGGGCATAATAGCTCCTCAACGGAGCGAGTCCAGACCGAACTTCCCGACCAAAAAATTTTGTGGGCGGGGTTCGGGCTGGCACCCAGGCTAAGGTTATTGATTATGTCCCTTAGTTTCTATGGTTACCTATGATTTGCACCTGTGTCTCGTTTAGTTTCTTTTGTTTGTTCCCTGTATATATAGCTAGCCCTTAGTTTGCACTCTGAGTTTGTTGGTTATCATCTGTTTAATGTGGTTGTTTTCTATGATTATCTTTACTCCTGCATGCTCCTACTGTAGTTGTGTTGTTGAGAAATATTGTTCTCATTTTTACAACATCTTTACAACAGCTACCCTAGTGTGACAATTTAGGTGTTTTCTGGAATTTCATCATTCCATTCATCATTCAATTATTAATCATTTTTTTGACAGCACCAATTCGCTAGAAACACTGATATTTGTATTTTAATATATTAATAATATTTAGTGTTTTACTATTTATAATGGAATTTGAGAATTTTAGGGGGGAGATTATCAGTGAATAATAATTAAATTTTCTTTCTGTTCACTGTTTTCTGTTGCTGTTTAAGAATTTGGTCACTGCAGAGTTCAAATAATTAACTTGTATTGTTTGGAATTAAGATTTCATTTTTTAGAACATATTTAAAAAAAATTATGATTATGACTGATTTTCACTGGAATTACTGTAAAAGAAAAAAAAATGGAATTGGTGCATACAGTAGGCTACCGACTCATGTAAGTACTCTTGTACAGTTGTGGGCAAGCCTTTTTGTTTATCAGAGCTTTTATCTATTCAAAGAGATCACAATTTGTGCACAATATGTCTTTCGTAATGTATTATTAGAAGATAATTCAGAATCAGAGTAAATAACAGATTTGCATTGACCTCAGTAAGTGCACTCTAAATATTCCTGTTACCCTGTAGGTTTGTGGCTGGGGTTATAAACCGTGAGAGAATCCCCACGTTTGAAAGGATGCTGTGGAGAGTCTGCCGTGGAAATGTCTTTTTACGTCAGGCAGAGATTGAGGACCCTCTTGAGGACCCCACAACAGTCAGTCTCTATTCTTATTCTGAATTATTTAGTGATTAAGTCAGTTGGGATGTCTGAATTTGACATTTTATTTACAAGTGTGATAAAATATTGATCAAGTCATGGGTCTTTGTTTGTCACAGGGTGATCAGGTGCACAAATCCGTGTTTATCATCTTCTTCCAAGGAGACCAGTTGAAGAACAGAGTGAAGAAGATCTGTGAAGGGTATGTAGCAGGGTCTTTTATGAATTATTCTTATCATTTTATCCAATGGTAATCAAACATTTTAAACTGGTCGCCAGGTTCCGTGCATCTCTGTACCCGTGCCCTGAAACCCCTCAGGAGAGGAAAGAAATGGCAGCGGGTGTCAACACCCGCATTGATGACCTCCAGATGGTATGCCACGGTCCAACTGTGGTTCTCTTTGTCTCAACTCAATTTTGTTGATTACCTTTAAATTCATGCAAAAATAGCATTAAATGCCCTAATCATACAGTGTTTGCTGTGTTCAATCATATAGGTACTGAATCAAACAGAAGACCACCGGCAGAGGGTTTTGCAGGCTGCTGCGAAAACCATACGTGTGTGGTTCATCAAAGTGAGGAAGATGAAGGCCATTTATCACACTTTGAACCTCTGTAATATCGATGTCACTCAGAAATGTTTGATCGCTGAGGTCTGGTGCCCCGTTTCTGACCTGGATTCCATTCAATTCGCTCTGCGGAGGGGAACGGTGAGTAATAGTCATTCATGATGATTTCGACCACTGAGACATGATTTATTTTAGTCATTCAATCCACAAATGAAAGCAAGAAAACAATATGCTTTGCATATTCACTTCAAGTCAAAAGCTCGGACAGCGTACATACTTTTCTTATGATATTAAAAACCTGTAAATCTACAGGCTTATGCTAAAACAAGTCATGATCATGCCATTCATGAAGTTGATTGTATTTCCATTTGTGTTATTTCATAGTTTACATCACTTTTTTACTATTATACTTAAATGTGGAAATATTGCTAATAAAGAGTGAGTAGATGTTATTGGCAGTGTACAATGAAAATGTAAGACCTCAGTAATAATACTGTCAATTTAATCACAATTTTATTCATGTAGGAACGGAGTGGCTCCACAGTTCCCTCCATCTTAAACCGAATGCAGACCAAACAGACTCCACCAACTTTCAACAAGACCAACAAGTTCACCTCAGGGTTCCAAAACATTGTGGATGCTTACGGCATCGGAACCTACCGAGAGATCAACCCAGGTAATTCTTATGCATTTATAAAGGAATTGTTAGATTTTACAAAAAAAAAACGTTATGATATTTTGGAAATAACCATACCTTTACCATTTAGTTTAGCAATCTGCAGTCCACTTTTTCTCCGGCAATTTTTTAACAGTTGTATGATTGGATTGTTTCTGTTTTGTTTCTTGCAGCGCCATACACAATCATTACATTCCCGTTCCTGTTTGCTGTCATGTTTGGGGACATGGGTCATGGCGTGCTGATGACATGTGCAGCTCTTTACCTTGTCATCAGAGAGACCCGTCTGCTTGCTCAGAAGAGTGACAATGAGGTCTCAGCTTCTCAGTAATTCTTACATTAAAGATGGATTATATCAAATTTGGAGTCGAAATCAAATATGGAGTTGTTAGTGTATGTTAATAATGATCTTTTAATGGATTTAAAATTTACATTTTTACATTCACATTTTAAAATGACAAGCCTTTCAATATATCCAGAACTAACTTTCTGTGTCAATGTATGTAACATACAATTATATAATATAACAATATATATATAGTGTAATCATAAAGCTATATTCAGAGATGCTGAATTTGTATGAATATTTATTATAAGTTATTTTGGTAACACTTTACAATAAGGTTCATTAGTTAACATTATATATGTACCTTTGTAACAAATATAACCTTTGATTTTAATAACGTATTAGTGTAAATGTTGAAATTAATATTAACTATTAATAAATCCTGAAGAAGTATTGTTCATTCTTAGTTCATGTTAACTAAGGTAGTTACTAATTAGCCATATACTAATATTATAAATCTCTTTCTTTCATCTCATGTGTGTGTGTGTGTGTGTGTGTGTGTGTGTGTGTGTGTGTGTGTGTGTGTGTGTGTGTGTGTGTGTGTGAGTAGATGTTTAACATGATATTTGCAGGTCGTTATATCGTTCTTCTGATGGGGATATTCTCAGTCTACACCGGGTTGATTTATAATGACTGCTTTTCCAAGTCCATCAACATGTTCGGCTCTGGCTGGAGTGTGCGGCCCATGTTTTTTCCTAAGGGAAACTGGACGTAAGTTTACAGCATTAAATCGGTGAAACAGTTTAAAAATTATATATTTTGAATTTAGAATGAAACTAATAACTAATCAAAAATCTGGTTCTGTCTGTACGGTGTGTGTTTGTAGATTTGAGACTCTGGATAGTAATTCAGTTCTTCAGTTAAACCCTACTGTTCCTGGCGTGTTTGGTGGCCCGTATCCTCTGGGCATTGACCCGGTATGTGCCTCATCACACAAAAACACATGCATACAATAGACACACAGATATTAAGGCTGCACAATATTAGAAAAACCTGACACTACGATATTTACTTTTTCTGCAAAATATACAATATTTCGAATCGCAATATGAAGAAATACAGGAGTGTTCACCAGGAGTGTTCATTTAAAAAGTCATATGTGGAAATAATGAATAAATCAGTGGGTGATTTTGTTTGCGAGTGCAAAATATAAACGTAAAAAGCTGGAAATTTTATTTTTTTACATGTGCATGTAACGATCAATAAATCAAATTGCACAAACGAGACCTTCTCTTCCTGTGTACTTTTACCCTGCAGTTTATCTGTAGTATTAAAAATGTCCAAAATGCAGTTTCCTAATAGCTATCTTTAAAACTCATTTGTAAAATGAAGCATTTATCTTCAACAAATCGTGTGTGAACTACAGAGATGCTGGTATAATGCTGTTCTACTAATGTTCCTCTGTTAGATCTGGAATATTGCCTCAAATAAGCTGACGTTCCTGAACTCGTTTAAGATGAAGATGTCTATAATCCTGGGTGTAATTCACATGTTGTTTGGAGTCTCGCTGTCTCTCTTCAATCACCTGTAAGTGTGTGTCCAAATGTATGTGTGTGTGTGTGTGCCAAGGCGCAATGCAAGTGTTTTTTGCTAGTTTCAGCCCGACACAGTTATCATTTTCACGTCCTGCTATATTGTTTAAATAGTAAATGCATTTGCACCCATTTGTGCACCCATGGGCGTGCTGGTCTGAAAACGAGGTGTGTGTTCAGGCGCATTGTTGGCGCGTTGCTATTTTGAGGTAACTGAAATAGACTGCACCATTGACCAACTTAAACCTGGTCTAAAGTCAATGGAGCAATATTTTTTTTGCTATTTAAAGAGCGCGTTAGTAATAAGTGCGCCTATAGGCGGGTCCACAACGCACGTACACTTTGTCCCATAGATGGTCTACTTGCGCGCTTTAACCTCGCGCACGAGCAGATCCGATTCCTCGAGAAGAATTCAGTTTTTCCGCTTGCAAATTCCCCCATGTAATAGCAATCCGTGATGGCACGAGCGCAACTGGTGTTTAAAGGGAATGGGAGATCAGACTCTGACTGTTTTTTTGCATGTTACGACCAAAACACACCCATCACTCATTAAGAGAATAGGGATAACCCTTTTAGACCATTTTTCCCGTCGTTTAACTAGCAAAAGTGGATTCGGACACGCTCTCACTTGCCCCGTGCGCTTTAGACCATGCGCTTAGAGCGTTAAAATAGGGCCACTAGAGTTTTATCTACTGCTCTAACTGCAGCTTTTTTTCCCCATGTGTCTCACAGGTACTTTAAGAAACCTCTGAACATTTTCCTGGGTTTCATCCCTGAGATTGTGTTCATGAGCAGTCTGTTCGGTTATCTGGCCCTGCTCATCTTTTACAAGTGGATTGCTTACGATGCAGCAATCTCTAAAGACGCTCCCAGTCTACTGATAGCCTTCATCAATATGTTTCTTTTCAACTACAATGACCCCACCAACAAACCTCTGTACAGAGGGCAGGTAACGCTCACATTTACACAAAACAATGGTTGTAGATAGATAGAATTGTGGTTAGAACAGGATAGAGTTCTGATTGAATGATTGGGGGATCTCTTTCTATGTGTGCATAGGCGGGGATTCAGTCTCTGTTGGTGGTGATAGCTTTGGCGTGTGTGCCATGCATGCTGGTGGTGAAGACTTTGGTCCTGCGCCGTCAGTACCTGTGGAGGAAGCACCTGGTATGTTTATTTTCTCTAACCAAAACCAGCCAAAATTCCTTTTTCTCTTTTATTTTATGTCATTAAATCAGAGGACATGATGTGCATACCTTGCCATTAGAATCGCCATTGGCTATTACATTTTTACTTGCCAGACTTTATATAAATACACGTGAATGATGAATTATTTATGTATAAATGACTTGAAATATGCTTCTCTTCACAAAATGGCACATATTTTTACAAAGATGCAATATTATTTGATATATTATTTTATTTTTTATGGTAGAAATTATGGGCTGGGAGTGATGATTAACACATCATTTGTCATTAGGTGTTTCTATAAAAACTAACAATACTACAAATAAAATACTACTACTAATTTGGTAACACTTTATTTTACAGTGTCCTTCTTACACGTTACATGTAGTTGCTATATAATAACTATAAATTCAACCAACCCTAAACCTAATCCTATAGTAAGTACATGTATTTAATTAGTATCACACAGTACTTACATGTATAATTACACTGTAACAAAGACACCTTAAAAAAGTGTCAAATATAGAGCATATATCAAGACTCTAAACTGCACTGTAAAGACTATAAACGTTCAGCTGTAGGCACATGAAAATATATCTGTACTACGCTTATTCTTAGCCTCTAACTCAATCACTGGTGAGTGATATCTAAGAATTTATTATTTATTTGCCTAGCTCAAAATGTTCTCCCATATGCAAGTGATTTGCTTGCAATGTAGAGGGTTAAGTGGAATGTTGAAAGGAATGCTTGTTATTTTCTTGTCTATGACAAATATATGAACACACAGTCCTCTGGTACTGGGGTTTGGAGTTTTATAGACTGTGAGCTTTGTGTTTCCTCAGATGTTTTTTAACAGCATGCCATGGGACAAAGCCAAGTACAACACCTTTCCTGAATTTCTTCATAGATGAATGTTTGTGTGTACATTCACTGCCGTTCAAAAGTTCGGGATTTGTACGATTTTTTAAAAGAATTATCTTCTGCTCACCAAGGCTGCATTTATTTGATACAAAATTCAGTAAAAACTGTAATATAGTGACATATTATCTATATTTTCTATGAATATATTTTAAAATCTAATTTATTCCAGGGATGCAAAGTTGAATTTCCAGCATCATTACTCCAGTCTTCAGTGTCACATGATCCTTCAGAAATCATTCTAGTATGCTGATTTGCTTGCTCAGGAAACATTTCTGGTTATTATCATTGGTGAAAACTGTTTTTTTTTTTGTTTGTTTTTTTTTCAGGATTTTTTGATGAATAGAAAGTTAAAAAGAACAGCATTTATTTAAAAAAATAATCTTTTGTAACATTGTAAATGTCTTTACTGTTGCTTTTGATTCATTTTAATGCTGAATAAACATTAATTTATTTCCAAAAAAAAAAAAATACATTTGTACTGACCCCAAAATTTTGTTACAAAATATTTCTATTTCAGAAAAATGCTATTTTTTACTTTCTATTAATCTAAGAATCCTAAAAAAAAAAAAAAAAATGTACACAACTGTTTTCAACATTGATAATAATAATAAATGTTTCTTGAGCAGCAAATCAGCATATTATAATTATTTCTGAAGGATCATGTGAGTAATGAAATATATATAAATAGAAAACAGTTATTTAAAATTGTAATAATATTTCACAATATTACTGTTTTTTTGTATCATTAATCAAATGAATGCAGCCTTGGTGAGCATAAGAGAACATTAAAAACATTTAAAAAGTCGTACGATCCCAAACTTTTGAACGACATTGTATGTCTGTTTGATAGAGTAGAATTGTGCATGCTTTTTTCATCTGTAGATAGGATCACATGAGATTGTGAAGGAAGGGTCAACTCTGGTTTGGCCCAATGGGGCACCTACCATGCTTGAAGAATTTACAGCAGGTGGAAGATTGTTTAGGATAGCTAACAAAAAGAAAACAGGTCACAGATAATTTCCATTCAAAGAACCGTTTTAGCGATGAGAGTACAGATTTTTTCAAAATGATAAAATACTTGATTATTGATGATGATATTATTATTTTAGCAAAATAGCTATATTTGTAGGATTAATGTGGAAGGATGCCCTGAACAACAAATATATTTATCTCTTTATCATAATGCACAGAGACATTTCTACAGTTTTTTAAAGTAAAGTAAAACTTAATAAGGCTTAAATTTATCCATCATTATGTTGAACTAGAATCCGTTCTTGTTCTAATGGGGGGAAATCTATTGAATTCAGCAGGATTGATATATTGTATTACATCCAAATATTGTAAATCCACCCTAAAAGTACAAAAAATACCCCAGAGATTTTAAATGTGGCAGCCAAAAGTGTGGATTTCTTGTTTTACCAGTCAACGTTTGATATAATTTATGATGTTCTGGTTTATTCTATTCCATTTCGGGCTTTTCAGTGTGAGTTAAATCTTTTCTTTTGGCCCATTTTACCCGTAAAAGAAAACCTGCTAACTAACCAACTGAAAATAAGGCGTTTTTTTCCTTCAATTCCAGCCCTTGTTTACAATTATATGTCACTTATAAATTATTATATACTAAATTAACAGTAGTTATTAAGATTGATGTGGTTTGGAATTAGTAAAATGTGCTTGGAAAAAAAACATTGACTTGCCTAATAATTATGCATGCACTATATATTTTAAAAGAATATGCTTAAAGGTTCACCCAAACCTGAAAATACTGTTATGATTTTCTCACCCTCAAGTTAATCGAAACCTGAATGAATTTCTTTCTTCTTCTGAACACAAAAGAAGATATTTTGAAGAATGTTGGTAACCAAACAGTTGATGGGCCCCATTAATTTCAATGGGGGGGCCCATCAACTGTCTGGTTACCGACATTCTTCAAAATATCTTCTTTTGTGTTCTGAAGAAGAAAGAAATTCATTCAGGTTTGAAACAACTTGAGGGTGAGTAAATGATGACAGAATTAAACTTTTTGGGTGAACTATCCCTTTAAGTGTGAACCGTATGTAATGTTTTCAGACACTTAAATGCATGTTAATTTGAATTAAAAGAACAAGGGATTCTAGTTTAAATGTATGTTAAATGCAATTAGCTGAACCTTAGGCTAACCTGCTTTTTTGAACCTTTTGTGAGGGCCGGCTGCTGTGTGATTGACAGGTATAGCTCCATCGTGTTTGGTAGGTGCCCCAAACAGCCGTACCAGACACAGCAAACACTCTGGCGGCCCATGGCATGCTGATAGCCACACAGACCTTGTTTGTATTTAGTCCCAGATGAGGGAGGCAAGACCTGCAGAGAATCTAGAAACTTTAGAGCAGACAGGCACCAGCTCACCCACCGGACTCACCCAACAGGGCACGCAGAAATTCGGTGGCGTCCGGGTCGGAAACGGGCCTACGGAGGACGAGGCGGAGATCATTGACCACGACCAGCTCTCACAGCACTCAGAGGAAGGAGATGAGGTGGGTGGAGTCTGTGATGTCAGCCAGCTCTACATTGTGTTTATTCCTTATTGCATATACGTAAAAATACAATCTAATCACAACCTAGTCACAGCTGAGAGACGTTTTGGTGGGACACAGAAAAACTTTACTAGAGTGACGTTTACTTGTGAGATGTTGTAGGTGGAATGCAGTGAGATCAAGATTAATGGAAAAGTAACTATAGTTTATAAACTACCAATTCAACTTACTATTTAATGAAAGATGGTTAAGCAATTTGTTATCCCACAGTGATTCGAGAAACTCACTCGTGTAAACAGAGGAGTAACTCCTCACGGAGACTCTGTTAGCTTGACTCATCCATTCCAAACATACCCACCACTGGAATGTGCTAAATATTTTCATTCCGTCTTAACTTTTGACCGTATGTTCTATCATGTGCTGAGCAGATTAAAAACAACAAATAATGAAAATACACTTGAATGAACGAAAAGCTGCTTTCTTGGTGTCATGATGTTTTAGATACTGTGAATAAAACCTGTCACAAACATTTCCAGGTCATATATATATGAAATTATACGCATAAAGACAATGAAGCCTGCTTTTAATGCCAGTATAATTAACCATGGTAGCAAATGTTGTAAGACCTTTCATTAATGCTGATTCAGATAAAAACATTATTGTAGTTAATTATTTTTTACTGTAATGCAGTCAAAATGACTAAATTACAGTGATGAGAATCTAATGATAATAATTTTTGAGAATAATGGGAATTAAACCAAAAGCATTACAGTTGAAATAATAAATGTGTTTAATTACTATAATTATACTTCTAATATTTCAAATATTCAAATATATTATAATGCTTAATGAAAATAAATGAAATGGCAAAAGTTAATTTGAGTGCAAGATTTTGGGGGTGTTTTATGAGAGATTAAGGGGCCGTTTACATGACAACACTTAAAAAACAACAAAAAAAACTTCTTATGCATTTTGCCATTCGTTTATGTTTTGGGGGCCTGAAAACGCAAACTTGTGAAATCTGGTTTCAAAACTATATAGTTATCATCTGTGTGTAAGCAACAAAAACGTGAATTAGAGAAACCTGTGACGTCATGCGCATAAGTATTACGTGTTCAGTCAATAGGTGCGTGGTGTTTCTTTACAAAGTGACATCGCCAACTACTGGCCTGACATGCATAATACAACGTTTTAAGTCGTTTTTGCGGATCCGCGTGAACGTGGATCGTTTTGACTCCGTTGTCATCTGAATGCGAAAAACGCAAAGAAAAAACGTTTCTGTTTTTAGTACATCGTTGTCGTGTAAACAAACCCTTAGCCTACTAGATTTTATTTGTGGGCAAGATAAAGGGCGACAACTTGTTATTTTGAACAACACATTCAAATACGTTTTTATGGATTTTTTTTTTTTTTTTTATGAATAGCCCATCTTGTTAGCAGAGGCTATTTACACTAACTTCACCCACCATTGTATGATTGAGCAAGACAAAATTACAAAAAAGAACATATGATAACAGAAGTGGTGTGGAGAGATCGGTGGTTGGCATTAGTTTTTGACGTGACTGACCTTTTTCTGAACTCATTCTTCTCCCTATTCCCATCGCAAATCAGCTTGGAGAGGTGTTTATTTTACATAAAAAAAGAAGATGTTGGAAAAATGGAAATATATATAAGTGGATATAAAATGCCTTATGGGCATTCGATAGTGGGAAATAACGGCTTTAATGGGTATTTAATTGGCCTAGAATTGAAATTGGATGCGGTGTCCACATCAACCGTGACACGTACAGCTCATTTTATCATGCTCAAAACCATGACTCCCTTTTTTGGACCTTCGAGGTTGAACTGATCAGCAAATTCAGTATGGTTAGGGGTAGGTGTGTAGGGGAGGGCTTTAGGGAGAGGGACAAGTAATAGCCAAATAAGGCAGCACTGAATATGTTGTTATTATTGCATAATGTTTTATAATATATTACAATACACTGAGTTGAAAATGGTATCTGCCTCTATTTGCAATAAGTATCAATTACATCTAACTACTATTTACATCTATCGCTATTTACACTTATTCTAAAACAGCATTTCTAAAATCTAAAATAACCTTATTTGCACTTAGTGCTAAGAAAATACTTTTTGTTGCTATGTACACTTGTCACTATGTAAATAGCAACTACTGTTATTTGCACTTAGTGACACTTAGCTGCCTTTTTTATTATTAAATGTTAGTGCCATCACTTGATGTGTGGTCTGTTTTAGACACAGTGGAACAGAAAGTTAGCCATATGGGGATTCAGTCATTTTGGAATGCACTGTAGTTTTGAAACTGTTTTGAAACAGTAATTATTTATGGCCATCGTAATTGAATCTGTCTGTAATTTATGATTATGATGAAGATTATGAGTTATGACTGAGTCTCGGGTATTATCCACACATGGCATTGATTGTTTGTGGTGTAAGATAATTGCGTAGATCCTCATCTACTGAGATGGAAAAATGAGTGCAAACACAAGGGCATGATCCTGCATGCACATATCTGAATATTTCTATAATAGCAGTCTTATCAGTATAGGTGCAGTATAGAATGCTAAACACATACATCACACACCTGTGAGTAGTGTTTCCACTTGTTTCCTAACAGATTGCAGTTTTTATTTGTCTGATCTGTAACCTTTGATCTGCCTTTCCTATCATTCTCAGTGGTATGCATTAGAATTTATCACCGTTAATTCCACAGTAATTGAATTAGAAACATTGATACTAGTCTTTCTGATTTGTTTGACTAAAATTATGTTCTCTTCTTTTCAAGCATTCGGAGGAAGAACCGGTAAGAGACATTTCTGTATTGTTACATTTGCATACAATCTTTCTCATATATCATTTATTCATAAAAAGGATATTCATTCAAACAAAATTGTAATGATTTATTCAAATGAACAGCTTCTCATAATTTTAGACGCACTTTAAATATAAAATATACTCAAAGAATTTAAGTAATTTTCTAAAAATATAAATCTCTCCAATCAAAAACGTGTCCAATCAAACGGTCAAAACATTGTTTCTGTTTAAGCAATTAAATCAAATAGACTAAAAACTGAGAAGGGTCTGCATCCCGCAGTACTACAATACACACATCCCTACAAGTTACGCTTCCCGCAAAGAATAAATTATGTAACGGATGTGGATGTCATGAAACCTAACCTCAATCAAATTCAAGTTTCATAATTTAAATTCTTTAAAAAATTGGGAAAACAAGCAAAATGATTTCCGCCATCTGTGATCTAGAGGATGTGATCGAATGCCTTATCAGTGGGTGGCGATAGTGAAGAGAGAAAAATGGTAGATGAATGGAAAGATCATTCTTGGATACACTTACCTGCTGTTTCTTAGTGAGACAGATATTTCTACACTCAATTGTTAGAATTATGTAGTCTGCTTGATATCGTGTTAATGCAAACTATGAGTCACTCAATAGCCTTGGACTTCAGGTTCCTTAGATATCCTGATAACACACCTCTGTTATAGAACAATGAGAGTGTTACGTCAGGTTTTCCATGATGGCTTTTGTGCCATTCGGCATGCTTGACAAAAGAGTCAAGTGGAAAAGGGAAACCGGCTCCTGCCAAGCCAAACTTTACAAGTAGGAATGATCAGTCCTGTGTTTTCCTTCGTGATAAACACACCTGACATCAATGTTCCCTCAATTGTATCGCTAACTTTGCAGAGTAAGACCTATTTCTATTGGACAGAAACTTTGACCAACTGAGCAGGAACATCCTGGACATATTGATGGACTCCAGCTGAAGTGCTGTCCATACGTTTAGGCTATGTTCGGATTCCAGTTTGTCATACATATTCAAACATGCATAAGTATGTATAGTATGTATATAGTATATTTCCATCCATCCTGTCTCCAAAGTCCAAACTGCTTGTCAGGGACTTGGGATAGAGGTCCATTGCAGCCTTCTACTTTTATTATGAAATAAACTTCATCAAAGACTCTTCATAGAACAGTGTTTGTGTAAATACACTGCTTATAACTTGACAAAAGAGGATCTGTGAACTTTAGACATAATGTGGAAGAAAAAAGACAGGAAACAGATCACTGACATCACAATCATCGCAGCTCTATTGTTCTCAACACTAATGACTCCATGCAGCTTAAGCAATATGAAAATATTATGATGGAAAGTGAAGATGAATTACAGAGCCAGTGTTCCTTCTAATGCTCATTTATCATTTTAGAATCTGATAACACTTCACTAGCCAAGTATGCTCACATTCGCAGAAACATTCACTTCAGTTAGGAAACTTCCAGTACTTGTAGAAGTACAAGAGCAGAATATTCAAATAATATATGCACAGAAAAACACACAAAAAAAATGTTCAGCTGTGTGCAAATGGAAGTGGGTGGATAATCAGTATTTTAATAACAAATATAGCCGTAAAATATTTCACTACGTTCCTGTAGCTCAAACAGTATAGCATGGCACTAGCAACGTAATGAGCCTGGTACCCAGGGAATGTATGAACTGATACAAAAATAGTATACTATCAGTGCAGTGTAAGTCGCTTTTTTTAAATGCATAAACATATATGTAAATGAGACCTGATAAGTTCTGAAAAGAATACTAGCTTACTTATCTCTGAGTTCTGCATACTATACACTTCATACTGCTTATTGTAAGTAGGCATTATACAACTATAAAGTAAAAAACTAAAAACTAAAAAATTCTACATATTGTTAATGTAGGAATGACTGTGAAATATTGGTATTATCTTGGAAAGATTTTTAATTACATTTTTATATAAACTTGGCAGTCGGATCCAATAATGAGTCACCTGTTGGTACTTCAGGTTTATTATTAACAATTGGGCAGTTTAAAGGCAACTTTAAAGGAATAGTTCACCCAAAAAGTTCATATTGGCCTTCTATCCACACTGAGACAGGACATTTTTGTCCTTTTTGAAAATGCTCTCTCAAGTGGATAAAACGCTGTTTTCGTGTCGTAGTGTGACCTGCTATTCACTTTCACAGTTTGTGATATATCCTCATATTATATTCCTGCAAAGATAGCAGAAAATGTACTCGCAATTGCTGTCCTGCGGCAAAACATAAGGGCAATTGAGTTTTAGACCACATAATGAGTGGCGATTGAGAAGGACCTGAATGCACCAGTAAGTGGTGAGATATTTTGCTTATAAAGGGATACTGCCAGAAGAATAGCATGAGAATTGTATTATGTCTGGTCTCTCAGTATCATCTCAGTGAGGTTTTATTACATTTTACGCATTCACGGTAAGATTATTTATTTTAAGCACCTTCCAATGTTTCAGTGTGGACGAGAAACTTTTGGAAAATGCAGACAGAGAGCATTTTAAACCGAAACAGGTTTCAAATGTATCCGGATTAATGTAGAAGTAGTCTGAAGAGACATGATGGCTTTATAGGATTAACATTGCATGTACATAGAGCATGGTAAACTAAAGCACAAAGTACAAGTTAAATAACAAAATTTTCTTTTTAGTTTTTTTTTTGGCTCCTACATTCAAAGCTCATTATTGACCCAATTCTGGTTTTCTCTTTTTGTCTGCAGTTTAACTTTGGAGATATGGCTGTTCATCAGGCCATTCACACTATAGAGTACTGCTTGGGCTGCATCTCCAACACGGCCTCGTACCTGCGGCTCTGGGCCCTTAGTTTGGCTCATGCTCGTGAGTGCACACACACACACACACACACAAATATCCACAGCATATCCACTGACTTGTTGAAATATAACTTTCTCTTTTTCTGTATATCAGAGTTATCTGAGGTTCTTTGGGGAATGGTGATGCGTATTGGGCTGTCCTCTCGGAGTGGTGGCGGATTCTTTGCCTTGTCGATCATTTTCTCCGCCTTTGCTACACTAACAGTGTGCATCTTACTCATCATGGAGGGACTGTCTGCATTCCTGCATGCTCTGCGCTTGCATTGGTGAGATACACAAACCAACACACAGGGCAGTGATTTGGGCACACACAAATGAAATACTGAATTCATTTTAAATTTAAACAATTGATCTTTAACATTTTTGTTGATTTTATGAAGACTTCACTCTAAAATACCACCTGAACTATGTCTTGTTCAGTCATGAAACTCTAGATGACACAGACTGATAGGTCCTTTACATTAGTAAACACATTATAGCCGTCATTTCACCGTCTAGGTTAACTATAGACCCGATATAGGTTACATGCCGTTTTTACGTTCTATCATGTAAGCAAAGTACACAAACAGTGATTACAAGGTGTGTTTTTTTTTTTTCATTTCTTCTCTAATTTCATTTCTTTGTTATCTAATTGATGACTAGTCTATTCTTGTGCAATGGTTTAGACGTCTATTACATTTTTCACTGACAGCCCAAATTTTGCCTAGTTTTAGCCTAGACGTTTGGGCTGTGTTTGGACGGCTATTAGACGTCTTTTAAACGCAAAATTGCTTGCTGGGTTACTACATGGCACAAGCTGCTTGGCCTTCTGCAGCCAATGACATTGCTTGCTGAACATTTAAATATTCTGGTTCAGAATAGAGTTTAGAATTGCTCAAAAACTCCCCCAGCTCCCCCTGTCTAGATCTGCCTATTCATGCAGCAGCGGCATGTCTTACATGCTCACAGCAGCATGTTTGTGTATCTATTGCCAGTAGCAAGTCCATATTTGCTTTGCAGCAGCGAGAGAAGCATGCGTACCAGATCTAGTCAAAGTCCCTTTCAAGAAAAGTCTGTTCACAAGGCGGCCATATTTGCAATGCCTCCAGGCAGCTATTCCTGGCATCTAAGACCAAGTCCGATCTACTTGAATGGAGGAATCTTGAAATCCCCAAAACTGCTTGTCGAACTCACAGTTAAATCAGCAACAAAATCTTACATGAACTGTCCCATAAATGTTATCAAATACTGTTAAAAAAAGCATATTTTTTCAGGCTGGAGCAGCCATTGCATATGCGCAGTCATAAGCGCGCATCACAGAACACAGACTGTTTCAGTAGTAACTGGAGTTTATAGCGGCAGTTGCAGTGACGCGATGACTTTATCAATCAGCGATTGGCTCTCTTATTTAGAAGGTTGGACTTATTCCACCATATTGCGCGTTGCACATTCTCCCATTCATAAGTAATATGAGAGCACCGTCTTTATATATATAAAGTCTTTTATCTAGTCCACCAAAACCAATTACATTAACATTGTCATATCCTTTAACATGCCAAATTTATCTATGTTGTCATGATTGAAATGATATTAGCAAAAAATCTATGAATGAATGGAGCGGAACAGCTAAGAGGATTAGTCTCTTCTATAACTGTTTTTTATCTATCTATCTATCTATCTATCCTCGCCACACTTTTCTGTTAATATTTGAAAGTCTAGTTTATGTCATCCTTCTAAAATGTGCAACAGAGGTAAAGAGTGTGAAGAGGAAACATATCACTGCCTCTTAAGAATAACGTTATGTCCTGATAACTGGTTTTATTTTATTATTGCAAGGCAGAACTGCCTTTCCGTTGCCCAAACATTCAGCGTAGGGTTTGTTCTAAACCCTTGACTGTAGGCATTAAACTCTTGCAATTCATTCCACTCAAGCTGCTTAAAGGGATTCTAATAAAGCAAAAATCCAGACTGCTGTGAGTGTGAATACAAGCAATTCATTCACGCAGTGATTGGGGCAGATCTGTCTGCTGCAGATATTATTTCACAGATTTAATTACAGGAATAACACATACCTAAATCTGAAGGCATTGTTTCACCCAGTGCAATATATATATATATAGTAAATATACTACATTGATCATTATCAGCAAACTGTTTCTGCAGCTAAAATATAATGTACATTTATTGTTGATACTGTAACACTAGACGACAATACACATAACACCTGGTGAAACATGAAATGGTTTTTTCAACTGTATTTCCACTGTTCCACTGTATTTCAATGGAGCAAAATTTTATATCATGACATCTGCTTGTTATTTTATCTTATATTTAATTTGTTTCATTCATTGCCTTGCGAGGTGATATATTAAAGTACGCAGCTTTCTGAATGCTATAGTCACGGTAAGAATGACTTTTAGTGAGAGTTTTAATTGTGGCATTTCAATATCATTCCCGGCCCGACCCATTTTCAAAGCTTTCCACTTCTAATGATTACACATGTATGTTGGAGGCAAATCAAGTTCTGCACTCTTGGTGCTTTTATTTGTTCCATGTGCGGAAAGATGGAAGAGTCTTTTCTCTCTTGACTTAAATATTTATCACAGCAGTGAGAAATTCCTCCACTCTTAAATGTTCCCTTCTCTTTTGTATTTTCTAACACACACAAACAGGATGAACATCTGAAATAAGGAGGCAATGTTTCCTTTCTGTTGTTATTTATTTTTTCCAATGTAAAATCATTTTCCAGTTCCATTTGATGTTTAAAAGCTTCCCCCAGTTTGTGTCTGGACATTACCTTTCTCAAAATCTCAACCTTCAGTGCAAAAATATGTTCTCTACACTGCAAATCTAAACACTCTTATCTATGAGCTGCTGATAGTGGCGGAATGTGTGATTACAGCTTTTCACTCCTTATCTTCGGATAAACCTGTAGAAATTGAAAAATGTTCCCACTATAGACAAAGTATGAGAAATAGCCCAAAACAACAATTTATCCACAGAGCTTAATGATATGAAAGTTTTAAAAAGGCAAAAATGCTTATATGAAAAGAAAGTCGATATGATCTTTGCACAGAACTTTCTGAGGATGTCAAAAGAGCGCTTTGTGCATTTGTTTTACAGTCTAACTATGAAGTATAATATTTTTTATATAGGATTTAAACTGATACTCTGTAAATCCAACAGTTGTTCTAACTAACACTTTTTAGTTTACTTTATGTCGTAACTTAATTGTAAAAATCTAGTAATCTGTACTATTCACATATTATGCCTTGGTTACTCAGAGAACACAAGTTAAGATTAATTGATTGGTTTAAGTGCCTTTTTGTCAAGTAAAAAAAGGGGTACATTTCCTCCACTTCTGCAGTTATCTTTCTCTAGTTGCATTCACTCATTTACCAAAGTCATCTTGAATGTTGAATTGTCAATACAAGTGAAAAATGTGAGAGAACATCACATAAGATGACTTCATAAATTGATGTTGATTTTCCTCAAATGTTTTTGTTTGAACTCACCATTATGGTAATTAGTGTTCCCTTTCAAAAGCTACACTTAATGCTGCACTTGATTCAGTGCTCTGGGAACACTTTTGTGTGAAATATGTGTGTAACACGTCAATGGAATTGACTTCCAACTTTTGTCTCGAACAGTGACGTCATCGGAATGGGCGCTCGCCAGAGGCTATAATTAGATGTGTCACTGGTGCATCGACAGGTCTTTTTGTCTTCAGACCATACTGTGTGTGTGTGTGTGTGTGTGTGTGTGAGATGCTAGGAGTTAGTTTTCACTAGGCAGTGCACAGAAAATTCTCTTTATCCTCTCATTCTGTCAAACAAGTGAAAAGGGAAAAAAAATTGCAATGTGCAAAGCAAACGGTGTGTATTACACCAGTATTGCTTTGTTTGTTTGGGGGAGGAGCACGCTGCCCTTGCATTGGAGAAGGTCGAGAAATATCACCTGTCCCTGTCCACAATTCGCATTGTGAATTGTGAACGGTTAAGATGCTACGCACTCGCCTTGCTTTCTTTCAAGGGCCAACACCTGCTTTGCCATCATGGGGCTCCCATATAGATCTGGCTGAGGGGCGAGAGACAGGTCCATCCCTATGGCTCGCACTCTCTCCAGATCCGGGTGTCCTCTTGCTCGACCCCGGTGCCTCTTCGGCTCAGGTGGAGGACAACAAATCTCTTGAATCCGATATGGATTATGAGTTTCCTCCGATATGCATTTGTCCCTCCGTGCGACCAAGCAAACGGTCCACGCTATTGGTCGTTCAATGGGTGCTTTGGTCAGCACGGAGAGGTATCTGTGGCTGAATAATGGCGCAAATACCTGTAAATTGACTAGCGCAAACCTTAGTAAATCACCTTGCATGATTCATTTAAATACTTTCCTCCCATAAATTTTGCGGCTGAAAGGTCAGCCACAAAAATAACCCTGTCCACGTCTTTTCAGCGCTAATTTTTCACTGCGTGTCTTCAGTAAACCCTGACAATAATTTTTTAATGCCAAAAAGAGCTGGTGCAAGCTGTTAGTAACTCTTCTTAGGTTTTAAGAAAACTATACTTTTGTTCAGCATGGACACATTCAATTGTTCAAAAGTAACAGAACTTTCTATTCATCAAAGAATTCACAGTCACAGTTTCAGAAAAATATTAAGAATCAAATGTTTTTTAAGCACCAAATCAGCAAATTAGAATTATTTCTGAATGATAATGTGACACTGAACACTGGCGTAATGAAGCTGAAAATTCAGCTTTGCCCAAACAATGTAAAATTATTTACATTTTAAAATATATTACAATACCGTTATTATAAATTAAAATGATATTTCACAATATTACTGTTTTTACTGTATTTTTAAACAAATATTTTTAAACTATGCTGCCTAAGTGAGCATAGGAGACTTTTTATGTTTTCCAAGTCTATGTGTGTTTTAGCGCTGCCAGTGTGTGTATGACTGAGAGGGCATGAGAGACATTTTGGCCACTAATAGCTGCCACAGTATAGCAGACTCCCCACCGGCTGACACATTCCGCATGGTCTTACAACCCAACCCCAATTCTCACTCTTTTACTTCAACACCCTTTCTCTTTTGAGGAAATTACCACAAACATACTTTAAATAAATAAAGATGCAAGTACAATGTTGTCAACAGGAATTCACAGGTGTTTTTTGTATTAAATGTCCTGCTCTGACACTGTGTTCTTTTGTCCTGTTCTTCCTGTCATTTAGGGTGGAGTTCCAGAACAAATTCTACACAGGACAGGGCTTCAAGTTTGTCCCGTTTTCCTTCGAGAGTATCCTGGAGGGTCGATTTGATGAATGAGCTACTACAACTCCATCAAATATCATCAATTCTCACTTCTGCATGGATCTTCTCTCACCCTGTCATCTTCAGGAGCAGTGCTGTCTGGTGAAGTGTTTGTAAAATGTGACCCCTGACCTCTAAATGCACATTTTCTGGGGTGTTTTTGAGATGTGGTGTTCTGTAAGCCTTTCTCCCAGATTTATTGCCCAACTTTCTGTAAACAGTCCCTCAAAACAGCCTATCAACTATAATGGATGTAATGGTTGGATTATATGGATATAAATCAACCAACGTGTAAAAAGTCTTATGCTCATAGTGACCGAAATTAAAATCTGTGATGAATCATGATTGGAAATCTAGATTGAACAGGTGAATTCATTATTTTGAATGATTTTACTGACTGCACTCAAAAAGAGTCACATCTAGCAGAGCATAACTGGAATAAAACGTATGTTCACTATAGAAATTTTCATGACTTCCAGATTTACAAGCTTAGCTATCACAGCTAACCATGAAAACCTGCATTTACATCTAAAACAATCAGTAAGCCTTTATGGTTAAATGACATGATGGATCTATAGATAAACACTAATGAATGTTGTGGTTTCCCTGCTGATGTAATTCTGCACGTGTTGTGTCTTTCCACAAAACACTCTGCTGTATTTGTGTTGTTTTGAAGGGGCAGATGCAATTGATGGTTTCAGGGATATCTCAAACTTGAGTCAAACTGGCTCTCAGTTGATCCCACATTGCAGCTAGTCATAAAAAAGCAACATTTAACAGAGTAAGGGTTAACATCCTGTTACTGAATTAAAGACCCCCTGTGGTGAAAATCAAGTGTGGAGTATGTGGTCATGTGGTGTTTTTAATATGCTTTAAGACAAACCATGTGCAAAGTCATAAATCAACACCATTGCTGAGTATTTTCTCCTTAAAACTCCAGTGAACCAAAGACAGTCTCGAAAATGCGAACTGAAATCGCTACCTTGTAACCAATCACGTCGATGTGCCAGTAGTCTTTTGCATATCATTAACTGTGGTCTCGAGAGAAGCCAGGTTATATATATTTTTCTGTTGATATGAAAAATCAGGCACATTTAGCAATATAGCTAAAAGCCTTTCTCCACTGACATCCTAAGTTGTTCAAAAAAATCATATTAATTACCGTTATGTGTTCGATGTTTTAGAGAGTGATACATAAAACGCATTACCATTCTGAAACATCGACTATATGAGTTGACTGAGTGGATCTCCGAGCTGGAGTGAGTGAGTGGAGGTGGGGCTAATTTGCATATTTATGGATCTGCGTATATTAAATGAAGCAAGGGTGTAGAGTTACATTCAAGCTATTTTAAGAATATTTAAAAAATAATAATCAAAAATCACAGGCAAAAAGCGTTTATATATGTAATTTTGGTGATCAAAGATGAGTTTTAAGGGATAACATTTTTGACTACAGGGGGACTTTAATAGCAATAAGTATATCACAGCCGTAGCTAGTAAAATATGTTAATGTTTGGTGGACAACTTTGTCTTGCTTAAAAGTGAAACATATCAATGTGGAAATAATATGTAAAAGATTCAATTCATTATCTATTTATTTGTTGCAGTGTTTTATTGTTTTGCTGTGGTGATGTGGCAGGTCTTTCACTTGCAGAAAAGAGTGTTTGTGCATGAATGAACATTTCAGTAAGGCTTATACAATTAAAACAGTCAAAGATGTTTGTTGTTCAGTGTGAAACCCTGTTCCTCCTAAATTCGACAATTAAATATCTGGGGACAATAAACTCATGTCAGTGTTTATTTTAGATCTAAGACTCTTTGTTCTCATCAAATACACATTTGATCGTTGGTATTAAAGTGTTAGTTCACAAAAAAAAAAAAAATGGAATGTCATCATTTACTCACCCTGTCCTTCCAAACCCGTAAGACTTTCATTCAAAAGAAGATATTTTTTTATGAAATCTGAGAGACTTCTGTTCCTCCGTTGAGAGTCCAAGCGAGTAATTCATATCAAGCGGTTTAGTCCTACATTTCTGAAGAGACTCAATCGCTTTACATGATGAATAGATTGAATTTAGACTTTTATTTACATATAAACATTGATCAGCAAACATAAAATCAACCCTACAGATTGATGCTTGATGCGCTTCTTGCTGAAGCTCAAACGTGCTGCGTAACACAAGAAATTGAACCTCATTGGTTCGTGCTGCGTAACACAACAAATTGAACATCATTGATTCTTGCTGAACTCAAACATGCTGCGTAACACAAGAGATTGAACCTCATTGGTTCTTGATGAAACTCAAACGTGCTGCGTAACATGAGAATGAACCTCATTGGTTCCTGCAGAAGCTCAAACGTTCTGCATAACACGAGAATGAACCTCATTGGTTCTTGCTGAAGCTCAAACATGCTGCGTAACATGAGAATGAACCTCATTGGTTCTTGCTGAAGCTCAAACGTGCTGCGTAACACGAGAATGAACCTCATTGGTTCTTGCTGAAATTTAAACGTGCTGCGTAACACGAGAATGAACATCATTGGTTCTTGCTGAAATTTAAACGTGCTGCGTAACACAAGAATGAACATCATTGGTTCTTGCTGAACTCAAACATGCTGCGTAACACAAGAGAATGAACCTCATTGGTTCTTGCTGAAGCTCAAACGTGCTCCATAACACAAGAGAATGAACCTCATTGGTTCTTGCTGAAGCTCAAACGTGCTCCATAACACAAGAGAATGAACCTCATTGGTTCTTGCTGAACTCAAACATGCTGCGTAACACGAGAATGAACATCATTGGTTCTTGCTGAAGCTCAAACGTGCTGCGTAACACGAGAATGAACATCATTGGTTCTTGCTGAAGCTCAAACGTGCTGCGTAACACGAGAATGAACATCATTGGTTCTTGCTGAAGCTCAAACATGCTGCGTAACACAAGAATGAACCTCATTGGTTCTTGCTGAAGCTCAAATGTGCTGCGTAACACGAGAATGAACATCATTGGTTCTTGCTGAAGCTCAAACATGCTGCGTAACACAAGAGAATGAACCTCACTGGTTCTTGCTGAACTCAAACGTGCTGCGTAACACAAGAGAATGAACCTCACTGGTTCTTGCTGAACTCAAACGTGCTGCGTAACACAAGAGAATGAACCTCATTGGTTCTTGCTGAAGCTCAAACGGACTGTGTAACACAAGAATGAACCTCATTGGTTCTTGCTGAACTCAAACATGCTGCGTAACACAAGAGAATGAACCTCACTGGTTCTTGCTGAACTCAAACGTGCTGCGTAACACAAGAGAATGAACCTCATTGGTTCTTGCTGAAGCTCAAACGGACTGTGTAACACGAGAATGAACATCATTGGTTCTTGCTGAAGCTCAAACATGCTGCGTAACACAAGAATGAACCTCATTGGTTCTTGCTGAAGCTCAAATGTGCTGCGTAACACGAGAATGAACATCATTGGTTCTTGCTGAAGCTCAAACATGCTGCGTAACACAAGAGAATGAACCTCACTGGTTCTTGCTGAACTCAAACGTGCTGCGTAACACAAGAGAATGAACCTCATTGGTTCTTGCTGAAGCTCAAACGGACTGTGTAACACAAGAGAATGAACCTCACTGGTTCTTGCTGAACTCAAACATGCTGCGTAACACAAGAGAATGAACCTCATTGGTTCTTGCTGAAGCTCAAACGTGCTGCATAACACAAGAGAATGAACCTCATTGGTTCTTGCTGAAGCTCAAACGGACTGCGTAACAGAAGAATGAACCTCATTGGTTCTTGCTGAACTCAGACATGCTGCGTAACACGAGAATGAACATCATTGGTTCTTGCTGAACTCAAACGTGCTGCGTAACACAAGAATGAACCTCATTGGTTCTTGCTGAACTCAAACATGCTGCGTAACACAAGAGAATGAACGTCATTGGTTCTTGCTGAAGCTCAAACGGACTGTAACACAAGAATGAACCTCATTGGTTCTTGCTGAACTCAAACATGCTGCGTAACACAAGAGAATGAACCTCATTGGTTCTTGCTGAAGCTCAAACGTGCTACATAACACAAGAGAATGAACCTAATTGGTTCTTGCTGAAGCTCAAACGGACTGCGTAACACACAAGAATGAACCTCATTGGTTCTTGCTGAACTCAAACGTGCTGCGTAACACAAGAGAATGAACCTCATTGATTCTTGCTGAAGCTCAAACGTGCTGCATAACACGAGAATTAACCTCATTGGTCCTTGCTGAAGCTCAAAGGTGCTGCATAACACGAGAATGACCCTCATTGGTTCTTGCTGAAGCTCAAACGGACTGTGTAACACAAGAGATTGAACCTCGTTGGTTCTTGCTGAAGCTCAAACGGACTGTGTAACACAAGAGATTGAACCTCATTGGTTCTTGCTGAAGCTCAAACGGACTGTGTAACACGAGATCGAACCTCATTTGTTCTTGCTGAATTCAAACGTGCTGCGTAACACGAGAATGAACATCATTGGTTCTTGCTGAAGCTCAAACCTGCTGCGTAACACAAGAGAATGATCCTCATTGGTTCTTGCTGAACTCAAACGTGCTGCGTAACACAAGAGAATGAACCTCATTGATTCTTGCTGAAGCTCAAACGTGCTGCATAACACGAGAATTAACCTCATTGGTCCTTGCTGAAGCTCAAAGGTGCTGCATAACACGAGAATGACCCTCATTGGTTCTTGCTGAAGCTCAAACGGACTGTGTAACACAAGAGATTGAACCTCGTTGGTTCTTGCTGAAGCTCAAACGGACTGTGTAACACAAGAGATTGAACCTCATTGGTTCTTGCTGAAGCTCAAACGGACTGTGTAACACGAGATCGAACCTCATTTGTTCTTGCTGAATTCAAACGTGCTGCGTAACACGAGAATGAACATCATTGGTTCTTGCTGAAGCTCAAACCTGCTGCGTAACACAAGAGAATGATCCTCATTGGTTCTTGCTGAACTCAAACCTGCTGCGTAACACAAGAGAATGATCCTCATTGGTTCTTGCTGAAGCTCAAAAGGACTGTGTAACACAAGAGATTGGACCTCATTGGTTCTTGCTGAAGCTCAAACTTGCTGCGTAACACAAGAATGAACCTCATTGGTTCTTGCTGAAGCTCAAACGTGCTGCGTAACACAAGAGAATGAACATCACTGGTTCTTGCTAAAGCTCAAACGTACTGCGTAACACGAGAATGAACCTCATTGGTTCTTGCTGAAGCTCAAACGTGCTGCGTAACACGAGAATGAACCTCATTGGTTCTTGCTGAAGCTCAAACGTGCTGCGTAACACGAGAATGAACCTCATTGGTTCTAGCACTTCAAGCATGCTTGAGCTTTCTGTTTACCACAACTAATGTGTTGATGAATGTTTATGTGAATAAAATGTAGCACACTTGAAGGAATAAACAAGCGTGTGATTTTGGTTGGGTTCTTTTATTCAGCCAGCGTCATTCGCAACAGCTCCGTACCACACAGTACAACATAACTCAATACTCCTCGTCTCGTTAAACCTCGCGTGAACCAACTTTCCTTTTCTCTTCTAGGTTTTCTCCGGGGGTTTTCCTCTGGCTTACTGCCACCAACTGGACACCCATCACATAGCTGTATACTACAAATTGACATGCATGTACTGAATAATTAAATAACCATTATTAATAAAATAACTGAAATGACAAAAACTATTACATGGGGTCTAGCTTTTAACTCACAATTTCTTATAACAATTATACTATTCTATCAATGTATATTCTAGATTTCCCCACATTCTCCCCTACAAAACAGAATGTAGTCCCGACATTCTCAGAATAAATTACTGGTTATCTACCCGTAGATAATTTCTTTGATAGGAGTCAGTGATACAACAGTTTTAGTACTCGTGCTATACTGTCACACGACACACAACATGTATCTCCTTTTCCATGCAGTGTGTTTGTAGCAGACATCATTGTGCACCATGATCTTCTACCACCATCGCTGTTTATCATCAGGAATCTGTACTTTCACTGAAGGAATCTAACCTTGCACCATTGAAACAATTTACTTTATGTTTTCTTCTGGAATATTACGGTAACTATTTTCTCTTTAAAACAAAAATATGAACTCAATCTTATTCTGGTCTTAATTTAACTTCTTAACATTTTAACTAGAACTAATTACTGTGATTTAATTCAGCAGTTTACCCATCTACGATACTAGGCTGACCTAGAGTATGGTAAGTAAACAATTTTTTTTGTTTTCTGTTTCTCAAAGGATATACTCTTTTGCAGGCAAGTTGTGAAGGAGTCTCCCCGTCACTCTCTTCAGGATCATCAGTTTCTACAGCATCTTCTCTGGATGATGACACATCATCTTCTCCCCGTCCTGCTCCTTGTTCATGTTCAATCTCTGGTTCTGCATCGTTCAGCATCACTGTGTCTTCTGAATGAGGTTCTGGAGGTTCTCTGACGCTCTGATTCTCCTTTTTGACTGGCACTCCAACCAGGCATTTCCAATCATCCTCACCATCTGAACTGTCACAGAATGTTTGATTTTGCTGTGTCGATGTTTTTTCAGTCTTGGCTTTTTTCTTGTTTTCTTTTTCAGGTCTTCCAGGTAAACATTCTCTCTCTGCAGGTAAGTAGTCACACGGTAACAATAGGTTCCTGTGTAGTATTCTTGTTTTCCCTTTGCCTTGTTCAGGTCGAACTTCATATACCGGACTATCCTGGTACTTCCTCTCGGTGACAACATAAACTTGTTCTTCCCAAAATGATCGAAGCTTCCCAGGTCCACCTTTTTCCTTGAAGTTCCGAACAAGTACTCTGTTCCCAGGGATCAGTTCAGCACCGTGTATTTTCTTATCGTACAAAGCTTTACCTCTTTCCTTCTCTTTGTGTGACACTCTTGAGGCTAACTTGTAAGCTTCTGTCATTCTCTTTCTCCATTCCTCAGCATAGTCATGGTAAGATGAGCTTTGGTTCTTTGCTGGTACACCGAACATGATATCAATGGGCAGTCTGGGAGTACGGCCGAACATGAGATAATAGGGAGCAAACCCTGTTGCCTCACTTTTCGTACAGTTGTATGCATTCACAACTTTTGCAAGTGACGTCTTCCAGTCGGCTTTGGCGGTTTCTGGTAAGGTCCTCAGCATTGCTAGCACAGTTCGATTAAACCGCTCAACTTGACCGTTGCCCTGCGGGTGATACGGTGTTGTGTGGGAGCCTTGCACGCCACTGTACTCTTGCAGCTTTGAAAACAGCTTGTTATCAAACTCCCTGCCTTGGTCGTGATGCAGTTTTGTCGGGAACCCAAACTTCAAAACAAAGTCCCCGAACACCTTCTCAGCCGCTGTCTTGGCGCTCTTGTTTCTGCATGCATACGCCTGTGCGAATCGTGTAAAGTGGTCCATCACAACTAAAATGTATTCATAACCTCCCTTACTCTTCTCTAGGTGCAGAAAATCAATAGAGACCAGCTCAAATGGGTAAGTGGTGGTGATGTTTACCAGAGGAGCTCGGGTCAGTTTGTTTGGACGCTTGCTTCTCAAGCAACTACAAACACGTGTGACATAGTGTTCCACTTCCTTTTGCATGTGGGGCCAATAAAACCGATCTCTGATTAAGTTCAGCACCCTTTCTGCTCCCAGGTGGCCCATGTCTTGATGCAACTCCTTATAAACGAGCTCATGGTATGTCCTAGGCAATACCAACTGATGACGAGTTGCTGTTTTCCGAAACAAGAGACCATGTTCATCCAGGTATAACTTTGCTCTTTCCCTCATCAGTCCCCGAACCACTCTACCCTGACTTCTGTTCACAGGCCGCGATTTCATTTTTAGGTATGTAACAGCTTCTCTGATTTCAGGGTCTTCCTCTTGGGCTTTTCTCAGTACCTCCTTGGGGATCTCTGCAACTGAAGTGAACAGCTCCTCCTCCTGTTCTCCCGACAAAGCAGTTTCAATTGTAAGTGGACACAACCACGGCCCTCTGTCCTGACTCTGTACTACCGCTGACTGAGATAAGCTGACCATGACTTCAGGGTGCACTTCTTCTGAACAGGTTTTCATGTACTGTTCCATATGCAGCGGCATACGCGACAAGCCATCCGCGTCCCCATTTGACTTTCCTGGGCGGTATTTGATGGTAAATCTAAAGTCAGCAAGTTCCGCTACCCATCTGTACGTTGTGGCATTTAACTTGGCTGTTGACATCACATATGTGAGAGGGTTATTGTCCGTGTACACAATGAATGATGGTGCATGATAGACATAGTCTCTGAACCGCTCACATATAGCCCACTTCATGGCCAAGAACTCCAACTTTCCTGAGTGAAGATGGTAGTTTTTCTCAGGAGGGGTTAGGGTTCTTGATCCGTACGCTATTACCACTAACTTGCCTCTTTGCCTTTGATAAAGCACCGCACCAAGGCCTTCCTGTGAAGCGTCGCAATGGAGTACAAAAGGTTCCTCCAAATCTGGATATCCCAGCACCGGTGGGTTAGATAGATAATCGATTAACTCACAGAGGGCCTTTTGATGTTCATCTGTCCACGTGACTGGATGTGATGACGCAAGCTGTCCTTGGCCATGTTTCCCTTTTCCTTTCCGCTTCATCTGTACTTTCCCTGTTGGTGTCTTTTTTTCGGCGAGCAGCAGATAAAGAGGTGCGGCCTTGCGGGAAAAGTTTTCAATGTATGACCTGTAGTACGAGAGAAATCCTAACAACTTTCTCACCTCACCAACTGTCTTAGGGGTCCTTTCTTTCAGTGCTTGGACAGGAGCAACGTCAGCCGGGTCCATCGTGTATCCATCTTTTGTCACCAGCCTCCCTAGGAATCGTACCTGATTTCGGAACACTTCACATTTTCGAGGCGTTAGTTTGACGCCATGATTTTGATAACACTGCAGCACTTTTCTAATGTCCTGAAGATGATCATCAAATGTTTTAGAATGAACTAAGTTATCATCCAAATATGGTTGACATACCTCATCACGCAATTCTCTCAGGCACTCCTCCATGCTCCTTTGGAATTCAGCAGGTGCATTTGACAATCCCAAAGGGACCCTCACCCATTCATATAGTCCCCACGGTGTAATGAACGCAGTGAGAGGTCGGCTGGATTCCTCTACAAAACCCTGGTGATAGGCTTTGCCTTGATCAAGGACTGAAAACCAGGTGTTGCCTGCCAAGCTGTCGAGCATGTCCTGTATGCGGGGAATAGGGTGTCTATCTGGAATGGATTTCTTGTTTAACTCCCGATAGTCACAGCAGAGGCGGAGAGTTCCATCTTTCTTACGCACACAGACTACTGGTGAAGAATATGGTGACTTAGATTTAGTAATCCACCCCTTATTTAACAGATCCTCCAGGTATTCTTTAACCTCTCTGCGAAGTGGCTTCGGGACGGACATGTATGTGTGCTTCACAAATGTGGTATCATGTAGGCGGATTTTTAGCTGGAGTGATGGAATACATCCTACATCGCTGTCATCACGAGCAAAAGCACCACTCTCCTCCCTTAAAAGCTGCTTCACTTTCTGCTGCTGTTCAGGTTTTAGGTGATCAACGCATACAGGAGGCTCCCATAAGTTTTCTTTTTGAACCGTTAACGTTGTATTTGCGTTTCCTGTAAATTGGCTGACTTGTTCACCGTCTTTTTGGAACATGCTTTGGGTGGTGTTTGCAACAGTCGCACATGCAACCTCTTTCTGAGCGGTCACCGGTCTCACCTCAGCAGGGTAGATGGCTTTTACTCGCTGTATATGGCCCAGAACTGCCCGTGGAGGCAGGTCAATGTCATGAGTAGTATCATTGATCACAGGAATACAGATGCGTGAACAGGTCCCTCTCTTAAGGCAAACGATGTTTTCCTCCACCCTCAATCCATCTGGCCACTTCGCACACTCATCCGGTACAAAAAGAGCATCTTGATCAGATAGCAAAGGGCCCGTTTTAATGCAACATTTGACAGCTCTAGCCTGTTGGGCAGGAATTTTTGTTTCTGACCTTCCTACTTTCACTACTCCATCACTGAACCCTTCGTCTTGGCTTCTCACTAAGTTCAGCAAAACCTCTGCTTCTTTGCAGTCACAGGACAGTGCAGTACTCATGGCTTTGGTCTTTACATTGGTAGGTCGCTCTACACCACTGTTCAACAGGTACTCAATGACATTGTAACCAATGATGGGCTCCTCTGCCACTTCATCATCACCACATACCAATACCGGTACCTCCAGTTCCAACGGTGTGGTTTTGTCTGTTCCCAGCTTGAATGTCACTTCGACCCAGCTTTCAAACGGGATCACTGTTTGATTCACTGCTCGACCGGTGAGGATTCCAGGGCCTAGGATCTCTTCAAGGCCACGTAGTGTTGTGTGTGGAAGATGTTCTTTTCGCCACTTTTCATTCATGAGACAGACTTGTGAGCCAGTATCCCATAGCGCTCTTGTTGCTACCCCATCAAAGAAACAGTTCACCATACATTTTTCTCCGATCAAATTCAATAACTGTGCATTATGTTTGGTGGACAGCTGATTAGTAGTTATGGATCTGATATGCTGCAGAGGACACTCCTTTCGCTTCGCTGCTTTCTGAACTTCCAGCTGCTTAATGCTGTCACACAGGATGTCATGTTGATGTTCTGGCCACAGTGAGGATGTGGTGTGAGTTGTTACTGCCATACTGCTAGCTGAGTGTCCTCTTTCTGTTCTTCCTGCAGGTGGTCCCCTGCACCCTCTGGAAAGATGTCCACTTTGCCCACATTTAAAGCAATGATCACACTGGTCACCTCTGCCATCATCTTGACATCCACGGCATCCTCGCTTCCTTTCTCTGGGCTGCATGGAACGGTAAGTACTCATCACTTTCCTCATTTCTCCGATCTCCTCTTTCAGCTGTTTAACGACCTCATAGAGCTCAGAGTCTTTCTTGTCCATGACTTGTGGAGTTTTCAAAGCTTTTAATTGTGTGCATGTGGACTGTTCTTTACCTCCAACAGCATGACCCATTCTCTCTTGACTTTGACGTAGTTCTACTGGAACCTCACTGACTTTAGTTTCTTTGATGTTGGCATTTTTCTTGAACTTTTGCTGTCGTTCGCACTCAAGACTTGCAGCTTCGTTCATAGCTGTGATGAGAACCTCATCTGTGATTGTAGGATCATCAAGGCAGGTTTTTAGCTGATACTTAATGTTATCGTTTGATAACCCTGTTCCTAGTGCGCGCAGGAATCTTCTCTGTATGAGATCAGAGCTGTACGGTTCTTCTCCATCTGGTTCTCGAGCAGCAGCTAAAAGTCTTTCCTTCAACTCAATGGCACGGAATAGGAAATTTTGTGGTGACTCACGGCTCTCTTGAGTGATGTTTATCAGTCGATGATACAGGTCTGTTGAGCTTTCTTCCTTATAATGGCCTTTCAGAATCGTGCGCAGCTGAGAAAGGGTTAAATCAGTCTTGATCTCCAGCATATCACGCAGGCTCATACCTGGACTCACTGCTCTTATCACCGCATCAATTATTTCAGACTGTCTGTGTCCCTTGTTCCCTCCAGCATCAATTTGGTGCATCAAGTTGTTGTATGAAAGCTTATCTTTCTGACCCCGTTCTCCAATTTGGCCATTAATCTTAAAATCACGTCGGATAGTGACTTCAGGAACTGCATGATGATGATGGGAAAACACAGGGGGACTTGACACATCAGGAACTTTCAAACTCAGTCGTTGGATTTCGTTTTTTAACACATCTGTTGACAACTCAAACTGATGCTGCAATTCTGTGTACTGTCTCTTTAAATGCGCGAGCTCCGCCGAATTTCTGTCTGCGTCACCACCGCTATCTTGTACCGCGCGGTCACGGCTTTGCGTCATCTTGCTAGAAAACTCTAACAAATCTTCCACATGTTGACGGGCTACATCGTCATCTTCCGTCCCTATAACGTTCTCTACTGATTCACTTATTAATCTGATCAGCGAGTGCCTTTTGGTTTGTCCCTCCTCCACTGACAGTTTCACATACACACACACCTCGTGCAGCTGATCGAGCCGCAGCCGGAGCAACGCAGCGCTCAGCTGATCTTGCAGTTGCTCAATGTCCATGCTCAGCGTTTTCGTAGACAACTCACTCAAAACGGCACCGCCGATCCCATCCTCGTCGCCAGTATTTTGTAGCACACTTGAAGGAATAAACAAGCGTGTGATTTTGGTTGGGTTCTTTTATTCAGCCAGCGTCATTCGCAACAGCTCCGTACCACACAGTACAACATAACTCAATACTCCTCGTCTCGTTAAACCTCGCGTGAACTAACTTTCCTTTTCTCTTCTAGGTTTTCTCCGGGGGTTTTCCTCTGGCTTACTGCCACCAACTGGACACCCATCACATAGCTGTATACTACAAATTGACATGCATGTACTGAATAATTAAATAACCATTATTAATAAAATAACTGAAATGACAAAAACTATTACATGGGGTCTAGCTTTTAACTCACAATTTCTTATAACAATTATACTATTCTATCAATGTATATTCTAGATTTCCCCACAAAAAGCCTACATTGAATCTGTTCATCATATACTGTAAAGTGTTTGTCTCTCTTCAGAAAATTTGGACTAAACCACTCGATTCATTTACGGATTCGGTTTATGGTCTCTTTATGAACTTTTTGAAAGCAAAGTGATAGTTGCGTAGCTGTAAATGGAGGGACAGAAAGCTCTCAGATTTCATTTAAAATATCTTAATTTGTGTTTTGAAGATGAATTAAAGTCTTACAGGTAAGGGACGACATGAGGGTGAGTAAATGACACAATTTTAATTTTGGGGTAAACTAACCCTTTAAAGGGTCATTTGGTGTTGTGAGACTGGTATATTATATTTGTTATAAAAAACAGATGGTAGATAAAGATCTGATTAAGTTTTAATAAATAAAAAGAAAACACGGAAAGTTCTCTTGTTTCTTGAACCTGTGGCCATGGAAGGTACAGATAGAAACGCCTCATAAGACAATGAATAACTTAATGAATGCACCAGGCTTTAGAGCTCTAGTGGCTCCAGATTTCCTTCTTATTTGTGTCCAACTTCCTGTGCATGCAGATGGAGGAAGAGAGGCAAGCATGGATGGAAAAATGAAATATTTTCTCTGTGAACCCTTTACTATTTAATTACTCTCAGTTGTGAAATTCCCTACACTGCATTCCGATTTTTGCTACTATTTTTGTCAAGCAATTTGGCAAGTAAATCTCAGAGCTCTTTTTTTTAAAGAAAATATACTTTTTTTCTTCAGTGTCAAAATGCAAGTAACCACCAATAGTAGCTACATCATAATTACTTTTAAAATAAATGGAAAGATGAGGGATTATTCTATTGTTCAAACACGTGATCCTTTTTTTTATTGTAATTTTCACCAATTTACAGGTAACTACCATTAACGTGCATTTACCATTCATTTGGCGCTCCCTGCTGGATAGTCAGGGTAGTGTTTTTTTTCTTTTCCTTAATGCAGTTTTGGCTGCTCAGAAGCCAAAGAAACCAAACTGTAAAATTTATTTTTACTCTTTTTCCAACGTGAATACTGCTATGTTTTAATCTAATCCAGTTTCTGACTAATACTGAAAGTGCTGAGACAACATGATGTTTCAATTTTTCATTCAGGCATTCTATAATTTAATTAAATTTAATTTCAGCCTGTTACAGGGTTGCATGGACAAAAATAACTTAAAAACCTGGGAAAACCAAAATTTACCTTTAAGATTACATCTGGAACAATTGCAGCTCTTTCATCGATGTTGGCTTTGTGAAGTTTTCTGTGGCCTGTTTTTGTGGAAACGTGGTGTGTGAATATTGAGCTTTGCTGTCACTTTGCTGCAGTTGTTCTGTGTTGATTGGACACAATCCTTAGTGTTTGACGGTCCCTATCATGCACTTTCGGTTTTTGCCCTCTATTCTTCTTCCTTGCTGATGAAGTCTTGCCATGCTTTGTACACAGTCATGATCATAAAGACTGGCGTTCTTAAAACACACAATTGGGTGGTTAAGGTTACAAATGCTGTTGTTAAACGGGCTCTGATGTTTTGCCCTTTTTGGATGTCTAAAAGTTGCCCATTTCACACACGGCTTATACTTAACACTGCAAACCACTTATACTGCACAGATATACAAACTTAAGAATATAAATATGAATTTGGCAACACATTATTCTGCAGCAACTAGCAATTATTTATTAGACGGTAGTGCCAATACACCAAACTGTTATATCAGGACAACCACAGACTGCAGGTTTACCCTTACCACTCAAAACCTCTAACAGCAAAAACATCATGGTTACTATTGTAACCTCCATTCCATGATGGAGGGAGCGAGATGTTGTGTCGTTGTACTGACACTAGGGACCACACTTGGGAGCCCCAAACACCTCTGATACTTTGAGAAAAGGCCAGTGAGTTTTGGCAAGTGGAATTTGCATACAACACTCCCCTAAACATATGGGCATAAAAGGAGTTGCCGTGCATCCACTCATTCATTCAAGAGCATGTCCTGGCCATTCATCGGGTTAATGCAGTTTCTGCATCAATGCCGACTTAGAACTACCCCCGTGCAGGTCTTTTAGTGGCTTGGCCTGATGGACCTGTGGATGGTTAATGGCATGCAGGGCTGAGGCAGCCTGTCTAGTGACAAGCCTTCGCTGTCAGAGACAAAGTAAACTTGCATGCCCTGGGCAGGAGTCTGGGATGATTCCACCAGGTGGCAGTGTTTTGCAGGCATAAACTCATTGCGATCGCACTCTGCACTTGTAGAACCTCTGTGTACCCCTTGGGCCTGGCTGCCCCACCGTTGAGGGTAGTGAGGGTGGAAGAGCTTGCAAAGCGGGATGGGCAGTAAAAGGTGCCTTCCACGACTTTGTCAGCTCTCATGCACTTCCGGAAAGAAAGGCACTGGGGTTGGGAATGTCTGTGAGTTGCGCTTCGAGTTTAGATACCAATCATCCAGCTGATAACGCTCAGGACAGGGTGGAGGATTCCATTCCAGCCTGGGCAAGCATGGCTGTCAACTCAGAGTCAAACTCAGACTGAGCTACCGCACCCAAAGGTGGGAGTCCAGCCAAGTCCTCAGTGTCGTAAGACATAACATAAGCCTGTCCTCCGATGCTGCAATCGATAATTCATTCTCATCTGTAGCCCCGAATGAGAAATTCGGTTCGTCATAAGATGAACCGCCTAACTCATCCAGGAACTTGACTGGGTGCAACATGACGAGGAATAAGAGGCCCGTGGGGATTGACCATGTGGAAACGCTCCCACTATTGCCCCCATATTGCCCTCAGTGCTTGCCACCACGGCCT
This sequence comes from Rutilus rutilus, assembly GCF_951802725.1. NCBI lineage: Eukaryota > Metazoa > Chordata > Actinopteri > Cypriniformes > Leuciscidae > Rutilus > Rutilus rutilus. The sequence continues at coordinate 22,757,132 of NC_140228.1, forward strand.
TATGCATAGCAGAAGGACAGGGATGAGGAGCAACTAAAGTGACTCTCTCCCTGACCTGAAAAGAGAGTGTTCTCACAATGAAAACATGAACCATCCACAAATGCTGTCTCAGCCTGGGCACGACCCAAACACGTAAGGCAGATATCATGTCCATCTGAGGACGAGAGATATCGATCGCACCCAGGAACACATCAGACGGAAAGACACTCTTCGTCTGTGCTTCCTCTTATAGGGAAAATTGCTTTTTCACTGAAGTGGTCAGGGGAGCTCTCTGCACTCATAAACCAAGGACCCCTTACGTAGAGGTGAATGGATTGAGTGCTTGCATTCACAACCACTCGTAAAAACATTTTCGGAATGAATTATTCCCACTTGAAATTATAAAAAAACCTTGTACCTTGAATGCCATCTGAGTTGTGATGGGTCTTTCAAATTCTTAAATGTAAATGTTCTACTAATCTTTGCCCACATTATTATAATCATTGAAGATGGGGGGTATGATTCATGATCTCTGGAAAGTTCTACTTAATTCAGATCACTGTCAAGATTGGACGGCAGGTCAAAGTTCACTCAAATTGGGAGTGTCTTTTGGTTTAGTTGGCACCTTACATGAATATGTTACACTTGGGTGACCCATGACTTTCTTTAAAATTTTAGATGCACAAATCCAATGTAATATATAGCCTTTAATGTTCTACATTTTATGTGCAACCCTGTTACCACATGCATTTTACAAAATGTGGAGCTAATTACAGTATGACTGAAAAACAAGAATAGACTAACCTATGATTATAGCAACACATTTTAATGACCCTCTTGACATACAATTAATCTATTTCATAAAAAAAATTTGTACAGGTCATATGGTAAATGTCGTAATTTTGCTCTAAAACAGATTCAAAAGATTCTCTGATCTATTTTTTTTTCTTTCTAGTGAGTGGAGATGAGCAGTCGGACACATGCTCTCTGGGAAGTTCTGCTAACAGTTCATTACACGACTGCGTTCACAAACAGCAGCATCCGCCCTTCGAACTGCATTTGTGTTTCGTCGCTTCTCCTACTTTTCTTAGTGATATTTAGAGCCAGTTTACCAGGAAGTGACGATTTTGTTCTCTTCAACTCAAATTTTGTGCATCTATCTATCTATAAATTACAGGAACGTCTTTCTGTCTGTCTGTCTGTGTGTGTGTGTGTGTGTCTTTTATTCGCATATCTCTCGAACCATTAGTCCGATGGACTTCAAACTTGACAGGTGTCTTGCTACGGGCACGAGTAAGTGCAGTGCCAAGTTTGATGTTGTTTGGATTAGAAATGCAAAAGATATTGGTAAATATATTGGTAAAAGAAGCACACATTGACTTTTGCAGCTGGCCACTCCCCTAGTAGCCTATGCTATTCTAAACATATCCTATTCAATGCATTCACAGTCTCTTTCACGGCCATCATTTGTAGTAGCCTATTCACAAACTGTTTGCTCAAGCATAGCCTGGTCTCAGTGCTAAGTTATTACAGAAGTTAGCCTGTAACTATGTGATGTTGAATAGGCTATGTTAAATAGTTGCCCTGCCTATTCAACAGGATAGCTCATGTAGGCTATGCAGGCTTAAATGAGGTTAACTCTCCTCTTACCGATCGTGACGGCAAATCCCCATATCCTTACTGTACACCATACCACTTTATACTGTCTACACTGCACTGTTGATACTGCTATACCTGTCTATCCTGTTCACATTGCACTTTTCTGCATATTTGCACTTCTGGTTAGACGCTATAACTGCCTTTCATTGTCTCTATAATTGTAATCTGCACAATGACAACAAAGTTGAAACTAATGTAAATCTAATCTAATCTAAACTCATGCTACCTGTACACAGATACCCAAATACGTGTCACCTAATATCACCATTATAAATTGTTTTGCAACCATGAAGTTGAGTTTTCCATATTTATTGTAGCCTATGTCATTATGTCAGAATCAATATTTGCTTTCTACCATGCACAAATAAAAATGTCACTGAACTTTTGCTGTGTAATTGTAACAATGAGCACCCAAACACACCAAACCAGCAATTACTAAAAACACACACAAAAAAAGATTTTGCACGGGCACTGCACTATCAAGTTAAATTCGCAACTTTGAATGGAAACTACCGTGGAGAGAGAACGAACAGTCAACGTTGTGCAGGTGGTGCGATATTGCTCTCCGCCAGCAGGAGGCAACAGACTCAGTCCGGCGCAGCTGCGCTGTTTCTCATCACCCGCGAGTAACGGACAGTAGCGCCGCCGCGCAGAGGGGGAATGGATCTGTGAAAGCCCACTTCATCAGCGAGTGAGTCACTGCACCACACTGACATTATTACCAGAAATTAAACGTCTTTGATAGGATTAGATGACTGCCAGGTTGCAATACAGCAATTGAAATAGTTTATTCGGTGCAGCTATCGAGTTAGCTCGTAGCTCGTAATGCCTGTGTCCGAAAACCCAGTGAGCTGCCTATACAGACAGCACGTTTGGGCGTCAGAGAAGCTGTAGGCTACAAATCCGCAGGCATTTTGGTGTGTTCCGAGTCTGTAGTATTTTGGGGCATTGTCGGTGCTATTTAGACAACTCGACACAAACTGATTTTCTTAACGCATGATGTGTGATAATTAAAGGTAATGTCTTACCCAGAAATGTTGTATATAGATGGCTCACTAGATAGTCCAAACCTCAAAAACGATTCGCTGTTAAGCTTGTGGCTGAATTGTTTCATTTCTGTCTCTGTCATAACTGCTTACAGAACAGACTTGATGTGTTTGCTTGATTATGAACTACGTGTCTTTAGTAGCCTATACACCAGCTAAATGCCCGTCCTTTACCTGAGCTTTATTAATCACATCCGAGCTGTTGCTCTTTAGTTTTTAGACCAGACTTAGTCCTGTTTTGGAGAGATTAATAAACTGTTATGCACTATACATTTAGAATTTGAACTGACATCTAACAGTTACAACTTTCCCATATCTTCTGTTATTTGGTCAACTATGCACTTTTATCAGATGATTCTGAAAATGGCCAAGTATTGTCTGATTATTTGGCTTGTCCAACACACCACTCTTATCATTAGTTAAGTTAAACTAGCGAAAGAAAAGTACTGCAGTTCTTTTAATGAAACTGTTTATGTCATGCCAGGTGTTATGACACAGCAAGATTATTATTTAATATTAGTGCACTGGCCTTTAGGACTCAATCATGAATTAAACATTCACAAGAGACCTGCTGTAATTCCATATGATTGCATCAACTGGTTTCACATTTTGGATGGGTACTCATGTTACTGTCTGAGGCTGCTGGATGTCTGGGTTTAAAGAACGACCTGTGTTGTTGCCTTCCTTTGATGCAATACTATGAGACTAAACAGTAAACACAACTATAAATGGATATTTTTTTTTCTTCGTATTACTGTTTAAAATGTTGTACAAAGTGCATGTTAATGATTGATAAATACCAAGGTCAGTACCCTGTTTGCCGTGCAGGCCATTTGTGCCATATAACAGCTTTCATTAGCATTGTCTCAACTTTTATTTTATTATAATTTTTTGTTACTAAGGACATCAGTGTTACTTGTAAGCATGTCTTTAGATGAGAGTCTGGCTTGTGTCGCTTGCTAGCAGGATCTTTAAAAATGACACTTGATGGTTTAGGCTATTAGGATAAATATATTAATTGACCATGTGGGAAGGTTCAATATTGGATAATCCAGTGAATTAAATGTTTTACAAAAGAATGATACTTCATCTCATTTCATTATTTTCTCTTTTTACTTGACCTTGATGGTTGAAATAACAAGTTTAAAATCCGATTATTTGTAATGAATGATGAATCCCGGTCAAATTTTAGGTTAGGGTCCAATTCTCATTATAATCTCATTATAACTAAATGTCCAGGTTGTTTGTTCGCATTACTAAATGTTTCAACATTGCTCTCACATATAGGCTACATTATTTTTAAGAAATCAATTATTTTCATTTCATACCTTTAATTCATGCAAATCGTCAAGGTCACATTAAATTGATCAGAAGTGAAGACATTTATAGTGCTTCAGAAGATTTCTATTTCAAATAAATGCTGTTCTGTTAAACTTTATAATCATCAAAGAATCCCGCTTTCAGCTCTGACAATAAGATGAAGACTGGAGTAATGGCTGCTGAACAACATTCAGCCTACATTTTAAAATTTATTAAGTTAATGTTTAAAATGAATATTTATTTTAGAAAAAAATTTTCCACAATATTTTTGATAAAAGAAATTCAGAGCATTCTTTCAAAAACATAAAAAGATCTTATTGACCCCTGACTTTGACACCATATATGTCCAAACCACCTGATGTTAATCACATGTTAAACCCTAAGTTCGTAACTCCTAATGCTTGTCTTTCAGGGGCCTGATAATGGCCAGCCGAGGAGGCTAGCGTTACCATGGGCAGCGTCACTCTGCGCTACTTTTGCTATGGTTGCCTCTTCACCTCCGTGACCTGGTCGATTCTTCTCTTCCTGTATTTCAACCTCAGCCAGGAAAGCAGCTTGTCTTTCAGAAATGTGCCCGTCCAGGGGCAGCGCCGTTTCCAACCTCGTTTCACCCGTGGCCCAGCGGTCCAGCATAGAGATGGCAGTCACGTGCGCAAAGGCCATGCAATGGAGGCTGTCAAACCGGACCTCTCTCCAGAGCTGGGTTAGTGGATGTTTCAAGTATAAAAATAATATACAACAGCCACAGCAAATGAACATGTAGGCTATTTAATGAAGTCTGGGTAATATTTAACTTTACCTTTAGTTTTGGTCCTGGTTTTTAAGGATGAGGGCATGTCATACAACTTGTACCAAGAGTAAGATGAATTTGTGCCTAATAGAGTTTGATTGGACGCATAGCCTTGACTTTGACACAGACAACATAAGATGTGGACAGAGTTTTCTTCTTTATGAGCTGTTTGTCAGCTATCCTATTTTTTGGGTTGCGACTGGTGTTAATTTCGTTAACGAAAACTATGACAAAATGAACAATTTTCAACAACAAATCATCAACAAGCTTTTTTTTCTATGACAATGACGTGATGACAACAGCGTCATTAAACGATAACTGACTATATCAGCATGGAATATCGTTGATGAAAAAGACGAGACTAAAATGTAACTTAAAAATAAAAAAATCTTTAATGAAAATTTTTGTTGGAAAAAAGGCCTCTGCTATGAGCGTTCATGCTTGCGGTTGCCAGATGTCAAGAGTTTAAATTCCCCAATCAGAGCTTTTCTGTTAAGGATACATTTTCTACCTGGTGTTTTACTTAATCTGGCAAAATAAACACTATTTGCGACGCACTGGTCCAAAGCTTTACGGCCAGCATTACTGTCAGTGGCTATGTTTACATGCAACCAAATAATCCATTAGTAATTGGATTGACGGCTCAATCGGCCTGAAAAGCCTTCATGTAAACACCTTAATCAATCCAATTGAGCTCGATCGTATTGAAAGGGGTCATTTATTCCTTTTCTAATCCGGTCGAGAGAACATAACACTTGATCAAATTGAAAACCGAAACTAGAAAGGACTGTGCATGTGCAATGACGTAGAAATGGGGTAATGACGTATGACGAGCGAAACGAGCTGTTGTTGTTGTTAAAATAACTTTACTTCAGTCCTCACTTCATACTCTCCACAGACACTTTATTTTGGGCGCAGAAAGGGCCGTTATAAGGGCTTATATAAATATAAGCAGCACAGCATAACGCTTCATGTGCTCGTCGTCTCCTAATCAGAAGGAAATATTAATCCCGGGAATAGATAAATATTAAGTCTGCTCTTGGGAGAATAGTATGCACAAACAGCGGGAAACTCTGTATATTCGTGAAGTGTGCGCATGTCAAAAAAATGTATTCTGATTAGAAGCTTGTGACATATCACTTTATTTATCGTTCACTACGTTAACTACGTGTAAAATATGTTCAGAGTCATCAATCGGAATGAATTACAATTCCGAATGAAACAAAAAGTGTGCACGTAAATGTAGCCAGTGAGCGAGAAAGAGAGCCAGTGCTGCTCATTTACGGTTTTGAACTCTACCAGAGTGTCAAGCTGACGTCTCACCATGTGCTTTCTAGAATAAATTGTGTTGACAGTTTATTTCAGTTAATTAGAAAAGTCTGCATGGCTGCTTATAAAAGATGGAATGGCTTGAAAAAGGTTTCCTCAATAACATGAAAATTTGACACCTATTACTTTTGTTTTTAGTAAATTGACTACAATTGGCTATTCACTGCAGAAGTCGCTGGGTGAAATTTTACTGCCAGATAAATGGTAAGCCTATGTAGGTATGAGCCAGTGAGAACAGATTTTGTTGCCATGACAACACATTTTCTACTGTTATGAAGTTGAATCGATCCACCACTGTGGACTCCACTAAATCCTCTGAAAAAGCAGCTTTCTCTTAATGAGCAGCCACTGAGTATTAAGTTATTGTTTTTTACATTAGTGTTTTGCGTTTTGGTCAGATGTGTCAGAAGACTCTTTTCTTCTCTTATTACGGGGCACCAGCCAAGAATTTCACCTTGACAATAAAGAGCAATCAAAGATTGTTGAACAAATAAAGAGTCTCTTACTGTATTATCAACACAAAGAAGACACAAATGTAATAAAATAAATTTTATTAACAAAAAGATAAACAAGAGTCATCAACACAACTACTAAATGAATACCATGAATGATAAAGGAATAAAGTGCATAAAATACAAGTGATTAAGTTTGGTGTTGCTATGGCAGAGTTACGTTATCTTATGGAAAGATAAACTGTTGTTTCTCTGAAACTAATGAGGTGAAGAAACTCATTATACATCAAACAAACAAATAAATGGATGATTACTTGTTATTAATTGTCATCAGTTACATAACATCTAATGTAAATTTGGAAATCATATACTGTCTGATAATATACAACAATGCCAAGTTCTCTGGAAAGAGGGTTGGTTAAATAATACTGTAATAAAGTGCGCGCTCTCATTTTCATTTCTCCCGTGATCACTGATCAGTACCGTTAGGCTTATCGTTTCAGAGACTGTAAGCTGGATCATGAACAGTTGGTACAGATCCTTCCTCGAGTGACAATGAGAGTAAATGACAACTGCTATGTTCATTCTTACATCTTATAACAAAACACCTCAATCACTTAGGAGACATTCTTGTCTACAGCTGCTCCGGCATGGAAACAATGTTGGACTGTGTACAGCTCACTCAGGGCGGGTCTATGCTAATACGGCAGTGTCCGTCAACAGTCGTGGGAGGGGCTTGTGCAAAAGTACGTCACATTACCCAGAATCTGAGAACAGGTTGTTCTGAGACAGTGCTTATGCTTTATGGGGATTTTAAAAAAACTGTCATTTAATTATTATTTTTTTATCATTGTTAGGGTGGTTGTGTACACACACTGCCAACACACATTTATGTTCAAACACCATGTAAAAGTGAATTTTGCATAATAGGAGCCCTTTAAGCTTTGATTTGAAAATGGAGAATGATGGCACAGATTGGATCGATAACGGTAGGCTATTCCAGAGTTTAGGGCCTGCTATCGCAAAAGCTCGGTTCCTACAACAGGTTTACATTCATCAAAGGTCAATAAACATTTTAATTATCTCATAATATACATCTAAATCTCTCCTTTCCGCGAGCCTACTCTGCTCTGATTGGCCAGATGGCCCAGTCTGTTGTGATTGGTCTACCACTCAAAGCGCGTGTCGGAAACAAAATGCTCATTACCATAAACTTCAGCTCCGTCCGGTGGCTTCCTAAAGCTCAGTGATTGTACAAACTGTATAGACAGTAACAATGACGTCGATTTTACCATATCAATTTCAGTGCGAGTCTGATGATGAAACATTGGAAAAACTAGATATTCAACCTGACCCCGACGTGAGCAAGACATTTCTCAGTGATACGCTAGTCAGTTTGAGGTACATTGTGAGATGTTGCAGCTAATTCCTCACAAGCAATAACAAGTGTATGTCCATCAACACACCGATGTGTATATTTTGAATTTATTGCGGTGCACATGCGGGAACTGTATCAATAACAGCGCATACGTTAGCCAAGCTCTAATGTGAATGACGGATATTAACATAAACGTTTGTAAAAACAAATCTTGCTCCATCCTTTATCTTTACTTAAAGTATTAGAAAGACAGACAATCTACATTAATAGACAGTTTTAGGCAATAGTGGCCCACAGCTGTTAGAAAAGTATGTAAGACCGTAATAAGGTGAGTTTGCTGGTTAGCTGGAGACCTACACAATATAAAACACACAAAAAAATGTATTTTGAACACCAGGTAGAAAATATACACATCAGTAATTATTCATACTTACAGGTTGTGATTCTGAGGAGCAAGCTGGTCCAAATAAACTGGGTACTGACCCATCTTTCAAGAGCAAGCATTTTGCGAATCCCGCATTGAACTGCTTCTCAAAACTGAGATTTGAGAAGCAGTCGTCAGTAAAGTGATGTTTGAGGGCTGGTCAAGTTGTTCGCGGGCGGACAACGTACAACATAAGGCGGGCATTGTGCAAATGTCTTTTCTAGTGATGTAGAACCGTCACGCAGTAGGATTCGAAATACAGATGACTTGTATATGCGGTTCTTTACCATATATGCGGTAAAGTAGTTTTTTTTGGGGGGGAGACAATAACTTTATCGTGCACTTTCGACTTTAAAACTTTGCAGAAAGTTTACATTCACACACAGCTATATTACACTGCAGGAAATATTCGAAAACAATAATAGGGGCTCTTAAAGGTTTCCAAACATAGTTATGAATAGATTTGGATGGATTCTTGTTGCCTTTCTTTGTTTCGGCCACTTCTGCTGCATCCAAATGGTTCAAAGGAATTTTTCTGCCGGTCCAGGTCTAAATCTTAGGAATTAGTCTCAAAATGGGTGAAGGGAAGACTTCACCCAGAAGCTTTGACTTTGAGAAGACAATGAGAAGAGAAGTCCTGTCCTGTCCTTCCCGGGCTTGGTAATAGCCAAGGTAAAGCCCTATTCGGACGGGATTAACTTTACAAGGGTAGATGGAGAAATGTAATTTTACCACAGGACGTCTGTAATGTTAATGGCCAATTCGCACGGGATAAGATATCTCAGTAAAACTAGCAGAAGTGGGAGGGGTAACTCGATTTGCGCATCGCCGTCACCCTCCTGTCGCCATGTGTGTATTACGTTGCTTCCTGATATCACGTGTGCAAACACATATAACCTATATTTATTTATAGAAAACAGTTATGTCCGGTCGAACGATGTATTAATTAACTTCATATTGGATTATGTTGGCAATAGGCACTTACCTAATGCTAAAAGATGTTTCGTGCCTCTAACAAGTGCTTTCAATCTTATTTTTGATCTGAATGATATGTGTGAAAACATTTGAGTTTTGCCACAGACTTGTTTCACCGCCTAGAACGCAACTGAATTCTTTTTCAAGCGTCTCCATACTTGAAAACCCGCGGGAAACTACTTTTAAACAGGGAATGACAGAATATTTATGTACATATTTACAGCGGGTCTATTCGCATGGGATTAGTATTACCTGAGGTCATTTTTCCGGACCTTTTTACAGAAGGTAAAAGTCGCCGTAATCTTTACTGACATTGTCCGTAATGATTACTGAGATGGCACATTCGGACGGGACTAAAATCACAGAGAAGCTTTGGTAATTATTACTTTACCCGACCTCTCCATGTTAAACTAGTCCCGTCCGAATAGGGCTTAAGAGTTGTCTGTCAGTTGTCCTATTATCTTTATCTGATGGTGTTGGACAATTGTTTGTGCTAGTCCACCAAAATCCAATCAATGTGCCGGAATGTGCTGTTTATTACATGTTATGATCTCTGATTTCAGGAATGATTTTTAACAAGCAGGATCAAGAGGTACGAGATATGGGATATCATAAGCACGCCTTCAATGTACTCATCAGTAACCGCCTCGGACACCACAGAAACGTCCCTGACACTAGGAATGACAAGTACGAGCATCTTTCTGTGTACTAACCACTTGCTTAATCATTATCTCTCTTGAATCATTCACTAGAAGTCACCATGAAATCAGAATTGAAGTTTCTTAATTTTTATAGCATATTGCAGTGTTTATTATATATTATTCATCCTCAAGTCATTTTTTTTCTAAAGTCATGTGCCCTCATTACCATTTAAACATTAACTTCCACTCCCCTTCTTTTCTGATGATGTGTGAGCCGGCACGAGGGCTGAGCAATAATCCCACCTTTCCAGCAACCTGTCTCTCACAAGAGAAAGCAGTTAACAAATGACAACAATCCAATTAATGGACAAAATCAAGTCCCACTCTGAATTTTTGACTAGTTTGAGAAGCCCTTTCACTCGGATATGTCACAGTAGGGAAGAAATACGATCTTAATTTACATTTCATGCTGACTTTTTAACTTGCTATAAACCTAAAACTTTAAAATAATTGAGTTAAAGTTCAGTTAAGGGAATAGTTCACCCAAAAGTTAAAAAAGCAATTATTTATTCACCCTTCATGTTGTTCTCTTTGAACACAAACTGACTATTCATAGAATATTCACTCAACCTTTTAAACAACATATGTATTGACCATGTGAAAACATAATTATTTTCCAAGTCATACAATAGCTTTGTGAGGGAAATGGACCAAAATTTAAGTTATCCACTGAAAAGATGTATCTTTGAAATGTCATTAGGCATTGTTACTCACAGTTGTTTACATACACAAAATGGAAATTTGAGGGCACAATTTTTTTTAGTTGATGACTTACATTTTGTATGAAGTTTGACAGATTTGGTCACTTTGATCTGATTGTATGAAAAAGAGTCATGCAAATAAAAATATACTTCAAAAAGAATCCATTTGAGTTTCACAGAAGAAGAAGAAAATACTGTAGGTTTAGAACGATAGTGAGTAAATAATTACAGAATTTAAATGTTTGGGTGAACCATTGCTTATGGAACATTTTATGAGGTCAAGGTGCACATAAGGTTTGTAAGAAAACATGCCATGTTGTGTAAATGGAGGTCAAGGAGTGTGCTTTTTGGCATGATTCTGCTGTAAATCATCACTGTTCCCAACAGGTGCAGAGACAGGATCTATCCCGTGGCTTTGCCTGCGGCCAGCATAGTGATCTGTTTCTTCAATGAGGCATTATCTGCCCTCCTGAGGACTGTTCACAGTGTGCTGGATCGCACACCAAACTACCTGCTCCATGAGATCGTACTGGTGGACGACCACAGTGAACTGGGCAAGCTGCCTTACTTCTCTAAACATGTTTAGTCTTCTTTAATCTTGTTTTGGTCCACTGAAGCAAGATAATGATTGACATACTAATTCTGTCCTGAACCATAGTGAGCTACCTTGCTGTCAAGAGACTCAACTAGCTCTATTGATCTCCTCACACAAGAGACTAGGACTCATTGACGTTTAAATGTTGCAAAGCTAAAAACTTGATTGGATAATAAGCGTAAATAAGCGTAAAAAAAGCCACATATTCTCGTTCTAAGAATCAATATTCTAGTTAGATTTTTCATATGAATATTGTATTGAGAAAAATAATGAACTACTGTAGGAGTATAGCAGTAGGCCAGTACTCAATTAACTGTCCAAGAAAAGAGTATAACTGTGTAAAGCACTGGAGAGAAACAACTGAGTAAAATAACTTAATATATCACCGTTTGAATGCACTTTAAACATGACCAATCACAATATTGGCATATTATGAACCAGATATTAGGTCTGCGACTCTGCGTGCATGTGAACTGAATCATTTGGTCAACAAATCCTCTTCTAGACATGTTATACTGTCTAAAACCCGTCAAAATTCTATAATTAGTCTTACGACAAGTGGAAATCCATGAGACGAGCTTTCAGATCTCTTGGATTTAACCATTCAAATATTTGATAGAAGACAGAGTGTTTGAACGAAGGGTAAGAAATGGAGTAACTCTGAGCTGGCTGTCTTACTCATCAGTTGTCACTGTATGTCTGACAGATGATCTTAAGGAAGATTTGGATTCTTACATTCAGCAGCACCTGCAGAAGAATGTGAAGCTGGTTCGTAATGAGCGAAGGGAGGGGCTGATCCGTGGGAGGATGATTGGGGCATCTCATGCTACAGGTTAGACTTTAAACCCCCATTCATTTACCCTAGGTTTAGTCCATAAACTATTTTTTTTGCATTGTAGGCTGTTCACACACTGCACCAGAGGTGTCCAATCCTGCTCCAGGAGGTCCAACGTCCAGCTGAGTTTAACTCCAACACACCTTCCTGGAAGATTTTAGTACTCCTTGATTAGCTGTTTCAGGTGGACGTTAGCCCTCCAGGAGCAGGATTGGGCACCCCTGTATTACCCCTTTAATACACTCAACTCACAACCATTCAAACTGAATATTTGTTTTCCTGTGAATTATTAAATGGTTACAAAATGCAACCTAGGGTCTTTTTGTTAATCTACCCGAGGCAAACTTTCGTTTAAAAGCATAATTAGAATGGAAATGCCACTTTTAAGTTTGACCGTATTTTCATTTTTGGTCAAATTGCCTTTTGAATGGGAGTGCTTGGGGCACTTCTATGATAGCATCAAAAATGTCTATTTTTAAAACACTAAGAAGGCTCGACACAACATGAAACTTTGCTCGAAGTATCACCAGGGGCTCTACACATGAACTCGAGCATTGAGGACATTGTTTGTGTACACAGTGTTTACTAAAAAGAAAGATTTTGAACAACTCACTGTAGCTGTGTCCGCCGGCATTTTGACAGTCACATTCACGGATAATTTGTTGTTTTGTTGTTAGTGAAAATCAATATTGACCTTGTATTTGAAAAGGATGCTCATATAAGAAGCAATACTAAAATTCAGAGTCGGTTCATTCACTTTCGGAGATCGACTATTTTTGACTGTCAAAATGCCGGCGGACACAGTTACAGTGAATTGTTCAAAATCTTTCTTTTTAGTAAACACTGTGTAGACAAACAATGTCCTCAATGCTCGAGTTCATGTGTAGAGCCCCTGGTGATACTTCGAGCAAAGTTTCATGTTGTGTCGAGCCTTCTTAGTGTAAATAGACATTTATGATGCTATCATAGTAGTGCCCCAAGCACTCCCATTCAAAAGGCAATTTGACCGAAAACAAAAATACGGTCAAACTTAAAAGTGGCGTTTCCATTCTAATTATGCTTTTAAACGAAAGTTTGCTTCGGGTAGATTAACAAAAAGAGCCTAGGTTGCATTTTGGCGAGAGTTACCCTTTAAAGCTGTAGTTCTCTTTTCAATCCTTCCGTAAGGCTGTCTTCATCTGTCTATCTTTCAGGTGAGGTGTTGGTGTTTCTGGACAGTCACTGTGAGGTGAATGAGGCATGGCTCCAGCCTCTGCTCACACCCATTAAAGAGAACAGAAAGACTGTGGTGTGTCCTGTCATTGACATCATCAGCGCAGACACACTAGTATACAGTCCCTCTCCTATCGTGCGAGGGGGATTCAACTGGGGCTTGCACTTTAAATGGGACCCAGTACCCATGTCTGAACTCAACAGCCCTGATGGAGCCATCAGGTATTACCAGTGTGTTACATTATGCTGGAATGCAAACTCGCATGCTCGCCTTTTGGAATATTTTATAAAATCAAATAAATACAGTAGTCAACATTTGAAGTGGATCAAAACCTTTCATCAAAGTTTTACATGAATTTTGAACAATACCCGTTCTTGTCTTAGGACAGCTTTGATAAACTTTTTTTGATCCACTTTAAATGTTGACTACTGTATTTTATAATACCAAATAAAAAGAGAAAATAGCCAAATGAGATGAAGTAATAATAATATAGTTTTATTTGTATGAAAATTGTATTAATAGTTTTATTAGTATTATTTGTAATAATTATTTGTATAATTGGGATTTTTGTGACGTAAAATACTTTGACATATATGTAATTATGGTCACGCTGCGAACCCCTGTGTAATACTGCATGTCCTGTCCCTGAAGCAGCTGTTATGGATTGGGATGAGGCCTAACACTTTAACCTTCACAGACTGTCCTGTTTAAAATCAATCTCCCCAGACAGAGTTTGAACTATAGAGTTGTCTGTGTTACTCTAAGCCCTTTTTCCACTTACATTCACATTTACCAGTCAAATGTTTGGACACATCTACTCATTCTTTTTTTTTTATTACTATTTTGCGAATTCTAGAATAATAGAGAAGTCAAATTAAAGTATTGGAAAATATGTAGCGACCAAAATATATAAATCAAAAAAGTTTAGTTTTGTAAAAAATAAACTTGTACATATGTAAAATGTATATTTGTCTAACATATGTCTTTAGATCAAAAGAGGTCATGTGAAACAAATGCAGTTTAGTTTGTCCACACATTTGCTGGTAGTGCACAGAAGCCCACTGTGGTACACTGAGATTTGACTCCAGTCATGTTTCTGCAGGTCTCCCACAATGGCAGGTGGACTGTTCGCCATGGACAGGAATTATTTTTATGAGCTTGGCCAGTATGACCGTGGCATGGACATATGGGGTGGAGAGAACTTGGAAATCTCTTTTCGGGTAAATTGTTTGTGTATACTTTAAGACCAATTTTTTTTTTTTTTTTTTTTTTTTTTACAAACCCATGTGGGCTTACGATGGAACTGCAGGAGTTGATGAAAAGCTAATAATTAAATTTAATGTAATAATAATATAAAAAAAAATTAGGCTGCACAATAAACGGAAATGGCGATACATCAAATCAAAGGCTGCAATTTAAATAGGGAAGTATATAGTCTGCTCCACTGTGTGTTTCAGAGTGAAGAGCGGCACTGTGTAACTTTTGATAGTGTTTTCTCAAAGCAGTTCGTTCACAGTAAATCGTTTAACATGCATTTGGGAACGCAATGTGCAATAGGTTCACTTTATTTACTTTAACCTAATTTACAACATTTTTGTTGACGTAAGTTTACAAGTTTAAGATTTTAATACATACATATTTGTATTATAACTTGTACATTTAGTTGGTTCTTGTAAAAAGTGAACCTATACAGTTGTAATAAAAATTATTCAACCCCCATTGCAAATCAGGTTTATTGGCAAAATGTAGACTTTCAGCTGTTTGCAATGAACAAATGTTTCAAGTAGTTTCCCTAAATTCAACTCAAAATGCAACTTTCAATGACTTCTGCAGTCTCAAAATTCTCAAGCACACCTGATGCAACAAATTAAGGGCTGCATTAGTTGCACCAGGTGTGCTTGAGCTAGAACACATGAAATATCTAAACTGGCTAGGTTTATTGAGTGTCACGTTTGACTGCATGTTAGAAATATGGCTAAGTCAAAAGAATGTTCCAAAAAGTTAAGAGAAGATATCATCGCCCTTCACAAACAAGGAACAGGATACAAAAAGATAGTGAAGGCACGAAATGTTCCTAGAGAAACCGTTAGAAGCATAGTTCGCAAGTTCAAAGTTAAAGGAACAGCGGTTACACTACCTGGACGGAGCAGATAAAGGAAGCTATCAATGGAAGCTATCAATGGCTGCAGTCAGATTTCTGAGAAGGCAGGTTGAAAAAAACCCTAGTGATTGCAAAAGAGCTGCAGCAAGACTTGGTGGCAACAGACACTGAGGTTTCAGTTTGCACAATAAGGCGCACTAAACTCATGCCAAGACATACACCATTAATGTCAAGTCAAGTCACATTTATTTATATAGCGCTTTTTACAATACAGATTGTTTCAAAGCAGCTTTACAGAGATAACAGGAAAATAATGAAGAAAAGTTTGTTTCCAGAAGAAAATAGCATCACAGTCCAGTTTAAGTAAGTTCAGTGATGTTTCATTTTTGTTTAAAAAAAAAAGTTATTCATTTAGGATATATATACTGTATATATAGCCGCTCGGGTACTTCAGGGATTGCGTTGTGGTTGTGTCTAGGTGCAGGTCCTCCATCTGATCTGGATACGGCCTGGATCCTGCTGATTACAGTAAACCTCGGAATAAGCAGAAAGACTAACATTAGCGTAGATGCCATTCTTCTTATGATTAAACGGGTACATCGGGTGCTATAGGAAGTATAATGTATAATGACCCTAAAGTACAAGAAAAGTCAGCTCCAATTTGCTCAAAATTATGTAAATAAGCCACAGAGTTTTTAGTATTCTGTTCTGTGGAGCGATTAAACAAAATTTGAACTTTTCTGCCCTGTGGATCAGCGGTATGTCTGGAGGAAGAAGAAAGAAGCATATGCTGAAAAGAACATTCTGTCTGCAGTTAAGCATGGTGGGGCTCGGTGATGCTCTGGGGCTGCTTTGCATCCTCTGGCACTGGAAACCTGCAGCATGTGGAAGGCAAGATGGATTCATTGAAGCATCAGGAAATCCTAGGAGAAAACATTATGCTGTCAGTGAGGAAGCTGAATCTTAGGTGTCATTGGATCTTCCAACAGGACAATATAAATATATAAATGCTATATAAATGAAGGTGACTTGACTTGACAATGATTCCAAGCATACCTCAAATTCCATATCGTGGCCTCTGTATCATAATGTGCAGCGTATCATGAATTTGTTGCCGATACACAGCCGTAGTAAACATGATAATGATAATAAACCAAGGCTTGGTTGCAAAAGAAGTCCTGGAAGATTCTACAGTGGCCATCACAGTCACTTGATTTGAACCCTATAGAAAATCTCTGGTGGGATTTAAAGACGGCGGTTGCAGCATGCAGACCCAAGAATATTACTGAACTGAAAGCCATTGCTCATGAGGAATGGGCTTAGATTCCTCAGAAACGCTGCCAGTAGCTGGTGTCTGGTTATACATCTTTTTTGTTGTGTTGAGCTATTTCAATTACTTTTGTTTGTTATTTGTTCATTGCAAACAGCTCAAAGTCTGTATATTTTGCCAATAAACCTATATATATATATATATATATATAGATAGATAGATAGATAGATAGATATATAGATATATATAGATATATAGATAGATAGATAGATATATAGATATATATACAGTGCTATGCATAAGTGAATACACCCATGCTAAAGTTGACTAAAAAGAGGAATAAAAAATCATATTTTGGAAATTGAACTTAATGCCTTAATTAAAAAAATTTGGAAAAATCCAACCTTTAAGGACACCAATTTTCTTTGTGAATGAATAATGTATCGTAAATAAATAAATGTTCTTCCTTAAAATACATGGTGCATAAGTGAGTACACCCCTATGTTAAATTCCCATAGAGGCAGGCAGATTTTTTTTTTAAGTTTTTTTTTTTTTTTTTTTAGGATACTATGCATCCTGATAAAGTTCCCTTGTATTGGCCTTTGGAATTAAAATAGCCCCACATCATCACATAGCCTTCACCATACCTAGAGATTGGCATGATTTTATTTCAGTTAGCCTAAAAGCTAGTTTGATTTGCATTGAGAGATGATCTTATGGAAAGTACCCCATGCCAATCTCTAGGTATGGTGAATGCTATGTGATGATGTGGGGCTATTTTGATTCCAAAGGCCAAGGGAACTTTATCAGAATGCATAGTATCCTAAAAAAAAAAAAAAAAAAAAAACTCTTAAAAATAAAAATCTGCCTGCCTCTATGGGAATTTAACATAGGGGTGTACTCACTTATGCACCATGTATTTTAAGGAAGAACATTTATTTATTTACGATACATTATTCATTCACAAAGAAAATTGGTGTCCTTAAAGGTTGGATTTTTCCTAATTTTTTTAATTAAGGCATTAAGTTAAATTTCCAAAAGATGATTTTTTATTCCTCTTTTTAGTCAACTTTAGCATGGGTGTATTCACTTATGCATTGCACTGTATATATATATATATATATATATATATATATATAGATATAGATACATACTTTATCCGTTTAATTGCATATCATGTGACCATTAACCAATGTCAAAGATAATTAAATTATTGAAAAATATTTCTGAGGGTGTTCGGAACCCCCTGGTTTAGACATTTTTATTTGATCTCGGGGACCAAAGATATACTTACTTGGTTGAAATTATTTTCTCTCATCAGATCTGGATGTGTGGAGGCCAGTTGCTAATCGTTCCCTGCTCCAGGGTGGGGCATATCTTCCGCAAGCGCCGGCCCTATGGGTCACCTGGAGGTCAGGATACAATGGCCCACAATTCTCTGCGTCTGGCCCATGTCTGGATGGATGACTATAAGGTGGAGATCAATAGCATAATACTATAATAATAAAATACTCTGTGTGAGTATTTCCATCCTATCGGAGAAAATCAAACATGTTTGATATTTTGAGCCAATTGTAGAACACGCATTGTTTTATTGTTTTCATTTGTCATGCATCTCCTAGCAACATTTCTGCATGAGTTGTTTAGTGTATGATGCCCTTAACTTTGGTTTTCGCACATGATCACTTTTAGAGGATAGCGTTTGACCTCTATAAGACAGACGAGAGCAGATATCACATGGCATTTTGCTTTACAAAAAAGTTCAGCATGTCCACCCTGACCCTGATTCTTTAAGGTCACTCAATAAATTGATTGTTTTTTGTCGGGTTGGAAATCGACAGCTGTGGTGCTGAAAGTTGTTCATTGCTGTTGGCAACCTATAGCACGTACAGCATGGTTCATTATACTCCTGGTCAAAAAAAATGGGCCAAGCCAAAAATGGCCAAATATGTAGTGGGTTTTCTAAATGGTCTTAACCATTTGGAAATTAGCCAGAATTGCACAAATACTGTAGATAAAGTAATTTAGCACTGAATAGCCTTCAAATGTGGCCGTGTGGGTAAACTTGCAGACAGATTTTTACAGGAAGAAAAGTTAGTCTCCCACTCAATGTTGATGGCTTCAAGCAGTTCATGAGTAGTTGAAAAATGTTTCCCAGTTCATTTGAGTTTAATGTGAGACCAAATATTCACTATAGGGTTCAAATCTGCCAAAATCTGCCTGATGGACTCGTTCTCAAGCCACTTCTTGTTTGTCTTTGCAATTTGGGCTGGAGAGTTGTTGAAAAATAACATCTGATCATTCCTCTTTAGATAAAAACTTTTAATTTGTGGGAAGCAAGCCATTCTGCAATATTCTCCTGCACTCCAAAGCATTAAATTACTTTTTACAGTGAAGAATCTCACCAATACCAGCAGCTAAAAGGCTTTCCACACAATGACACCTCTTCCTCCATGCGTCACTGTGTTAGTTTTTTTCTTTTTCTTTTTTTTTCTTCAGGAGTGTACATGATGAAGATGTGTGAAATTCTTCATGTGTGTTAGAATTGTACAGCTGCGTAGAACTTCAAAGTCTCATCATAATTGGCTCCTCGTCTAAGAGATAATTGACCCAGTTAGAGGAGAATGTAATTACCCATATCAGACACATTAAAGCTGTGCTTCAGCCGGTTATTCTCAAGATCTCGTTAACAGGGTCAGCTACGTTCTCAGCAATATTTGTTTAGTCTTTTTGCAAAAAAATAAATAATAATTCTCGCTTCAGTAGTGTGTAAAAGTGTTGAATTATTTTCCAGCTAATGTGGGGTTTTTATTAATGCTGTTCTGATGTCCTTTTCGTAGGTGCTTGATTATAATAACACACATTATGCCTTAAAATATTTCCCTGAATTTGAAGTGTATATATATGTGATGGAGAGAAAAACGGCAGTGATTTAGAACAGGATCTCCTGTTTGTGAGTTGATGAAAAACTTCAAATTTAATTAATAAATCATTTTAAATTAATAAAAAAATTTTTTTAAGAGAGTTATTAAAGTTTTATTAAATTACTGAAATATTAAAGGGGACCTATTGTGCTATTATGTTTTTTTACCTTTCCTTTAGTGTGTAATATAGCTGTTTTGTGCATGTACATTTCCAACACATGCCCCAAGCAGTAGACCAATCACAACAGACTGGGGTGGGCTGACCAATCAGAGCAGACTGGGCTTTGGGTTTTAAATAACTTAATTGGAGTGTTCAGACAGGGGGTGAACATTTTGTTTTTTGAACAGTGAATCATGTAAACCTATTCTAGTAGACCCCTAAACAAAACTATAAATATGTAAATGAGCATAATAAGGGCCACTGAACATTCCAGTAAATATTTTTCAAGGGGTCTAAGGGGTTCCCTGATAAAATAGGTTTTGGGAATCCTTGATTTAGAGGTCTGGAGCAGAACTGCACTTTATTAGCACCGTATGTGTGCTTCTATATTAACAGTCCAATCAGAGGCAAATTAGCTGGGATTTATCATATTTTCAGCCAAGCTAATTTAGAAACGTTGTTTTGGACTTTTGGACACTGACAGCTCATCTGAAGTTAAGAGCTAGAAAAATAAGATACATGTCTGGATTCATTCACAAACTTTAATACTGTGGCTTTCTAACATATTTTTAGGATTACTTGAATGGGGGTTCACCATAGGCTCTTGTATTTAAAAGTGATTGTCACTCTTAACTTTGCAGTGTGGACGTGGCCATTGTGATGTTTCCTCTCATGTCGTTCTTATTTATTGACTGACTTTAAGTGATGTAGCCATAAAACACCTCAGAATTTGATTCATTTACAATATTTGCTTTCTCTTTGCATTGGTGTCTCAAGTCTTCAACAAATACGTAGGGGTGCAATTTTGTCCTTTGCTCTTCTCCCTCTCTGAAGTATGCATGGGCTTTAATACTTGCTTGAGTATGGAATTGACCACAACAGTCAACGTAAACGCACCTTTGCGAGAATGTTTTGCCTTGCATATGCTTTTTCAGTAAATTTGATAATAGAATATTTATATTGCAAATGTGTGTGTCCATCAGGAGCAGTACTTTGCCTTGCGCCCTGAGCTGAGGAACCGTGACTATGGGGACATCAGCGAGCGGGTCGCTATTCGGAAGCGGCTGCAGTGTCACTCTTTTAAATGGTACCTGGAAACTATCTACCCTGAAATGCAGGTTTCCTCCCCACGCAAGCCCCAGCAGCCTGTCTTCATCAACAAGGGTTTGAAGAGACCCAAAGTCCTGCAGCGGGGTCGGGTAAGACCTCACGTTGACCCTTATGCTTACCTTATCTTGCATCAGTAAATGACTGCATGAATGTGTCTGTTGTTTTTAAGTTTTTAAGACTCTATTTTTCTATTGCTTGTCATTTTAATTAAACAAAACGTATTTTAAATATACACTGATGAGCTAAAACATTATGACCACTCACAGGTGAAGTTAAAAATATGAATAATTATTTCCTAACAAGGTCACATGTCAAGTTCTGAGTAGATTAGATGATTAGTGAACAATCAGTTCTTGTAGTCAATGTGTTGGATTGAAGCAGAAATGGGCAAGACCTGAGAGATTTTGGCAAGGGCCACGGGGTAGATTTGGTCAAAGCATCTCTGAAAGGGCAAGCGTTGTGGGATCCTCCTGGTCAGTAATGGTGAGAACCTACGTACAGTGGTCTGAGGAGCGACAAACCACAAACTGGCGACCGGGTGTTGGGCGTCCAAGGCTCATTGATGCACAAGGGCAATGAAGGCTAACCCATCTGGTCCGACCGCTAGAAGATCTATTGTGGCACAAGTCACAGAACATTTTAATGTAGGTTATGGGAGTAATGTGTAACATCTCACTCTGCTGCGTAGCCCATGCCCATGATGACCCTTGTCCACCATCAAAAGCACCTACAATGGGAATGCAAGCATCAGAACTGGTCCTTGGATCAGTGGAAGAAGGTCACCTGGTCCAGTGTACAAGCCGTGTACATGTGTGCCATTTACCTGGGGAAGTAAAGGCACCAGGATGCACTGTGGGACGACAGCAGGTGGAGCGAGTGTGATTCTCTGGGCAGTGTTTTGCTGGGAATCTCTGGATTCTCTGAAAATCCATTCATGTGGACCTCAGTTTGACATGTGCCACCTACCTATATGTCGTAAACCAGGAACACTCCTTCTTTGCAATATGGTATTCCCTGATGGCACGCGCCCTGCCAGACTGCACACATTGTTCAGGAATGGTTTGAGAAACATAATGAAGAGTTCAAGATGTTGCCCTGGCCTACAAATTCCTTATATCTCAATCTGATGGACCAACAATTCTGATCCATGGTGGCTCAACCTCACAACTTACAGGACTTGAAGAATCTGCTCCTGACACATTCAGGGTCTTGTAGAGTCCATGCCTCGACGGGTCGGCGCTGTTTTGGCAACATGCGGAGGACCGACAGCATTGTAGTCAGGTGGTCCTAATGTTTTGGCTTATTGGTGTCTGTGTACAACGTGTCTGTTTTTAGATTTGATTCTCACAATATAGATAGATACGCTACTTTTCTATTGAGTGTCATTACTATTACCTACTGTATTGTAAGTAAATAAAGTGCAGAGCCGTATGAAATGAACTGACAGCTCTCTGTATGAACAGCAGAGGGCAGTAGAGCAGCTCTTGAACAGCACAGGGTCGGACGACTCATTAAGTCTACTGATGTTTTGCATTATTTTTGCACTACATTAGTGTAATGTAAGAGAATATTTAGAATATCATCAGATTTTTTTTAATGTATTTTTTTCTAAGCCTAAGGTTTGTTAGTTATCACCATGAACTGTTTTAATGTACTTCTTTAAAAATAAATAATTTTTTCTGTTCTCTCTCAGCTGCGTAATCTGCTGGCTAACAAGTGTCTGGTGGCACAGGGACGTCCCAGTCAGAAGGGGGGCACTGTGGTGGTGAGAGACTGTGACCCACTGGACCCTGAGCAGGTCAGATCATCAAACTGCTGTCATTCTGTGATCATAAGCAGCTATGAAGTGAATTTTGCGGATAATTATTATTATGTATGTTTTTAGCTCTGGTGAACATTTGGGCTGCTCATTTATGTCCTATATCAGTATTCATTGTTGACTCATACTGAACAAACTACTGTTCAAAAACGTCGATTTTTATAAATAAATAAAAATGCTGTTCTTTCATCCTTTCCTGTTTTTTTGTTTTCATGTCTACAAAATTAAGCAGTGTAACTGTTTTCCACATTGATATGATTGATATGATATAGGATCATGTGGCACTGAAGACTGGAGTAATGGCTGCTGAAAATTCAGCTTTGCCATCACAGGAACAAATTACAGAAAATATGTTTATATAATATATATCTTTGAATTATATTCAAATAGAAAATTATTTTAAAATATAATAATATTTCATAAATTGTTACAAATGATTTTTAATTAAATAAATGCAGCCGTGGTGAGCATAAGAGGCTTTTTTTAACCGACCACACACTTTTAGTGCTAGTGTAAATGGCGCAATTTTTTTTTTTTCTTGCAAACTTTTTCTTTTTTTATCTTACAAACTGTTTACTGTTGTTTTTTGCCACAGTTAGATTACTGTCTGCCCAACTAGCCCAACAAGTTCTGAAAAGAAATGGGTTGAAATGGGCTGTTATATCTAAGAGCATACTTTAAGTTTTATGATTGGTGTCGTTTCTGTTGTGTAGATGTTTTGTAATTGTAACCTGTGTGTTGTTGTTTTGCAGGAATGGTCTTATGATGAGGAACATGAGTTGATTCTAGCCGGGCTGCTGTGTTTGGACATGTCTGAGATTCGTTCCACTGACCCGCCTCGCCTCATGAAGTGTCACGGATCGGGTGGATCTCAACAGTGGACACTCGGGGTGAGGAATCTTCCCATTACACTCTTCTATCACCGGCACACTAGGGCTGCAACTGCCAGGTTTTTCATAACCAAGTAGTACATTATTTCTTTGATTAATTTAGATTTTGAAAGTGTCACATTTTATTTTAAGCATTATGTTGAAATGTGCAAATGCGTTCAAACAATGTGCAAATTAAAGGCTTTAAAAAGATCACAATATGCAGTGACAGCAATTTAAAACAGTAATGTACACTGTTCTTGTATATGCCTCTCTTTTAAACAATGTTGTTGTTTTTTTTGTCCTCACAGAAGAAAGGCTGGCTGTACCAGGTGTCAGTGGGCCAGTGTTTGGCTGTTGCCGACCCGCTCAGCATCAAAGGATATGTTGCTATGGCGATCTGTGATGATTCCCGGTCCCAGCAGTGGCAGTTGGAGGGTTGAAGGTGCTGGCAGTGTGAGGAACAGCTAGAATAGAGCGCCCCCTCTGGCTGGGGATTGAACTGCACCGCCGCAGTGCCGGCAGATCAGAAACGGACATCATACCCTTGCTGGTCCAGACCGCTGTAACAGAATGTTGTGAGGGCCTTCAGTGAGGACCACAATTTGAGCTCAACTATGAGGTTCAGCCTTGGTCTGAAGCTTTCTCGACCCATATTCTTTACTCAGAAACCAACTATTTTTAGAGTATTTGAAAAATTGTGTTTCTTCGAGTATTTGTAAGTTTTAATAATTTTAATTTGCTCTTTGAAATGTAAACGATTTGCACAGAGAAATTCTATTTTCATTTTATTACAGATGTTAGATGTGTTTAATATAACCATAGTCTTTAATCATAATTTTTAACTATGAATGCAGCATTTCTTTGCATTAAATTTGTATTTGTATTTGTCTTTTTGTTTTGTTTATTTTTGTCAAATTAACATAAGCCTGTCGTTTTGATTTCCTTTATGTACTTTTATTTGATTTAATGATCACTGGATTTACCTTGACCTTAATAAAATGTAAATTAATCGGGTCGTTCTGTAATGGTGTATTTCTGTATTTCTTATGATTACTGGCATTAAACTATGGAGGAGTTCAGTGAAATAGCTTAATGAATAAAATCCATCAGTATAGCTACTTTACTCCAGCTAGTATTAAGACAAGTGGTTTGGAAAATGGGTAGAAGGACAGTATTTTTCATCTCTTAATCATTTTGGACTGACACTTAAAGCTTTAAATGTACTTTTTCACGTGAACAGTCTTTTCGTGGATTAAAGTACATATATTTGAAAGTCCGATGTGAATGTAAACTGCACTTCCTGTCATTTTGTACATGTAATTGTAAATACAGTGACATTAGAATATAACATTCAATGGTGTTTTTTTGTTTTACGGTGCATTCAATAGTTAAAAATTAAATTTAAAATGTTTTACGCATTAGGAAATAAAGTGTGTTTTTGTGAAGAGTCATCTGAATGGTGTACATTCACTTGTGAAAAGACAGATCATAATAGTTTTCTATCAAAAGTATTTTAATCATGTTGAAGTCACATGACCCACGGTAGGGAGAATCTTCATGCTCTGGCTGTAGCCTTTGTGCCAGTGGCAAGGCCCAGGGGCGGAATTGGGAACCACTGGCCTAGGTTATTCTGAATAAGTAATTCACGACGCTAAGTAAGTTACGTTCTATATAAAATGTGTGCAGTATGAATGTAACATACTACATTCGCCATGTTGTCCTTATCATGTGACATACCAGAGTCAGTTCGCATCAGTGCCATTCACAAATCCTCTCCCGTGGCCTCATGGGATAGTAAAGTATCCATGCATCTAATAAATTATTAATTCAAACAATGGAGCTGCAAACTTCACGTACTTTTGAAAATTCCGTTTTTAGCTGATCATAGACTGTAAAAAACAACAAAAAACATTGATCAGGTTGATCCTGGTAAGTGCTCATTGTCACAGTTGTAAACACGACGGCTTTCTTCTTCCACGAGGGGGTTTGGCGTCATGACGGCTTTGTTTCCAGGTGGACCGTTAAAGATCACAACACACACATCCTGTAGAATTCAACCAATCAAATGACGACTTAAAATCCTGAAGTGTCCACGTTGAATCCAAAGATGTTAACTTTCAAGGTAAAGTTGCCAGAAACAGTAAAGAAACACAGTCTCAGAAAAGATTGAGTTAAGATGTGCCTGATCAGGGGTGCGTTTCCCGAAAGCATCGTTGGCCAACTATGGTCGCAAGTTCATCGCAATGTCCATTGAACTCTATTGGTAACGACGGAACTTGCGACCATAGTTGGCCAACGATGCTTTCGGGAAACGCACCCCTGAACTCTTAAAGCCTTATCAGTTCACACCCATTTCTGGCACAAAGTCAAAGACCATAAGAGATGACCGGGAGAAAGTCTTTGTTCTTGTGTTTGAACAAACTATATTTATTTAGAGGCGAGCGATAAGCCGGAAGAAATTTGTCAACCAGTAGAGATAGGCTAATCGTCTTCATCTCTATCACGGTTACCCACGTTGCTGCGTTGTGCCATTCTGATTAAAGCATATTATTTGAATGCTTTTTTTAAGCTTTGCGGTTTAAAAACAAGTGGTTTTTTGAATCGCTCAAGCGCAAAAAGCAGCTGAGGAGAACTCCTTTTGGTAAATGATCATGCATACGGGTTTTGAGCCCAAAAGCAGCTGCTCACAAAGCGAATGACTGAACTGAGGTCTTTAACTCACCTTGTTCAAATACACACTTACGCCATCTTTGCAAGTATCCCCGTTAACACAGCCGTTGTAACGTCTTAAGAGAACGTTAATAGTTGAGCAAGAAATCGCAATGTGTCTTAAAGTGACAGCAGCCTAATATGCCTAGCTGCTACATCTGTGACATTAATATTAATCCAACAACAATAAGGAAAATTCCATGGTATCAACAATTTAGATATTATAAAAATGGCACAAGGTGGAAAGATTTGATGATGGACAAAATCCTGAGTTCTCTTTTTATGGAGGGCAGGTAAGGGAATAGTAATTATTCTCTCTCTCTAAAGCTCTCTAAAGCTTACTAGTGCGGGAGTAATTTACATAAAAGTCATCTGTATGTTGTCTTGTGGTTTCAATCAGTGCCGATGGCTGTCGTGTCGATTAGGCCTTCACAGGGCTGATGAGGCTGGCACTTCAGGTCCAGGCGCAGGTCCACCATCTGATCTGGATACGGCCCGGATCCGGCTGACTTCAGTAAACCTCGGAATAAACAGAAAGACTAACATTACCGTAGATGCCATTCTTTTTTTGATGTAACGAGTGTATCAAGTGTTATAGGAAGTGTCACCGGTTCCGGCTGACCTAATCTATGCAGCCTAATAATCATTTAACTGATTTGAATAATAGAAATGTAATTTTCTATATGAATGCCAGGTAAAAGAGATGCGTTTTTAGTCTAGATTTAAACTGACAGAGTGTGTCTGCTTCCTGGACAATGTTAGGAAGACTGTTCCAAAGTTTTGGTGCTAAATAGGAGAAGGATCTACCGCCAGTAGTTGATTTTGATATTCTAGGTATTATCAACTGGCCAGAATTTTGAGATTGCAGTAGACGTGAAGGACTATAATGCGTAAAGAGCTCGCTCAAGTACTGGGGAGCTAAACCATTTAGTGCTTTGTAAGTAGTCAGCAATAATGGCTTTCAAATGAAATATTGGTATCAAAGAGCACACCCAGGTTCCTAACCGATGACGAAGACTTGACAGAGACTTGACATTGTGTCTTGGGAGCCTTTTTAGCTGCTCGTATTGGTGAGCTACTTTACTGTGAAAAGTCATTTAATGCTTTGGAGTACAGGAGAATATTGCAGAATGGCTTGCTTTCCACAAACGAAACATTTTTATATAAAGAGAAATGATCAGATGCCCAAATTGCAAAGACAACCAAGAAGTGGCTTGAGAACAAGTCCATCAGGCTCATGTTTTGGCCTAGTCAGAGTCCAGATTTGAACCCTATAGTGAATATTTGGTCTCACATTAAACTTAAACTACCTGGGAAACATTTTTTAACTACTCATGAACTGTTTGAAGCCATCAGCATTGAGTGAAACAACAACTCTTCTTCCTGTAAAAAGCTGTCTGTAAGTTTATCCACAAGGCAAACTTTTAAAGAAAACAAAAGGGAAGGCTATTCCATGCTAAGTTATTTTATCTACAGTATTTGTGCAATTTTTGCTAATTTCCTGAGTGATTTGTGATTTAAATGGTTAAACCCAGGTACCATTCCAAGGCTATGGTGGGCACCTGCTGAAAACTATACATATGTTCCCTGGTATGATCATCCACAAACAATGAGTTTGAACCCAAATGGCATCTAGACTTCAATCCAACAAGTAATTTTGGGAGGTTTCGTAACAGATCTGATACAAATGATGCCATCATGTCAACATGGTCATGAATGTTTCTAGCCCTTGTTAACTTCATGACACTGAAAGTTGATGCATGCTTAAGTGGATAGCAATAAGGTGCATATTGATGATACATTTTGCATTAGCCTCTCCCACACAAACACGCACAATAATGTGTTTACACAGTTTGAAAATCTATCTGAATCCATGTTTAACGGGTGGGTCAACTGAAACGCGGGAGGCGTGGTTGGCAAAGAAATACGATACTGTCAAAGAAGTTGGGTTTGGATTTAAAGAGATGTGGCAGTCTGTCCCACATAGGGGAACCGAGTCTCCTCTGCACATTTATGATTGTTAAATAGCATTTATGAGCATGCTTACAGATGCTTTAGGATGCTGAAACTTACAGCAAGTCTGCAGAAAAGCTGAGTGATCGTTAATTCGCTGGATAAAGTAGCTAAGGTAATCAGCATTAAAATATTTTTTCTCGAAAACACTTGGTTCAAAGTATAATTAATGATTGCTTTATTATTGTTCTCTGATAGTGTCAAATCTTATCAAAGACTATAAATACATAATACTTAATTTATTTTATCCGGCAGCAAAAGATTTTATTGTTTTATATTTTGCAAAGCCTTAATAATGTTTTGTGTTTGTCATTGTATGTAGTCTACATACATCTTATAACGCGCGTTTTTGCATTATGTTGCTATTTTAATTGTTGTTTCAGTTTGTATTTTGAAATAATTATATCTGAATATTAGTTGTGCTTTGTCATTTGAAAATGTGTTTGACTTTGAAAATGTGTTTGACTTTGTTTCATTACAAACATAACTATATTTCAGATTTAATTTACCTTTTTTTAAAATAATTGTTTGTAGTTTTTTGGCAATCTAGGGTGTGGCCTGTGTCCCACCCACCACAACCTTACAGGACACACCCTAGTCCTAACTCCAAGTATTTACTTGGGGTGAACTGCCAGCTTCACCTATATCCAACTGGCCATATGCAAGAGTGTGCTCTTGGTCCATTGTGTTTGACTGTGTTTCATAACAAATATAACTATAATTCTGATTTGATGTACCTTTTCTTTGAAAAATAGTTGTTCGTCATTTTTGGCAACACAGGGTGTGTAACACCACAACCTTACAGGACACACCCTAGTCCTAACTGCAAGTGTTTACTTGGGGTTAAATGCCATCTTTGCCAAAGTGTCCAACTTGCCAAGGTATGCAATGCACAGTGTGCGCTCTTTGTCCATTGCTAATTGTCCCACACATACAGTGAGGAAAATAAGTATTTGAACACCCTGCTATTTTGCAAGTTCTCCCACTTGGAAATCATGGAGGGGTCTGAAATTGTCATCGTAGGTGCATGTCCACTGTGAGAGACATAATCTAAAAAAAAAAAATCCATAAAATCACAATATATGATTTTTTAACTATTTATTTGTATGATGCAGCTGCAAATAAGTATTTGAACACCTGTCTATCAGCTAGAATTCTGACCCTCAAAGACCTGTTAGTCTGCCTTTAAAATGTCCACCTCCACTCCATTTATTATCCTAAATTAGATGCACCTGTTTGAGGTCGTTAGCTGCATAAAGACACCTGTCCACCCCATACAATCAGTAAGAATCCAACTACTAACATGGCCAAGACCAAAGAGCTGTCCAAAGACACTAGAGACAAAATTGTACTCCAACACAAGGCTGGAAAGGGCTACGGGGAAATTGCCAAGCAGCTTGGTGAAAAAAGGGGAAAGGCTCCACTGTTGGAGCAATCATTAGAAAATGGAAGAAGCTAAACATGACTGTCAATCTCCCTCGGACTGGGGCTCCATGCAAGATCTCACCTCGTGGGGTCTCAATGATCCTAAGAAAGGTGAGAAATCAGCCCAGAACTACACGGGAGGAGCTGGTCAATGACCTGAAAAGAGCTGGGACCACCGTTTCCAAGGTTACTGTTGGTAATACACTAAGACGTCATGGTTTGAAATCATGCATGGCACGGAAGGTTCCCCTGCTTAAACCAGCACATGTCAAGGCCCGTCTTAAGTTTGCCAATGACCATTTGGATGATCCAGAGGAGTCATGGGAGAAAGTCATGTGGTCAAATGAGACCAAAATTGAACTTTTTGGTCATAATTCCACTAAACTTGTTTGGAGGAAGAAGAATGATGAGTACCATCCCAAGAACACCATCCCTACTGTGAAGCATGGGGGTGGTAGCATCATGCTTTGGGGGTGTTTTTCTCCACATGGAACAGGGCGACTGCACTGTATTAAGGAGAGGATGACCGGGGCCATGTATTGCGAGATTTTGGGGAACAACCTCCTTCCCTCAGAGCATTGAAGATGGGTCGAGGCTGGGTCTTCCAACATGACAATGACCCGAAGCACACAGCCAGGATAACCAAGGAGTGACTCTGTAAGAAGCATATCAAGGTTCTGGCGTGGCCTAGCCAGTCTCCAGACCTAAACCCAATAGAGAATCTTTGGAGGGAGCTCAAACTCCGTGTTTCTCAGCGAAAGCCCAGAAACCTGACTGATCTAGAGAAGATCTGTGTGGAGGAGTGGGCCAAAATCCCTCCTGCAGTGTGTGCAAACCTGGTGAAAAACTACAGGAAACGTTTGACCTCTGTAATTGCAAACAAAGGCTACTGTACCAAATATTAACATTGATTTTCTCAGGTGTTCAAATACTTATTTGCAGCTGTATCATACAAATAAATAGTTAAAAAAATCATACATTGTGATTTCTGGATTTTTTTTTTTTTTGATTATGTCTCTCACAGTGGACATGCACCTACGATGACAATTTCAGACCCCTCCATGATTTCTAAGTGGGAGAACTTGCAAAATAGCAGGGTGTTCAAATACTTATTTTCCTCACTGTAGTTCAGCACCACAACTTCCCTACTTCCCTGACCTGAAATGGCAGCTTTTCCCTAATTGTGAAGACGGATACAGGTTTCCTGGATGCAGACTACAACAGACTGTGCCATGGGCACATAACTGGTCAGTCCCACCCAGAGTGCTGCACCAGAGCAAGGAACCATTACGACAAAAAGGCCAATTAACCATAGATTTTGTATTTTAAAATAATTATATCTGGGTAGTAGTTGTACTTTGTCAGTTGAAAATGTGTTTGACTTTGTTTCATTACAAACATAACTATATTTCAGATTGAATTGACCTTTTTTTTAAATAATTGTTTGTCATTTTTTGGCAATCTAGGGAGTGGCCTGTTTCCCACCCACCATAACCTTACAGGACACACCCTAGTCCTAACTGCAAGTGTTTAGTTGGGGTGAACTGCCAGCTTCACCTATATATCCAACTGGCCAATATGGCAAAGCGTAAGAGTGTGCTCTTGTTTGACTGCGTTTCATTACAAACGTAACTATATTTCGGATTTTATTTACCTTTTTCAATTAAAATTTTTGTTCGTCGTTTGTTGGCAATCTAGGGTGTGGCCTGTATCCCACCCACCACAACCTTACAGGACATACCCTAGTCCTAACTGCAAGTGTTTACTTGAGGTGAACTGCCAGCTTTGCCAAAGTTTCCAACTTGCCAAGGTATGCAGTGCGCAGTGTGCTCTTTGTCCATTGCTAATTGTCCCGCACATAGTTCAGCACCACAACGTCCCTACTTCCCTGACCTGAAATGGCAGCTTTTCCCTAATTGGGAAGACGGATACAGGTTTCCTGGATGCAGACTACAACAGACTGTGCCATGGGCACATAACTGGTCAGTCCCACCCAGAGTGCTGCACCAGAGCAAGGAACCATTACGACAAAAATGTGAGTGTGAGCATAAACAGCGCGCAGAACGCTCACTGCCATAGGAAAACAATTGAAAAAAGGTGCCTATCACTGCAAATAACGCGTTAGGTGTGATCGGGCCAAAGTCTGCAGCCAGACGCTATAGAGGGTTTGCACCTACATTACGGTTTGGTCAGTTACCCGGATGCACAGCCATGTTGGAGATACTCTGATGTAAACAACAGCATGGATTGCACCATTTATGTACTAGGCCTACTGAACACATTGTTACACTAATTGATGATGTCTAAACCATGGAAAAAATATGTGGAAGCTGCTATATCATATAGAGAAAGACTTAGTAAGCAGGAAAGAGTGTGAAATTTTGACAAACTAAAGTTAATATGTGGTAAAGATCCGAATGAGCTAGCTTCTAGTTCTAGTTCTAGACTGACGACCTGACAATTCTTCCTTCTATTTCTTATTCTGACATAGGCTACGTTCAGATTGTCAACCAAATCCGATTTTTGTTCATATCCGATTAAAATTTGATCAGAATTAGCTAAAGTGAACAGCAAAAAAATCACATGAAATCCGTTTCAAGCTACATCCATATGTGGTTTGAAATCCTATTACAATCACATATCAGGAAATCTGCTTCAGTCTGAACGCTCTGATCAGATTTCGCGTGGTTTAAGTGACTTTCTCACGCCACGTAAAATGTAAACGTAAGACGTTGAGGAAACGTTCTGAAAGTCGCTGCCTAAACAAGGCTGTGTTGTTGCGAAGTGCCGGACGAGCAGAAAATTATTATTTTTGAAACATATTTTGAAACCGCCGAGACAAGAGCGCGGAAAATGTGCATACTACAGTTCTGCAGGAGGCTCAAGACGCAGTAGTCCAGCGCAGCGGCTACACATTTCCATGTTGTAAAATTTAAATAAGAACTATTGCAAATGCAAACCCCTCCATCAACGCAACGTCATTGCCATAGAAACCAATGCAGATATTCCGGAAAACGAAAGAGCTGCATGGACACTGGATGATCTGAATTCTGAACAGTTGCGATACACAGTGTGGACATCATTTTAGATCAGATTCCAATCGGATACAAAAATAATCGGATTTGGACTGACAGTGTGAACGTAGCCATATAGTGAACTACTTTACGTCAACATTATAGCCATAGCCAACGCTTCATTTACACATGGTTAATGAGCTGATGCTGTGTCTCTCTCAACCACAAATGCCTTCTTTCATCAGTTTTTTGCACGTCTCTAAATTGGATTTACATAAACCATATAGGCTACATCTTAAAGACGCTTATTTTAAATGTCTATTAACATCTGACAGGAAAATCGTCGATAAGTATCGCAGATGATCATATCGAAATAGACATCTGAGTGAGTAGGCTATGTGTCATTGTGTAGGAGAATTTAGCATAGGCTACTGTTGTCAACACTGCTTATATTACATGATAAACAAATCTACATAAAGTAACTAAACATAAAATCTATTTTATTTGTCCATTGGTACCGTTGATAAATTGAGGAACATTTATGTTGCATAAAAAGTGAGTTAACACATCAGCATCAACCTCAACATGTAAATGTTTATTGAGCTCATAAATCAGAGAGGTAACGCGAATCTCGTCTGGATGTTACAGGGACAGATGAACACGTGTGTTTATTGAGCTCATAAATCACAGAGGTAACGGCCGAAAAAATAAAATAAAGAATAAAAAATAAAATAAAAAGTAAGATCATTTTTTTAACTTGTAATACAAAAATCAAATGACATTGTGCTGTTAACATGTCTGTTTTTTATTTTGTTTTGTGCATTTTTGTAGGATTCTGAAATTTCTGCAGACTGGTATATCATCATCACTGAGGATGAGGAGCCCAGAGCTGAATCCTGGAAATGGTGCCATGGATGAGACCCTCCATCACTCCACCAGCCCTTATTGCCTCAGATTGATATATATATATATATATATATACAGTGGGTACGGAAGTATTCAGACCCCCTTAAATTTTTCACTCTTTGTTATATTGCAACCATTTGCTAAAATCATTTAAGTTCTTTTTTTCCCTCATTATTGTACACACAGCACCCCACATTGACAGAAAAACACAGAATTGTTGACATTTTTGCACATTTATTAAAAAAGAAAAACTGAAATATCACATGGTCCTAAGTATTCAGACCCTTTGCTGTGACACTCACATATTTAACTCAGGTGCTGTCCATTTCTTCTGATCATCCCTGAGATGGTTCTACACCTTCATTTGAGTCCAGTTGTGTTTAATACTGATTGGACTTGATTAGGAAAGCCACACACCTGTCTATGTAAGACCTTACAGCTCACAGTGCATGCCAGAGCAAATGAGAATCATGAGGTCAAAGGAACTGCCTGAAGAGCTCAGAGACAGAATTGTGGCAAGGCACAGATCTAGCCAAGGTTACAAAAAAAATTCTGCTGCACTTAAGGTTCCTAAGAGCACAGTGGCCTCCATAATCCTTAAATGGAAGACGTTTGGGACGACCAGAACCCTTCCTAGAGCTGGCCGTCCGGCCAAACTGAGCTATCGGGGGAGAAGAGCCTTGGTGAGAGAGGTAAAGAAGAACCCAAAGATCACTGTGGCTGAGCTCCAGAGATGCAGTCGGGAGATGGGAGAAAGTTGTAGTAAGTCAACCATCACTGCAGCCATCCACCAGTCGGGGCTTTATGGCAGAGTGGCCCGACGGAAGCCTCTCCTCAGTGCAAGACACATGAAAGCACACCTGAAGGACTCCAAGATGGTGATAAATAAGATTCTCTGGTCTGATGAGACCAAGATAGAACTTTTTGGCCTTAATGCTAAGCGGTATGTGTGAAGAAAACCAGGCACTGCTCATCACCTGTCCAATACAGTCTCAACAGTGAAGCATGGTGGTGGCAGCATCATGCTGTGGGGGTGTTTTTCAGCTGCAGGGACAGGACGACTGGTTGCAATCGATGCGGCCAAGTACAGGGATATCCTGGACGAAAACCTTCTCCAGAGTGCTCTGGACCTCAGACTGGGCCAAAGGTTCACCTTCCAACAAGACAATGACCCTAAGCACACAGCTAAAATAATGAAGGAGTGGCTTCACAACAACTCCGTGACTGTTCTTGAATGGCCCAGCCAGAGCCCTGACTTAAACCCAATTGAGCATCTCTGGAGAGACCTGAAAATGGCTGTCCACCAACGTTTACCATCCAACCTGACAGAACTGGAGAGGATCTGCAAGGAGGAATGGCAGAGGATACCCAAATCCAGGTGTGAAAAACTTGTTGCATCTTTCCCAAAAAGACTCATGGCTGTATTAGATCAAAAGGGTGCTTCTACTAAATACTGAGCAAAGGGTCTGAATACTTAGGACCATGTGATATTTCAGTTTTTCTTTTTTAATAAATGTGCAAAAATGTCAACAATTCTGTGTTTTTCTGTCAATATGGGGTGCTGTGTGTACAATAATGAGGAAAAAAAAAAGAACTTAAATGATTTTAGCAAATGGCTGCAATATAACAGAGTGAAAAATGTAAGGGGTCTGAATACTTTCCGTACCCACTGTATATATTTATTGTGATGGTTACTTTGTTTAATCTTTTACTCATTTATTCATGTTTCTTATTGTTGTCAGTAAATAAAATATAATTAATTTCAGTAAATAATGCATTAATTCATTGCTTGACTGAAAATTGAGATGTGTTCGCTGCAGTTATCTAGTGTAGTCATGCATAGCTATGTCATGACTCGAGGGTGAGTAAATCATGGGCTAATTTTCATTTTTGGGTGAACTATCCCTTTAAGAAAATGTCAAAATGAACAGAGGCTTCGAAAACATTATCCTTGAGTCTGTTGTAAGGAACCTTTAATTTTTCACGATGACAAAATGTTATAGTGTTGATTTATGTCATTTTCATAACCACTTCTGATGATGTACGTACCTGGTTCCACTTGTGGTGCACATATCAAGGAACCGATGGGCCATTTCTCTTACAGCATTGACAGAAGTATTTGCCCGTTTTCTTAGGGGAAATCAAACAAAGGCAGCTCACATACTTTGAAAATATGGTTTATAATTCAGTGGACACCGTGATGTAAATGCATTTCTATCATACCTGTGTCACTTGAGCCATCTGTAATGAGGGTGTATGGATTCTCTCTCATCAGCATTACCAGTGTGGTTCTGAAATGCTTGATTTACAGGTGGTCTTGGTTCTTGCACATTTTGTGCTCTCTCTCTGCAGCTCAGAACATGAACGTGTCAATGAACACAGGTGGTAGCCATTAACCTATCATCAGGCAAGCAAACACAGGAAAAGAGAGAGAGAGAGAGAGAGATACAAACTCCAATAACACTCCTTGCATAAATAACAGACACAAAATATTATTAGTATGTATAGTACTTGGATGCATCACATCTAAAAAGCCAAAACTATTATTAGGAACCACTCTGGATAGTGCGATTGACCAATCAGAATCAAGTATTCAACAGAGCCGTGTAAAAACTACTAACTCCTACCAAGATTAATGAATTAGTAAGTAATAGCACTCAGTTGAATGCGGTAGTTCACTATTAGCTAATCAGTACGTCCCAGAGGACTACTAAGCACTATCCAGGTTCAAAATGAATGACAGTAATGCACATGTATAATTAATTCTGAAGTGAAGATCATGGTAACCCATTAGTAATGACTTAAGTGCTACTACATCCTTCTAAAGGAACTATACTAATTATTTGGATCAGTATTCTAAAGTGAAGATCATGGTAACCCTCTAGTAATGACTCAAGTGTTACCAAAATCTGTCAGTAGTATGGCAAGCCATTACTATCCAAAACCTTACAAATGCCTCAAAAGCTTATAATGACTTCAGAATAGATAACGTGCACAGCCAACAATGTATGAATTAAAGTGTCAAGCATACGGGAAGCCCTTCAATATTACTAAGGGTGCACCGTATGAATGAGAGATAAGAGAACACCTAACAGCAACATAATAGTTTCTCCTAATGTTATGTGACACCACTGTGCACCAGTTGTGTAATGTGTCAGATAATAAAAAAGCTAACAGCTACATGTACAGGTGCCAGTGTTCAGAGATGATATAACAGGACTGATGCATGCTTAAACTTTCTTCTTTGCTTGTTATGCAGACTCCAGAACTTACATCCATCTAAAAGTGCATTTGAATATAGTCATGAACTTAGATACCTTTTTGATTAAACCTCAATGAACAATGCACGCAGAAAAAGGAATATGATGTAAAATATTTTATTTTATTTTTTGTAAATGTTTCTAAATCTGATTCCACAAACTCCAAAACCCACACGCTGTATATTCCAAAAAAAAAAAAAAAAAAAAGCTCCGTTTTAACATTGGATACTACTATACAGGACAAAGAAAAAGACAAATACTGTTAAATGTCCGAATATTGTACAAGGGGAAAAAATATCCAAGAAACAAATTTTATTACAGCCAGTCATTGAGAAATTATGTACAATTGATTTATCTGAAAATTGAAAAAATACATCATGCCATGTATATTACAAGCTCAGGACTGTTGAAGAATACCAACAATTGCAGCAGTCCACATTAGCTGTGCACATGAAAAACTTCATTTCAAACAGGTCAGCAAAGTGCCACTACCAGGTTTAAATTATTTCATTAATTTCAGTGAGTTTGTGACATCATACCATGATTTTTTACTTTTCCACAAATCAAAACCAAAAATAAATCTCATTTTATTCTTTAAATGTAAACAAGAAAGAAGCATACTTTACATTTCATTAAATGTCTACGCATTGAGTTTTCTGAATGTGAAAGGCATTGAACTTCATCTCTAAAGTTCTAAACGTGACTCTATGCTGTGGAGCGTTAAGAACAGCTCGTGCTCGATATGGGGAACTATCAAATGGAAATTCACAGCACACACTAATCTGATGAGCAGAGTTAAGATGTCACAATCACCTCAGCATGATTGGTGCTCGTTTTGACTGCGGAAATATATAAAAATGGCAACAGAAAAAAAAAGCAAAAGTAAGAAAACAGTTCTTCAAGTGGTCAGATCATTTTAGACAATATTGATTCTACATTCTAAATACAACAAAAATACTCTGATTCTTTCATTTTTACAGATTCTGTACAATTTTATACAATACATATACTCTCAAAATGATATCTTGACATCCTTCTTAAATACTTTGAATTTTTTTTTATTTTTTTTTTGTTGAAAACAAACAAAAGGTCACCCAGACAGCTATGATAAAGTTAAGGTAACATTTGGTCGAGTATTTAAAAATTGTCATTTATAGATGGATATTTACACATCGTACAAAGTAACGTTCCGTCCAATCGGCAGGCTTTCCCAGCAGCTCGACTCTCTGCGTTTCCACATCTTTAAAAAATAGCTTCAATCAATAATAAATACAAAAGCTGTCTCTTATTTTACAGAAATCAAAACAAAGGAAAAAATAAACTGACTCATGGAATCAAGTATTTAAACGGTATCTTTCTGTTTTAGTGCAAGTTAATAAGTCCCTTAGCTTTATCCCTAAGGAAGTCTTCTCAGTACATTCCTTGTTCAGTGGTGTCTACATTTCTGTAACTATGTGTGTATATATTTGTGTATATATATTTCTTTACCCAGAGGACCTGCCTCTTTATATCTAAATAAGGCTGTGGCCAGCACTTTCAAGCCTAAGCCCACCTGAAAATCCTGTTTACCACTCGCCTCGCTCGCCATTGTCTCATCTCTCATGCAGGAAAAAAAATACATTTACATTGTCTTTGCAATTCAGAGTTACCAGTGTGCAGCCTGTTTATATTTAAGGTGAAGGTGCTCAATCATAAACTACATCATCTCACCCGCCACTGAACCAAAACAGATGTTTGAACTTTCTAACAGTTCTGCGGTCTAAATCGTGCCCTAACATTTTCGTTTATCAGAATTGAAGTAAAAAATTGTTTTCTGGGCCTAAACAAATAAAAAGGAATGCATATGTTTTGCTGACATCTTTCAATTCATCCATTTCCTGCAGTTAACTGCACCACAGTGACAAGGGATTTTATGCTGATCGTCTTCCAGATCAAACTTGTAGTCGTAACACAACTGGAAAAGAAAAAAAAACACGAGACCAGAATGTTAGACGTCAATCTAATTGATTCAGAGGCCGCATTTTATTGATAGAATGTGGGGAACGAATGCCTTTCACACTGGTGGGATAAACTAGGTTTACCTCTTCGCCTCTCTGGATTCTGCGGTTGGAAGTGATGATGATTTTGTGATCTCTCTCAAAGGTTACAACCTCAGCAATGCAGTTGGGTGCACAGGAGTGGTTGATATACCTAGTGGATTAAAGGATTGTTAGATTAAATTTAAACTGGATTAAGCAGATAAGGGCCGAAACATGCTACGCAAGCTATGCAAGCTTGATTTTGTGCGATGCTGCTTTCTGATGTGTGTTAGAAAG
This sequence comes from Rutilus rutilus, assembly GCF_951802725.1. Lineage (NCBI taxonomy): Eukaryota > Metazoa > Chordata > Actinopteri > Cypriniformes > Leuciscidae > Rutilus > Rutilus rutilus. The sequence goes on from NC_140228.1 coordinate 22,796,427, forward strand.
TAATTGCACTGCATTCCCAGTGTTGTCGCAACACAATCTTCTACAATGGTTTTTCTCTTTCAGGTCAACTACTGTGCTGAGCAAGTTAAAGTTGGTTGATATTAAAAGCTACATGAATGCTCACACACACACGCAAAGGCATGGCTAAGCATTTGTAACTGTGTTTGCGTACTTGTGTAGACTATGTTTCTGGCCTTAATATCTAAGCTAACAGTGTTGGCATTTTTAGAAATTCAAGTTAATTTTCCACCTTGCAGGTCCTCCTGTAATAGTCGCATCAATTACATGCTCACTATCAATGCGAAACATGTAGACTCCACGATTCTGCAAAAAAAGAAAGAAAAAGAAATAAATAAAATTGACAAGCACTTAGAACAAGTGCTTGTTCAGCATGACTTTTGATTATTTCAAATTCAATTTTATAATAATGCATACCTGTGCCTCGTACATCTTCTCTTTCCTGTTTGCCACCTCGTTGCGAATGATGGTACCAATGTATTCCATAACCATGGTGTATTTTTCGATGTCCCTAGCAGCATACAGCCCTAAACCCTGGATTAAAATAATGCAAAAACTTAAATTATTACAGGCTGGAGTCATTTTTAAACAATTAAGATAAAGTTTATGTTCGGATTGGAATACTAGCTTACTTCTCTCTATATACTGCATGGCACTAACTTTATACTGCTTAGTGTAATCGGAAAATATTAAGTGAAACAGTGGGCGTTACATCTTTATCATGTAATGCCTACTGTTTCACTTAATATTTTCCAAAGCTGCATGCTATGGCATTGTACCGTGACCTCTTTATGTAGCATATAAGTGGCGGTCCAGTTATACTGGAAATAAAAATGGTTTGTATTTTTTATTTAATTTAGCGTAACTGGCATTGTAACACTAAATTAAGTAAAAGTAAAAATGCCAAAAAGACCCCCTCCCCCCACAGAAAGATATAAGGTATAGTTAAAGTGCATTGCATTATGGGAAACAGCATCTCACATTGTGTACTGGCACATTTATGGCACATTTTGTCAAATGCAAGGTTATCTGGGTAGTCTATGCCAGGGGTCGGCAACCTATGGCACGGGTGTCAACATTGGCAAGCGGAGGGATAATCACTGGCACGTGATAATAGCTAAACAGGTGTTCGTATTTAACTGAAAAATTCCCTCGGACTTGCAAACAGATCTATATTTTGAGGTAGCCATTCCTTATAGTCACATATAAATAATATTAAAGTGTGAGATTGTAACCTACATTAGCGTGCAGATCCAAAAAACAATTTGCATGACCGTGTGCCACAGGCTACAGACCCCTGGACTATGCTTACAGAATATTTGCATGCTGTGAACAGCATATATACAATGTATACTGCAGAAATATTACGAGTAGATGTTAGCATGCTATTCCAAACATTGAGCCATAATTATAATATTTCTACCTGTATACGTGAACGAGCTAGGTAGACGTTAGACTTCCACTCAGCCTTCATACGACGGTACTGAAAGGACTTGGAATGGACAAATTGCTTGCTGTATGGTGCGACACCCATCTCAGCCGGGTTCCCAGAGCTCGGCAGGGCCTTAGAGCAGCTACTGCTGGTCAGGGTGTGAGGCCTGCATGACAAACACAAGCATATGTGCTTTAGAATCTACAGTGCTACAGCAAAAGAAATTAACATTTGTGTGAGCAGTCTGATTTCATTGTGATGAGAGAAATTATACAAAGACAAAAAATAGACAACATGTGTACCCAAACACACAGCATGAACAATGCATGATTCACAAACAAATGACTAAATGGTTTTCAAGTCTTTCTGACCGATATATGAAATAAAAAAAGCTGACTCATAACCAGAGTTATCGGATTGGTTTGAATCACTGAATCAGTTGAAGCTGTTCTTGACTTCACTGCATAGCTTTACTGCACTTAGTCTTTCTCTTATCATATTAAAATGGATGCACAATGATTGATAAATCGGCAACATTGACTAACAGTAAACTGAGCTCACGGGCTGAACCGGGACATGAATGGATGTTCAACTCACAGACCACAGGGAAAGCAGGAAATCCAAAACAAACATGGACGAAAAAAGGTTAATTTATACAGAATACCTTAACACAAACCTCTTGACATGTGTGCAAGCTTTAGGTTCAGAGCGGGCACATCCAGAGGGGTTGATGGCCAAAGGCAACTGCATCAGAGGGTTACGGCCATAACGGAAGGTGTATTGCTCACATGCCTCCACTCCAGGAAGCTAAACAATCCCAAAAGATTAATGTTACAACACCAGGAACATTTACACAAAATAAGAGATAGTATAATTGTCTCGGGTCAAAACAACTTTTTTGTTTCAGCGTATGACATTTTATCACATCAAACAAGACATGTAAACAAATCAATTATTTGCACAATGGTATTTCTTTCTGCTTTGGCAATTGCAAAGATTTAGAGAGTCTGCCTAGCCAACGAAAGTTAAATAGTAATTTCAGAGATGAATGTCCATGTGCTTTCAGAAATAGAATTTTCAGTGTTTCTGTTCTGTTTTAAACTGATCAGCCTCTTTCCATACCCACAAACACATCTTAAACGTTCCTATCTGTCAAATGCAACATCAGAGCATTCTTTACCTGATAAGCTCTTAAAAGCAAGATTTGGCTTTCACTTACAGATTCCACAATCCTGGTAACAGCAGAAACAGTCAGTCCAAATAGGTCCTCTCCCTTCAGGTAAACAGGGAAGAGCTTCAGAGATCCTGCCTCGTTCCTTCTCTCCGCCACAGGCTCCAGAACCTTATCCCACACACCTGCACCACAACACGAGGAAATTATTATATAATTACTCCCCTGGTTTGACAGCGCTATCAAAACTATTGCTTACCTTTTGGTGAGGATCCAGTAAGAACCAAGTCATCATAACCCTGCTCCACCACACGGATGATAAACTCAGGGTCACAGTCTCTCTCATCGATGGAACACACGTAGTGGCAACGGCGGTTGCCATGACGCATGCTCCAGTAGATCCGGCTGGCCTTGTAGCCCACAGGGAAAATGGCAGACATCGAGTGGAAAGCCTGCATCTGGTGAGGAAGCAGCTGACCAACCGAGTGAAACACCAAGCTGCCCACACGGAAGGTGTGTTCTCGCTCACCCCTCTGGATGATGCTGGCGATCTGCCGTGCCTCATCCCTCTGCACGTAGACCCTACGGAACACGGCAAAGCAGCGAAGTTCATGCTCGGTTCCTGCCAGCCCACCTCCTATTGAGCCGGTTCCTCTGGGTCTGTGCAGGTGGCACAGCATAGTCTTATCTTTGAAGAATGTGCACTGTGCTTTAAGGGCACAAGTAAAATGGTATGCATTAGTGCAACGCAAACGGTGGCAGCCACTCGTTGCACCGATTTGCTGACAGTATGTACAGCGCACCGATAGGCCTCTCCTCAGGGCCAGTTCTACGTTAATCAGAGCTCCAGCCTGGGTCTCATAGACTTCAGTAGACCACAGGGCACAGTTGAGGTGCACCCATAAATCCAGATCAAGGTTTAGTAGACGGGCCGGCCCGTCAGTGAGCCCGTCACCTTCTTCGTGGCAGAAGCAGCAGCGGCGCAAGTCTTTGGGCATGGGCTCAGGCCTAAGAGACGTCCCCAGTTTCTTCAGTAGTTCATCAACCTCTTCCTCCCCTGGCAGGTGGTAGTTACCCTTAGGCACCACAATTTGAACACTCCACTTTCTCCAACGTAAAGCTTTCCAGCGCTTCCCAAATGAACATCGAGGGTCATCCACACCGGTGTGTACCGCTCGTGGCCGAGGCTTGAGCTTCACTGTGACCTTTAGAGTATCAGACTTGCTATCTCCTCGGAGTGTCTCAGAAGTGATGGAGGGGAAGGATATTATCGGAGTTGGGGGTGGAGACTGCTTGGGCTGCAGCTGAGCCAAACAGCGCACGTCAAGATCGGATATATTGTTACTGTATTGATGAAACACCTTAGTGGGATTATGCTTATCCTCAGAGTCAGATGGTGGAAGCAAGTTTGGCTGTGAGAGCAGGAGAAATCAAAAACACTCTTAAACACTGAAGTAAAGGAAATTTTGAGTTTGTATTCTTTGGGCAATAAGGCAACTGTTTTCTTCAAAGAAAATAGCATCAGCAGTTTTAGTTATATTTAAAATAGTGATGAGGCCGTTTAACACACTTCACAGTAAATCTTGATTCAAGAGTTTTTTTTATAGTTTATTTATAGCCGTCATTAAAATAGGTAACATAACTTGGCTTTCTACATATAGCAGCAGATCCCACACTGTCAGCTTGTGACTCAAAATTTGTTGTGGTTTATACTTACTTTGCCATCTACCAATTTGTTCTGCATGGAGGCTGAATAGAGAACAAAGCAGTTATGGCTGCAGAAGACAAGGCTCCCCTCAGATCCTCCATGGCCCTGTAGAAAGAACATCTGTAAGATCAGGCTCACCCTAGGCAGGAAACAGGGCGTGCCATTTTCCATCTACTGCTGCAAATTATCATTAGATCGAAGTGCCTCACTGGCAAGAGATCAAAGCTTGCATATGTTGCAAACCTATGCTGATGACACAGGAAATTAGATTTGCATACAATAAAAAGAAAAGAGAGGGGGTAAGGGTGGGAGACATCAAAGGTGCCCCATGATTTAAATGACCTGAAATGGGCTTAACGGTTTTTGAACCTAGGCATCTTACACCCTTAAACAAAACGTGCCTCAGTACACATGTTCCCTTGAGTAATGTCAGTTAACTCAGTGACTGCAGCGGGGCAGATTTTCACTTCCCATCAGGGGCCGGATTAGCATAATTGAAGCTCTATTCTGTGCCTCTTTGAGGGGCTTTGAGGGGGTTGCACATTTTCAGGTGCTTTATGACCCTCGGCTTCATCCTTCTTCAGTGCTGTGTCAGAGGATGTAGTCTAGACCCACACCAACTGGTTGAACAAATAATTTCACAGCCCTTAGGGGGTGATATGAGTTCTAATGACTCAAGGCATCCAGGAGACATTAAAATACATATCCTATAAATGACAGTCATCTGGCAAGGGCAATTTGGGAGTTTTAATCACATGTGTGTTGAATACCTGTTTATTTATTGGCAGGTCTTTGGTGGACTTTCGAACTCCATTTCCAAGAATCACCACCCTGCAATGGGAGCACCACTGTGGTTTAGGCCCTGGACTGCTGCCACCCATCTGATAGTCTGGTCTGACTGCAGCTGAACCTTTAATATAAGAAACATATCAATCAAACCAACAAATCATGCAGTTGCCAGAAAACTTCTGACAAATTACATGACTAAGCTTGTATGTTTTGACAATTTTTGTTGTCCTTTTAAGTGAGTTGCATGTACTGTTTTACGAATAGGTTGAAATAAATTAAACTTGCAATGAGGTAAACAAAGATGTCTAGTTGTTAACCATTACTGTCTGTTAAGATGTTTAAAAGACCTTTGTTATTCTTACATAGCTTTTTAAAAAACTTGATCTAAACATCGGAAAAAGTGTTATGTGTGTGTGAAGTGCATTTAATATTTTTACTGCTTAAATTTTTATCTAAGCACAAACATGATGTTTTAAGTACATCTGAAAGAAAAAAGGCTGCAAGTTTTGTTAGTGATGCATGTAGTCATGAAATCTCTAAGACCCCAAACAGAACATAAGGATTAAGCAAATGAATTGCATTTATAATTCACTTCTGTCATTAAAATATGAAAATGTTTTTGAAATCACAAAAGAGAAAATGTATTTGAAACTAAATAAATTGAGCACTTCAAGCCACCACGGTGAAAACAAAAATCGATGTTGGTTTTGTGCTCTGATTTAAAAATACATATGAACATTATTTTGAAAACGGCCAATAAACTCAACAGATAGTACCTCACAATTGGGGGTCTGTCACTAAACCATTTGAGAGAAACATTAAGTATTTAAGTTTCTGCAAAATGCAGCCATGAGATATTGACAAGCAAAATCAATAACTGCATTTGTTTGCACCTAGTAGTCTGTTGATGTGGGTGAAATGAGTGCTTGTCTTGTTTCACATATACTTACCCTCAATGAATGTTTGGTGTGATAGTGGGGCACCTGGTGGTCTGAGGAGCCTCATACCAGGCTGTTGGTGGAACAGAGCAGTTTGAGGGGGGACCCTAAGTTCATTAAACATGTCTATTGAGCTGCGGTGCTCTTGGCCTGGTGAGCGAATCACCTCATAGTTCCTGGGTATGGACACACAAAGCATGTTCGCCAGTGCTGACACCACTCCTGGTATATTCTGGGAAACAAACGGACACATGGTCAGAGGTGAGATGTAATCATTCTTGCTTTAAACAAGTCTTTACTGATATAGAATGGATAATGTAACTGCAGGCACTCACATGTGTTGCCAATGGGTTCAGAGTAACAGATACAGACACCAGGTCAGTTCTTAAGCATGTAGAGTGCTGTCCAAATTGCGAAGCAAAGAAATTGCTTGGTGGCTCTGTCTTGACTTCCCACTGCCTGGCTTCAGAACCTATAGGGGAAAAAAGCAAGGTTTTGTTAGTTGACAGTATCCAGCTGTGCTCCAAAACCTTATGCTGCCCTGTTGCATACTACTACCTATTTAGGCAGCAACCTTTTATGGCAGGCTACACAAATATTGCTGCTCATGTAAAGTACACAGAAGACTTGACTCAAAACTGATTTTAATAGAATTTTTTAACAGCATTTTGAAATTATGAGACAGCATATTGCTGAGACGGGAACGCTGGTATTACAAGGAATTGGAGAAAATTAAATGTTTGTTTCCAAGATGGCTACAAACTGAACTGACTTGTTTTGAAAGGGACTTTGGTAAAACTCTAATAAGCACAAAAACCAATAGTACACACCAGTATTAAACCATGGTCTATAGAGAGCGCAATAGGACAAAGAAATCTTTGAAGTCCACTTTTATGCTCTATTTCCAACAGTTAAAATGACAAATAAATGCATACTCCGCTCCACAAGATATGTTTGTTTATACCATCTGGATGCTCAAAATTGATCGGGTGAATGCACATTTTAAACAGCTTATTGTACACGCAAGTTAATCGCCATTCTAAACGAATGCGCTGCTGCATTGTAACGCACACACATACAGCTCGCACATCACGTGCGGATTGCGCGCACAGAAACATAAGCAGAAATGTATTGCCAACACTGTTCTGTGATAAACAATAAAATAGCTTAGAAACTGTTATAGCATATATTTCTTAGAAACTAAAACCCACAGCTGCACTATTAGTAGAGATATGCTGCCAGGTAGAATGAATTCACACGCAATGGCTCTCTCACTAATGCATTCATATAAATTTAATTTTTACTGTGCTACTTTATCTGAATCTGATTTAGAACGAGCAGAAATCTGTGAGAAATATAACAACCCAAAGACAAAAGAACTGATAAAAATAAGCTGTTATGTAGGAGCAATAGCCTTGTGGGCAGCGCTGTGTCATATGCCATAGCTATGCACAAGGCAACCTGTGTTCGAGTCGCAGCTCGAGGTTCAGGCTTATTTGTTCATTAATGATATCATCAGTGGATTCAATTGCATAAATATCAACTTAAAAAAAATCGTTCAATCCCTAGTATTTAATTAATTATATTTAGCAGTTTTATACATGCAGTTGTGCTGTTGTACTAAACATCGGCATGGCTATGATTCAGCCTTAGGACTCGAGTCCTCAGATTTTCCAGCAGTGATGATATTCAGTACAACAGCATGACATATGAGTGTTGTATTGCTTATCCAATGAGATTTGCGTAATGCATTGTAGCATTGTAGTGAATCATACATCCAATTTTGCTTTATAATTCAACCAAAATTAGGATGCAGAATTAGTTATGTCTACCTTCTGTGGCGGAATGGATGCCTCCCTATATTCACTCACCCCGCCACATCTCTAAAACAGCTTTCGCATCAACTGTGTGCCCATGATGTCTTAAAATGTTTTCTCAGCTTTATTTGTCTCTTTTTTTTTTTATTACCGTTACTATCCAGTATAGGAATGACTGGAGAGACAGCAGGGGATGGTGGCTCCTCTTTAACTCTAGACAGATCTGGATAACGGCTGATCTCCATGCCAACCACACTCTCAGGAGAAGATGATGGGACAAAACTGTCTGGAGTGTCCCTGTCCACACAATGCTCCTGACCCCTATTAAAGACACACAGAACCATTATATACACATTGACATAAAACCAAAACTTTATGGTCAACAATGGGTGCACTGATGCATATTGCACACAAAAATGTGTCAAGAGCAGTCTGAAAAGTCAATAACGTTACAATGAAAGCTTTTGAAGAACTAGTTTTTTGTAAGTTTCATTGCATCAAATCTAAAAACAAAAAAAAACACACACACACACACACACACACACACACACACACACACACACACACACACACACACACACACACACACACACACACACACACACACACACACACACACACACACACACACACACACACACACACACAAAGATGTAGTTAAACTTGATGTAGATATCTTTGGCACAAGTATTGATTTTGCTTGGCCCTCAGTGTCAGACATTTAAGATGCACCCGCTTTATAATGAAATTGTTTGCTGGTCATTGAACACATCATTCCTCCTTGTCCAAGTAGGGCAGAATAAACTGTTATGGGCTAGGATTTTTGTTAATGGCCAAAAGATTGGCTACATAAAAAAAATAAAAAAATAAAAAAAAAAAAGTGTAAAATCCCTGAAAACCTACCGAAGTTCTTCTTGGTTGTTGTGGGGTGGAGTGGGAAGCGAAGCAGGAACATCAACAGTCTTTGGGCCCTGAGTGATGGTGTGTCCCAGCAGGTCATCTTCAGCTTTGAATGGAGCAGTGAGCTGCTTCTGACCCAAACTTTTAGAAACTAAAGAGATGTAATCACAAACAAATAATGTTAACCAAAGACTATTTTTTGGTTGTATAGCTAATGTATAATTATAAGAAAAATACCTACAGTATTAAATGACATGACATACAGGGGCGCGGGAAGAGGTTTTAGGTTGGGGGTGCTGATTTTTTTTTGTGTGGGGGGGGGGGGGGGGGGGGGTCACCACTTTTAAATAAGAAACAATATCAAGACTATAAAACTCGTCAAAATCTCCGCGAATCACAACAAATGTATCAGTGAGAACACTTGTTCAAATAGCACACACTTAAACCTGACTGCACATCACATTTTTGACTTTATTGATTCTGCTTTTATTCGTAACGCAATGGACCGGTCAACGGGACATAAATTAATCCTTAAAGGATGGGACTTTATGGGACATTTGCACAAAAATAATAAATAACTTACCGTAGCCTATTTTATAAGTCGCTCCAGAGTCGCATATCAGTCAAAAAATGCGTCACGAGGAAGAAAAAACATAGGCCTATAGCTTAAGTCGCACTGGACTAAGTTGCATTTTTTTAGAAATTTATTTCACAAAAAAAAAGAAAAAAACATGTAACAGACAGTTCTCCATTACGGACGTGAGCGCTCTAAAGCGGCACTAAACGAATGTTTTAAAACTTTCACAGAGACCTCAAACTGAAAGCACAAAGCCTGTCTTTAAATTTAATTTCGTTTTGTATTAATTGTATCTTACTTTTAATCGATGTTTCATCAAAAAATTGTCTGGTTTTAATAAATAAGAAGGCTATTAGAAAATAGATTATCAGGACACGGAGGCGCTGGCGAACCTGGAGCTCATCTCATAATGAACCGAAACTCAGCGTAGGCCTATATAAGGTAGCCTATTGCCTCACAGACCTGAGACATATAGATAGCTTGAAATGTCTACTTTTAAGCAGAACAATTCAAAACGAAAGAAAACAGACTGCGCTGCTTATGTAGGCCTAATTCGTATGAAATGTGCATTTCTCTCTGGCGCTGCGAAGATCGCGATTCGTCAACTTCATGGCTATAGCCGACGACACTGATATAAAAAAAAAAAAGTTTTATTATTAAACAATTAAAATGTCTCCTGCTATATTTTACATATTTGCCTGTTCCTTACAAGACACTAACAGTGGGGTTTTTGACTGTGTTTTTTATTTATTTATTTATTTTTGCAGCTGCGGACAAATTCTTTCGACACACACACAATACACTCTGCGCTTATGTTTTAAAAACATAATTTAACATATATAACAATTTTTAAATAGCCCACTTAAGGTGTTTATTACAAATAAATGACTAAATGCTAAAAATGAATACATTTTAATGAACTAACATATGCATTGCATTTACAATTGCAGCACCCCCAGCACCCCCACTTCCCGTGTCCCTGATGACATATGAAACATTTAATATTTTCTTGTCTATTATGAACTATAAGTATTTTACAGGTAAGTTATTAGCCAAGATTTAGTATGTTCATTAACTATTTGAGTTTTAAATGTTGTTCCCTAATGTGTGTATGGGTTTACATTTTTTTTCTCCAGTAAAAGGATGTGCTAAACCTTTAGAAAAGGTCAAACCAATGTCATCTAATCAGACTAATCGCATGTTTATGTTAATTTAATTACTTAAATACATGTGGGGTGGAGTATATAGCCTATTCTGCACTCAAGTGTGCACATAAAGCTGGCCGCAAAGCACCGTAATGATTATGAATGTGTCTGAAAAAAATAGAAAGAAGGCATTTTAATTGTTTATTAATAAACTAGTGTTTTCTGAGTCAGTGTCGGCTGCAAAGATGAAGTTGACGACGCTGACTCGCCATCTCCGCAGTATAGTGGACGTGCCTTCAGAAAGAAATGCAACTTTCATATGGATTACATAATCAGAGAATAGTTGTTTTTTATTTTTTTTTATCTTAAAAGTAGACATTTCAAGCTTACTATAGATATATTTCTCATGTCTGTGAGGCAAGTAGCATATACGCTGAGTTTCGGTTAATTTTTGTGACGCGCTCCAGTTCACAGAGACCGAGACGGCAGAAAGCATATCCTGTTTGTTTTTATTTATTTTACAAAAGCACATGTGAGTTTATACAAATAAAAGTAGAGTTTAAAATCATGCATTGCTCTTCTCTGTATGAATAAAACTGTTTCCACTGTTACCAGGAAAAAAAATACAAGTGATCGAGTCGGCGCCTCCATGTCATGCAGTAAGCGCGCTAATACTTTACCTTCCACACTCCGCACGAACACTTGGATATTGCCCAATAATAGCACACATTTATCTAGATTAATGTTAGAGCGGGCAGCCAAGTTACTTACATGTTTCAAATGATAAGCCATTTTTGAGGTTGATGGATGATAGGCAAACGTTTGGATTTCTTGCTCGACATTACTGTAATTATAAGAACCCGCTGTTAACGATCTGTCCCTCATGGGCATGACTTCCACTTCCTGCGGAGGTTTTTTTTTTCCTGCAACTAACCGACTAATAAAAGTTTGGTCGACTAAGCCTCTTCGCGTCGACTATTAGGGAGCAGCCCAACTAAATATAAATCTTATCTCTGAATGCTGTACTTACTAAACTTTTTATCTAAATGATTTAAAACGATTTATACTCTCATGCTTACCCATAATTTCTGCCTTCTTGGCCAGTTCCTCTGCGGTGGCAAAGCCGTTCAACAGCTTCTGCCTGGCAACAGGTGGCGGTGTGGGGGGCAGTGAGGCAGGAGGTGTTGGAGGATTGCTAAGATTGTTTTGCTACAAGCACAAACAAACAAAACAAATTTTTTTCTTTCTTTTTTTTTTCATAACTACAGTATAGCAAAAGAAGCAGAGGACTTTAAAGCCAAACCTTATAGATGAGTTGCGAGTAGTAATCAGGTACTCCATCCAATGATGCACTTCCAAAAGATCCAGAGAGCCTGTTCTCACCGTTCAACTGCCCACTGCCATACAGGGGGAAATGTGCAAAGTTTACCCTGATCAAAGGCTCCATCAGTGGCAGCATAGAAAGCTGCTGTAAGGATGAGAGTGAAGGAAACATGAGTTGAGTGAAACAGTTCAATACATACACATGATGTCCACAACCAACTTACTGGCTGATTTCAGTCATAAGCCTCACTAAAGTTTTAAATGGGTTCTACAGCAAATACCACAAGTGATGTCAGCACTGTAGCTAAGCTACAGTTAAATTACTTCTAGAGATGACTATAATAATAGGTAAAGTCTAGACATCAGGTGTATACATCTCAATTATAATTGTACCCTGTACCCTTCACTATAGATTATAGGTCAACAAAAGTGCAGTACATAACAATTATTATCATAATAATGTATTGTATATTTTGGGGTATATAGTAGTGAATGTTTACCTGCTTGAGCTGAGTCATCAGCGTGTCTGTGTTAGTGTACACGGCTTGTCTCTCTTCGTCGTCCTTCTTCCTCTTTTTCCAGCGTGATGGCGGTTTCTCAGCCCCATTCTTTGGTGTCCGCTTGTTGCGTTGTTTTCTCTTGCTTTGCTCTGGCATGGAAGGCTCTAGATCTGGATTCCCCGTCTGGCTGTTCATGCCACTCTATAGACAATAAACAACTCTTTCAACTCCAAATGTAAAAGAGAGAACAGGACTAGCTAATAAACAAACATCTACCTTCAACAATTTGATAATTCTGTATTTTGCAAATGTGACATATTAAAATAATTGCATTCTTAAAAATTAAGAGCTGAATGTTAAATTCAAAGCTAGACAGATTATTCTTTAGATCTTTAACATATTTAAACATCCCATCCCAAAATTACGATTCTTCACTCTGGTTGTGTAGAGAGAACAAGTAGCCATAGTAGTCTTGTGTAGCCATAGAGCTCTTACCAAAGAATCTGTGCTGTCCAGTCTTAAAGAGCCTTTGCTGTCAGTCAGGCCCTCTTCCTCTGATTGAATACTGTCATTGGACATCTGATGTATGAGAGAAGCTGAGGAAGGAGGAGGGGTGCTCTTGTTCTTCAGAAGGTGTTTGAGCAACTCATTCCCAGTGTCCCCTTTAGTGCTCTGAACTGGACTCTTGGATGCTGGGCTGGGGGAGATGAACTCATTGCCCTCTTCTGTCTTTACTATACCAGTTCCTCGTGCACTATGGCCAATCATTGCTTCTCCTTCAGCCTTCTGGCACACACTGGCTTCTAACTTTTCCAGCTTGATATCACAGAGAAGGCCTCTCTCTGCCTCCGACCCCACGCTGGACTGTCGCCCTAGTGCAGTACCTCCAGAAAGTGGGTCTTGGTCTAAAGCGTCTTGGTCTCCCATGATGGCAACACTGCGTGTTGGTGTGGATGAGGTGTCTGATACACATGGTGTAAGTGGGGCAGTGATATCAGAGTGAGGTGTGGAGGGAGTTTTGACCGAATCTGCATCATCATCCCGTTTCTTCTTTCGGCTCCTTTTCTTTTTGCCCTTCTCCTCAGGGATAATGTTGGAGTAGAGCTGGATAAGGGACTGTCCTGCCCCAGGGAAATTAGGAGGTAAAGGAGTTGTGGAATCCATACCAAATGAGGAAGTTTCACCTCCACTGTGGGGTGGCATTCCAAGCCCTCCAAACCCAGGTGGACGTGGCTGACCTGGGGTGAAACCATGCATCATGGGGTTCTTAGGCTGAAAATTAGAACTTATATCTGGGCCAAAGGAACCATTCCCAGGCATAGGCCTGCGCTCGCCACCTTGCAAAAAGGCTGGACCTGGACTCACAAAATCTAATGGCATATTTCCTTGCTGAGGGAACATTGCGCCAATTTGCTGTGGTTGTTGTTGAGTCCTGGGTGTCTGCATGAATTCCTGTGACAGGTCAGAATTATAGAAGGGCATCTGGGTAAGAACATCCCCACTGTTGTTGGGGCCAAGCCCCAAGCCCTGCTGCTCCAGCTCTAGCCTCTGCAATGCCCTTTGTCTCTCCACTTCCTGCATGAGCTGCACCCGCTGTTTCTCCTGCTGCTCTCGAAGGCGCTCTCGACGCTCCCGCTCCTGGAAGCCTTCGCTAAATGGATTATTATCATCAAACTTCACGTGAGGGGCACTACTACTGGCTCCTCCAACATTCCCTCCAGCTACAGTACCAGGCTGCCCAGGTTTACCTCCTGGAACCATAGGGGAAGGTGGCTGTGCCTGGAGAGGCTGGGCAGGGTTAGGTAGTGGCATCTGAGGGGGCAGGTGAGGTGGCATCCTGGGTCCAGTCATTGGTCCAGTAGCACTGGGATGCCAACTTGGCACGTTGGGCATGCGAGTAGGCTTATTAAAGTGGGGTTGTTGCATGGGCAGCATAGGACCCATCATAGGCTGGCCCATAGGGGGTCCACCAGGCATCACTGGAGGGGGCTGTCCTTGCATTCCTGGCATGGCCTTTATTGGACCCATCACAGTAGGTTGGAGGCGCTGTTGCTGTTGTTGCTGCTTAACACGGTATTCCTCGATGAGCTCAGCATGTTCTTTCTGTTGCTTCCGTATCTAAAGAAATAATAGAGGGACGGATATGTGTGAACATAAGATATAATCCTGTTTATATAAATAAAATAAAATAAAATAAAAAGTTTACTGTATAACAGTAGGTTAGTGATAATGTCAGAGAATAAATCAGGAACTGAGCTCCGCTGAGGCCCTAGATGCACTGATGTGCGGAAAGGTTACGACAGTTAAAAAATAATTAGAGGGCAAACCATCTTAGACACAGGTCTCTAGAACAAGGTTCTTTAACATGGGGTTCATGACCCCTAGGGAATTGAATCTGAGATTGTTTTCAGAATATTTATGTTATTTACACAGGCTTTTTAAAAATTCAGATTCTCATTTATAACTGCTTTAGTTCAACTGTTTATCCTTTGTTTTATGTTTTAGAGATTTTAGACACTTAAGATGATTTTTAAAAGTGTAATATGTAGAACACTGTCTTATTGACTGCGGTAATTTTTTCCAATAATTGCTCCCTATTACAGACAATTCTTTTTCTACAGACAACACCAGAAGTTGTTCGCCTATCTGGCACCGCACAGTCCTCTTTACTGATAGACCTAGTACAAAGCCACAAACAAAAATGTATATTAAAATTAGAAGCTATAGTAAAGAAATCCTTTACTAAAATAAACATTTTTTAAGTTCAAAACTTTGATCCATGTTCTTTTGTTTTCAAACTAATTTATTAATAGATTGCCAATATTTCATGTATAATTATTTACTTATGTGGCAAGTAGCCATGTAAGCAGGATATGCACATCCAGCCGGTTGTTCTCTCGGGGGTTATTCTGAGAGAACAACCGGCTAGATGTACATTATCCCTTACATAATCTATTTATTAAGAATTAGTCTATAGTTAATTTATAGAATGAAAACTTTTTTTCTTTTTTCAGCTACAGTAGGTCTATTTAACAGTAGCATTCAAAAAAGAAATGAAGCACTGTTTACTTTTATGGTCTATTATGGTATTTGTCATATTGTTTGTAATTTGCTTTTTTGCTTATTAAAAAAAATAAAAAAAATATTAAATTAAATATCTATATTGTAATTATAAAATTGCAGTTAATAAATATTAAATGACTATATCAGGTCATCCCAACCTGTTCACAATTGCAAAAGGTTAGCGAAAGTTAACATGATTGATACTAATGTCAATGTCGCAAACATCTCTGTAAGGACATACACACTGGCATGCAATTATTATTATATTTAATAAAGGGGAGGGAAATGGTCAAAAAGCAGGGCAGGAACATGCTAGTCAAGTGAGTTTTAAGTTTTTTTTTAAAATTAATTTATAAAACAATGAATTGTAAGTTTTTTTTCCTGTGGTATCGATTCAGAATCGGTATTGAGGTATTTTAGTCTGGTATCGTATTGAAGTCATAATTTTGGTATTGTGCCATCACTAGTATAGGTTTATGTTGAACATTATTCTTGTTCAAACAGATGCTGTATTAAGAAGTAAATAAAGTATTAAATGTAAATGTCTCTGAAACATCTGTGTATTTGGCAAATATTGCATTTATTTCACTTCAGCTGTGGTAAAGTATGCAAACACAGCGTGAGCGTCACTACGGGAACCAGAAAGTGTCTGACTTCACATCTCTGTTTTCAGCTCCTTCCCGTCTGCACGAGGCAACCCAAACTAATTCCAAAGGTTTAGGCCGGACTGCCATAATTCCTTTTTGGATGCAGCAGTGGTGGCTGAAACATTCCACAAGAATCCATCCAAATCCATTCATAACTGTGTTTGGAAACCATAAATTGACCACAAATCCATTTCATAATTACCGGTATTCAGAGAAATAGGATTTCAGTGACAACTATTTGCAGTGCAACATCTTACACAAATGCTGCTGTTAACATAAAAAATGAATGCATGAATGACATTTCAAACTTGTGTTCTGAACATTGCCAAAGGTATTCTGGAGGTGGTCTGGAAAGTGAGTAATGCACTGGTAAAACTTTAAAGATACTGTTTTACTATGTGCTTTAGATTAGGCAAATGAGTTCCACAAGGGGAAAGAAGGTTGGGCCACACTGTGTGTGCCATCTCTGATGCCAGCACCCAATCACAGGACTGGAATGGAGAAGGGCCAAATTGCAATCTCCTCCTCATCAGAAAGGGGTAAATGTACCTTTTAAACAGACACTCCTTGTTCTGATTCTCGGGCCATCAAGTGAGACATTGACAGATACAAAGTTCTGAATCTCCTGCCTGAGTGGTGGGAGGCAATAGCAGATACAATGTTCTGAGTCTCCAGTCTGTCAAGAGAGACCTTAATAGATACAAACAAGTTCTGTCTCTGGCCTGTGAAGGAAGAGACAGCAACAGATCCCATGCTCTAATTTTACAGCTTGTGAGACGGCAAGAGACACGACCATATTCTGAAGCTGTGGGGAAAGAGACACACAACATCCAGAATCTTCATCCAGCGAGACAATAACAAATACAGCATGTCTCGAGTCTCCATGCCAGAGAGACAAAAGCGGATTGACAAACCTTCGCTGCAAGGTACTTTTGTAACATTCAATGTAATCACTTACATTTTATGCATCTTATGCACTTTATTATTTTATTGTTCATGGTATTAATTTAGTAGTAGTGTTAATTATTTATCTTTTTGTTGTTAAAATCTGTTTTACTAGACTTGCATTCCTTGTGACAATAATACAGTAAAATGCTCTACAAGTTATCCAATATCTCACAAATCCTTTAGATTGATTAGCTGACAAACTCCCTCTAATTTACATAATTGTTATTTGTTCAACAATATTTGATTGTTCTTTAATGTCAAGGTGAGACTCATTAGCAGTTGCCCCGCATTTAAAGGAGGAAAGAGTCATAGGACACTTTTTCACTCACTTTAGGTGACGTGTGGCTAAAACGCAAAACATATTTTGGAACCTCTACGTCTGAGAACCTCTACAACACTGCCTCATCTTTTCTGCTTAAATGCGTAATGAAAATCTACAATAAGGAAACTTCCTGATTTAATATAGGCATGGTCTGTACAATAACAGTTTGTCTTGCATCCACTTTAAGTGGTATGTGGGTGAGGGGTGGCTCTTAAAATAGAGTCGAAAGTTGATTGGTAGGCCCAATGTGTGAACTGCCCAATGTAATTTTTTAACTCAATTGGCATTTGGCAAAAAGACAAAGTAAGCAACTGGCAAAAGGACAAAAAAACAAAAAAAACAATTAAGATTTACCACGTTAAACCATGACTTAAGATGGCTTAAACTATTTGGGTGGATGATTTTATAGTTATCCTCCTTTAAATAACTATATTACCTGTTCTAGTTGCTTTTGAACCACACTTTGCTGTTCAGTCACATGTTTCAGCTGTTCTGCATCCTCCTCTGGGAACTCCCGTCCAGCTTTTTTTGCAGTGCGCTGTTTTGCAGAGAGAGCCTTTTTAGATTTCCTATGGGCCCCAATCTGGTCCTCTAAAAATTTCTGCTGCATTTGAAGAAGCTGTTGAGTTTCCTGAAGCCACTCCTCATATTGTTTTCTCTGAGAATCATCTGAAAAATAAAAACACATATAAGATTTATGGGATGTCCAGCCTCAATTGATTTACTTTTACAGTGATTACAATGATAAAATAACACTTACTAGTCAACTCATTGGTAACTACTGACAAGAGAGAGAGAAAAAAAAAAGAAAAAAAAAAAAACTTACTGACAAACCCTGGTCCAAAGTTAGGGGGATTGGGTCTCGCAATCTGTGGTGGCAACTTTCCATCCTAAAAGGAAATCATTGTATATGCCATTAGAACACGTTTAATGCTGGTAAGAAGAGGAAATAAGGCTAAAACCCGTGGACATACCAAAAAATGTTGTGAAAACCCGGCTGTATCTGGGGCATGTGATGCTGGAATCTGTTGCACTCTGCCACTAAGGAAATTTAAGGAGTATTCAACACAAGGAAATGTATCACTGACCATTAAAAATAAACCACTGAAAACTGCATGTGGTCATTTTTAGTTATAAGTAAATAATTAGTCCAATCAAGTTAATAAGCTTTTTGTAATAGTGCAGTAATTGTTTAGAGGAGGCAATTTACATAGTAAAGTCAAGTGTTTACCTGTTCATAACTATGGGTGTCATACCCATACTGTTCTGTACCATCACTTTGTTGATCCCTTTTAGAGCTACCATCTTTGCCTTCATGATTGGATCGGTAATTGCATCAAAGTCTACAAAGTAATATAAATCACCACATAAATTACAGGATCGTGATTTGTATATCACAATTATATTCACATTTCAAGTATTCAAGTTACTGGAGTAAAAAAAAAAAGAAAAAAAAAGAAAAGAAAGTATAATATACATATAAGCCTACATTCTAAATATTTAAAGGGTAACTAAACCCTAAACCAACTTTTTTTTGTTAATGATCTGTAAGAATGGGGCTTTATTAGTGTTGTTCATTGATTCGAGTAACTTTTTTGACATTTGGGTATAAAGTGTTTTAATTCTACAATATATGGTGTAAAAACGTCTGAGTGCTGCCCTCTTTAGGTTGAACGGTGGCTACTACAGTTGAATTTTCCTATTGGATGTTGCGGTACTGCGTGACGTAAACGGTACTGCGTGACGAAGGCTGGTTCCAGCTCACCACGCCCTCCCTTGGTACGAGCTCACCACGCCCTTGGATGAGCTAGCGTAGATTTATCTGTATTTAGTACAGTGGTAGGTATAGTGTTGCTGGGTGCAACTGCATAGCTTTCCAGCAGACTTGGAAATTAGGCGCCAGTGTTTGCATGCACTTGGCCTGGAAGACCGTGAGTGTAAAACCTGCATTTTACGCGGAATTGCTTTTCCAACGATACAATAGAGGTGGACATTGGCTTCTCCACACAGCTCGCGCTGAACAGCGACGCAGTGCCAAACGCTGTTCCTCGATCCTGCATGGACTCCACCACCGCAGCGGCGTCTTGATGTGAGTGATCATATATATTTAAATCACAATTTATGGTTAGGCTAAAGTTAATCCTCTGGGATCGACAAACGCGTCGGCGCATTTTGCTGGATTTTTTCACAGAGCTGAAAAATATGAATATGCCTATACAGAGCTATTGACATCAACTCGATAAAACTCATCAGATGCATATTTACATCGTCTTGCGACCCTGTGAGCAAACTCTCCATTTTAGACAGTCTGACAGCAGGACTCTCAGGTGCACGCCCTTCCGCTCACGGTTCGTCCCCTCTATCTCCGTTGGGGTCTGCCCACTTTTCTAGCATTTTTCAAATATTGCCAGTGGGTGGAGTCAGGCTCTGACCAGGGGTTTAGTTACCCTTTAACATTCAAGATAAGCTTATATTCAACAACTGTACAATAACTACACATATAGGACTGCAAGATAAGAGCTGCTGACAGTATAGAATCAAATCAAGATTAAACCACATTATTAACAATGTACAGGTACAACAGCCTCAATTAGTCTATCAATTAGTCTATTAGTCTAAGTGGAGTATAGGCTTACCGATGTTAGGGAAAAAAGGGTCATTTGACCGTTGCCGAATCATGGCCTGCATCTGCCTTTGCTGTTGTTGCTCCTGCCTCTCTTGATCCAGCAGATCTTGAAGAAGAAGGGGCTGCTCATCTAACAGAAGAGGTCTGTTCTGTTGACTTTGTTGCGCTTGAGACCCCTGTTGTCCTGTGGCCCCTGGATTGAACATGCCCTGTTGAGTTTGTAGGTTTAAGGAATGGGGAACAGGCTGCTGACCACTAACTATAGGCAGGTTCAGATCCACTTGCTGTCCTTGTGAAGCTCCAAACCCTTGAATTGGTACCTGCGGGTTCCCAGACTGCATCAAATTTGGGTTACCTAATATTGGCCCTTGGGTTAGAGGTGGATCTACTCTGTGCCCCATTGTTACTCCAGGGTTTATCCCGTGATCTTCGGGTTGTCCTCGCAGCATCACCATACTCATGTTTGAGTCAAGATTTGTCTGGGCATCAGGGTCACCCGAGATGGGAGAAATTATGGATTCACTCCTAGTTTCACCTAGCTTTTCCTTGATCAACAGGCCTGACAAGACTGGAGCAGACCCAGGATGTACATCTGCACAAGACTCCTCAAAAAGAACAGAGACATCATCTTGACCACTTTTACTACACATGGGCTGATGGTCATCCACTGAGGTTCCAAAACCTTGGCTCTCAGTTTTGATAGTTCTTTCAGACTGAGAATCCAGAAACTCTTTTGACAGACTTTTTTCTAGTTTGACATTACTAGGACCTTGTATGGCCTCTGATTTAGGTTGAGCTGAGGATATACCTTCACATCTGGAATTTCTTTTTTCAGACAAGGCCTTCTGAAGATCAGAGGTATCCCCATGGTCATCTTCTATGTGATCACTCAGATCAAGTTCTTCATTAAACATGTCTTTTTTGTCCCCAAGGTTCTCAGGATCTGCATAAGCAATAAGATCAAACTTTCCAGATTCCAGAAGATCATCAAGATGAAGGTCATTTGTTTCCAGGTCTAAATCTTTGCCATCATCTGCATCAAGGTTCAGGTTGTCCAGGTCCTCATCAACCAAGTCTTTGACCTCCACATCATCAAGGTCCTTCACAGCAGAGTCATCCGTTTCTAGCTTCTCAACACCATCACTACATGGCAATGGGATTTCCTCTGTTGGTACAGATGTTGTGACAGGGAGTAGTGCAGATTCGCTGGGAGTAACTGAATCCCTACTGACCAAATGGCGAAGTGGTACTGCCAGTGTATTCTGTTGTGTATTTGTATGGTGATGCAGATTATCCATATTAGCTGAAGTCTGCATGTGACTGACTGATCCTTGACGTGAAAGGCCCAACATCGGATCCATTATTCTGGGACCTTGATTTCCCGTAAAGGCCATATTTTGGCCTCCCATGAAGCCATGAGGGGGTCTCTGGGGATGATTAGGATGATCCAAAGCATTAGGTGGCCCAAATGGTAATCTGACTCTGTTCTCTGGAGCCCTGTGACAAAGTTCAATAAATGGTTGACCCATTATATTATGTTGTTGCATTGAGAGGCCACGTGGTGGAAAATGCTGGGGAAGGCCCATCTGATGATTACTGCCTATTTGCCTAGCAATGTCAACAGAAAGAGGTCGTTTCATATGTGGTGGGATATTGTCAACCATTGGTCCACCTTGTATCTGGTGAGGGGGCCTGATGAACTGTTCTTGGTTTGGAGCTCCAGGAGGAAATCCAAATCTGGAAGGAATTAGGTTTCAAGATAACTTGAACATTAAATGAATTACTAGTTTGACAGCACAATTGATAGAGGAAAAGCACTTACCTTTGTCCTTGCAGTCTCATGCCCATGTTGTTCAGGTCTCTGGGTAATGGTGGCCGGGAGCAATGGGGTTCATCAGACATGGACCCATGTTGATCGGCAAGGAAAGTTCCAGGAAATCTTTGTCCTGCAGTAATTGGTGATGATCTCATAGTACCTGGGTATGGAGGTGGGGGTCTACCAAAAACATCCTTCTGAGGTCCAGAATCGTCCTGTGACCAATGTCTTGGAGTCCCAGGTGCAGCAGTAGCAGTTACCTCCAGGAGTCCTTTTTCTAGTCTGATTGCACTTTTCTGCTGCTGCTGTTTGAGAATTAACTGCCGTAGTCTTTGGCGCTAAAAAAGAGCAATAAGAGTAAACAATCAATATTACATCATTAAAAAAAACAGAAAAAGGGATATGTAAATATTATCTAATGGAAACCATACTTAATATGTTTTCACACCTGTTTAATTTTCTCTTCAGTCTCTCCAAGTGGTGGTTGCATTGTGTTCTGTGAATCCGATGGGTTGCCTTTGTTTACTGAAACATCATGTGACAATCTTTCCCCTGTTTGTGAACATGGGGTTAGTGAAGCTTGTTCAAAAGGATCATGAATAGGTGTCTGGTTAGGATTTGTCTGTTGTAGGGAGAGACTTTCATCTGAAATCACAGGATGTTTGGGGGTTTGAGAATCAAGGGCACAGGGACGAGCAAATGGGTCCTGCATCCTACTTTGTGCTTGATGGCCAAGTGGATCTGTTTGATGGGCCACAAAGTTTAATCTAGGATTTGGTCTGGAGAAGGCTTCTGGGCCAGCTCCTGGATGTGGGGTACCAGGGGGTTGAGAATATGGGTCAGGAAGAACTGGCCTTGGTGTTCCTGGTGATTGATCATAAGTTTCATTTTTGACTGGCCTAGGAGTTCCAGGAGGCTTTAAGAAGGGATCTGAGGATCTCTGACTACCTGGTGATTTAGGGTATCTCTCTCCCGGAAAAGGCCTTGGAGTACCTGGCATCTGAGCATATGGATCAATAGCATGAGAAGGAGATTGTCTGCGACTATTAGGTTGTGACTGAGAAAACGGATCAATTGTTACAGTTCTAGTTGTGGATGGATATGGATCAGAGTGTGGTCTTGGGGTACCAGGCATCTGGGCATATGGATCATGAGGTCTTGGAGTACCAGGAGGCTGAGCGTATGGATCAGGCATTTGTTGAGGGTAGTCTGGTCTAGGTGTAGATGGTGCCTGTGAATATGGATCTCGTTGAGGGTGTCTGCTCATGGGCAATGGTTGGGCAAAAGGACCTCCTTGTCCTGGATGCATCATTCTGCCCTCATTACTGAAACCATCTCCCATTGATGGATGGGGTGTTAGAGGCTGATGTGAATAGGGGTCAGAGTGTTGAATTTGAGAGAACGCGTCAGACGAGCCCCTTCTCATGCCTTGCTGCGCTGCGCTGAATGTGTCTTGCTGAAACTGGGAAGGAGGCATGGGTGTTTTGAACACTGGCACAGATCCAGACTCATTACTCCCTGGAATAGGTGTTAACAGTGGCCTAGAGTAGGGGTCAGAGAGAACCATGCGGCTATGGGCCATGCGCTGGTACACTTCCGATCTTTGCCCTGGCCTAGAAAAATTGTCTCCAGGTATGACACTACTAATGAAGTTTCGTCCTTGCTGCTCAGATAATGGTCCTGGTCTGGGTGGACACATAGGTTTCACAAACGGGTCTGATGGTCGAGGTGTGTCTGGAGGCTTTGCATAAGGGTCTGTGCTGGTGGATGTTGGAGACCCAAAGGATTCATGAGCTGGTGAGGGCCTATTCCTTTCTTGAACGTCAGACAAAGAACCTCTTCGAGGCGTGCTTGACCCAGATGGTGGTGGCCTGGGGGTTCCCACCATTTTACCATATGGATCCCATGGAGAAGAAGGACGGGATCCAGATGATTCTGGTGAAAACATTTGAGGAGACTGAGGCTGAGATGAGGGTCCCTGCATGTACTGAGTGTCCTGGGTAGGGGTCTTTGCTGTGGATGAAGGGGGTGGAGGTTGGGGACGCAGAAATACATCATCTGTTGATGTACCCGATGTTACAGTTTCAAGCATCTGGAAGCCATCTTTGGAGGCCAATTCTTGCAAAGGAGAAGTGTTACCACTGCTGGTTTGAGTTGTCACTGGACTCTGACTACCAGATTCTGAGGTGTCTCCACTGAATTGCTGTTGTTGCTGCTGTTTCTGAAGTTGCTGCTGCTCATTTTTAACCTGTTCTAACTTTTGTGTGGCTTCAATTTTTGCCTGTTGTTTGCTCTTTTGTCTCATTTGCTGTCATGAAAACAAACAAAAAAGTAAAAAAAAAAGAAAAGAGAAAAAAGGTACCAGTTAGTGAAGTCAATGCACTTAAAAGACTGCATTGCTGATTTTATATATTTTTTGCCAAAATGTATATAGTTACAATTATTTAACGCAATTAACGCAGCATGTTTTTTCTGTCATCATTTTGCTAGCGTTACATTATATGATCATGCTTTTATCCATGCAAATGCTTTTAAATCATTCAAGTGCGACAAGACGAAAAAGATAAACACGCTGTCTGTGAATGTCCTGAAACGCATGACGCACAGAAAGATGTGCACCAGAATCGAGTTCTCCTTCGTATTTTAACGAACAATAACACACATAATTATGCCAAAATGTCTGTTTTATCGAGTATTCTCATAAGAGCAGTCTTAAATGAGTTAAATAACGTCTTAAATGAACGTAGAGTGTGAGGCGTGTGATATCCATGTCATGTGCAGCAGGTCTTAAAGTGACAGCTTTAATAAAGATTAATCTATATTTAATTTATAATTTATGCAGTGCAGACTGTTTGATAACTTTATTCCATTTCTGTAGGCTATATATCCTACCTGTTAGACAGATAGGAAGGGCACAGGTAAATATGACATTTATGTGAGGATTTTTTGAAGCCTTATAAAATGTAAAAAATTATAGCTTTCAATTACACTGTAATGTTGAATGGCTATAATGTTTAAAATGGGGGAAAAAACATTTTCATCGAGACATCAGTAGCAGTATTAGTAATAGTGATACTGGCCTTCATTCATAAAAATAGGCCATTAAACGATTAAAGTATTTAAAACATACTGTCTTTATGTTGTTTCTACATTAATTTGGAGTTTAACTGTGAAATGATTACATTATAAAATACAGTAGTCAACATTTGAAGTGGATCAAAAAAGTTAATCAAAGTTGTCCTAAGACAAGAACGGGTATTGTTCAAAATTCATGTATAACTTTGATGAAAGGTTGAGATCCACTTCAAATGTTGACTACTGTTTATTAAAGGCACACTATGCAGTTTCCGTTTTTCTCAAACAGCGACCCCTAGAGGCGCTGTGGAGTACTTGTATTTAACGTTACTGTCGTAAATACCACTCACGCAGAGCCGTCTCTGCACTCATCCGACCTGATGTTAATTTTTTTTATCGATTTACAGCACTGATATATTTTTTGTCTTTCTTTTTTTTTCCCAGTAAACACTTTATCAGACCATATTTGTTACTAAGTGTTGGCAGATGTATGCCAGAACTGTACCTCAACCTGGGATCCTATCAATGTTGAATGTAAAGTCTAAAAAGTATTAACTTATATGAAGATAACGGAAAATAATGCTACAATGACCACTAACATGCACACGCATAATAAAATATTAACATTATACTTATTTACATTTAACTTTTAAAGCAGCACTGACTAACACTGTTATTTCCAATTATAATGTCTCAAAGACTAAGATGCAAAGCTTTGTCATATGTCCAGACATACTGCGTTTCATTCTGAGAAATGAGCAAAACTATAGCATTTGCTGATCACATCAAATTGATTTCACATCCTATAAAATAGGCCTAGACTCAACTTAATTCAAAATGGCTATAAAACAACATTCTGATTAAAGATTATATTGTACTGATCAGCCCAAGGTGAAAGCATTTATCAGAGGTTGAGACACCCTGTTTCGCATCAACTGCAGATTTTGCATCAATCTAGCATTTACAATGAAACATCCTTTGGGATGTCAATCACCTGTCTGAACTTCCACTCTTGTTCATGCTCAGATTCTTTGTGCTTGAGCGGATCCTTGAAGAGCAGCTCTGTGTCCATGGGAATGCTGGGATCAAAGGGATCAACTGGCTGCTGCTGCTGTTGCTGTCTTTTCATTGTGTCATTAGACATCTGAACTTTGTTTATACGAAGGGCTGCTCGGTTGTCTCTCGCCTTTTGCTAGTGGGGTAGAGACAAGTGAAAAAGTCAAAACTTTTGATATACATACAAATCTATATATATTAGGATTTATGAGGCTTAATAAAAGAGCATCTTACCACATAAGGTGCCCTTTCCTGAGAACTAGCTTTCCTCCATAACTTTGCAATTTGCTTCACTCTAGTCGCCCAATCTGTGAAAAAAATCAGATGGTTGGTCTCTAACTTGACTCCATTTCAAGTTTGCAATTCTACTTGGTGTATTAGGACAATCCATTCACCTGGAAATTCATCTTGAAGGTTAGGGAAGTTCATATTGGTGTATAGAACAGGAGCCACAGTGGCCATTTCACCAAGCGTTTCCTCTTTCTCCCACTTTAACGTGCTCCTCTGAGCATTGGACATGGTGTCAGTCTCCACCTCTGGTGGAGGGACAGATCCAGGCACGGGACCAGGAGAAGCCCAGGGACCAATCACATCACCCCCAATCTGGCTGAATTTCTTCTCCCTGTAGTGACATATCAAGCAATTAAGTGTCTTTTTCATAAGCCACTGAAACTATATAGATTTTTTTAACGGAAATGCCAGTACCAATCTGTGTTACTCAAAATCAGAATTCACTCACGTCACATTTTCTGGAAAAGGCATGCGGTGGATGGAAGAGAATGTGCCAGACACTCCAGCTTCAGCAATAATGGGGTTCGGAATAATGTGTGTGTTTGGCCCCATCATGCCATTCATCATAGGCATACGTGGGAACATTCCTGCAGCATCTCCTGCAAATGAGACCATGGAGAAACATGCACTCACATAATGAGCTGTGTAGTTTACATGTGATACTCAAGCACAGTACAACATTACATCTGTGTGGTTTACTTGACTGTTCATCTGAGGAGATAAACAACTTGATACCTGGGTTCTGGAGAGACATTGCTGTGGCTGAGGCATTGGGGGCAGTGTTGGGTGGATGAGTAAGTTGAGGTGGCTGGTTGGCGCTTGGACTGAGGACTGCTGTGAATAAGTCTTCCACGTCCTTACCCTCCAGTTCTAAACAGAATTAATAGAATGTAGAACATACATATTCATAACCGAAATACTTTTTGGTTACACTTTATTTTAAGGTGTCATTGTTACAGTGTAAATATACATTTAAGTACTGAGTAATAATAATAATTAACTACATGTACTTACTATTGTGTTAGGGTAGGATTAGGGTTTGGTTTAGGGTTAATTGCATGTAATTATGCATAATTTACTGTTATTACTATGGTAAGTACATGTAACATATGTAACAAGGACACTGTAAAATAAAGTGTTACCGACTTTTTTTATTTGGTTGATTTTACCAACCTGAAAATAAGAGATTTGGCAAATAATACATTGAATACTGTTAACAGTTTAAATTGATGAATTTTCGTTGTCAGAGAATGACGCATCATGAATCATCAATACATTTTTACATCTCTAGTTAACACTGCATGAATACAAACTGGTGCAAGACATTTTACACACCTTTCTAAACAGGAGAAATTTTTAAACATTTAAAACATCTGTTCTTTTGCAGAATATTTCAGGAAGCAACAAACCTGGAATTTTGTAGAACTTGCTCAGAATGGCCCCTGTAAACAAGGAAATATAATTATAAGTAGGCCAATAATACAAAACCCAACCTCTAGTGAAATATAAAGATGACTCAATATATCACAGCATAAAAAGAGTTAAAGCCATAAAGATGTAACCAAATACTATTTTTCAGTTATTACATTTCAGTTTGCAAACAATAAATCACAATTGACAAGGGAGAAAAGCTGCCAGGAAAAACACTTGCTGGCTAAGGAAGGAACAATTGGAGGAAGGAATTGCCAGATACCAATATCAATTGTATGGGAAAATCAATCTGTGATTAAAAAAATGTTATGTAACATGCTATAAAAGCAAGGATAACATGTAATTAATCTCTGGTGTATTGAAAAGCAGCACAAAAATGAGAATAACTGTTTTAAGAAAAAATGCATGACTCTTACCATCAGAAACCATCTTGTCCAGCTCAGGACTTAGTATTACATCCAGAGGTTCCTCCTGTAGTGTCCGAGATCCTCGAGAAGAGCCAGGATGAGGGGAAGCTGACTGATCATTCGGTAGGGTGCCAATGTCCAAACCAGCTGGGAAGAGAGTTAAACAGCTATTCTCAAACTTAGTTTCTTAGCTCTACAACTTAACACAACAATAACTCAATATATGCTGAAAAACAGAGCTGTCATTCTGTAAGCGCCTAAATCAGAGTTGATACGCAACCTATTTTCTACTGTGTCTGAGTCTTTGCTTAGATAAAGTAAAAAAAAGAAGAAAAAAAAAAGAAGAGAGACTGAGGACTGACATTTCATGTCATGATAAAATGAGGAAAAGCTTTTCTCTCTCCCTTTCATCCCCTCAACTAACTCAATTTTCCAAGAAACAGTAACCTAATTAGTGTTGCCTGCCCAACTGTGTGAAAGTGTCCCTTAAAAATGGACATTTTCATCGTTGCATATTTCCCATTAGAATAGAGCTTACTCAATAAAAAAGCAAGCAATTGCAATGATTAATCATAATACATGTTGTCATCAACATCAAAAGAGTTAGCCGTGTCGCTGTATTTAGACCAATGACAATTAAGTAGGTTTCTTGTTCCAGGTTCAAAACAATTTAGGCTCTATCAACAGAATCATCAGGCATCAGTTATGTTTACACTACATTAATGCACTTACAATTTAAGTCTATAGGGGCAACGTTACAGGGTTTAAAGGCTGAGATGTACTTATTAATGTAGATGTTATTAATTAATTAGCCCATTTGCCTTAAAAATGTTTTCAGTGTATAATGTTTAAGTCTCAGAACTATAATTATGAAATAGTCCAGGTTTTAACGATTTTTTCTTGCCTCACTACTACCATTGTAAGCTTTGCCATATAAAATTAATTTTTGAAGTTGAAGGATAAGTTGAAATTCAGCAGCATGGAGTTAATAGAGCTTAAGTTGTGTTGCACACGCAAACATTCCTCTAAACAAAGCACCTTGGTATTTATTACCAAGCAGGTAAGCAAAGCCTTATATATTTACATATATATTGCACACAGAGGTTACGCTACGAATAATAATTGTATGTCACTTTGACAAATTGGGTTGTAAATTTTCTGTCATGTTCTGTTTATCCATCTCTAAAATATTGTAACATTTTGTATTTTAAACAAGAGACCACAAACACTTCAGTGATAAGGGTAGTCCTATCAAGCGCTGTGTTCAGTTTCTTTTTATTCTACTCTCAATTTCTTTGCTCAACACAAAAAAATTAGCTGTCAATGTTAAAATTGTGTAAATAGTTTTTTTAGTTTTTTTGTTAATACAACCTCTAATTATAGGTTTATAAATGATATGTTAAGGAAAACTAGCAGCAGTAAAAACTTTTTTTCTCAAACCCTTTAGAGCTGGCTTTCACACTGAAGAAGTTACATCACTCACAAACCACTAATTTCACCACAGCAAGGCCATTCCACAGAGAGAAGGGAATGTGTCCTTGCCAACTAAAAAGCTGGCAATTGTGAAGAAATAAAATGATCAACTAAATTAGACCCCGGAGAACAGAAATGGGACTAAAGACAGCATTTTTTAAGCACATTTCAGTAAAATGTCACAGATTGCAAACAATCACAGCTGCCAACTAAGGTACAGTAGCAGCCAAACCCAACGTCCATCTAAGGACAGTTTAGTTCTCACCTCAGTGTCACAACAGGGTCATGTGCAAGAAACCATGTGGTTTGTTTGTTTGTGGTTAGTAAAAACATAGAAGCAGAAAGCTCAAATAAAATGCATGTGTGTGTGTGTTTGTCAGAAAAGGGATCATGCAGAAACTGGCACAACAAATAATCTGAGGGCCTGTTTAGGGGCCGAGAGGCCAGGAGAGGAGGGCTGCTCTACTTCTACAGCCAGAAAGGCTGTGCCAACAGGGCTCTTACCGAATGGAGAGGGGGAACGGTCCACCTGGAAAGGGCATAAATCAAGACCTACAAGAACCCAAACCAGATAAAACCAAATAATTATAAAACAGAAATGCAGAGGAAAAAAAAAAGGAGTATGCTAAGAAGACAACAAATAAAGACAAACAGAGCAAACCAGGTAAAATGTGAAATGCAAGTGTGAAAATGTGAAAGAAAAGAGGAGATGCAATTGTGAAGGCACACGATTACAGGTGATTTCTGGGATTGTTAGAGCATCTGCAGAGTGAAGAGAGAAGAGAGACTATCCATCGGCCAGATCTCAGGACTCAGTCTACCTGATTCAGGGCCTGTCTTGACCAGGTCATCGGACAGCATTCCCAGGAGATCATCATCTGAATGTAGAACCAGCTCAGCTAAGGGATCCTCCACATTGGCTAGAGATCAAGAAGACAAGTGTTTCTGAGCACGAGTATCCATACTAATCACCAAGTGTTCCTTGATTAAATGTTACCAAAGGCTGGGCGGTAAGACCTATATACTGTGGCGGATGGACTTCTTTATAATATAGGTGTGACTTCTGTCAGTTGGACACGGTTTGAATTATAAAAACACAATGAACAAAACTATAAACTATGTCATGAGAAGCTCTGAACAAAAACCTAGTAACCTAGTTTTTCTCAATCGAGAATCCATTTCATTCAGATCTACATCACAATATGCAAGACAAGCAAACTCCGTTTAATGCCAAATTTTAAATGCAAAAGGACAACTAATTTGGTCAACTTTTAAGGCAGAATTGCATTTGCGTTAAGGACAATGCATTTGCGTTTTTCTCAGTGAAAAAAAAAATCAATCCAAGATGGCAAATGATGCGGAAGAAATATAATATATTTTATAATTATTTCCATTAAATATAAAATATTATCAATATAAAACAGTTTACCAAGTATTTGTGTGCGCTGTGCAATTTTAAACTTATCAGACAAATGCGTTGATAATTTAGCAACATGCCAAGTACAAACTCTATTGAAATCAATTTTGAGTTGAGCCTCCTTTACGTGTTCCAGTGCTATTTGTGTAGAGCATTCAACCATATGAAGTTGATTTCAGAAAAGAAGCTGACTTAAGAGGTAGCTGTAAAACACGAGGCAGCTCACTAAATTTTGGAACAGGGCCACACTATTACATCTAAACAAAATTGCTCATGTTTCTGTATCGACCTTAAACATTAAGGGTGACATGTCCAACAAAATAAAAAGGGGTTTTCAATGAAATTCGCATCCGCCTGTTCCTCATCTTTAATATTTTTGTTATATCCTTGCAGTGGTACAAGATTTTGGTCATACCGCCCACCCCTAATGTTAACTGAAATATTCTTTATCATTTTGCTACAATCAAGATTTCAGTAGCATTAAATGTATAAAGATGCATGCATAATAAGATTCCAAAATCAAACACTTGTTTCAAGATTAAAACTCCATGAAAGGGTTAAATACGAGAATCTGCAGAGCAGAGAAAGGGGCTTTGCTCTATGGGAGATGAAAATCTCTAAGGACAAGCAAGCGGCCCTGAAAGCCTTCAAATAGCTTTGCGATTGCTCTCCAAACGAATACGCACAAGCCTTCTAAACACTGAACTGTTTCTGCCAGCTTTCTATCCTCCCAGAGAGCTACGACGGGGAATTCAGAAAAGTGCTGGCAAATTGGGTTTTAAAAACATTTTAGTTTGGCTGTGAGCAGAGGTCTGCTGGCTTGGGTGTAAATGAGGGTTGACAGAACTGAGGATAAGGAGAAATGGTGAAGAATGAGGCATTTGAACAAGCTCTTCAGCCTATAAGAGTATGCAAATAAGGGCTGAAGAGGACACAAAATGAGCACAAGGGGGTTAAAAAAAGTTCATTTGTACAGTGCATCTTCTGTAGGCCCTGTGGCAAAAATATGAACCCAGACTGTAATGCAATCCACTGTAGGATTCTGCAGTGCTGATGGGTTGTGCGATGCATTCAGTGTGTGCAGAGGAGAAAGCGGGAGGTATGGTGCTAATGTGCATTACTTCCCTACAGAATTCACAGCAGTCTAGAGCAGTAAAATGTGACCTAATGGGTCAAAAAAAAAAAAAAAACACAAAGGCAATTCACAGTAGATATAAGAACTTCTAAGGTGTTTGGGAAGCACTCTGTTTATATAAGGTGTTTGGGAAGCACTCTGTTTATATATATATATATATATATATATATATATATATATATATATACATACATACACTTCAGCTCTATTGGTATTTTTAAATATGAAGACAGAGCTGAACATACGCAGTTGCCCTGCTTTAGATGAGACTGGAGTGGAAGTGGTACTGAGAAGTGGGTCAGATAAAGGGTCCAGGAAGCTTCTGCTTTGTGATTTGCTGTCTGCATGATTGGCTTCTTCCTCCACAAGCCCTGTTTCCAGAGTCGACTTGGTCTTCTTGCTTTTAACCAGAAGTTCTTTCCCAAAAAATGCCTCCTGTAACACATACATGTTCACAAGTTAATAAAGTAGGCTCTGGTAATACATCATGCACAAGTACATAATAACTAGATTTCCACATTCTGTGCAAAAAAAAAAAAAAAAAAAAACTAAAATGCCCAGCACTAAAAACAATAATAATCTTTACAATTTTTGTTTTTCTTCTTCAAAATGTCATGTTTAATTCAATGTTTTACTTGCCATTTCTTTGCAATTATTTGTGAAATTTACAAGCAATTTCTGAGTGAAGATTGTTTCTACAATTTCTTTCAGTATGGGTGGTTTCTAGTTTGCTAGTTGATTTCTAGGGTGATCTGAGTGGTAACTCCAAGACACTACAATATTGTGCTGTCTGGATATGGCATTTTTTTCTGCTTATTTTGTCATCCACCAGGTGAAAGTCACAATTTTTTCTTTGCAGCAATTACTGTAATTTTTGGTTTGAAATGTCAAAAGGCTGCCACAGTGATACATGGTAAAACAAGTTTGTAGCACTTCAGAATATCTAACAGTACCAAATTATCAATGTGATGACTCCCTGCTGCGTTAAAACATTAAAGGCCTAATGTGCTTCAATTTAAATCATTGATTCAAGACATCCCTCTGGTGACGACCTTTAAGTCTGATTTAAGGTTTGACAAACAGGAACGCCTAAAGTGACAGCTGTTACAGTTAATGCATCACTGCATCTCCATGCTGAGCATGATGGTCTTTTTTAAGAGCAGTGTGTCAACCATACACATGCTCACAAAATCCCTGCCCACAACATTCATTCTTCAGATCAACCACATTCAGCTTTGACATGGATACAGGGCTGCTTATCTTTACTGAGAGAACTAGTGATTAGTTACAAGATACTTTTATCTAAAGTGACTTATGTAGTACACTTACACTTACAGGTTTATTCCCCTGGAGTGGCTTGTGGTTTAAATAATGTTCCAGATTCAACACAAGTTAAGCTCTATTGACACCATCTGTGGTCTGTTCTCAATTACCAAAGAAAATAATTTAGAGTCCAGATTGCAAAAACAAGCAAAATTTATTTTTTTCTAAAACTTTTTCACATGAACCAGACTGCTACTTTTAGCTAACTGGGCCAGTGGCTCGCTAGCTAAGAAGTTGGACTGAATACTCAAGTAAATTTTCACATAAATGTCTATTGTTTTCTAACTGGGACTACAGAAACACTTTGACAATTAACACAATTATTTAATCAATTGTTGATTCATTAGTTGATTTATTCTTTCTGTCAATTAGAATTATTATAAGCAATTTTTTTTGTTTAAATTCAGCTAGAGGACCCATTGGATTTCTTCACTAACGACAAGTGATCGGTGCACTACGGTTTAAGAAACATTTTATATAAATATTTGTGGGTTTGACCTGAAGGTACGAGGGGAAGACCTCTTCGAGTTTGGTTTTCTTCTTCCTGTATCTCTTCTTGACTTTCTCCAGAGGCTCACAAACAATGGGAGTCCCACCCACCGGAGTATCTGGTTCATTCCAACCTGGTGAGAAGATAAACTTGAGCAACAACTAAGAGTACTGAGCAAAATAAATAAGCATCAAAAACAGAGACGTCTATACCATACCTTGTTCCTTTCCTGTGAGGTTCTCTGTAAGCGAGCTTGTAGAGTCTTTCTGACTGAGAGACCGCTTGCCTTTTCCCTGTCCTGCTTTGCTCCTCTGACGCACCATAAACCCACCGATACCTAAAGAGGGAAGAAGGGGAACAAAAAATCTAATTGAGCTTAAAACAGTAGGTAAAAAAAAAAAAAGAGAAGCTGCAGTACCCCTAAACTGGGTGATGGACGCAATCAGGAATTAATAACATGGGACCCTGGACAGTGACGTCTTGACATTCATCTCCATAATTCAGGAAGACGTATGAACTTTAGACCAGAAGAGGGTGATTCATCTTGGCTACGCTCCTAGAGGAACCATTTCAGGTAAGTCTATTTCTGGTTGACCCCACAACCCCCACCTCAGCACAGTCCACTGCATGGACAGAGAGTCAGGACAGACTCTTGGATTGGTTTATGTAGTGGAAAATAGTGGAAACATTTCTATTGTAGGATATAGGTATGAAAACTAAATGTAATAAAATGTAATACTAACAAATCAAAGAGCACTTAAACAAGGCTTCACTAATACACATTTCTGAAGTCTTTATGTATTCACTTCTATCAAAAAATAAATAAATAAGAAGTATGGCACATTAGTAGGGGAACTTTGAAAAACAAAAACTAGATTTGTTCAGAACACTAAAGGCCCCGATATACTTCAAGCGAAATCGAAGGATGAACTGTTGTGGTGTCATTTCAAACAAAATCAGGCCAAAATGAAGCTTGTTTGGGGTTTGAAACCGCTTGCCAAAGCTAACTTTCTGGAAAAGTGCTCTCTGGCTGGTAAACATCTTCGAACTTCCACTGGTCATTAGAAATTATGCAATAGGTAGGTGTGCTCTGGGGATCCTCCTTCTTTGACATAGAAATCTACATTTATTCTGTTGAGTCCGTCATGGTCAAATGCGAGTAAAAACATGAACACACTGAATAGATGCTTTACAGTAGAAATTTAAGTTGTAATTGTAATTGAAAGCGACGCTGACACTTTTTTCATGTTTAATACTGTAAAGCTGCTTGCTTTAAAGCAATGTATTGTGTAAAATGCTATATAACAGAGGTCTCCAACTCTGCTCCTGGGGACCCACTGTCCTGCAGAGTTCAGCTCCAACCCTCACCAAACACACCTGAACCAGCTAAACAAGCTCTTCAGGATTGCTTGAAAATCACAAGCTGAACCAGGTTGAATAAAAACTTTGCAGGGCAGTGGGTCTCCAGGAGCAGGGTTGAAGACATCTGCTATATATATAAACTTGCCTTAAACTACACCACTAAATAGTAATTGAGTATTTAAAAAAATAAACACTGAACTCAGATGCAACTGGGGTGACGTGAGGATAAAACTGTGCAGATACACATGTCTATACAGTTTTTTTTTTTTTTTTTTTTAAACCCCGAAATGGAAGGCAGTGCTTAAAAAGGACACTACATTAAAGAGATTACTTCTTTAGTCAGAAAAAAAAAAAAAAAAGCTCAGAGAGAACATTCTTTCCAGAGTTCTCCCCGGCTAGGAGCTTTAAAGAGCAAAGCACTGTGGGATGCTATTTAAGGTCCAGAATTTGCAGCCGCACTATTTCACAGTCCAGTGGAGCTGTCCTTTCCGATAAGTGCACCTTTCTCTCTCTCTCGCTCTCTCTCACCCGGTCTGTACGGCTTCCTTTTCCTCTTCTTGTTGCCGTCGGCCCCTTTCAGGTGGTCATCACAGGGCTCACGCTCAGGGCTGGAGTCAGATTTCCCATCACAGTCCATCGGATCGCCCTCTGCAATGCGGCCAAACAACACAGAGCACTGTAGATGCTGACAGAATATTCTCTAAACCACACAAAGATACATGCATAGACAGTGTGGTTCAGTAGTCGATATTAAAAACCACCACTAATAAAAACAAAACACACATTTGTGTTCAATGCAATCTGAGTTGTATAAAGATTACAAAAAACAAAGGAAGGTGGAAAGACTGGTGCACTAAAAATCACAGAATTCCACAAATAGGGTACCCTAAAAAAGTCACATTTTAATTCCCTTTCCTTTTTAACAAAGGGAGAAAAGTGGGAACTAATATTTCTTCTTTTATAAGAGGTTCATTCTGAATACCAATTAAAAACCTTCTTTATAAGATAATTACATTCTAGCAATAAAGAAAATACTATTTTACAAAAAAAATCTCCAGCATTCCCTAAATAGGACAAGCGGTTTAGAGAATGGATGGACAGCATCTTAAAAAAATAGAAACACAACAAACAATTTGTGCAATTATATCTTATAATTTTGTATAATTTGCATCATATCTTGGGTGTTACATTTTTACGCCATAATTTGTTTCATGGGGTGGAAATCATGTCGTAACAGAATCATGTGGTGAAGTCTTAACATAAACCCAAGAGACGGAGTTATTATTTAAAGTTGTAAAGTGCAATTTGGCAGTGAGGGGGTTAAACTGCTGGCCCCATTCCTCATCATTACCCCCCGCCTGTTCTCTCAGACTGGTGCTCTGATGGAGGGGTTGGCCATTAATTCAGTTAGAGGCGTCCAGCCTCTGATCACTGGAATGCAAAGGCAGGTATCATTTGCTGACTGCTGTTTTCAAAGGCTCTCTTCTCTCTCCAAGTCAAATTCATTACACGGCTCACCTTCCTGTCAATTTCTCTCTCGCTCTCTCCAATCACTCCACTCGGTTTTTTTTTACATTTTCAACAAATCTTTTCTTTTTTAAATCTATTTTCTAGATTATTCTGTCTTTCTCTGTTATGTTCAGCTGTTTAATGGCTGTCATCACCAATTCACAATCACCGTCAAAGTCAAGTGGCACAATAAACAAAGCCAGATATTTTATTATGATTCCATTTTTTTTTTTCTAAAACTAAAGCTATAAAAACACATTTTCATTATTTGAAATAAAATAAATGAGATCTTAAATTATCTCAATACAATCAATCAATCAATCAATCAATCAATCAATCAATCAATCAATCAATCAGCTAGTTGCCAAGGCAACATTTCTCTTTCTCTTTTAGTTTAACCCTTTTAAGCTCTGAAGGCATTTTTAGAGTTGTTTTTTGAGACATAAAGTAAAGACTAATAACTCCAAAACTAGCAGGGAGAATCAAAAGGTAGGTCTCGTTTAATAGAAAACTGTTTACATTTTTAGAATTTTTTTTTTTTTTTTTTTTTTTTACATTTGGACATTCTCATGCTGAGAAACTGCTGATAAAAGACTTAAGACAAAAAAAAAAAAGTGCTCAAGGGAAATTCTGCATATCTTTCTTATTTGACATACAATAGCCCAGGAAGGAAATAAGGTAGGAGGTCAATTATTTTTTGGTAACAGCATTTTGAACCAAGGTAGCCTTTTTGTTTAGCCCTTAAAAAACTACATAGACATTTTAATAACAATGACAAAACAATAAAATTACTAAAACTTTAACTAAAATGAAAAATTAAAAGAGTAAAACTAATTTAAAATATTATCAAAAACTGTCATGGTATATTATTGATACTAAAATAGCACTAGTTGGATTCGGGACTGGTCCCTGAAAACAAAATCTAGTGGTAAAGTAGTAATTGATCAAATATGGTTGCACCTTTAAGCACAAACACATTCTTTACCTCTACTGTCATCCATGTCTCCGTCTCTGAAGAGTTCAGACTGAGGGTCAGGGGGCGTCTGCAGCACAGCAACACTGTTCTGATTGATGATCTTCAGCTTTAGCTTAGGTTTGGGTCGTCTGCGGCGGGCAGCTGGGACACATAAACTCTGGAGCTGGCACAAGCCTGACTCAGTCAGACACACGCCGTCCTGAGTATACGTCCGCTGGAATTCTGGCACAGAACAGAACACAGCAATATTGATTGCAAAAGTGCTCCGAGAACTTCCCTTTGACAGCAACATAATTGTTACACAGCAAATATGTTGAAGCAGAGTGCAATGATCAAAATAGTATTTATAAATACCATTTTCCTTGACTTTTGTAAGAATCTGTGTCACTAAAGGAGGCTCGCTGATGTCCATGAGCTTTGCCACTGTGCCACCTGTAACAACATAAGAGGAAGATGGAAGCTTGACTCATTCCAGGGTTAACACTGCATATTCACAGTCATTTGTTTAGTTATTTATTGATAACGGGACAGTCTGGAGCCATTAAAGGCAGATTACATTAACTGCTGCTTCATTCATACGAACAGGTTGCAGCATGATTTAAAATTCAGGCCATCTGCTTTTTTTTTAATGAACCACATTTTTTTAGAACAAAGTTTCATTGACCAAAACACTCTAGTTTCCATCTGTTAAAGAAGAATCAAGCATCAACGTGCACATCATACAGAAATAAACAAGAAGGAATACCTGAAGCGCCTTCACCTGAGGTTACGATTAGGGCATTTTTGTTCAGACATGCAGCAAAATCAGATTTTTAGGCATATCCAACTCAAATCTGTTTAGTTCTTTGTAGTTTGAACAACCAAACTAATGTTTTCAGTCTAAAGAGTATCTGATCATTGAGAATCATTATCTGATTGTATGGCAGTAGCAGTTGCAAGGCAGTATGCCGAGCACAAAAAAAAACAAAAAAAACATTAAGAGTCATGCATGCATGGCTGGGAGCATCCAACGAACTGCAACAATGAGTAATTAAAGACCTTTTTAGATTATTTAAGGCAAAATGGTTATTTTAAAATTATACTTACAATAATTAGAAAAATGATTTAATTGATTATCACTTTTGACCATTAAATGCATTATTCGAAAATGGTTTGGTCTATCAAAAAGCTTTTAAAAACCTTTTGCCCACATAGTCTAAAGATGATCTGAGCCAATTTTGGTGAAAATTTTGCCAAAGGTCTAAGAATATTTCAAAGAAAGGAGTTCAAAGAAATTCAAAAAATGGCTAATAGTGATTTTGACCAAATATGGAATAACTGATATCACTGTTCTTGGTATGACTCAAGTAATCTATGCAGACCAGTTGAAATAAAA
This sequence comes from Rutilus rutilus, assembly GCF_951802725.1. Taxonomy (NCBI): domain Eukaryota; kingdom Metazoa; phylum Chordata; class Actinopteri; order Cypriniformes; family Leuciscidae; genus Rutilus; species Rutilus rutilus. The sequence goes on from NC_140228.1 coordinate 22,835,487, forward strand.
TAGGCAAAATGAATCAAAAGCTATTAGAGTATTTAATGAAATTTCATAATAATTGTTGACCCCAAGGTGGCACTCTTCTGAACGTTTTTGAGGACCTTTGGGGCAAGGTGCCGATGACCCATTACAATACAATAATGCAAAATTCAAAATGGCTGACCCCCAAAAATGGCCGAAATGGGAAAATTGGGTGTCCTTCCGACTCGGTATGCTGCATTGAATAAAAAGAGACCAGTTTTACGGCAAGCCGTTTAGAAGTTATATGCAAAAAGTGCCATTTTCAAATATAGCCTTGCATCCATTTTGATACGCTCTTCATAAAATTTGTTTGCACATTATTCAAGAACGCTTTTAATAACTTTTTGCCAAGGCGGTCTGAAGATGATGTGAGCCAATTTTGGTAAAAAATTGGACAAACTGCCTGGGTCAGAAAAATTAAAATGGTGGAAAAAAGTTTCCATGATGGAAAATGAAATCAAAGGGTGCAATCAAGGAATCAGTGGAATGTTTTATTTTTATTTCTAGCACATACGGTTCAAATGTTATTAGCATAAATATGAGTGCAAATTTGGACAGTTGGTGGCACTACAGGGATTGAGTTAGAGACTCCAAAATTGCTTTGGTTAATGTTGAGGATGTCCTCTATCTGTGTACCAAATTTCATCATTTTCCCACAAGTGCTTCTATGGGCTGCCTGCCATACACTTAATAGTGGAAAAAGTAGAAGAAGAAGAAGAAACAGGAATATACATTCTTAAGAATGTTTCACATATCTGGCCCCAGAGGTTTGTAGCTCTTACCAGATGTTGGCATGGTGTGCATTCTACATAGAGAGCAGTCAAAGCCCTCATCCGCTGCATTCTCCACCTCTTCATCAGAGTTCAGCCCTTGACATGAGGCATGAACCCACCTGAAGACCATACATCATGATTAGGCCACATTCATAATAACCAGTCAGCCATTAGGGAGAAGTCACAAAGGATGTAAATATCACAGGCTCAATGCAATGAATATATTTCTCCATCAACACCTGCATTTATTCATATACTAATCTACTGCTGAGCCATTTCCAATGATACTCTTTTATTCTGCCGTTATGACATTTGGCATGATAGAGTGCCACCCACCTGTCACATTGCCGGCACTGTAGGATGAGCTCTTCCTCTCTGTAGTTGCGCGCGCACACAGGACACACAGTGAGACTCGCACATGGGCCGCATTGCGTGTAGTTGTTCTGCCAGTCACACCGCAGGCCGGGGGACGTGGCTCCACACTGAGTACACAACACGCACCTGATGGAGAACAATGTATTTACACATATATAACATAGATTAGTGTGCAAAGACACGTTATCCCAGATACACACACTTTTAATCATAAACGTCTAAACCCATCCTTTCACGCTCATTTTGTAGCCTTTCTGTGAATGGACACACCTCTTGTTTGCACATGGCTTAGCATCGACTACGCTGCCCTAAAAATAAATATTTAAATGGCTTCAACCCAAGTAAAGCTCTGACCGAATGCTGCACAATGTAATGCAAACCCAGTCTGTTTGAACGAGGATTACACGTGACATTACAGCAAATATGTATGAAATCCCCTTCGGTCTTGTTTGAAAACAGCTGCTAAAGATCAAGAGTGTTAGATGGGTAAAAAAACAAAAAAAAAAACAATAGAGGGGGACACAAAGAGAGATTTGAGGCTAACAAAGAGATAAAGCTAAAGTGTTGAGAGCAGGAGAGAAATTTAAACTGAAGAAATTGAGAGAGAATATCACAGACTCGTGAATCCATGGCACCTGTAAAGAAAATGCATGGGTATTTCACCTCAAAATCAAAAGAAAGAAAGAAGAAACTATATTTTAGAAAATTAAGCTTTTGGAAAAGACACTGAAGCTCATTTTAGGATCATTAGGACTTTGCATTTTGACATTATGAAATAACTTCAAGACCATTAAGCACATTTTTCTGCCAAATTAGTCCACACGACTAATGCACTATACATACCAAGGGTTCTGAAGCCATATGATAGCTTTGTTTGAGGAACAGTCCAAAATTCAGCTCGTTATTCATGGAAATGATCCCCTCTACTGCAGCTCAAAATTCACATTGCAAACTCACAACCAAATTTATATTCACAAAATAAGTTTCACAAATGAAAACAGTTTACACACTTCACATTTCAACACTGATTGCATTTGCAAATTGTCATGTGTGTATGAAACTGTCTATTTTAAGACTTTCCTGCCAGGCACAGATTTAAAATGATTATTATTATTATTATTTTTGTTTAGAGATGCACCGATTACAATTTTCTAGGCCGATTCCGATTTCCGATTTTTCATTGAGTTTGACCTGCCGATACCGATTTTAGCCGATTCCGATTTAATTTTTTTCTAACCATTTTACAGCACACACAAATATTTATTTTCTATCTTTTCTTTAACCCTTTCACGCATAAGTTTAAAATATTCTAACTGACTTGAGTTTTTTCAAGGCGAACGTTCCCTTTAATGTTTCCATGGCAACGCGTCACTCGATACACCGCAGCCACAATAATAGGCTACTGTATGACAAATGTGTCGCTTTTATTTCGCTTTTCCTTTTTTATTCAAAATATTCACAAACTTGCTTACCATGTCATCAACTAGCCTATCTGATATTCCGATGCTCAAATACGTGTAAGTGAGTGTGTTTGGTCGTTTAAAAACCTTTATAAATAATCTTGATCTATAACATGAGATGGGCGCCGCAATGTTGTCCAGTTACGTTAGTCGGATTTACAGCACGTGAATTCATCAGTTTCTCCCGAAATAAATGCAATAAGTGGCCGGTGAACTGAGAAGAATAGAGTAAACTTTATAGTTACTTCCACTATGTTTGTCTGATATGAAGAATAACACACGTCGGCAAATTATATTTGAATAGATTGTTATTGCTGCTTCCACAGACATCAGTGTGTATTTTACAAACTCCAAATGTATTGTTTTACTCGTGCTTATGTGTATTTAAATATCTGAAACCTAAAATAAACATTATAAGGTTGAAAACACTGCTTAGTTGTGATATATGACAGCGCTGAACGCGTCCGACTCTGGCTCAGCGCCAGCCAACGCGAGAAAGCACAGTTTGAATCTGGCAGTTATTCGACGTCACTGAACAGCACCGTACTCTCAGGGGCACAGAAATAAAAATCCCATATATGAGACCGTACCGCTCAAAAGGTTAATCATGCGGCGCCCGAGTGTATTTGACCGGCATAAAATCGGCATATGTCAGACTGACCGGCCGGTCGCCGGTCATGGCCGATCACGTGAAAATCGGCCAATTCCGGTCACCAGCCGATCAATCGGTGCATCTCATTTTGTTTAAATGTTATTGAGTCAAAGCATCTGTCAGAGATGGGACCAAGTCATACATATGCAAGTCTCAAGTAAGTCTCAAGTCTTAACCTTCAAGTCTCAAGTAAGTCCCAAGTATTTTTTTCTTGGGCAAGTCAAGTCAAGTCAAGTCACAGGCTATGTCAAGTCAAGTCAAGTCAAGTCCTGTAGTAGGTCAAGTCAAGTCCAAGTCAAGTCACCTTATTATTGTAATTTTACCTGCAGAATCTGATCTTAATAAAGTGAAAAGAAAAGATATCAGTTACTGTCAATAAATTACAATAATTTGGATTTGCATTGTAAATACTCATGTTCAGTAAAATACATCATGGAATCAAGCAAAATTGTAACTTCATAAAATTATTTATTTTTCACTTCTGCCAACAGTGTTTAAAATGTAACAAAGTTTAATGTTGTACGTAAACTGTGTTTACAATAAGTGTATTGTGATTGTCAAAACATTTTAGTAACTAAACTGAATTGTATTCGGTTTAGTGACAACATGTTACAATGTTTACATGGTACAATTTCTGGTAAGCTACGCTTTTTTATTATTTCAATTCAATTCAATTATTGTGATCTGACTTAATATTGACTCATTTGGATAAATATTAGGTAGGCTACACAAGATAGGCACTAATTTTTCTCAAGAAAAAAACAACTCACCTAATGCTGTAAACATACAGAGAGATATAATACGTTTTTTATTATAATAACAACTTTATTTAATGATAAGTAAAAATATAATAAATATGTAATATAGTACACATATTTAGCAAAATACTTTTTCTAGCCAACTAATGTGCTATAGCCTATATGGTCATCAAATGGCTTTCCTTAGGTAAATGTTATGTGACATAATTGTTCTCCAGCTGTTTTATTGACCCATTTGTTTGATTGATTGGTCGATATTATGTATGAGGAATATACATTTCGGTAAGTTCAGTTGTACTGTATCTTTCAACATTGTTCATTCGTGTTTATTTACTAGCTAGAGATGATCGGTTCACGTGCCGCGCTAGGGATCTGCGTCACATTTACAAGCGCCAAAACTGTATTTATTATTTGAATTTCGTAATAAAAATGACAGAACCTGAGAGCTGAGATTTTTTTATATCGTAACCTGCTCTTGTGTCACGATTTTTCTGTGCTTGAGAAAATGAATGAGAGCGTGTGAAAAGTCAGTGTCGCGTGTGTCTCACGGTGAATGCGTGAGAGTTGGCCGCGATGTTAATGGTGCATGTCTTGCAAAGCGCTGTTCGTCTTTTGCCATCTTGTGAATAATTCTCGAGGCCGAAAGCGATGACCCTCAGTACCCCTCCGGCTGACATGTTGATGTGATATCTGATCTAAGTGGGCGTGGTGTGCAAGGTACGAGAGGGCGCGACTGATGATAGTGTAGTGATCCAGTCATGACAACGCTATTCTCAGCCTGCGCTCCAGCTGGGTAATCAACTTTATTTTTTAAAATAATTTATATATTTTATATTCAAACTGAAAAAATTATGTGATTAACACTCAAGTCATTCAAGTCATCGTGTCTCAAGTCAAGTCAAGTCCCGAGTCTTTAACTTCCAAGTCCGAGTCAAGTCTCAAGTATTTTATTTTTTGTCAAGTCAAGTCACAAGTCATAAAAATAGTGACTCGAGTCGACTCGAGTCCAAGTCACCAAGTCACAAGTCCCCATGTCTGGCATCTGTGAATCATATTTTGTAAATATAATCATTTTGAGACTATTGTAGATCCATACAGAAATCTCACTTTTCATCCTTCATATTCAAACTGGTGCGTCACATTCAGTTACAACAAATGCAAGACAGAAGAAAATATATTTCTGCAATTCTGTTACAAATTAATGCAAGTAATGAATTTTATTTTTCCCTTTCTGTGACTGTAATTGTGATAATTCTGACAATATTTGTGCAACTCTCTCCCTCTACTCTGCAAGTCATATCTTTCCAGAGAGACCTTTCCCCATCTTCCATTAATATACATTCATTTGGGGATTCAATGTGTCAATGTATTCATAATTACACATTTTAATCTTAGGATAGATTATTCGCAAATTATCACTGAAACCAGGGCCGATTAATTAGCTAAAAGTTTATATTGATTGTTTAAAATACAGACTATATAGATAAGGATATCACAGAGAGATTCGTCTCTCATACAGTGCACAAACACTAAATTGTTCTCTTTTGTGCATTCTTGCCCTCAAACGGACAAACACACACAATTGTGTCACATAAAAATCACACACACTTTTTTTTTCTTTTTTTTTTTGTGCTATTGCTTGTAATTTGTCTTCAATAATGTTTGAACTTTATATTTGTTCGGCTAGTTTTTGGTGTGTCATCAAAATTCTAATCAAAAGCTGTGAAATTGTACTGGTATCTAAAATGTTGGTGGCTTATATATTAAAATACATTGGACAAAGAATAAATAAATTGAAAGAACAACTATTCTTATTTATTTATTTTTGTGGCAGGACAGGTAAACATTTTAACTACTGGCCTGACCGTGCCAGCAGAAAAAAATCTTAAGCGCGGAGTTCTGAGATATGTATATGTATATATATATATATGTATGTATCTGTATATATGTATATGTATGTGTGTCAGCTCAGCTGACATATATATATGTATATAATCTCAGCTCAGCGCTAAAGAATTTTCGGCTGGCACGGTCAGGCCAGTAGTTAAAATGTAGGCTATATATATATAGCCTAAAGACTGACAGACAAAGATGAAGACAGAACTACTAAAAACTGGGCTGTGATCCAAAGCTGCTTCTAATTTTAGAGAAGACTTCTCTCTGTATGTGTGTGTGTGAGAGAGAGAGTGTACATACCACTTGCACTTCCAGCTGCCTTTGGGTACATTCTGAAGTGGTGGGTCCAGACAGTATGTGTGGTAGCTAATGTCACAGTCATCACAGAGCAGTAAGCGCCCGGGGTCACTGGCCTGCCCACATGCCTCACACACTGTGCACTCCAGACAGCGCCAGCCTTTACTCAACACCACTTTTGTGATCTAAAATGGGCACACACACACACACACACACACACACCTGAGGTCAGAGGTCACAGGTCAAGCACTAGTCTAAAGGGCAATGGAGGGTTATATATTTAGCAGGCAATTATCTGGATGGATATAAAAAACACAAAGAACACAGCTGTTAGATGTCTCTAGGGTCAGAGGTATTTGTCAGAAGGATTTGCTGGTATTTACAGATCAATTTATGTGGGTGGTGATAATTCAATCCAACCACATCGTCCTGTACTAACAAGCATGTCCAGTCAGCCTGCTGTTCACCGGCACCTATGGGTTTGTATTCCACTGGGGAAAGGGATCATTTTATCCATATTAATAAAGGAAAATTTACATATATAGGCTCGACATGACAGCTATTTTGAGATGCAACGTTTCAGTAAACAGAATAGTTCAAATAAAAATGTAAATTGTCATTTTCTCTGCTTCATGTCATTCCAAACCATATGACTTTGTTTTCCCCCATGAATCACAGAGTTGTTCATGCTACTCTTTTCCATACAGAATGACCATGGGCTGCCAAACTCAAAAAGAGCACCATAAAAAAAAAAGTCAACATAACTCTATAATGAGCCCCCATCGTTGTTTACTAATCACCCTCATTCTGGTCCAAACCAACAAGATTTCCGTTCATCTTCGAAACAAATGAAGATACATCTTTTTTTAAATGTTTATTTTTGCCGTTTTTGCCTTTATCATGACAGGACAGTTAGTAGACAGGAAGCGAAGTGGGACAGGATCGGGAAAGGTCCGCGAGGCGGGATTCGAACTCAGGTCGCCCGAAATGAAACGGCGCTGTATGTCGGCACGCTGCCCACGAGGCTATCGGCGCAGACACAAATGAAGATACTTTTAATGAAACCTGTTTCTGTCCCTCCAAAGTCCAGGCAACCAAAAACTCTGAGCTTCAAAAAGTTTGTCCATAAACCATTGTAAAAGTACTATGCAAAGCACATTCGATTTAGGCTGTTTATTCCAAGTCTTCTAAGAGACACAGTTGCTTTATGGAATGAACAGGAAGCTCAACTGTACTTGCTTGACCAAGTGCAAGAACAAAATTAAATGGTGCGTGTGTTGATCAATGTTTATATGTGAATAAAAGCCTAAATTAAATCTGTTTATCATATAAAGCAACTGTCTCTTCAGAAGACTTGGATAAAACAGCTGGATTCATATGGATTACTTTTATGATGTCTTTATGAAATTTTGAAGCTTGACAATTTTGGTGTAATGTAAATTCAACAAAGGGACAGAAATCTCTCAGGTTTAATTAAAAAGATCTTTGTGTTTCGAAAAGAAACAAAAGTATCATGGGGTTGGAATGACATGAGACTGAGTAAATTATGACCGTATTTATATTTTTGGGTAAACCAGCCCTTTAAGTCATTATTTAATAAAATTTCCTCTCTGCTGCAGCTCTCAAATTTCATTCAAACTTGTCCATCATGGCACCTCAATATGTGTTGCGCCTGTTTCGACTCTAAAAAAGATCAGCTGATGACCAATGATGTTTGATGATTTACAATTCCAGTTTGTTCGTCATACAAAGCTATCGAATGGTTTTAGAAGACTTTAGAAGGAATATGGCACACAATTTGTACAGACTACTTTTATAATATGGTGCTTTTTATATTTGACAGTATAAATCATCATCCACTTTCCATGTATATAAAAGATTAGCTTGCATTTCTATTGCATTAACTAGCCTTTCTCGTTTTTTTACAATTTAAAAGGTTTAGAACAGCGTGAGGGTGAGTAAATAGCAGAATTTTCATCAATTATCTTTAAATAAATATCCTTGTTCTGTTATGTGGGACAAGAGCAATTATCTTCAGCAGCTGTGATTAGTCAGCTGCTTGCACAGACCAATGGATAAATGAATGAGAGGTAGACAGCTCTTTCACAGAAGCTGGACTCGCTCAGAATGGAAGACACCTGGCCATGATATCTGCCAATTAGATACTGAATTTGAAAAAAACGTGCATATTTATGGAATGGATAATACCAAGTTCTACATTCTGATGGGATAAGCCATATTTGAAGCTGTGGTAAAATAGCTGATAAACGTTCACCTGCACACACAGATCAGCTGAATCTATAGAAATGTACTGATCTGCAACAAAAGGATGAACTGTATGTTGCTTGGCAACCTTAATCAGCCTGCAGATAAGCTAATGAATTACATTAGGGATTCACAACAAGGGGTATGTGTTCCCTCAGGTGGTCCTTAAGCAAATACCAGGGGGTAAAGATTAGCATTTTAAATTGCTTGAAAAACCCTGAAATTGCAATTGATAATAAAATATCAGGGCTGTCAAAAATCACAATAGATAATCATTTAATCTTATTACTTTTCTGGTAGCAAACGTCTTAAGTATAATATGAGATATAAGAATACATTTTTGGTTTGGTGTTGTTGAAGGAGTACTTCAGTCATACTGATGGGGTTTGCAGGGGTACATATTAAGACAATAAATGTTGGGACACACTACACTATATTACTGTGGTTATTATTAATAATACATTTATAGAACACTAGTGTTTTCATCATATTGCTGGTGCTGCCATTTTAAACACTTAATAAGCCACTCTCCACCACCAACAGTCTCTTTAATGCACAGCCTCTTGAGATTTATTACTTTAATTGTTCTTAATCAGGTCCAGAATCCACACTGGGAAAGTGAAAAAAAAAAAAAATTCAGCAGAATCCATCTGGGCCTCTTTTATTAAATGAAGATCAGGAGGTTTCTTTACTTGGCATATCTCAAAGCGCTGAGAGATACTGAAAGCACCCTGATGTATTCTTCTGCTGTCTTCACATGATAAAGATCTCTGCTTTAGTCTATCAACATAAGACACGTCTTTATAGTGTGCTTCATAATCCTCTTAACATATTACGCATTACCCTCAGGCTGCTTTCATCCAGGTCCTCTCACACACTGACCTGTCACACTTATCTCACGCACCATTAACCTTCACTCCAGATAAAAGCAGCTCATAATTTAAACCATTACGTCTCATGAACGGTGCTCGTGAACGGGGTCAGTTGTGATTGATGGAGGTGGGGTACTTACCTTAATATTGACGCAGAAGGGGTGGTAGCACTGGCCGCATTGGGAGCAGGCCAACAGTCTGCCCTCAGCACCCTGACCAAAGCTCCCACACACCACACACATGTCCTGGAGACACAAGAGAGATCAGAGACCCAGCTGCGAAGTGCTTATGCTATTTTTTAAGAGCAGGATTATGTGCCCTAAAAAAGGTCTAAGATAAGACCAGAGATGTTTTACTATGCTAGCTAAATTTCAAATGTTGCCTTTGTGCATGTTGATGACATAACTTTGGTATTTTGTGTTTTTATCTAATGCAATGTCATTCAGTCAAAGTGTGAAAATACAGGGCCACTGTATGCAATTAATAAATACAACATGAAACCTGCATGAAACAAGCTTCCTCAAATACTTACTTGTTTAAGTGTGAAGGAGTCAGAGGTGGAGAACATGACCACAGTGTTGTGCATGGAGTTCTCCTCCTCTTCTTTTACAACATATGGAGAATCCATAAAGCTCACCTGTAACAGGGCACATGAAACCAGTTTAGACAACAGATCCCATCCACCGGTTTCTAAAACATTACTATACTGTCTAATGATATCATGGTTGTTTCTGGAAATTTTTTCACTGTAGTCATGCAACTGAAAAGGTCAAATGTGGTCAGTCTCACACATTTTTTTCTCTTTTTTAAATAGATAACAAAATATCATATGGTCTACTTTCACATTAAAATCAGCTATTGATAGTCCTAGTTTTTGGCAACTGTCAAAAACTAGCATTTTAGAGAGCTTTTGGGCTAAAAATCATCAACCCAATCTAGCAACACTGCCACAGGAATGGATCGTTTATATTTAAAGGCTTGTCGTGGTAAAAAGTTATGTGACAATTTAGTATGCCACTGGATTATAATCAGACTGGTTGACAAAGTTAAGACAAGATGTTCATTATGTGTGTAAACTACAGAACGGCTGCTGAGAATAAAATTGCCTATTTTATCATATTGGCAGCCAAGTACATGCTGGCACAGTCTCCCCCATCACAAGTCGTTTGTGTTGGGGAAAATGTCAGCATTTGCTATTTTGAAAAGGCCATTTGGGTTGGGAACTGCAGCTGAAGCTCTGCTGAGCGTGAGTGCATTTCTCAGGCTTTAATGTGAACATTAAGCACATCTGAGTGCTGTTTTATTTATGCTTGTAGAGGTGGGGGCTTCGTACCCCAGGGGTCACCACGGGGCTGCTCTCCATCTTTAGCCTGGAGCGTCCCCTGCCACCTCTCCCAGACAGGTTAGTTCCCCTGGGTCGCCGCCTTCCAGGAAAGCCAGATCCACGACCCTAGCAGACAGAGACAGGGAAAGAAGATATTATTTAATTTCTTTGAAGGCACACTTTATGAAAATTGAGTGTGAATATATAATACAAAAGGGAAAATACTCATTGCTAACAGGGCTAGATGAAATATCAAATATTGTTTTGTTGGTGATATAAAATAAACCAACATGAGAATATCATGTTGAATTTAATGTGGTTTATTAAGCCATTAAGTTCCCTAAAGACATCGACAGTAGGCCAATTGTCTCTGGTCATCGTATTATAATAGCATCTCTGTTTTATACCTTGAAAAAATTATAATTGAGTTGTGAAGTTCGATCAATTTCCAGAAATGAGTTATTTAGAAATTTACCGGTATGTTGCAAACACGAATTTCAGTTTTGTATCATCACTATTTCCTGAATAATAATAATAATAATAATAATAAAATATCTCCCTTCCATGCATTCATGTAAAATATTTAGTTATGATGGCTTGACAAAGCCAACATTCTTATCTACTATTTGAGATGCTGCTTCTTCCATCTTTGCTTTCAAGATATGACCATTAAACTAGGCACAGACCTTCAGGATGTTCTGACTTGGAATGCTATCTTTCTTTTCTTACTGATCAAACTTTAGGTTTTTGTAAAATGGATGTTCAAAACAATATATAACAATATATATATATATATTGTATATATTTTTTTTATATATATATAAAAAATATATAAAAAAAAAATACTGATGAGGTCCTAACTTTTATTGAATAACTCGAGAGTATTTATGGTGTGTTCCATTTGTCCTTGGAAGTGAGAAATACTTTTTAACTGGAACGCCCACTCGAGTTGGAGCAGCTGGGAAACTCGGGGGAACCGCAACAACCCCAACTTCAGAATCCAACATGGCTGCTCAGAGCATCAACGTAGTGAAACAGTAGTAATATATAGTTTATTAGAACTTCTGTCTGTGCCTCAAACCCAGTGGTGCACTTTTATTTTGCGTATGCCTTGAGTGGGAATTATTTAAATAAGGAATATTGTGACTTGTTCGTTCCCGGAAGAAAACTCAAGACTACAACCCAGGGGTTTCAGAAACAGTGGACTTTGTGCTTTGTAACTTTGCAGACCTTTTTCATGATCAAACTGCAACCTTACACATTAAAGAATGTTGAAAATGTAAAGAAGAAAAAACATAAAATAAAATAAACATAATAGGTCAAATCCCAGATTTTAAAAATAACACTTATTCTTGAACGTTAAGAAATTTAGTACCAGTGTTTTATAACATTCTGCAAGAAGAAAAAAAATGTCCCTTTTCATTGCACTGAATTGCATTTCAGAGAAATGCACACAAATGATCCTCTAACAGCACATGGTACTTTTGCTAGACTGATTTGGTTAAACAATGCTTTTGCTGTTGAGATGAAATAATTATCCACCTATAACCTAGCTTGACATGGTGGAAAGCTTTCAAGAAGGTACCAAACTAGTTGCATCTGTGTTTGTGATAGAAACTCATCCATCCATCCCAAGACCTGGCCCTCTGGGGTTCAGCTCAACTCCCTGAACACTGCACTGACTTACAGATCACATTTCAGGCCAGGCTTCCGCCAACTTGCCCTGCTTCTGAAGGTGTCACGTTGCGTTTGCATCGAGGCTGAAGCTCTGGCCCAATTCCCACTTCCTCCCAGGTAATTACCTCACTGTAGCCAAGAAGCACTACTCAGACAGGAGACGTCAACTTCATTTAGAGAGATTGCCTAAGGAAGCTTGGCGCACTCCATCGCCTTTACAGTCTAATTTGTGCAGAAATGAATTATGGAGTGGGAAAAAATAGACTAGGGTTAAGGAAGGCACTTCTTTAAATCTGCCTGAGTGCAGCCACACAGTAGAAGAGCAACTCTGATGAGATACAGCTGCAATAGGAAGGGTGCAACTCTGGTGTTTCATGCACATGCATTGGTAAAGATATGCAGAGTTTGTTATATGAAGATGCTATCATAAAACTTTTATTATATTAATCTACAATGTGATCATGGAAAAGTTAAACGGAGAACAACATGACACAGCAAATCACATTACATTTAACTTTTGTAATGTGAGTGAAAAATAATATTCAGTGAGAAATGATGAGGGTTAGGGTGATGATGTTTGACATAAAAGAAAAATCGATAATTTTGACCCATACAACGTATTGTTGGCTACTGCCACAAATATACCCGTGCTACTTATGACTGGTTTTGTGATTCAGGATCACATATGTATCAGTTCGAAGCCTTTGGCTAGTGTGCTGTGTCTCACTGGTTTTAAGAATCTCACGCCATGAGCATTATGTTTTTAAGACAGCATCTCATGTTAAGAATAGGTACATTTTCGTTTTCTGAAAGCAAGAATGTGTCCTGTATTAAAGCCCTGTTTAAGGTTTTCAAGTGGCTGTATTGTTGGTTGTAGTGGACTTCTACTGCTGGATGAGCAACTAAATGAACATTATATCATGAACAAGATGCATAATCTACTATCAATGACTGAATATTGCACTTACATCAAACTCATGCAACAGACTCACATTTTTAAGCAATAAAATATCATAGCCATCTAAGGTATGATAACTTTTCAACACCTTATTTGATCTTACCTTCTAAACTAAACCAGCCCACACCCACCTTAAAATCACAGTCCCCTGCAGGGGGCAAACCCTTCAACACCCTCCCCTCATTTACCAATCTCATGGTCCAGATGGGCAGCCCGTGCATCGGCCTGGTCTTAGGGCTGTCCCAGGCGTCCAAGCGCTCTGGAGACCAGGACGGTGAGCTCATTGCGCTACGGTTACTCCATGCACCCTAAGGTAAAGCGGCGGAGAAGAGACGGGGGGAGGGGGGAGGGGGGTATATTGGTGATGAAGGGAAGATGAGGGATGACAAAATGCAGCAACATAAATGTGAAAGCCAGCAACAAGAACACAGCATGTCAAATGAATGCAATACTTTTACACAAATGCATCATACAAGCTAAAAAAGTGAGATATTACGTTTGGGACAAATTCCTGAAACATGACAGTGATGTTATGTAAAATGCTTCTGTCCTAAGAGAAGCAAATGTGAGTATTTGCTTTGAGCGAATTTTACTTCGTAGGGAAAGTCTGCTAAGTCCTTATTATAAAGCGTCAGCCTCCATGGAAACAACATTGTTTATTTGTTTGTTCAAAACAAGCGTGATCATATCAGCATGACAACAAGCAGCTCTTTGAGAATTTTGTAAAGCGCAAAGTGTCATGGGGAGCATTTAGCCTGTTTAACAAGCTAATGAGGGTTAGTCTTTGTAATTACATTGCATTACACAAACACCGCGAGGCCTGTTTTGTTTTACAAAATGAAAATGATTTCAGAATTATACGTTATAAATAACAGCCGTTGGTTGGTTACTCTTTTTTCCTTTTTTGCTGTCATGTATCGTTTTGTCCCAAACTTTAAAGAAACGTCTGAGCTTCAATACAACTTAATGTCTCAGGACAATTTTTTTGTATTAATCATACAAAAATAAACTGATCACAAGGGCACCGTTTTTCATTTCCACTGAAATTCTGTCTTTATTTAACATTATTTTCTGTGGTAACCAACAAATGCTTGATGTGGATTGGACGTAACTCGTATTGAACCCAGAACATTGCTTTCTAATAAAACAAAAGTACTTAATGAAACAAATGACCATTCCTTAAGCACAGAACCCAAGAACTGTTATCATGGGATAAAAAGAAAGAAAGAAAAAGAAAAGAATAGCTCTTCTCTAACACAAGTTGAAGAGTGAGTGAAGGGGACAACTGAGAAACAAACAAATATCATCATGCCAACATGCCTGTGAATAAAGACATCAAAATAAAATAAATACAACAATAATACTATAATTTGATTAAGTATTGACAGTGATAAAAAAATAATGTTGTTGATATTGGTGATGCCCAAAATTGCTAATCGATGACCATGCTATGTCAGTTCGGTGAGAGTATGTTGATGAAGTAGGCTATGTCTTTGTATGCATTTCATTTCCTGCCATTAGGCTTTTCAAAAGGGACAAATATGGTACAAATGTAAAATAAATGGAGAGGTGAAAATTTTAAGCTCACTGAGCAGGCACCCAATAGACACTTTAACAAGATATACGTGGCAATATGAAAGCACTATCAACCAGCAGATACATATTTCCAAATGACAAACTCAAGCTAATCCCAATATGACTCAAAATTCAGACTTACTTCAAGAAAGCGATGAAACACTAGAAGCTCATTTACACATCAAAACTAAATCCCTCTCTCTAGCAGACACGATAACACAGGGGTGTGCATATACTCATGAATGCACTTATACACACCAAACCGGAAATCTCAGTTGGAGCCAATGACAGCTGCCCACCCTTCAAATTACACTGTGCCCAGATGGCACATACTCCAGAGGGAAAAGCGACCAGAGCCATATAAACTAACATGAATAATACAGACACCTATACACTTCTAGTCATTCAATTTAACGTCATATAGTTCCAAAAATACAGTGTCCAAATACAAGCACTAAGTGCTTAGCCGTTGGTTACTTTTTGTTAAACTGTCAACATGTTTATAGAAAAATGACATCTAGTTTAAATGGTACGTACAAATGTAACTCTACTAAACCTTTGAGTACTAAGGTTTGTTTCCACCAAAGTAACAATGCACTTTATCATAAGCTATTCATTTGGACTTCCACGCATAAAAAGAATCCCTAATACCTAACAGATATCAGTAAAACAGATGTCTTGACATACCACATTAGTCTCAGTGATAAACTTATACTTTGTAAAGAGGAAAAATAAAAATCAGTTTCAGAATCCAATCAGAGAAAGTTTTTGCCAATCAGAAAACTAGATAATCAGAAATGCTCTCTGCCTGTGAATCATTTTGTTGGGTTTGCTGACATCAAGTTTACGGACATGTTTTGGGGGGCTGAGTTTTGGAGACAGGATGTGTAAGAGAGGTTTAGCAAAACAGCTGAAATTACTCACAGCACCTTTTAAAGGGATAGTTCACCCAAAAAGTGAAAATTTGGTCATCATTTACTTACCATTATGTCATTCCAAACCCATATGACTTTCATTCATCTTCAAAACAGAAGTGAAAGGGCAAAAAAGTGTGACGGCCAGGACCGTTTTTTTCTGCGTGACAACAATGTTTGAGTTTCCACAAGGACCACTGAGGTTTGTTCTCGTGTATCAAGCAAGGTAGAGCTTTCTCAGCATATTTGTGCTCTCTGTATATGTACTGATCAATGTTGTTTATATATAAATATAAGCATAAATTAAACCTGTTTATCAAGAGATTGAATCTCTTCTGAAAACTTGGATTAAACCACCTTATCCTTATGGATATTAAAAATATGAGCATTTCAAGAACATGAGTGAAAGTCTGTGGGTTTGGAACCACAATTATAATTTTTGGGTGAACTTTAAGTATGCACAACGGCTTGGCATTGCCAAGCATTCATACCTGCATTAACACGCTTGCATAGACTGGGCCTGAGCCTTGCCAATCAGATCAAAAGATGTTGAAAGCATTCCCAAAATGAGATGCTAAGGTGACCACCAGAGAAACGGGAAGAACTCACTCTAATCTTTGCTTCGAAGAAAGCGTGAATTAATTGTAGTTTGAAGTTTACTCTCTTGGACACAAAGACACAGCAATACCATGTTTAATTTAGATTTATGACAACTTAGGAGTTCTCAGCATCCTCCCTGCTCCAGAGCTCAAAGGGGAAATGGGTTTGTGATGTGCTTTCCAGCTCAGTGAGCATTTATCCGAATTACACACCTCCAAAAAGACTCCTTTATGTTTCACTAGCATAAACCCTGGCTCTGGAGCCAACTCCCAGCCCCCTCTCTCCTGGGATAATGTGAGTGATGTATTTGAGAAGGGCAGTGGGGGGATTGGGGGGACTGGAAGGCATGAGAGAGAGCTAGGAAAAAAGCGAGGCAGAGACTGAGCCAGAGAGAGCATAGTAAGAGCCTTTACATGTTAATTAATACACGCAACGCTCTGGCACTAATCAATGTGACGACGGAACATGGAGAGCAAAGAAATAATTACTGTGTAGCTAAAAATGTGGATCACAGACAGAATCACTGTCCTAAAGAGACCTAGGCAAACCAGGAGCCTTCACCAAACAGCAAGAAAGACAAGGCCAAAAACCAGGAGTTTTACCTGCTTTACCCTTGGCCTTCCAGGAGAGAACTTCCTCTTGGAGATGGCTGGCTTTCCCATACCTATCTTGGGCGTAAGAGGGAAGAAGGTGGTGTTGAAAACACTGGGGCTGTATCCAGCTGGATTCAGGCTGTGGGTTGGCGTCTGGCTTTGAGATATCTCCCTGGGCGAGGCTTCAGTGGAAAACGGGGACTGAGTCAACTTGGTCGAACCCTCGGACGACATTCCCGGGGAATGCTTTAAAATTAGGCTCTTATCCTCAATGGGAGAGCTAAAACTGGAGAAACTGTGTTCGCTGACAGGTGTAGTGTCCATTTCCACAGTAGGACTGCACTCTGCAACCAGTGGGACACTATCAGGCTCAGGTAAAATACAAGTGACCTCGGGATCTACCACCTCCTTCTCGTCATGTTCTGGTTGGTCCTGTTTCTGTCCCTGCTCAATTTCCTCCACAACACTCTGGGCTTCTGGGACATTAGTCACCCTTTTATCCTTCATATTGGAGGTGTCTGAGGGACAGACTAACATAGGCTCTTCCTCTTGGACTCGAGAGAGTTTGGGGGATGTTTCTTTGGTTGGCAAAGCAGGAAGAGCTTTTGAAACATCTGCTTCAGGTTCATCCTCTGTAGCTTCAGGCAGTTTATCCTCTGTTTCCTTCCCCATTTCCAAAGCACCAATTAGACTCTGTTCCTGGTTTTGGTCTTCAGAAGTGGTAGAGGCCTGAAAGGAGAGGGAGGGTACGCCCACTAAAGTAGAGGAGCATGGAGGAGGTTCGGGACCCTCCGTCAAAGTGACTGTAACCTGGATCTCCTGGGGAGGTTCAGCAGCTGCAAAAAACACAAATCTAAGAACTCTGTGGCAAGAAAACAATAATACAAAACACTATGCATGTTTATGGACAAGACTTACTGACTGAGAAAAAAAAACTGAAAAAAGTCAGCACACCAAAGTTCCAAAATATGCAAAAAAAATTATATAGTGGACTCACACACAGGTTACGTTTCAAGCATGCAGGCTCTTCATCAGACAGTTAAATTTGTTTTACCAAACAAGCCTTTATACTCACAGTGGACAGTGACCCTATTCTCAAAAAATGCTTTGAAAAACCACCGCGTGTAGTATATAAGAGACCACCTAGTTTTCACAATATCTTGGCCCCTCCCTCACATTTTTTAAATTAAGTGCCTTTTGGCAATGTAATTATGTAATTTTACTTATAAAACTCAAACTTTCAAACATCCTCATACTGCTAATTGTTTTTAAATAAGAGGCACTATTTCGTGCAAATCTGCCAATGTGATTTACATGTTGCCTTTCCCCTGCAGTCTTTGCTATGTGGGTAAAACTAGCGGATCTTTAAAAACGCCAAGATCAGGATCAGAAACAAAGATTCTAAAAGTCCGGTAGCTCAGCACTTTGCTAATTTTAGACACTCAGTCTTGACCTTACAATACGTAGGAATAGAATTAGTCAAAAATCCACGGTGTGGAGGGGACATTTAATCATTTACTTTTGAAACGTGAGACCTTTTGGATTTACACATTAGATACTATATCACCTAGGGGATTAAATTAAGTATTTGATATTCGTCCATTTCTTTACGATACATGGTTTTCCATGTGTTTATGCAGGTATCATGTTTTTCTTAATTATTAATTTTGCATGTTTAAATTTGACTTCCATTAGTCTTGTATTTTTCTTTTGCCTTTGTGTTCCATGACTTTTTATTATTATTATTATTATTTATTATTTTCTCTTTTTTTCTTTGCATGTGTCATGTGATTCTTGATTAATCACCTGTGAGTATAAAGGCTTGTTTGGTTAAAACTTCTAACTGTCTGACGAAGAGCTTGCGTGCTTGAAACGTAACCTGTGTGTGAGTCCACTATTACATTTTTTGAATATTTTGGAGCTTTGGTGTGCCGAATGTTTTCTGTTTTTTATTATTCCTTTTGTCGACCCAACCCTGAGCATATTTTTGCTGGTGATGTGCGTTCTTTGGTCTTGTTTATGCTGAGAAAGAAAAACTTACATGACAGAAACTCTTCTGGCAGAGTAGGAGGAGGACTAGTACTGAGCTCTGTCTCCAACGCCACTTCCTCCTCAGCCTCATTAACTTCTTCAACAGCCATGAAGACATCTAGATAGGAAAGGGAAGTGTTAAGTTGCACAAGGAAACAACTGTGGGACAAAATTGTTTCTGATCTATTCTGAACAGGCACAAGGGCCAATGAAATGACATTCATTTTTTGCTCAATTTAATTTATTGGAAGCCTTTGGCTTTTGGCTTGCTTAGTTGGGGACACTTAATATTCAACAATATTATTGATCTGCCTGCATTGACACCATTGTATGACAACTGAACTGAGCTGGATGATGACATCACTGTTTTCTCCAGAGCAGCTGTACAGATAAATTAACAACTTTATTTACAACAGAAATTAACCATCACTGAACTTACTTAAGCTGGACTATGACACTATTTTGCTGCGCTAAAAAGCACTATATAAATAAAAGTGACTTGACTTGATTTGACTACAAATGCAATTCATACAAGTCGCAACTTGAATATACCATGTATTCAAGGTGTAAGGAAAACATCATGTTACAAGTTACATTACAACAATGACATTTTTTAAAGCATTAAGTTAAACTTTTGTTGAATATTGTCTTTATCTTAGACACTCTTGTCATTAACTCCCAACTGTTTTCCAGAATTAAAATAAATTGGTTTGGTCATCAGATCTTTGCCCAAACTACATCATAACATGCACAAAAGAATCTGACACACAGAGCACTTCATAAACAACAGTTGATAAACAGTTTGAAATAATAAAGCAGCAGGTAGCCTAAAATCTTATTGCCACACAACTATGGTCAGTGCAGTGGAATTTGTACTGAGACTTTTACATGAGTTAAACCACAGAATGGCGCCACAAACTTATTACAGGTTCAATCTCCCTGTAGCAACTTGAGGTTTAGTGCATAATTCGACAAAGGACACAACGATTGCTTATGTCCTGTTCCTTAAAGAGATCAAACCAGCCACCATTTAGAAACCATTCACAACCTGTGCTATCTTCAAAAACTGTACCACAACAAAATCTGGCATCTTTGAACATGAATATTGCAACTCTATTTAAAGTGACCACTCACACCATCAATCAGATGAGATGCAAATGAGATTTGCTTTGCTTTGACAGAACAACCATTTTTCAAACCTAAATCGCAACTAAATGCATAATTCAATTAAATCTTATTTTCTACTATTATTTAATCAACGTTTTATACATCTATCTTACATATCAATTAAACGGCGTTCTCTTTGCCCCCTCCTCCACCATACTGTTGCACTTCCTTCACTCTAAACAATGAACAGGAATACTCAAGCTGCCACTGTGGTCCATTATGCCAGGCATCACCATGACAACACATTCACGAGCCCCGCTCTTGTTAGACACTGCTGAGATGGTCTCATACAGGGCACACAAAAATGAATAAACAAAACACAAGCAATGCTCTCCGCTCATACGTAAGACTTCAGAATAACTGCTAGACCAAAAACAAACAGTGTTCTAATGCTAAGCCTTACAAATGCAGGATTCCAAACTTCTAAGGACACATTTGTGCAACACCGAACTAAATAGATGGGCTGTAGACTGAATGAATGAGAACCCACTACGAAAAATAGGTGTTTGTGTGTAAATTAGGGGTGTCATACGTAAATGTGTAGTTTAGTTTTAACAAATGGTTTGGGGAGGAGCTTAAAGTGAATACAGTATTTTATTCAATTGTATATTAAACTACTTTTTTTTCCCCCAAAGATCAAGAAAAATTCTATTCTGCATGACCCCCTTTAATAATTTGGCAAAGCAAAATCTGTATCACACCAGTAAAACATCTTGAATCTGAATGTAACCTGGGGTGTAAGATAACCATCAGAGACTCAGGATAGAACTGCCATCATTCAGAGTGCTAAAGAGAAGTGAGGTTGACTGCGATGTCCTGATAACGTCTTCATACTTACAATTGACTAGCAGCACAGGGAAGATGAAAGCCTCACTGGTTTAGAGCTGCTAGCTATTTTTAACCAGACAAGTCACAGACCCAGACAAAGAACACTACAACAAACCTACAAAGAACCCTGTAATATGCTTACCTACACACACCTACATAAAAAAATAAAATAATAATAATAATAATTTAAGCTTGTCAGATATCTTGAGCTTGATAATTAAATTCTGACTCAAAATGACTTTACTTTGCAAGTTCCGTGTGGTCTTTTTTCATAATTTACTGACAAACTAGTCTGTAAATCTAAGGAACTGTAGTATGTGTATTGAACATGGAAACTTATGTTTCTCATTATCTGTAGAAAATGTGCAAGTTAGTTTGGCATGCAAAACTTAAATGAAACTGTTGTACTGTTGAATTACATAAATGTATTAAGTGAGCTAATAAATCTTAATGACATTAGACAAATTAATATCAATTCAATGCAAAAATATTTCTACTACATGATTACTGCGGCCAAAATAATTCACAATAACTATATTAAGTGCAATATCCATAGAAATTGAATGAATAAAATAAATAATGCTAAAGTTAAATTCATCTTTAACTTTCATTTGCATGTTCTCTTTTTTGGCCACATGATCAAAATTCAAATACGTGTGTGGGGAGAAAGAGGTTGCAACCATAACTATACAAATACATACATTAAGAACTTGCAGCACTTCAAGTAGACTGGGGTGTCTAACAATTACTGGTGCGTTATTAAAATTCCGATATTAGCAGTATACATTAGCCTGATAATCGATTTTTCATTTTTCAATATCACGTCAATAAGGATATATTGTGTCACCCCAAAAAACAACACATAAAAGCAGTGTGCCACTAAGGGACGAGAGAGGTTCAAGATTAGCCAAGCTTCCCATGAGCGGCAGCATGTAAACATGCCTCGGGATACCTCAGTGAACATGTAGAGTTCAAACAAGAGCGAAGGCCGCTGAGGTCATGAGGCAGTGATGCACAATGACTGCAGTCTGGCTGGACAGACAAGGGAGAAGAGGAGCTTATAACAGGATACTGACACGATCCCGCTCCAGAGAGCAGAGAAGTCCTGCTGGCTGATTCTGCACACTGGCGCTGGGTTTCAAACACCTATTATTCCTGATCGGGCGCGCCTCAGGGTCTGCAAACTCCCATAAGCCCTCACACTGGCTTCACTCGTCAATACTCACCTGATAGTGTCAACCGGCAGCGTTGCACACCACCTGAGAGCAAAGCAGAAGAACTTAAAGGATTTATCATTCCCAGTGTGTATATGACATCAGATGGTCACGGGCTCTGGCCGCCAGCCTAACAGATTGACACTTCATACAGTAGCTTCCTGAAAGAAGCTGATCTCAAAGCAGCTACAGTACCATTAGTCATCGGTGCACGAGCACAGGTGATTGTGTTGTTTGTGAACTGGGTCATGTGAGTAAGCGTGACTATGGTTCTTTTCAGCAGTGTCAGGATGAATCACTGATGGCATCACGTGTCCATGGCAACAAAAACCTTCAGATGGGTGGTGGAGTCGTTTTACCACAACCTTGGGAAAATACCCCCTCAAACACGTGACTAACACATAATGAGCTTCTATAATTACCTGCCAATGAATGTACTAAGGATACTCAAAATGTACTCAAAAATACTGGTACTTCAATGCCAAAACAAGACGAGGGCTTAAAAGACTATTGATTTTTACTAGTCGACCAGTCATCCAGAAAAGTACCCAAACAGTTGATTAGTCAATGTTTACCTTACGTAAATGGCTACCGATACAGTGCCTGACTTGCCAGAAACTGCAACTCCAGAGACTCTCTGTGATGAGGAAAAGAGCTGAAAGTATGCATATTTCCATTGCCACATGCTTGTTGCATTGTAACGAATGACCCAATGACCGCTTCTGGGCAACACTGGATTATTTTCAGGATGGTTCACAAAAATGTTGGTGTGTATGTGAACACTCTGACTGAACTTCATCTCAGACACCCGCAGCACATGCAGTGAAGTTTGCTAACAACTCGCTATGCGAATGATAAGCTGTTAGCATGCAAGGCCAACTCCTATGGGCAATATCTCACTTCAATGGGGAATACCTCAATTTCTTAAAGTTTCATGAAACCCCCCTGTTTTAGCCTGGTCGTTCATACCTCAGAGTAGAAAAAGTCTCAAGAAAAGGGCTTGTAAAGCTATGGAAAAGTGGGAGTGTAGATTGTGGGAAGAGGGGAGAAAACCACCAATAAAACCCCTAAAATACACAGCGCTGCTTCACTAGAGTATATGAAATATGCCCAGAAACCTTGAAACACGCTTGCTCCGGTCGGTATATGAACTATATGATCAACGTTGCAAGCGTCGAGTGCTCTTACATTGTTACTGTCATATTTCCTATCTTGTGGTAGTCAAACTTCAGCACTGACAGCATCGTGGGAAAATACAAACAACACTTTTGTGCTACTGTGCTGAGGAAACATACACTTACGACACATGTGTCCAAACCGTCAACAGGCAGAGGAGAACAAAACAGCTCTGAACTGGTCTTTCGTGACAATTAAGTGCGATAAACATTTTTATCAATGATTCTGTTCAGACTGACACAAACATTTGCATGCTACTGTCAGAGAGAGTTTATTCAACCCATTTGCCATTTCTTTCCCCCACTAAGGTCTCAACAGACAAGAAACATCACATAAGAAAATCAAACCTAATATTTGTGCTGAACATTAGTGTTAGTGTGAACAGAACTTTATTCTCAAATAACAATAAAAATATACATTTTAGGTTGGTATTGCCAATGCGTATGTTTAAGCGCACAATTGTTTCTAAGGGAACCGGAGCTTCTAAAAGCAGCTGTAGTGACGCGATTACCAATTGCTTCTTTTATTTAGAAGGCGGGACTTTTTCCATCGCAGTTTTTCCCCATTCGAAGTGACTGAGTGAATCATATTGCTATACAGTCTTCGACTTGTTTTATATACAGTATACAACTCAACTAGTGACAGAACCAATCAACTACTTGGTGCAATCCTTAGCTGATACAGAAAATGAGGGGTCAACATGAATTAAAGTCAACATGACGTGGCATCTGCAAACTATTTTCAGTAATGTGATGTTTAATGAGAAAATGTGAATTGACAAAATAACAAGAATGGACGGTCGTTTCAGAAATTACAAAAGACAAACACTTTTCCCCCTTAGAATTAATATGTAAAAAGTAAACAGGGCCATTTTCATTTCATGCCGACTTCAAATTGTATTAGGGAAGGACGAAAGAGATAATATGCGGTCCCAATTTGTCCCTCCTTCAAAATATGACACTGACAAATTAAGTTGTCCAGTGACTCTATTAGTCTATTGACTGTATATTGTTTTTCATTTTCTGACTTTAATCACACTCTTTTTTTTTGTTCATTTTAATTACTGTCTTTGCATCAATAATTACCTCTTTTTTTAGTCTATTGACTATATTGTTTTTAATTATCTGCCTTTATCACACTCTTTGTTTTTGTTCATTTTAATTACTCTCTTTGCGTCCGTAATTACCTCTTTTTTATTGTTACACCAATGTTTACTTCACGGAAAAGTACTTTGTACTTGACAGCTAATGTTTTAAAACTATTATTATTTTAATTGGGTAAACTTTTAAACATCAGCATGTGAGTTTTTGTTGTGGTATTAATATTGGCAATGAGACCTGTGATATTTCAGCTGTGAAAGTTCAGCTACTAAAATGCTTGTGTCGTGACAACCCTAGTATGTACGTGTGCATGTGTGCACTCAGCGTGTGTTTATCAGGAAGTGGGGGTGTGGTAGGGTTGGTTAACAGGTGGGCGTCTCTGTCTTGATTAGAGCCGTCTCTCTTGGGGGCCCAACAATGGGATGATTGCTTCCTCTAGCTGCTGGCAGTGGCCCAGTGCATTGCTGTTGGCATGACTGGCTTTACAAAGAGCCCATACAACCGGGTCTGATTGTATCCTTTTCTGCCAACCACATGCCAACATATATCAACTCCCCACCACAGGCCCACAGGAAGAAAATAAAATCATTGGTAATAAGGTGCAGTTGGGGGATGTAACAACCGCAAAAGGCTCACTGCAAATTCATCTCTTTGCCATCAGGCTACAGGAAGAGTCCATTCTCATTACAATTCCTAATAATGGGCCCAAAGAAAATAAGATTTGCTTTTAGCTTCCAGGGTCTTGATGATAGTTCACCAGCTGGGACCACGAGCACAGGAAGCCGATTCATTTTCTTTCTTCAACAGCATTTTTAGAGAGCTTTGTAGTGTGCAACAAAAAGATAAAGTATAAAATCTCTAACCCAATTCTCCTTGGTGAACTCAAAAACTAGCCATAAAGTCAACATGAAATGGCATCTGCAAACCATTTTACTTCTATAATGTGATGTATTGCCACGTGAAATTGGATGTTAAATGAGAAAATGTGAAGTGACGTGATTTGAATGACAGGGATTGGTGGACACTGGACAGTCATTTCAGAGATTACAAAGACAAACACTTCTTTCCCCTTTGATTGAGTATGTAAAAAGTAAACAGGGCCACATTCACTTCATGCTGACTTCACATTGTACTAGAGAGTGAGTATGCAGTCCCCATGCGTCCCTCCACCAAAACACATGACACTGAAAAATGCAAATGCTCATTTAGGGCAGATTATGAATGATGTATTAAGATATGGCAGCGGTGTTTCTCAACCTGCTCAAACGCTCAAGTCTCTGGCTGAACTGACAAACACACTGTAATTACAATCAGTGACAGCACTGAGGCCCACACATTACATCTCTGACACATTAAATGCTGCAGCCTCAACAGAGCCTCTGTGACTAATGAAGAGTGCTTAACATCACAAAAACCCAGCCTACAGCAATTTACAGTTGATCAACATCACACACAGAACATCAGTTGACAAAGTCAACAAGAAAACAATACCTCAACTTAAGAAAATAGAAAAAAAGCTATAAAAAAAACCTCACATGGAGAGTTGATAGAACTGGTTAAACATACAGACTTATTCCATGGAAAAACTGATATGTTTGAAATTATATGTTTAAAAACCATGGGAAGAAATGGAAATTGTGTGAAAATAAAGAGACCAACTTCATATTGTAAATCTATAATTGTATTTACATTTATGTAACTGGCACAAAAGCCAAGTTTTGATTTTATTGATATACCTTTTATGCAAACATGTCAATAAAAAATAAATAAATTATAATACATAATTTAAGAAAAAAAGGAAAATAAAGTCTAGGTTATTCCTGAACACTATACCAAACACACAGCATAACACAATTAAATACAAAAAGGAAACTAAACCAACAAACCTTTTCTTAACATTTTTAGATATACAAGCATGTTTAATTGTGTGTTAATAGAAAGAGATGGCAATGATCTAATGATCAATTATGTTAATTGTTTTAATCTCAAGTGTTCAGCACTAAATACAGGTGTAAACATGAACCAATCAAATCACATTTGAGGCTATTCAAAAAACGCACGTGACTACATAGCATCTGTAGTATAAACCCTGCAATTTGCTAGGGATAAAATGTTTTAGTGTTTTTTTATATATACTTTTTTTGTGCTATATCAACACTGATGTAGCAAGTAAGACCCTTCCTGCGAAATCTGATCAAAAATGATGAATTCAATATGCAGGTTCAAGCCAGGTATAAACCGCAATCCGTCTAAGCTGACCAGACACATATGTTAAAAGCTGGTGTAAACAGGGTCTTTGCATAGGGCAGTTTGTCCCAACACTTCCCCAACCTCAAAAATCCCACAAAAATACATTCTAGGATAGTATTTGCTCTAGAGTAATACAAAATAAATGACATTTTCATACAACAGCACTCTAGTACTCTATAATACAGCCAACTGCAAAGTGTGTGGAGTGCTGAGAGACATGTACTCACCCTCGATTGGCTCTGGGTCAGCGAGCGAAGGCTCCTGGTTGCTGATGGGCTGATCGTGCCCGCTCTCCTCTTGAACCTGCTTACACACTCTGCAGGTGTACCCATCCTGCACCTGACTGTTAGGGTCAGCACCCTCCTGCCTCTCACAGTCCACGTGAACCCATCTGATAGAGAAAATTACAATAAACAACCATCTGTGACAACCATCAATGACCCAATCGAGATGACGGCGTAATTTCATTGTTTGGTTTTGTATTTATTTTTGGTAAACTGTTATTATTTGTTAACCTTTACATTACAGGAATTTCTAGTGTTAATACAAGCTAAAGTTCTAAGAACAGCACCTAAAGCAGGAATGTAGAGCATGTGGTTTTGGTAAAGTTGAAATTTGTTATTTGAGCTCAAAAGTTCTTGCATCCATCATGTTGTCCATAGACATTGTTTACTATGATGATCTGTAACTGTTTTTATAAGTGCCATACGCCATGAACATTGTGTTTAAGATGTTGTATCAAGGTATTCAACTTTTAAAAATGCATTCTGTGTCTGTCTGCATGGTCATGTAGTGAAAAATATGGATATAAACAATATTGTCAAACTAATCTCAGGCTACAATATTCTACAATATACTCTGAGCTATTTAAATACAACGACCTTTGAACGAATTATGTCAGTCACGGTTTGCAACTCTAGAAACATTTGCACATACATGACACATAACGTGACATATGTATGATCCCTAGTTAGTTGTTAAAGCAAGAGAAACAAATCCATCTGCCAAACAAATTATATGAGCATTTTTTCCATTCACAAAGACATCAATGAGCCATTTTAAAAAGCTGGCGATTCAATTAAAACATTCTATGGAGACCTTTTGCAAGATAATTTCTCTTTTAGTTAATCATAATATTTGAAGCCTGTAGAGAAGTAATCAGCTAATATTCATCAATACCAGTCTTCACATCAGTAATGGACAACACCACTAGGCTGTAAGGACACATCAATGTAATTGATTACGTTCATTACCCACTGTTTATGTTCCTAGTCCCCAAAGGAAAACTCTAGAGCAGGTGCTAGTATGGCAGCGCTGTTTAATATTTACCCATCCGTTAGGCAAAAAACCAGCCCAAATTGGGTTTTTAACCCAGTTTTTTGAGTGTAGTAATAATACTTAAAAATTAATGTCATGGTAGATGGTAGTCAAATTTGGAGGATGCCAACATTCTTGAAAACCAATAAAAAACTAAAGTAAAAGAATGTGAATTTTCTTTTTAAATATAACCTAGACTATATTACACATGGGTTGCAATGTGTCTGAACATGGTTTGTCAACCACAATGTGTTTAGAGTAGTGAATTACCGCCTGCGGAGAGCAGGAAATCATTGAAATTCAACTGACATTTAGAAACCAAACATTTAAACGCTGAAGGATGACACTTAATGAATTTTCTTAATAAAATAACATTTGAATGAAAATTGTTTTTAATGCAGAAACCGATTCATTAAAGCAATAGGTCACTCGAAACTGTGTGATATTGTCACAGCTGAAGGGGTCTCATTTCCTACCTCTTACATGTGCAGCATGAGTGTTTGTCTGTAGGACTGCCAGAGTCCTGATTCTGCCCACAGATGAGACAGAGTTGTGCTGAATCATGCTGCTGTTGACATCCTTCACACATTACACCATTAGATGACCACTGACCGTTAGGCCTTATGCCACACTGAGCACACGCCCGGCAGTTCTGCAAAACACAATGTTCAATTCACTCTGGCATCATTTCACATCATGACAGAAAAACCATTTAAAGTGAACATGAAATCAAATTGAACCATTTCCTATTCCTGTTCTTATTGAGCATGAGATAAAAATGCACATTACAATATTAATAACAAATTATCTTACAACCTAACTTTTATGGCCCAATTAAATCCTAGTTGATTAAGGTTTTAGGCATTGCAAATGCTCTTACATAAAGATGGACGATATGACCAAAATCCTATGGTATGAGTAATTTTAGTAAAAACAATGGAATGGGCAATTTTTATTCTTATTAAAACAACATATACTGATTTATTTTTCTGGGAATACAAAAAAAAAAATAATAATAATAATTTATATAGTTTATACCAATTCTTTTTTTATTTTTTTTGAAATATTATTACAATTTAAAATAGCTGTTTTCTATTTTAATATGAAATTTATTACATTGCATTTTGGTAAAGCTGATTGTCAGCATCATTACCTCAGTGTTCAATGTCAAATGATTCTTCATAAATCATTCTAAAGTGCTGATCTGGTGCTAGAGAAATATTTATCATTATCATCAATGTAGAAACATTTTGTGGAAACTTTTTTTTTGCAAGATTCTTTGATGAACGAAGTTAAAAAGAACAGTATACATTGTAAATGTCTTTACTGTTACTTTTGATCCATTTAATGCATCCTTGCCGAACTGCCTTCCTCATCTTGACTTATTTCGGACATGTCTCACTCTATTTTCGCACTATTCCATGTTTAAATAAACTGTACATAATGTAAAGCAGTCCTGCCAAGTGATGGCAAATATACATATACCAGTGGTGTAAACAGTATAGCAAATTATACTATTGCTTCATGTACTGCAGAGATCAAATTATCAAAACTAAAAAAAAAATTATTTAAAATGACAACTAGTATCTGAACAATGACACTTGAACTGAACAACAATTGCAAACTGAAAACTTTATGGGCTCTCTTAAATCAATTTGGATTGCGTTCCAGCATAATTACAGCTCTATAAATCCTCAAAATCATGTTCATCAGTCTGCATCAGCACTCAATAGGAGTAAAGCGCCAGAAAATTCCATGTCAATTAAAAAAAATCATAAATAAAAGGCACTTCAAGCTCATCAAAAGCAGCTTTTCAGCCAGCTGAAGAGGGGCAAGTATCATCTCTAATAACCACCCACAGACCCTTAGCAAAAAAAAAAAAAAACAACCCCTGTCAAGCCTCTGATGATGGGCAGACTCCTTTACTGAGTCCTGGATGACAGGTGGGGCTTCTTAGCCGCCTCCACAAAGTGATGGGAGCAGTCTGAGTGGGATCTGTGTGGGATTTGGTTCAGCTTTTATATTCGTTCAGATATGCAAGATATTTAGGGGTCTACTAGCAATCTAACTCAATTTAGAAAAGTGTTGTGTAGTCTCAGCCTCAGATGGCATACTCGCAGATCATGGACCATCTGTTGCTTACCACACAAAAAAACAAAAAGATCTTTCTTAAAAATGTAAGTTCCAATTTGATTGGCTGACTTCATGCTATTTCTGGGCAAAGGGAGGACAGATTTTTAAATCAATCGACACAGAAACAAAGGGTATGTTCCAATGGCCCAATAGTGCTCTGTTAAGCGTATTTCATAGGGCATTTGACCATCTTAAGTTGGCTTTGCTACAGTCCCAAACAACCCGAATATTATTGGCAGTATTACTAAAACTGCATAACATTTGTTTTTCTTTTTACACTTGTCAATGGCATCTAGTCAAGAGGTTTGTATTAAACATTCTGATTCAATTACAACATGTCAAATATTTTTGGGGTTAAATCAAAGGGCTTTTTTATATTCTGATTCATCTGGAGGGTAATTGGTTTGATTTTGATTTATTATTTATTAAAAATCCTTAAGGAGAAAATAAACAGGGAAAAACACAAGGCTTTTATAGTGGAGATGAACATCTACCCCACAAATCACTCACACAGCTCTTCAAAGTCGGCCGATACCGTAAGTGAGGGTACAGGAGAAGTGCAGCATGCACATTAGGAATAATTACACCCAGGTAATGAATTCATCATGGTGATTAAATCTAGCTCCAGCATCATTCCATGGGGAATATACAGTATGCTGATGAGATGAAAAACCAATGCACTCTTCAATCCCACAGTCCATAAACACCCACGGGTTGCGTGTTACAGGCTCAAAACAGAAATGAAAGCACAGTGTCTCAACTCTTCTCAAAGCAGGCCATTTTGTAGTCCATACACAAACACAAGCTTACCTTGCACCTCCAGCCACTGGTGGGTATTGTGTCCACGATGGGCTGCAGGCAGAATGTGTGATACCCTTTATCACACATGTCACACACCAGCATCTTGCTATCCTCCCCTGGGTTCCTACAGACCAGAAAAAGGATACTGTAGATTAGAACAGAGGATGATTTCAGATACAGGATTAGGGGCTTTTGCAAATAAGACATTCTGACCTATTATATGGCCAGTTAGGCAAGTTTCAGTGACAAGAAATCTGCCTATCCTGGGTGAAAGTGCTTTTAGCCAATCAGAAGAGAATTCATGTTTAATGTATAGTTATGTAGAGCGGAAATGGACAGTAAAAATGACCTGTTGTTTGCTGCAATCTAGCCTTTTGTTTTATAGTTCAGCCTTTTTCATTTAGCATTTTCTTCTTTTTGTGTAGGGATGCGCTGAAATTTCGTCTCCCGACAATTTTCAGCATAAACAGCTATTTTCGGTTTCGGGGCAAAATCATTGACCCAAAACAGACAGTTAATTAGCACTTCTCCAATGGCACGTTTCGACAGTGTTCAGCGTCTATTTTGTGCACACAATGTGGATAAGCTACAACAGTTAAACATGTCAGCTGTGTGCTTATACAGCTTGTAGGCAATACGATGTCACAACGTTACATTTACCTTAAAAAAATTTCGATTTAATGTCCATAAACTTATCATAAAGTTATCAAAAATAACTCTAGAGAAAAGCATTTTGTATTACATATTCATTATATTTTTACTTAACATGTTAGTGGTCTTTAATGTATGTTTGAATAAATCTGTCATGAAAACAAGTTATTACAGTTTATTGTTCTTTAAATGTTTATATTTCACACACAAATTGGAGTAGAAACAATATAAAAACTGCCTTATGTGCAATTTAAATGTTTGTACAACCCATTTTTATCTATTTGTGCGTTTGATTAATTAATAGATTATTAATTTATTATTTATTTTTGGTTTTTGGCCCAGAATTTTGATTTCAGTGCATTCATACTTTAATGTAAAATATAATTTTATTGATATTATTTTAATATTGATATCTTTTTTTTACTCGATTAAGTGACGCATCTAAAAAAAAAAAGTTTTTGATTTCTCTATTTCTGTCATTTACATTTTCTACAATAATAGTAATTATAATACGTTTTATTTTATATATCCCCTTTAAAAGGAGCTTCTCAAAGCTCTTTACAGTAAAACAATGCAAACGAACAACAAACCTGTGAAAAAATACATAAACAGTTAATCAACATTTTCAGGCAAAATTCGTGTGCCTCACATATTTTAGCTGGAAGTAGGTTTGACAATTTAAAGCCCTATCAGCCATGGAGTGCAGACATGTTTTATGAACTACCGGAAGACCATGCTGAGAGGAGCACAGAATACTGTGTAAATCGTGATTCCAGTGTAAACACATTTATGCCAATTATGAACCAAGACGATCGTTTAAATTTGCACGTTACTCCTGTTGTTATGCTACAATAATTCAGTGAGAAATATCAGAAGCAGTCATTTAATTAATGAGTTATTTTTCCATTTCTATCTGCTACTGTTATTAAGGTGATTCGAGTTTGTAACTGGGCCGTGGGCTTGATCAAATTAACTGTCATGATCCATTTAGAGACTACCATCTGCAGAGAGACGTTTAATCGATTAAACAGCTGATTAACAGAAGGGGTTGTTCCCCATTCTGTCCGACAGTCTGCTCCAAACACAATGCATATTTTTCTATTTTCCAATATTTTTTGTGAATTTTAGCGAAGTGTTCATTTAATTTCCGCTTTTTTGCAACAAATTAAAAAATCAATATTGGTCAAACACCATGTAACACTATATCAACTGATCTACTCTCAAGACATCAGCATCAGCCATTAAAAAGACACTGAGCCACCCCTCCTCAGCCCAATACAACCTTATTTTACATATTCACAAGCAAACAAACACCCCATTAAATTCTCCCCATGAGCAATAACACTTTCACTGTGGCTTTTCAGAGCCAAAATGTGTCTAAGTGGTAAATCAGAGAGGAGAAAGTCAGATTTATAGAGCTACGAGGACGTTCCGGAGATTTATCCATTTCCAGTCCTATATTTTCAGCCAAATGCAAATCCACGTCATCTGATATTTACAGCCGCGCTGAGCCATTACATTCATTTTCACCCAGATCAAGACAGATGCACGTTTTGCCTTTCCCAGCCGTGCTGTATCTGATTCCCAGTCCAGCAGCACATCACAGTGGAGAATACAGAGCTTAAACACAATACAATCTGTTTAAACCAAACTGCAGTTGAAGCATTAAAAGAATAAACATGCACTGCAAACTCCACTGTAAAAATTCACTGTAAAAGATTCAGATTTTCTCTGCCTCCTCAAAACAATATACACATATAGAAAGGCTTGTAAACAGATTAGATTTCTGTCTGACATCAGACGAAATGGATCTCCCAACGGTCACAGTCAGTGTGTGGCTGGGATGAAAAAAAGGCAAAAAAAAAAAAAGATCTAAGGGTTATCATGTTTTCATCCATGACATAGATATTCAAAAAGCAATATGAAGTAAGCAAAAGCAAAAACAACTTTAGCTTAACAAAGGTAACATGAAAGAGAGGAAGATGTCTAATGAGATCATGCAGTATACCAATGACTAACAATATACTAAAAAAATTTAAAAAAAAAAAATAATATATATATATATATATATATGCACTTTGTTTACATTTTCTGCACTGATCTGAAAATCTATGGATTTATATCCACCTTATTTTTCATCTATAAGCGACCATATTACTTCAATGTATTGTCTTAATTATAAACACACTGGTTTATAGTCCAAATAGTTTCACCGTTTACTGCACTTCGTTCTTCTCGTTATTCCCCTATAGCGGTTTATGATTCAGAAGTCTCGCAGATTCACAGAAAACAGCTTACTTGGATATAGTAGAACATATAAAACAGAGCTGAGAGAGGCTGAGGTAGCTGAAAGCTTTCTCAAATCTGCCACAAATCTAAAAGGTAAAGAGTACAATTTTCTGAACGACGAGTGATCAAATTCTCCAGAAGTCTGAATCTGCGATGAGTAATAATGTCCAGGTGAGCTGGATACTCACTTGCACGCCAGGCAGACTTTGCACTCGGGACACTGCCAGCCGGCCCTCTTCAGCGGGGTCACAGTGATGTCCAGACAGGCCCCATGGTAATGCTGGCCACATGTGCAGCAAAACAGCTGATCGAGTAAGTCTCCAGAACTGTCACACACCAGACAGTTCACCTCATCTTTTGCTGAAAAGACAAAATACATATAATGGGTCTCGAACTCCACACGGTATGTCTTAGATGCAGTAATATATCTGTCTTGGCGAGGTCTTAAATAAACGTTTGGTTAACTGTTGGGGAAAATCACCTGATGTGTAACATTATATTACATCCAGCGGTACAGTAGGTCTGAATATATAGGATGTATATATAAAAAAAATAAAAAATAAAATATTTTTTTAAATAATCAAATCAAATTGTGGTATCATAAAAAAAAAAAAAAAAGTTCAATATATATTTTCCCTATAGATATTTGGTTTTGACCTGGAGTGTCCCAAATTTGGTGTATTGGTTATATAATTTTCAGTTTTTAATTAATTTTTTTTTTATTTACATTGATTTTACACACTTAAAGGAATATCGTAAGTTATAGCATATCGCAATTCTTGTGCAGCCCTAACAAAAACACGAAACGCCTTAAGATTTTGTCAACGAATCAGCAGAAGGGAACGTGTGTACCAGAGAAACTCACATCGGATGAGGGCCCGCTGGATGTGATCCGGGCAGAGGAGGGTGTATGTCTTTATGTTCTGGAAGGTTCCGGCAGCAGCTGCACAGGGGTAATGAAAGGAGCGCCCACAGCTCTCCTCACAGCACTTTATGGATGCTCCAAGGCGCTTACAGTATGCACAGCACTACAAAAGTTAATACAAATACATAAATATTGGTGGTGTCATTTCAGTTCAGTTAATACTCTGTACATCACAATTAGACATGCACAGCTCAGTTTCATTTAGATTATATTAATTTCAGGCCAATATGAACTGCTATTTTTACAAAGCTCCAAAACTGCTCAAGGTGAATAATATTTTGCATTTATAATTTGTTTACCCTCTTTATGCTTTTCTTTAGATTAAGTAGCACAGGTCCCTAAAACTGAATCATTTGCTAGAGTGTTTTTCCCCCCTTGTTATGAACATATCTCTGGTGAGCACCTGTACGCATCCATGGACCGTAATCAACAGAATACACAAGCTTTTATGCAGGCTACAAATGCAAACTTGTTTTCAAATGTTCAAAGACTTGTTTAAATGATAAAAAAATGTGCACTTGCTGAATGCCAATGGTACAAGAGAAAGTATTACAGTGTTTTCCTTTCTAATAGAAAGGCAAATGCTATAATACTTTTTCACATTTACTTTCTTTGATTAACAGTTCTTTCAAAAATGTATTTGTAATATAATGAAGACGGAGAATGGGAGGTCCTGTACGTCTGCAATGGTGTTCTTGGCACAATCCAATTAAAAGCCCCTCTTAATCTGACCCTGCATCAAGTGCACTCAGATTAGTTTGTTGATTAATTCATGTAATGCATTCATTTGCGGTTTATTTTCTGTACAGCGATTCAGTGATACTTATTATAGGCTACTATATTATCAGTGTCGGGATGGTTACTTTGGAAATGTAATAGGTTACAGAATACAAGTTACCCTATTTAAAATGTAATATGTAGTGTAACAATATAAAAAAACTTTATTAAAGTCATGTAACTGATTATATTAGATTATTTTTTCTAAATTTCTAACAAATGTTTTCAACTGTTAATCATTTTCAAACATTTAAACCAGGCCAGGTTAACCTTACACTAATACTCAACACTGATTACTGTCAGACTTTCAAAATCTGTCTTCACTTCAATTAAGATTATTTAAAATAAATTAATAAATTAAAGCACAGCCACCACAAAATCAGACTTAGCTCTTCTTTTTACTTTGAGATCGTTCTGAGGTTGAATACAGATTTCTGGATGAAACGATTTTTTAATTTCCAGCACTGGAACACATTTGTATCACTCGCCATGGTGGCAACTCTTAAAATAGGATTAGGTTGTAGTCTAAAGCTTTCAGTGGCAATAAGGATTGATGTAATTTGCAGGCGGTGCACTGCAAATTCAAACGAGAACCAATCAAAAGCATCAGAATAGCATTGCTTTACTAAACAGCCTTTAAATGGCAGAAGGCATCGTGCACAACAAACACAAGCAAAGCAACAAATTAATATTATTCAACATATCCTAGCTTTTTACAGAAAATTTTCAGATACGTAATCTTTAACATTTTCATAAGTAACTAATTTAACTACACATTATTTTGCAATTTCGCCATTAAATGTAACTAGTTACTCCCCAACACAGTATATTATCATACTTCCAGACACATGAGATGAACCATGCCACAAACAAGTACTGCATTGCAAACAGTACACTTTGTTTTTCTAAAAAAGAAACCAAAGGTGTCCTTTTAAGGTGTATTGACACACATTTGGTGTGACCTTTAAAAGTAAAACCAAAACAACACATCCCTTTAAAACACCTTAACACAGTATGTGCAAATTCCAACTGTGCTGAAACACTTTCTTTTTTTTTAAATCCCAGTGTAGGTCAATGACCAATGATACATAAGCTGTTGGGACTCGAAAGAAACCACACCGACAAGCAGCAAGAAAGAAATGATGTGGCAAGCAATTACTGACAATTTGATTTATTTATTAGGGCAATATAAAGTAAGTGACTGCAGACATCATCATCTACATTCTGTTTCTTTATTTGCATTCTCTGTGAAGATTACATGTGGTACATGCACTTCTTGGTTTGCAGATTTTGTTTTTTTCAATAATTTGTTGTTATTTACTGTAATAAGTAGTTTACTTCACTGAAAAACACATGCTGTGTTTTAATGAAATTTGTTTTATATTAACATTAGACCTTTTCAATAATCTTTTAAAATAAAATGTAGTAATATAAATGGCAAAACCGACCATCTGTTAATTGTGTCGCTCTTATAGTAGCCTTTTGCTGTAAGAGTGGTACAACACCATAACCCTGAACAGCAAGGTTGTCATAACACGCTGTTCCTCTCGCAGGTCCATTTGATCGTAACATACTTCCCCCCCCTCTTTCAGCGTGTATTTTTTCAGCCTTTCAGATATTTCCAGTAAAGCATTCAGGATCAAGGCAAATGCCATTCAAAATAAGGACTAGGGTGAAAACTGGCCAGACATTTAAATCACCACCATGGAAAAAGCACTCACACTTTGAATAATAGAGAAAGCAAGGGCCTGAGAAAACGGCCCTAAACTAAAAATGTCTCTAGTCAGCACTCTCATGCTTTAGAAACCCTTGGCCTAAGGCCCAAATGCAACAATCTGCAAATACCTTTTAACACCGAGCTTTAAGCAATTATCGCCCAGGCGGTGAGTCCACTGAGGCTGACAGCAGCCTATACCCACAATGCTATTTTCTGAACCGGGACAGACATATAGAGCTCTATGGCCATACTGTCCACTCTCAGGGCTGGCTGGGTGTTGAGTATCTCTTCTCTAATTCCATGCCTCATATTATTGAAACCATCCCCTCAGATATATCCTTCATGGGGTGAAAAAGCTACAGCTGATCCATTATTGCTGCCAAAACTCCAAGGACACTATTATAAAGTAGAACAGCATTCCCTCCTTGAAATCCTATATGCAAAGAGGCATAATGGCAGCATTCCAAACGGAGCAGGCCAGTGATGAAAGATGCAGTAAAGTGTTGGATGAGTGTGCCGTACTATGCACAATGTCAGCTGGTTTGTGTCTCGGTCAGTCAGTGTGTGGACAGTGTTATGCAGCGATTCTGTTTATAGCATGTGAAACGCTTTATAGACATAACCTTAATCCAGTGATTGGAAGTTGTTCGTGCATATTTGCAACTCATTTCTACCCGTTCCGACTGCTCTCTTGTCTAAATGTCAAGAATACGTTACAAAACTGACCTGATTTACTTTGTAAAAGCATGTTCTTGGATTTATGTATGGATTTATGTATGATTTATTTGTTACCTTTTTTCGACTAAATCTATGATGAAAATTGATGAAAATTGTTCGTTGACGACCTTTTTCCCCCCATGACTACGACGAGACAATGGCGAGACGACACCAACGTCTTTAAACGATAACTGTGACTATATCAACATGGAGTATCATTGATGAAAAAAGACAAGACTAAAATGCAGTTAAAAAAATAAACACTTTACCAAAACCTCTACTTATTTTTGACAAATAAAAAGAGTTAACTATTACAGTTTTTAACAAGCCTCTACAAGCTTTCATGCTTGCGGTTGCCAGATGTCAAGAGTTTAAATCCCCCAATCAGAGCTTTTCGGTAAAAGGATACATTCAAATTAAGTCATAGGAAGATGATCTGGGGTACGGGACTGTGTGAAGTTCAGGTCATCCTCAGCTCTCTGAACTTCACTATTTCACAGCTCTGCGAGTCTCACTGCCAGCACAAACCTACATCAAAGTCCTTATTGGAGCAAGTCAGTTCATTCAGCAGCCATCCTAGCAATACCCTCCGGTAGCTGGCACTTTCCATGAATAGGGTACAAATTGGTTACTTTTTTTCTCTCTTAAGAATTAGAGGAATAAAAAAAAAAAAAAAAAATCATGGACTTTGTTTTGAGAACTATTGTCGCTGTTAGGCAAAAACTCCAAAAACACTTATTTTTAGGAAATGGAAAAAAAACAACACTATGTATATATATATATACACACATATATATGTTTTTTTTTTGTTTTTTTTTAACACAATGTTGTCAAAGTTGATATTGCGCCTTCATATATGGTCAGACACTTGCATGTGTCATTATATTATTAATATTTTACTAAAATCAAGCTCAAATGGAGTTTCAAGATTTTTGACCAGCAAATTTCAGAGAATGTCGGATATACAGTACCAGTCAAAAGTTTGGAAACGTTACTATTTTTAATGTTTTTGAAAGAAGTCTAATTTGCTCATCAAGCCTGCAGTTTAAAAAAAAAAAAAAAAAAAAAAAAACAGTAATATTATGAAATATTATTACAATTTAAAAAAATGGTTCTCTTTTTTAATATACTTTAAAATGTAATTTATTTTTTGTGATGCAAAGCTGAATTTTCATCAGCAAGTACTCCAGTCTTTGGTGTCTTATGATCCTTCAGAAATCATTCTAATATGCTGATTTATGATCAATGTTGGAAACAGTTGTGCTGCTTAATATTTTTTTTATAACCTGAGATACTTTTTTCAGGATTATTTGATGAATAAAAAGTTAAAAAGAACTGTATTTATTTAGAATAGAAATCTTTTGTAACAATATACACTACCGTTCAAAAGTTTGGGAACAATAACTTTTTTTTTTAAAGAAATTAGTACTTTAATTCAACAAGGATGCGTTAAATTGATAAAAGGTGATGGTAACGATTTATATTGTTAGAAATGTTTTTATTTTGAATAAATGCTGTTTTTTCCGTTTGAATCAAAACATCAATGAATCCTGAAAAAAGTATTCCAAAAAAATATATTAAACAGCACAACTGTTTCCATCATTGATAATAACTGAGTATCAAATCATTATATTAGAATGATTTCTGAAGGATCATAAGACACCAAAGACTGGAGTACTTGCTGATGAAAATTCAGCTTTGCAACAAACAAAAATAAATTACATTTTAAAATATATAAAAAAAAGAGAACCATTATTTTAAATTGTAATAATATTTCATAATATTACTGTTTTTTTTTTTTTGTTGTTGTTTTTTTTTAACTGCAGGCTTGATGAGCATAAGAGACTTCTTTCAAAAACATTAAAAATAGTAATGTTTCCAAACTTTTGACTGGTATTGTATACGCGTTTTGTTTGTCATTAAAATGGCTGCATTTGAGGCAGTAAGTGCAATGCATTAGGTTTTCATTACCTTACAGGTTATAAAGTTTATTGTAGCTGTGTGGGCGCTAATTTTATTTTTTTTACTTGGCCACTCTTGTGTTATTAGAGACAAAGTACTTTGCACAGGCTATTTAAGACAGTATTGGCAATGACTTGATGACTCTATATATATATATATATATATATATATATATATATATATATATATATATATATATATATATATATATATATATATATATATATATATATATATATATATATATATATATATATTATATAAAAGCTAAAGAAAACACTGTACTTATTCAAAGAACCAGATCTTTATTTAACCTTGCATTGCAAACAAGCAGAGAGAGTCTAAACTGTGTGCGGTACTTCATTCACAATAGAGGCGTGGTGGAGTTATGAGCTTTTACTGACAGTTTGTGGATCCAATGGAGTTAAAAGGTTTAGTCACATGTTCTTTTAAATATTTTTCATTGGTTAGATATTTGCAAAACCCACAGACAGACGTAAAAGGTGGACAATAATAATGATTTATTAATAAATGGAAAAATAAATAAATATGGAGATATGAAGTTTCTGCCCAACAGCGACAATGTTATGTAAAATATTCTTTAACATGAGATTAAACTAGTAGTAGTAGTTAGTTTTTAAATACTTTAAAAACATCTATTTTCCCCTTAAAAAAAATCACTTTGGTGTATGTTCCACCCAGAGGTCTTGACCCTCATGACTGTTTCTAACAATTATAATTGTACTTCAAAACTGTGACAATCTGTTTTATTCTGTTGATATTATATAACTACTAATAACTTTTTTTGTACCATTTTTAAGTGACCAAAAAAATACTGTATGCTTAAACATTGAGACTAAGGAAGTGACATCATTTGGACCCTTTCAACAGCATTACAGGAAGAAAAAAATAAACAAAATGTTCTCAATTTCTAGATAAACGGTAGTGTTGACAATTGTCAAGATCAACCATTCAACTTGTTGCCTGTGAGTTATGTTAAGAAAACATAACTTTGTATTTTTTACACGAAATACAATATCTACAAAACAGCATGCATATTCCAACCAAACAAGGCCAGGCACGGCTAATCACATTCTGGCTGGCCTTGAGCTCCTAAACATACGGTAAATCAACTGGGCTCAGTGTTAGAAGACCAGGTCTACCTTAAAAAAGGCCCCAGTCACCCCGGTCATAAACTGTTCTCCCCTCTGCTGTCTGGCAAACAGTAACAAAACCTTCAATCAAAGTCCACTGGATTACTGAACAGCTTCTACACGCAGGCAATAAAGCTGCTAAATGAGTAAGCTGCAGAGCAACAGCTCTAATGGTCACTGTGGCACTCTCATATAGACAAAGTGTGGAAAACCTAGAATGATGTAAAGTTAAGGCATCATCTGAATCATTTACTTTGTGAACAACTGTTCCCACTGACTCATCAGTTTCTGCTGTTGCAGAAAAGCAGAGAAAAGTGAGCTGAAGGAAGATAAACCAAAACAAAAGGAAAGTCTCCTGAACAGCATTTTCACTGACCACAATCTTGACATCGATACCATGGGGAAAAACTTCCAGATATTTTTAATATGATCTTATATTATCTCATTTTAATATTATCTGCTGTCACTTTAAGGCCTGACACACGGATCCATTATACTGTTACACATGCGTTTTCTTTCTCAACTGTTAATGTTTACTTGAAACATAACCGACTGTGTTTACGTACATACTCGCCAAGAGCGGCATTTTGACTTTATTTTTTGTGTGTATTT
Organism: Rutilus rutilus; assembly: GCF_951802725.1. NCBI lineage: Eukaryota > Metazoa > Chordata > Actinopteri > Cypriniformes > Leuciscidae > Rutilus > Rutilus rutilus. The sequence goes on from NC_140228.1 coordinate 22,877,312, forward strand.
GACTGTTTAAGCGCAATAAGCAGTGAAAAAGAACTCACTTTAGTACTAAGAGGCGACAAACTAAATCTGTGGGAATGAGTAAAATTATGCATGATCCCATGCCGAAATTCAAGCCCTGTAACACCAAAATTATTCATCCGAAGCAAATTAAAACAAAGGAGTGAGGAGAGGCGAGTTCGTGTGTCAACTCGCTGTCAGAGAGATGAGTGAGCGAGAACGTGCAGCTGATTTCGTGTATCTGAGGAATGTGTGTATTGGAAGCGTTTCAGAATTTCAGTATCGATATGTATTGAAAAATCTATATTTTTGACAAAACTTTTATTATTTCAGATGCTTTTTTTTATAAGACTACAACTGAAAAAGGTATATATTGAACCGGCCAAAGTGGCTAGTAGGAGTGACTGTGTTACACGCCACTGCTGAAATCCAATCGTATTTGGCGGTTTGGCGGGTGTTGATGTCAAGCCCTGCTAATGAAATATTGCTCATCTCACAGAAAACATGGACCACAATTATCCTAAAAGAGTAAGTTTCTATTTGAATTGTTGAAGTTTTGAGAGATCTGTACTGTATTTTGTATATCCACACACTCCGATAGATGCTATGTGCTTTTCCACAAAAATCTGATCGCAGGTGAAGAGAACAAGCTGATATAAAAATTAATTACTCCTAATATGCTTTCCCTGCCCGGGTTCCGCGCGCCCCTGCGTCTGCCACATTGCATTGTGTTAATTAGTAGAGTTGCACAAGAGAGACGGCTGTGGCAGTTCTGAACTGCTCCGCTCCTAATTAGAAAATATTTAAAAGACCAGGGGACCGACACAACCTCTCCAGTCTCTTCCACTGCCAATAATAACCCCATTCATGATTAACTCTGAATACTTTATCAACAGTGAGCGCATTTGTCATTCCTCCACAGAAATTACTCTCAGGGAAAGTTAAGCTCAAGTTTGCGACTGCATTCAAAAATACAAACCGGCACAAACATGTGCTCACTCAACTCCACTATTAGCCCTTTGCCACAAAAAAGTATCCTGGATCGAGGGATCAGTTAAAGCTCTGCCAAATTCAGCCCACGTCCACAGAGATAAACAATGGCGTCACTGACTATGTTACTATAAAACCCTCTCATAAAAAAACAATATAGTGCAGTCTTTATTTACTTGCATATTTACTACTAAGAGAGTTTTGAGAACATAGTTGTAACTTTCATAATCAGAATAGGGCTGCATGATTAATCGAAATGCGCTGTCTCTGAAACACTGTGCTTTCAGTGTCTTGTCTTACTGCTCGATTGGCAGTAAATTGCTGCTCTACACAAACTAATCTCTGCATGTGATCTGATTTTTGAGCTGATCTGATTCTGTGCATCTGGGAAAGCAACATTTGCCAACCATCTTTTATTTATTTATTTATGTTTAAACCATATAATTAATAATAATAATTATAATTATATAACAACAACATTTAGGCCAAATTGAGCAGCTACAATAATGTATAGCAAACTAATTTTAAAATGTATGTTTTTTGCATATTATTTTTTCCCCAAAATCATGCAGCCCTACATCATAAGTCAATTACAAATATCAAGTAAAAACAATACTTTTAGGGATGCACAATATATTCACTTTTTCCCCCGCCATCATTTTCTAAAAAAGTTGCAAGTCGGCAGCAGCATTTTTGATCATATTCACAATACTTTCATGGTTCTTTCTGGTTTACGCATTTCATCATCTTCACTTGATTTTGGTTTCAGATCTGCTGTACTCTTTCAGAATATGCGCAACAGCGGGAAAGTGAAAGGAAGGAGTTAATACCACATTGGGTCATCATCCCCCAATTTTTTTACATTTAGATCGTCAATTACATCTATCATAGCATCATTTAAAGGTAGGGTAGGTAATCCTATTCAGAAACACTTTTTTTTATACTGGGTGAAATGGTCCTTCCATCCTGAGAGTAGTCAATACATTATGTGTTCAGAAAAAGGAATGAAAAAAATCAGACCTCTGTAGCAGCTGCAGGACAGTAAAAACTCTGACCAATCACTGCCATTCGGTGCGAATGTAAACTAAAGAACCAATCAGATGCCTTCATGTCTCGTGCCCGAGCCCAACTGCGCGCGCTGCCCTGCGTGCACTCATCACATGTCACCATTCCCGGAAATATTCAGCTCAAAGCACCTGCATATGCAGTCAGCGAAGGCAAACAAGGCAAAAACTACTTCCTCTGACCCTGCCCGCACTCTTGAACGACCTCCTCTGCTTCGCCCTCAACCCCGGACCTGTCCTCGAACCGACGATGCGGTACTTGTCTCCGGACTCGGAGTGTACGTTAGTCTTCATTAGAGTCAACAATGTTTTCATCATGGAAACTCTTACATGCAAAACACCGTATATGTTATGAATCTTACACGAAATTCACCTTCATCACAGTGTAACTGATGGTAATGGAAAAACGTGTATCAATGCAACCTGTTTTTAGTTTTGCCTTAGAAATATAGCTCGTTACCGAATGAAACTTTACCATTATCGATATGCTAGCTTGATAGTGAGTACTAAAAGAAATCTTATTTGTTTATATTCATAGTGATAAAGTTAGGTATTTTATTACATGTGATTCTGACATGATGTCACTGTACGTACTGCGCTCCTTCCTCTCCACTCGTCTCAGGTAATAAATGCGTCTTCCAGCTGAGCCTGAGCGTTTGGTGTCGCGCGTTCATGTGTTTTGGGGGCGTGGCTTTGGAAGGAGCTCAGAAGGGAGGGGGTGGGAGTGAATTGAAATAATGAGCTGTGTTTATTGCAGATTAAAAGGTCTACAGTCACTCGATTTTTATATTTTCTTTTTCAGAGTACTTACATTTTAATTATGTATTGGTATATAAAGACAGTTTAAACTAATTTGGAATGGTTTTTTTTTTAGGAAAATCCTACCTACCCTGCCTTTAATGCTCACCAAGTAAATCTTTAAACATTAATAAATTAACACTGGTAAATGTCATCTTTAGCAAATCTAAAAATAAAAATAAACTATTAAAAAAAAGTCTATTTATCATTCGATTTGTTGATTGTAATTGAAGAGCTCTAGTTTTCCACCTCCAACGTACTGATGGAGACCAGCAAGTGTACAAAACAGAATTGCTTTTTCATTGGTATATGCACATGGAACAGGGCTAGACTGGGTGCTGGTATGTCAGTTGAAAAAGGGTACAAGTTGATGGAACAGCCATTTTAAAGCAGAAAGCACAAACAAATCCACAGAAACATTCAAACACACTGTTGCAGGTGTCACTCACCTCTGTGCTCCCTGAGTCAATTGCTTTGTCCACATACAGCAGCGACTGTCCCTCCCCACGGCATACACCTTCTGACCAGGCAGCACACCGCAGGTGAGCGCAACACTGGCCTGCAGGTGCAAAAGAATCATGAACACCACCAGCCATTGAAAGACACAAACAGTCAATGTAACGCTAGTGTAGGGTTACCTACCCGTGGGGTCGAATAAAGACGAAACGTTAATGTCATCGGGAAGGCCTATTTGGCCCAGTTCATCCCAGAATTTGCGGCTGGGCTCCTCAGCAGCGGGGTCTGTACTCCCAGGAGCAGAGGTTGAATGCAGGCCACTGTCTGGAGAGCTGACCCTGAGGAAGGAAGCGAACGGGCACATTAGCTTCATCTGAAAAGAGACTGAACAAGTTACGAAAGAACATTTCAAGGTGACAGCTATGTTGCCTGTTCTTTTGTCAGATTCCAAACACGTGCCATTTTATTTCTAGACGTCAGCATCCTAATGATGTTTCAAGAAGGCCTACATTGCAACATCCTATGAAGCCCCATCTGCAACGGCGAGGTATGGGGTTATCATACTTGGCTCCAACACAAGGACTGGCTGTTCAGAGACAAAGTATGAAAGAGACGGAGAAAGAGAGAGGACGAAAGAGAACCGGAAAGGGGGTGGGAGGGGGGCAGGAATGACTGGCTTATTGGATGTGGCGCTGAGAGAGTGAGCCACAGAGACTCAGAGAAGCGGAAAAAAGGAATTAACATTTAAAAAGAGAGCCGGTTTGAAGAGGGCCAGCCAGAAGTGGGCTGCAGCAGGGACAGGATGAAAGACTACTGTATGTGATCCCTCTTCTGTCCAGAACATCTGCATAAATATAAATAAACCGTTTGGTGTGCAACATCCTCTTTAAAAAGGCTTACATCAGAGGAGCGACATTAGGGATGGGTATCCTGAAGAACTCATTATACACAATATTATTACGATTCTGATTCCTAGAAACGATTCCATACTTGGTTCATATTGTTGGCGACACAAAACCACAATTCCTTTTAATCTAAAGAAATTTGCTTACAGGGGTCATTCTCAAATTAGTTTCCTATTGTGGTTCCTTAAATTTTAAGGCATCATAGGTGCAGTCCCGATGTAAAGACCTACCCAAATAGCAGGCACTAAATGTTAGTCTTAAAAGTGCACCAAACCATAAGGCAGTATCCTTCACAGAAGAATTCCAGAATACTTTGAAGAAATTATTCCAGAACAGATAGAGATAAACATTGATTAAAATTACTTTTTTTAATACTAAAAGTAAGTTATTAGTTTAGCAAGATGCCAATGTCAAACTGTACTGCTATCAGTTTTTGCTGAGTATACTGTACACTTCACGTGAGGAGCTCCATTTGGCAATAAAGTAGCTGCCAAACTAGACCATTCCAAATCAGTCACTTATGAGGTTATTTTTGAATTAGTATGCAGCCTTAAAGCCAATTCACACTGCACCAACAGACTCTGACCAACGGCAACAGACAGGTTTGTCGGGTTACCTCCCCAGTCACTCCCCTCCCCAACAACCCACCACTTCTATGATTGCTGATGACTTCGACAGCTAGGCTATTTCACAGATAAGGTGGCATCCATCAGCAACCAATTCTCTGCACCACTTAGCCACAGCCAACCTCCACCCACACACATTCCACTCTTCTCTTCTTTATCTCTCTTCACAGAGAAATAGGTCTCCAAATTCTCTGTGCCAGCCAACCAACAACCTGTCCCAAAGTAGATCCACACCCATCTACTACAAGAGATCAAACCAACATTGCCACCCACTCTGACTCACATCAACAGCACATCCCTCACAAATGGCACATTTCCCACCACATTCAAGTAGGCTTGGGTAACTTGGGTAACCCCATTGCTTAAAAAAAAAAAAAAAAAAAAAAAAAAAAACACTTCAATATTACAGCAGTTGAAAACTACAGACCAGTTTCCCTACTCTTCTCTCAAAAACTCTTGAACTCTTGTGTTCATCTCTCTGCTTTTCTCATACAGAATGACCTAATTGACAACAACCAGTCTGGGTTCAAAAGCAGACACTCCACAGAGACCATCCTACTGACCACTACTGAAACTCTTCAGCTGGCAAGAGAAAACTCCAAGAAATGTCCTTATTCTACTTGAACTGTCTGCTGCCTTTAATATTGTAAACCACCGGATCCTCTTGTCCACACTCTCTGACTTGGGAATCACAGGTACAGCACTTCGGTGGCTTCAGTTTTGCCACGTCTGGTCTTCAATCAGTCAAAGAGAACCCAAGTCACACCCCTCATCTCACGCCACTGGCAGTCACGGACAGAATCAAATTCAAGGTTGACACTGGCTTTCAGGACTGCCACTGGAACTGCAACCTCCTTAATTCACTCATATAAGTTTAGTCATACAAGACCTCCCATCAGCTATGGTCACTGAAGGAGCGAAGCCTTGTTTCTTCATAACAAGGCACAAAATCTTCATTCTCTCTGCTCCTCTCTGGTGGAATTAGATGCCAACCTCCACCCAAACTGTTGAGACCATCACAACTTTCAGGAAGCAGCTGAAATAACGTCTTCCACAAATCACCCCTCATCCTTAAACCAATACGATATCTATAATATATATTCAGACACCCTTAGAATGCATTGTGACAAACTTATCAGACTGTCACACTGTTAGCTAAGCAACATGTTAACACCAAACTCCACTTAGCTTTTTCTAAAAAAAAATAATAAAAAAACCTGATACAATATTTGAATGTGTCCCTGTAAAAGTGTAATTGTACATTTAAGGACTAAGGTGTAACAAGGACACATAAAAATAAAATAAAAACCTCACAGCAATGTCTGGTCCACCTTAACAGTCTCTACCTTAAATGACATGCAGTGGTTCTCGTTCACTCTTTTGAGCTGTTATTGTTTTCACTCCCCTGTCAATAACTGGCACAGTTCCAGCTCAGACCACCCAATCAGATGCCTCCAACACAACAATCCACCGCCTGTTGGCAGCCTGCCAGTGACTGCACAGCGAGCATTACGTCATCATTCCTCAGGGAGGGGTCTGATTGGTTGAGAGGAGCTGAGCAAATTAGGAACTCGTCCAATGAGCCCAAGGGTGGCTATGGACAGGAACTTTTGACAACAACAGGTCACGTGGAGCTCTGTGAAAGGCTGCTGGTGAAGTTCTCTCTAATGGATTTCTCCTTTAACCCTCCATCTAGTAACTAATCATCAGGCAATTTTGGCACCAAATTAATTGACCCAAATTGAATTGTGGTGTTGGATTCATTAGCAATTCCCAGAGTATTTGGGTCAAAGCACTCCATTCCTCTCCATCAGAAAGCACAATGGAAGAGACTAGTTCTGTTTGACCCAGAACTTCAGTAATCAGAGTCCATCCAGCAAAGCTAGAGCCTTTTAAGAATGTATTTGTGAAATATACAACTATGTCCATTTTCCAAGCCTGCAACAAAGGAATTTTTCTCCTAATTTAAGGAAAAATGTACCCCCAAAAAATGCTAATTTAAACACTCCCATGTAATTCTAAAACCAAATGTATTTTCCCCCAAGGTGGATCTTTTCCATAGAATGAAAGTGAACTGATATAAAAAAAGTCATATAAATTTTATATTTAAAAAGTCATTTTAGAAAAGTCATATAAAAAAAGAATGACAAAATAAGTGTAAATGGCTCTATTTCATGGTACTGTTTTTGAGCCATTCACTTTCATTGTATGGAAAAAAAGCCACATATTACATGGATATGGATATTGTGCTAAATATTTTAGCTTGATGGAAGAAAAGGTCAAAAACAACATCAGGGTGAGTAAACAACAATTTTCATGTTTTTCTTCAAATTTCTTAATTATTGTACATTAAATATTTCAAAACATTTAGTTTGAAGCACTATTTGTTTGTGTGTGAGCATTAATGTATTAAGAATATTATGCTTAATTAATGTGAAAAGAAATTTTAAGATTGTAAAATAAAAAAACACCTCACCATTATAAAGATGAACATAGTTTAAAGCCACATCGTGTTTGATTACGACAAGTAATTTACACAATTTGATGAGATGGTGCCTAGCACAGCACCCAGTATTGTTTCAGCTCTACTGTGGTCATCGGGGTCATTGCTTTTTAAACAGGGGGCTTTTAGTCCCAGCAGCAAACAAAACCTGCAAACCCTTCTCAACTCTCACCTCTACACAACCTCATTACACATCACAACTTAAAGCCACGTCAATCTAACACTTCAGAACCGCACCATACCACCTTCACAAAGACTACCAAACACTGTACTTTCTCATTCACCATTCCCCTTATGCGCGCACACACACACAGAGCAAATGAGCACCAGCCAAAAATACAGTAAGCTGTAACGAATGGGGATAAAATAAAAATAAAAAGAACTCAATTACATGAACAATTACAATAACTGGCTCGGGGACGTGTTCTTGTGATTATATATTACAACATGCTTAAAATTTGAGCATTCATGGCATGATAAAAAAAAAAAAAAAACTGTTGCAACAAAATACAATTACCGTAATGTGAACATTTTGCATCTTTATTGCATTGCTTTTTTCCATTTCCTTTTAAAACTTGTCAGCAGAACCAAACATCCACCCAATGCACCTTTAACCTGACAACAGCAATAACTTACTTTTTTAGGCCGCTCCCACGATGCCCTGGACTGCGGTTGTCATTGTCATCGAAATCATTTTCGTCGTCATGGTAATCGTCATCCTTCTCGGAGCTGCCGCGGCGGTTCCGGATGTGCAAGGGGACGTAACCAGGCGTGGGTCCAAACAGTTTCAACTCACCCTGACCCAAGAGACTCTTTTCTCCACAGTAGCAGAAGGCACAGAGCTTTTCTCTGAGAGGGATGAGAGAGAAAAAAAAAAAATGTAGCAAACATTTCTCAGACATTTTTCAACTATTCAATCAGAAACATAACATAAGTAAACATTCCTTAATACACACACACACACATATAGCCGTAAATGCTGGGCCAAACATTGCAAGTGCATGGTTCTGTTTTGCATACTTAAAGTGCAATACTGAGAACGCAACATGCAACTCGCAGTTATGAATTCCGTTCTGTATGCCAAAAAAAGTGACCTTTCATAGCCAAAAGTGGTTGCATTCAAGTAAATTGTTTTGCCCCAAGTCATTAAGCAGTTGCGCACCTCACTGCTCTATCTGTGCAACAATCTGACTAGTCAGGGGTTCATAGTCCACGTCTCATGCCCTAGTGCCCTGCCGAGGTGCTGGAACTGTTCTGACTGGGTGACCTAACTAAAAAAGAATTACGTGAGAAGATATGACATCCTTGGATGGCTCTGACAGTGAAATCACACTCTAAATCAGTCAAAAGAAAAGAGCTCCTACACAACCCACAACTAGGGATGTGCACAAGTCCTCAAGTACTCAGATGTGCCACTGATGATCAATCATGAAAAACGCTGTGAAACATTTTTTCTGATTGGTTATTGAAGCATTTTGGGATGTACCTGAGGTCTGATTGGTTAGAGTTAGGACAGCATGCCGTCCAGACCGGCAAAATAAAGTGAACATTGACTATGAATGGGTTATCTGCTAAAATATGATTGGGTCATATTCCTTTTAGACATTTCTTTTTTTTAAACATTGATGATAAAGTATAACATAATTTTCCTCGTCATATTTTTTCAACAGTAGGCATACGTTTTAATTAAAATCGTTTGTCATCATTGCTTCAAAAACACGCAGTGATGTCTGGAACTGGAATCACTTGATAAAGTAGATGAAAATACAGTTATGTGCAAGATGTGCAGCGCCAATCTGCCATCAACATATCATTATAATGAAAACACTATAGAATGTTATGAATTCTTGTGCTTTATTTTCCCATGTTTAAGCACGTTGTTAAAGGGGTCCTATTATGCTTTTTCACTTTTTCAACTTTAGTTAGTCTGTAATGTTTCTGTTTGAGCATAAAGAAGATCTGCAAGGTTACAAAGCTCAAGTCCACTCCAAAGTGAGATATTTTATTTAACATAATCCACTTTTCAAGAACTACAACAAATGGCATTCATGATATGAATTCATAATGTTCCTCATTTAAGTATACCCAGCCCGATCTCATCCCAAGGCGTCATATACTGACGCTTTTGACATTTCGTCTACATCCAACGTGAGACGCAGACAGATATGGGCCAGAAGGCGCCTCCTAGCGGTCTAACCCTAACCCTACCTCAGACCTAAACCTACCCATAACCGAACAAAGCTCTGTGCGTGTCATATTGACGCTAAAGTGTGCCATGTGCGTTGGATGTAGACGAAATGTCAAAAGCGTCAGTATATGACTCCCTAGGATGAGAATGCGTTAGTATACCCCACCCAAATAGCTTTGCCTCTGCTAGCCTGCTAACTAACATTACAGTATTGATGTAGTGTTTACTTTAGCTTTTGTAAGCTCTTGCTTAAAAGACTGTTCACCGCCCCTCAGGAAAATTATCCATGATTTTGTGATCGGTTACTGTTCGTATTACCATAGGTTTCCGACAAATATGATTAAATGGTGGATAACATTGAATCTATAAGAAAATTACCAAACAAAACATACCACTCTGAAACATCCTGTGAAATCCGTTCTTGAATCGGGCTCGAAATGGTTTGAAATAGACGCCATTGTTAATATTTACATCTTAGTAAATAACATAAATATGTACTGCCAGTTTAAGATATATGGTGTTCCAGCATCTCAGAGAGTCTTTTTTCATTTACTGAGAATTGATCCGTCTGAGACACTGATACACTTCATCATGAACTGCACAAGTGTAAATGAACACTGAGCTGCATTTCAACTCTTCAGACTAAATCGTAGCCTTTTGTGATTTGAAAATTATACTAAGCAATACAGCAATTTAAAATGTATTTTAATTAACCGTGCAGCCCTATTTATTTACCATTTTCTGTTATCTAATTAATTATTAGCTTTTCATCAACTCAGGAACACCCTGAAGCTTCCTGTCTGGGAAACCCTGCTGCTACATGTAATAGTTTGTTTAAAGTCAATATTACATACAAAACTACACAGAATTTTCCCAGCAGTACATTCAAGTTTGTACTTATTTAAGTTATTTTTGGTCTTTGGCCCAATTTTTTTTAGGTTTGGTGAATTACTAACAAAACTAAGCAACACAAAATAACATAACTGCCTCATTCTCTAGTAAATGAATGGCTGGTCTGGATGCAAAAGCTGTTACAAAGTGGAGCCATGCATGTTCTTGTACAGAAGCCTCCCTAAAAAAAGATTTGCATCCAAACTGTCCTGAAATTTTCTGTAGTTAAACAGCTCACCAGTCTAAACAAGTCATGATTTATTTGTCATGTTTCCTGTCATTTGGCTCTTGGGTGTGTGTGTTTACTTGTATTCGCCAACAACATTTTGCTCATAAACATTGTGATTGTTGTGAAATCTTAGTGAAATGTCATAATTGTCAGCGCATTCTCATTAGAGTTCATTTACTTTCTCTGTCAGCTGTGCAGCCCATGAGAGCTGTTGTCAGTAGAAGATGTGAAGCGCATGCAGTACTGAAGGGGGTCTCCTCTCCTCTCACACACTGCAAATGGTGCTGCACATTAGCAAGTGCACAATCTGTGCTAATTGGGAAACTAAAAGAGAGCACTCTCTCACCCCCTCCCTTTACTAATGACAGCAGCAGGGCTTCAGCGGTCCCCTCCCCCCACACTCCCTCGCTTTCACTCAGAGTGTGCCAAAAAAGCACACTAGCTGCAGCCATGCGTACCAGTGTTTGCAAAATCCTGAAACTGGTATTTTTAGCATTGTTTTCCGTATGTTTTTTTTTTTAAAAGTAACATTTTCTGACTGAACTGCAGGTTATGATGTCTGACACAACAGAGAACTAAAGCCCAAAGTATACTTTTTTTTTTTTTTTTGTGTGTACATTAGCGTATGTGTACCTTCCAATGCATACCTTCCATTTGATATCTGCTGTGAAACAACAGCACAGGTCAGTATTGCTACCTTGTGGAACAGCTGATTTGTGCAAATCAAATTTAATGTGCATGTGCAACCTTGCGTGTACAAAAATCGATCGACACACGTACTATTCTGGTGGAGTTGGGCGATATACCGGCAGACACAATTCACCGGTAGAAATGTGTCAACCGGTAAAGATTTTGGACTATCGTCTCGATCGCAGTTATGTGATGTACCCGTGCTGTACCGTCACGAAAGCTTATTCTTTGAATGTGTTTTTAAGGCGAGACACTACAGGTGAATAGGGTAAAATTTTTAACTAGCAGATATCACCATGAAACTTTCCCAGTTGATTACCTACATTAAGATGAGAAAATAATTTATTACAAGTTTTCTGTAATTTAATGTTTAAATATGCAAATCAGGCAATATCTAATCAAATATGCACTAATTTGCATATATTTAAAAAAACGATATCTGAGTATTGGATAAAGCCAGGTTAAAAATTATTTTTTCATTGTTTTCACATATTAGATGGGAAAAAAATTACAGAGGGATTTATGGATATCTACTTTTGTTATCCTGTAAATCAGAAAATACTGTCAATAGCATTAAAAAAATGATTTTCGCCATGTTTTTTGGAATAAAATGTTATATAAATCAGGCTAGGAATAATATATTTACAAATCCCTCTGTAAATGTCTTCATAATATAACTAGGTACAAGTCTGGAAAGTTTGGTGTATATAGGTGCTACTGAAGTGGAGATTTCGGACTTGAGTATGAGAGAAAAGTCATTTTGAGAAAACGGGCTTTACAGATTTTTCATCAGCCAATGAGATTGCGCATTCAGCCCTTTTACTTTCACGACTGGTTGCTGATAAAAAGGAAATGACCATATTTGGATCCGACAGGATTGTACACATGAGCGAGAGCTTCCTAACGGTGCATGTGATGACAGGCTGACGGCAGAGATCGCAGAGCAGCATGTTGATTTAGAATGCAAACTTTTGTTGAATTTATGAGAAATCTACAGACGCAAACAGACAAAGTGTAATAAAATAAAGACCTAAATGTGTATTTCAGACTTTTTTTCAACAAGTCTGAAAGAAGACATGTTATTGAAGACAAATATCCAAAAATCTCAAAATTGACCAGTAAAAAAAAAAACAATGTTTTTGCCTGCCGTGTCTCGCCTTAAAGTGTAAGTTGCAGGTTAACCACCACAGCCAATTAATGTGTAAATGAAAGTGCTCTATATGTATATATTTAATTATTTCTGTCTTAAAATGCGTTAAAATAACATTTATTGGGGTTTCTTCAAAGGTAGCGTGTTTTTTCAGTTACTGGGTGATGACGTCACAAGAGGAACTCGCAACCCATACTCCGCTAGATTCCTACTGTATTATGGCTATTTGGAGAACGACTGAGGATGTGGGAAACCATCAAATTCTTTATGGACCACAGCCCTACAATTTTTAACTGGTCAGGCATGAGAGAGGGGAGCCATATGGCACTCAAAGAGTTAGTAATGTTTGGTGTGAGGAGAATGAGTGGAGGGTTGGCCAGGTGTCCTGGTGAGTAACGTTAGCTACGTTAGAGCTAGTCTAGCCTGGTGCAAACTTAACCCGGATAATATAACGGAACAAGCAAGTCTTTTCAAAATATTGCCATCATGTAGAATAGCAAGGAGGGACAACGACTGAAGACATTATTTACTTACAGTAAGTCAGTCCAAATCAGAGCTGTAGAGATGCACACACTGCACAGGCACCAATCGCTAGTCTCATCGACGCCTCAAACGTCATGTAATACCCTTCCTCAATCCACGCGTTATCAATTTCTCACGATTTAATTAGCGATGTTTATTGTCAGAAAAGAAAAAGAGAGATCGATGTCCCCATCACTGTTTGTGTGGGCTAATCAGCAGTGGAGAGTATGTGCTGCCGTGAGCTGAACGCGTTTTGGAGTTTAGTCGAACAGCTCGACCCGCGACCGGCTGATCTGACGTGCCTGAACGCGGTGCCTGAACCCGTTTGTTTTGCAATAGCTTATTCTCATTTCAGGCAGGATCACGGTCCCCTTGAAGTCAGCACACACGAGTATGTTTACAATGGAGTTATTTTATCCAAATTTTTTTTATCAAATAAAACATATAACCAACTTTTCTTAAGTTATGTAAGGCATCTATAGCTGCTAGCGTACGGTAACTCTACTAGTGAGTTCCTCTTATGACGTCACGCCCCATCTAGTGGAAGGGAGCGGGAGCGGTTAAAACCACTGTTAAAAGTGCCAACTTTTCATATTATATCAACATTTTGGTATAAAAAACAATGGTGGGCGGTTCTTATCTTTATGTTTAATAAACACATTGCATTACTTCGTGAAAAATTTAACCTGCAACTTACACTTTAAGTCTTGTGGTTTAAAAACAAGTGAGAAGTGAAAGAGGACTCGTTTCAGTATATGCGTCTGTCTGAGAGACTGTTTCTGAGCACTGTGAGAGACATGCACACATGAAGCCACTGCTCATTATACAGCGTGTGACTTATTTTTGCTGCCTTATTGGACTTGAAAGGTGTGTCAAAATGCCTGTCTTTGCGAGTATCCTTCTAAACACAGTCGTATATGTTGTAATGTATTTCGCCCACCCCTACATTCTGGTGACGAAATTTGCATTGCGCACTGTTCGCGTACCCTTGCATATGCCTAAAAACCGAAGAATACTTTGGGCTTTAGTCATCCAGTGAGTAAGTGACCGATTCAGTCCATGATTCACACCATGACAACTCTTGTGTACCATTCAAACTGATTAACCAATCATTTTAACTGATTCTCCAAAAAAAAAAAAAAAAACATCTTTCATCGTCACATACAATTCATCACAAACACGCCCACACACACGCAACTTGCTACTTGTTTTGTAAGACCCTATTGACCCCCTTGAACTCCCTTGTACACTTTCTTCTGTCCAAATATTGTTCATCAGTACACTGTTTGTGTGAACTCTCTCACCCTCTTCAGGGCAACATTAAAGCTTAATAAAAGCTTGCCGCTCAACCTTTAAGCGCACACATACACAGCTTTGAGTCAGTCGAGTATTTGTGTGTTTACTAACCTAGTTTTGGCTTTTCTAGTGGTGGAGGCAGACGATCCAGCAGAGTCTTCTGACACGGAACGCTGGAAGAGCGGGGACAGAGGCCTCTCGTCTCTGGGGCTGAGATCCAGTGGCTCAGGGAAATCATCATCCGTATCTGGCTCAAGCATATCTATGAATTCAAACAGGACAGGGACGATTTTAAATGTACTTTCTCTTTTCACAACTTTTTCTTGAACAATAAAAGGTAGTCAAACATGAAATCAAAATAGATAGTCTTTTGGTTTCTAAAACAATAGCTTAACCAAGGTCATAAACTCAAAGCTCAGGAATTAACACATAACCAGATGTTTATTCGTGTTGATAACAAAAACTGCAAACATGTTAGTATGTTCATAAAATTTGGGGGGGAAAACACTCCCCAGGCTCACCTTGATAAGAAGTTTAAAATGAACCCCAGTAGTGAAGGACAGAAAGGAGCTACAATCTAAGACATAAATTACAGATTGTACAAACACACCATGACTCATTTAAAACTATTAAATGACTAATTTAAAACTATACAAACAATAATTATCGATCAAGTTTTCCTACATAACCAGAAACACAAGCTTGCTTTCCTGGAAACATTTCATACGCCCACTGGATTAATGGAAACGGTCGTATGAGTGAAGAATGTTGTCTTGCAGCAAAGTGACATTCATATTTGTGAACATGTCATCTGCTGATGCTACATTAAAGCAGTACAAAAGAAGAGCTGCCAGATGGCAGTTACAATGACCCATGAGGAAGACGAGGAAATGTATAAAAACAAAAGTTCTCAACTGGGTTTGCAAGAGGATGCATTGGATTTTAGACAAAATATAACTGTACAAAACAAAATAATCATAGTAGTGCTATTTCTTTATAAAGTAAAAAATGTAAAAGTTCGACAGCTTCAAACCCTAATGTAATTGTATGGAAAAAAAGAGACCAGTACAGCCTTCAGAGATATTTTTCCTCAGAAGAAAGTTACATGGATTTTCAATGAGATGAGCATGAGTAAATGACATGATACCGGTATTCTGTTTTATGGTGAACTGTTGCTTTAATTTAGTTGAAAGTTTTTAAAAGACATCTACAAAACTCAGCACTGTGGCATGAATCTTACCTTCCATGGATAATATCACAATCAAGATTATAAGATTGAAGATGATATATATATTTTTTTAAGGTTGTGAAAGAAGTCTCTTATGTTCTCCAAGGCTACTAGGCTTATTTTTCAAAAATCAATACTCCATTCTTAAGTGTCAAATTATCCTTCAGAAATCATTATAATATGCTGGTTTTGCTGCCCAAGAAACATTTATCATTGCTATCAATGTTGAAAACATTGTGTTGCTTCATATTTTTATGATTCTGAACACAAAAGTTCAAAAGAACAACTTTTAAACAAAAAAACTTTTGTAACATTATAAATACCTAGAAATGTCTGCCGTTAATTTTGTTAAATTTGATTAATACTTGCTGACTAAAAGTATTAATTTCTGTCAAAAACAAACCAAACCTTACTGCCTAACTCCCCCATGGATATTGACATTTTGTTCCTCTGGAGAATGCAAAAAAAAAAAAAAAAAAACACCTTCACAAATACGATGCATCACAAAAAGCCACTACAATGGGAGCCATGACCTTTAGATTAACCTTTAAAGGGAGGAAAATGGCTCATCTCATGGCAGACTTGCCCACACAGCACTTGTAAAAATGGTGTTTGAAAAGGCAGAACATTGTTTTTTCCATTGTTCAAAAGAGCATTCAAGTCAGTAGACATAAGACCAGAACTAGAAGAAAAAAAAAGGTGTGCACCAGATTTTGATACTGAAGAAGATGAAAACATATCAGTGTGACATGAATACTGACTGTAACTCTTATGATAGAGTCTATTTCCTACCATTTACAACCTAAAACACAGATGTAGCTCATGTCAGAAGTTTGTGAGACATTTACTGTGCAAATACACAAAATACAAATACACAGCTGTATTTGTAAAAACATTTTAGTGTAAAAAGAAGAACGGACTGGTGTGGCGTCATTTAGAATAAAATCAGACCAAAACCAAGTTCGCTTGGAGTTTGATTTTGGGGAGTTCGAAACTGTTTGCCAAAGCGAATAATATTCCAGAAAAGTTTGCTCCAGCTGGAAAACACCTTCGAATATGTCATGGCAATGACATAAGTGTGTTCTAAGGATCCGCCGCCTTTGATGTGGAAATCTTCTCCGGTTCATTTTTTTTGTCCAGGCTGTCGAGATCAAACACTAACTCTAATTTAGCAATGGTTTAATGACCATATATCATTATTGCTCAGTCTCTTTATTAGAATTCAACCAGAAAATACAGGAAACTTGTACGCAGTATAAAAAAAAAATAATTCTCCCACAATCCTGGGCTTTCCACTCTGTGACAGTTAAGCTAAAAAATAAAGATGGCGTCTGAAAGTTTGGTTGGTCGTCAGTTTGTGTGTAATGTACATTTTTGACCAATGTTTTCCACTTTTGATGTAATTTCTAGCGAGAAATTACTAGTAAGTAAATATTTGCTTAGTTATTACCAAAGCTCGCTCCATTTTGCTGTATGATGCTTGTTGATCATTCATGTTAGCTCTTAGTGCATTCATTAATGCTAAGAGATACAACTCTAAAATGTAAAAATTGTATTAGTAAATGTTGTAATTAACAATGAACAATACTTTAATAAACCTCAGTTAATGTTAAAGATGGACTCTTATTGTAAAGTGTTACCATTTCATATAAATCCAAACAGTCATGCTTCCAGATGGCCATCTTTGAATATCTACACAAAGGCCAGTGCATTGGAATTAGATACATATGTATATTGTATGTAACTTGATGTTATTTAATGAACATAACAAAATATGCATTACAGTGACGATAAAAAAAAACTGAAATTGGATGCGGTTCAGATTTGTTGATATGTTTCTGTCAGCTGCGTGAACATATCAATTTGCTTTCTCATGTCACTAGATTTAAATAAGCAACTTTGCTGCATAACAAATGCATAAAAGCAACCAGCTGGATATACAGTAAACTAACACAAATAGATGATAACAATCATGACATTAAACATTTGGGTCGGGCCTGCGTGTGTTTTTGTCACATTGTTTTAACCGCTTGAGGTATTACTAATGGTAGCGTCCTCAGGCTCGACATCAAACACACTGCTATTCTCAACTAATGCTGAGTCCAGTCAACAAATTAATTACTTTATAATGTTATGAAAACATGTACGGTGATGTACTGTATACCATTTTATTGTCTGTTTTAAATCCGTATCTGAAGTGTCCCGCTCTCACATGTCAAAACAAACACCACAATGCGTCAGTGATAGTTTTTATTTCGCCTCTAGAGGACGCTCTCATACTGTGTAATGACAGCGGACCCTTCTCAGGCGCTCCAGCCAGAGAACCCGGAAAACGCAACCCGGAAAAATGATCAGCTTGGATTTGCCGATAACCGATTGTTCCGATCAAGTTGAGTTTAAATCATTGGAAGCTTGCTAATAAGAGCAACTTTCAAATCATATTCCATTCAATGTGCCAAAGATCATGAATTTGACAGACAATCAAAATTTTGCATCAGCAAGGCCTCTTTCAAAGGGAAATCAGCAAACAAACTGGATACTCAAGATGTGGTATTCAAGCTGTTATAAAAACTTTTGAAGAATCAGGGAGAGGTCAAGGACAAAAAAGAACTGGAAGGCCAAGAAAACTTTCAAAATATGATGTGAAGTTTCTCAGTGTTTCTTCTTTGAGAGACCGGAAGAAGTCCAACAAGGACCTGGCTCAGTATCTGGCAGCTTCACCGGGATGACAAGTTGACCCTTCTATAGTCCGAAGAAGCTTGATCAGGAATGGTCTTTATGGAAGGATAGCAGCCAAGAAATGGGGGCTTAGGTATGCTAAAACTCACAAAGATCGGAATTAAGATCAGTGAAAAGGAGTATTTCGGAGTGACAAATCAAAGTTTGAAATTTTCCAATCGTCGACAATATCTGTCTGTCCTGGTTTGGGGCTATATTTCTGCCAGTAGTGTTGGCGATATTGTCCGAATTGATGGGATAATGAATGCTGAAAAGTACATGTTTCAATTCATCATGCCATTCCTTCTAGAAAGCACCTGATTGGGAATGGTTTTATTTTTTCAGATAACAATACCAAGAAAACTGCTAATACAGTGAAATCATATTTAGAGAGAAAAATAGCTGATCACAGCTGATAAAACACTAGTGGCTTTCGCTTTTTCGCGGGGGAACCTTTTCATAGTTCCTGGAACTATTGGTGGAAGTACCCGGATTTTGGAGTGTTCGCACCGCAGGAACTAGGAACGATTTTAGAAACTCCTTTTGGAGGAACTATTTTTGCTCCTACTTCAGAGAAGAGTCTAACCCAGCACAATATGAACCATCCGTGACGTTAGTGTACACCGATTGGCCAAACGCACACGAAACACCATCACCCACCATAAAAAAAAAAAAGGCTAGGTAAACACAGATTATAGCCTATATATTTACTCCAGAAACTAACTCTATGAACATGGAAAACAGTGATAGATGGGCCTCATAACCTTTCCGCTGAGGAGAAAATCCGATGCAACTTTGAGGGAACAAAGCTAAACATGATTATTTCTGCTCAGCTAGCAACACTGGACATCAACCACACGGCATACGCTAATAACTTTTCATTACCGTCTACTTTTTTTATGTATAACAGTTCTATCTAATAACGTATTAGACAGGACTGTTAGACAGATCGTAAACTAATAAACACAGAGAACGTGAGAACTGTGTGCTCAGGCTCTAGCATTCTCAGCTCCATCAAAATAAAGGTCCACCGCGCCGTCAAAATAAAAGTCACAACAACAAGTGCGGGTTACGACACTTCAGAGTTCCTACTGGTGGTATAAATGCAACCAGGAAAACGTTCCAAGGGGAACCATAAGTTATTGGGGAACCACCCTGGTGGCTAGTTCCTTGAACTACCCGGTGCGAAAGCCCCTACTGACAGCTTCCACAGAGTCCAGACCTGAATCTTATAGAAGCAGTATGGGATCTCCTGGAAAGAGAAATAAATAAAAGACAGCTTAAATCTAAAGAAGAACTCTGGGAAGTGCTGAAAGAAGCCCGGTATAATTACCAGAAGATTACTTTAGAAAACTTCAGGCTTTGGAATTAGAAAAGCTTCAGAAGGCTTTTAAAAGGCTTTGGAATAAATAAATAAAATTCAAATACATTTAGTAAGAAGAATGTCATGAGAGACTAAGGGTTATTCCAACTCAGTTTTATCCCCTTTGGACTGTTTTTGGGTTGTTGTGACTCAGTGACCCAGAAGTCATTTTCTGTCATCATTGAAGGAACTTTTAGAGCTGTTAAATGGAGAAAATGAATATCTTGCAGCCGCAGTGTCACTGAAGCGTAAGCAGCATCTTTATTTTAGTGCTGCTTCATACTGTCTAGACACAAAACTACATCTCTACAGTTGAATCAAAACAAGCCTGCAAACATATTTCTATTCAATCATGTTCACCCAATCTCCCTCTGCCTGCCCAGAGCAGAGACACTTGCAATGTAATGACTAGCATGAAATGAATGTTCTCAAGAAGGTTTCTTAGAAAAAAAGCTGGCATGATCATGATAGAGTCCTCTGAGGTTGATAAGGGTTAAGACCACCCTCACATTAGAGCAGGAAGACCAGGAAACACTAATGTGATGTCACAAATTATTGAAGTGAACAAAATCAAGAAACAATCAAGATGATAGATACCGCAAAAACAGCAGCAAACATGTATCATTCACAGACTGCCTAAAGCACATTGCATATAAAACTGACAAGAGCTTTCTCCAAATGGCAAGATCTAATCTAAACCCATCAAATAAATTTCCAAAATGTTAAAAGTAAAAAATAAAAAAAAATAAGGAAACTTGATGAAAACTCTAGTTCAGTGAGTTCAGTAAGTCAGTGGACCAGACTATGCCAATAGTTAAAAGTCCAGCTTGCAAGACTAAGTAGTTACTACATGTTTAGACACACTGACACCCAGAAAAGAGATCATGTCCCATAATGCCTTTAGCCCTGGGTGGGATAACAACTCTCTCAGCATGAAAGTCTACAGCAGTCTACATTAGTCTTCCAGGATGTGGGTAAGATCGGAAGATAAGACGCCATTACTGGTTACCAGAACACGTTTGTGAAAAACTGCACCAGTGACAACTTAAGTGCCAAGAATAAAAGTTTCCAGCGTACTAAATGAAACGAAGATGTTAAGCGCTTTTTGTAAATGTGAAAATCATCTGCTATATCACTGACAAACACCTCAGAATATAACTGAAAAGTGCAAAAGGGCAGGAGGGGGATGGGATGTGCCTAATTATTATTAGGGCTGCAAAAGAGATTAAATGACATGGGAATTAGTGACAGAACATCTATCAAGTTATACACAATCCACCTCACACACAAATGTGAATTTACACAAAACATTGTTTATGAAGTAAAGTGCACACTTACTAAACTGCAGTATATACTGTAGAGTTTTCAAAAGGCACCGACTTCGGTACCAAGTCGGTTGTGAATATACCAGCAGTGTGACGATACCAGCATTTCGAGCACTGTTGAATGGATTCCTAAACACCTCTGATTGGCCATTGTGTTGTGTTGACACGCTCAACATATATGTCTGTGATTGGCCATTGTGTTGACGCGCTCAACGTATATGTCTGTGATTGGCTAAGTTGATCAACAATGACATCTTGGACGCTCTTCATCGAGCGCTTACTACATACACACACATGGGAGCGTTTAAAAGCAGGCGTCTATCAGCAGATCCCTAATATATCCACTGACAGACACCGCTTTCAAACGCTCCCGTGTGTATCTGTGTAAGTGCTCGATGAAGAGCGTCAAAGACAACATGTTTTTGAAGCGTTGATCACAGATTAGCCAATCACAGACATACACGCGTCAACACAATGGGGAACTAGAGACATATATGTTGAGCGCGTCAACACAATGGCCAATCAGAGGTGTTTAAGAATATATTCAACAACGCTCAAAATGCCATGATATGAAAATGTCACATTTTTATAATTTCAGTAACGGCTTGGTACCGAAGTCGGTACTTTTGACAACACTACTATATTGTATACTATATGACTTAAATCTCACAAAAGCTTGATTTACGAAGTCTTTTCGAACGAGTCATTTGTTTGCAAACTGGACAACACTGGTCAAGCAGGGAAGACAATAGGACAATGTGTTGCCTATGTTTTCTTTGTATTATTTTTCCAAGTCATTTGATCTCATTCAGGGCTCAACAGTAAAGATGGCCCAGGATATATGTGAGAGGTTCAGACAAGTTAACAGGGCTGTCACTCTCTCATCAGGAATAATGTAGCATGGTCAATTCATTTTATGGCTTGTGAACTTAAACAATTGATTTAGTTAAAATAATAATAATAATAATAATAATAATAATAATAATAATAAAAAACAATACAACACTTTCTTAAAAAAAAAAAAAACCTCACCCATCTCTGGTGTGATGTCAATGTCTGGAGTTGGTGTGACATCAGAGGCGTCCATGCTGTCCTCATCATCGGCCTGTGCACAACCTCGACTACGAAACCTGCAATAAAAATAATATTGTGAATATTCCACAACAGCAACGCCACAGTATTCTACAAACACACACACACAAAACGCTCAATACAGTATTTATCGCCTTATTGTGTACTAATGATCTTAACCATATCCACCTTTATAAACAAACCACTGAACTGTTTTTTTCCATCATGGTGCAGGGCAGAAACCAAAAGCATGGCAGACATGGCAAGTCTTCATTTGCATGTTTTTTTATGTAAACGTGCAGCATTTGGCAGTGAGTTTGAGCAGCGTTTCCTTTTTCAATTACATCATTTTCAAACAAACGCTTCTATTTCAAAAAGTCAGAGGATGCCTTGCACTGTTATGGGTGCTACGAAAACTATTTTACTCGCAGGATGAGTGCTGATATATGGGCTAGAGATCTTCATAACAGTGTGGGTCAGTGTGTGAGTCTCCACCCTTCCCCCACCCGCAACCAACATGTCAACACGCGTGGAACAGCCAATGGAGGCTCAGTGTGGCCTGCAGCAAGTGCTCGACTGCTCGTCACTATGGTTACAAAATCTAGTTCCCTACAACAGACACGATCAAGAGGTGCGCAAAAACAAAAAAACTCTACACACAGCACACTAAACATACAAGCTCTTTGAGAAGCCCTTTTAGACAGGTTTTGAGCAGATACATTATTTATTTGGTTTTAAAGTAAACTGTAAAGTGTATAAAAAGTCTGTTCAGTGTGTGCTGCCTACTTTTTACAGTAGATGTCAAATTCACTTCATGTTTAATGGAATACATATAGCAGACACTGCGATCATGTTATAACAAATATTTCCAATACAAATAGATTTGCATTTCCAGAAGAAAATAACAGCACTTGCAAGTTTTACACACCAGAGCCATGTTGCTGTCATCATGACACTCTTGTTGATGTATCCGTTTATGAGAATCAACTTATAAACACATTTTAAAATGAGTTCCTCGAACTGACTACTTCCTATACCCATAGCACTTCATGAAGGGGTGCAGTTAGGGCTGCACAATTATGACAGAAAAACATAACTGTCAATTATTTCACTTGATATTTTAATTGTGATTATAAGGGCTTGACATTAACACCCGCCAAATACGGTTGGATATTAGAAGTGGCGTGTAAAGCAGTCACTCCTACTAACCACTTCGGCGGGTTGAATTTTATATATATAATATATAATTTTTTCAATTATAGTCTGAAAGCATCTGAAATAATAAACTAAGTGCACTAAGCAAACTAGTGTTGTAGAAAATATAGATTTTTCAATACATATCAATACTGAAATATCTGAAACTCTTCCAATAGCCTACTAATTTCCTGCAGAACACGAAGCCAGCAGTGCTTTCTCGCTCTGTCATCTCTCCGACAGCAAGTTGACACACAAACCCGCCTCCTCTCACTCACTAGTTTCATTTGCTCGGGATGAATATTGTTGGTGTTACAGGGCTTGTATTTTGGCGAGGGATTGCGCATCATTTTTCTCATTCCCACAGATTTTGTGCTCACTCACACGCAAAGTGCGTGCACATAAAGCTGTCTCTTAGTACTAAATACAGTTTTTTTCATTGCTTATATTGCTCTTAAACAGTCAGATATACACAAAATAATGTCAAAATTACGGTCTTGGTGAGTATGTACGTAAGTGAACGTAAACAGTTGAGAAAGAAAATGCATGTGTAACAGTTAATGAATCCGTGTGTCAGGTAGTGACAACAGCCAAATATTCCTGCTGCCAAATTATGAGATAATATACAAAAAAAAATATATATATATATATATATATATATATATATATATATATATATATATATATATATATATATATGTATATATGATTATTAATGTTGATTAATAGAATTTACATTCAAATTGTTTATGTATTTATTTTGTACATCTAAACTAGTTCTTAAACAGTGCTTTTGAAAAGTAGCTAAATTGCCAAACACATATTTCATCACTAGTATTTCTTCGGTCAAAAAAAAAAAGTAATGTGATGATGATGTGATGTGTGTAGCCAATTATGGTGTCCCATACTCGAAATTTGTGCTCTACATTTCACCCATCCAAGTGCACACACACAGCAGTGAATAGTGAACACACACACCATAAACACAGCCCCGGAGCACTGGGAATGTTTGCTGCACCACCCGGGGAGCGATTGGGGGTTAGGTGGACCTCAGTTGTGGGTAATGAGAGTGGAAGAAATTGCTGTTTATTCACTCCCCCCAACTACATTTCCTGCCAGTACTGAGACTCAAACCTGCGACCTTCGGGTTACAAGTCCGACTCTCTAACCATTAGGCCACAACTAACCAAAATTGGTTAAACTGTTGCATCCATGTCTCGTTTATAGCCACAAGATGCCATTTCTATGACTATAACCATGTCAATCATTGCAATTTCATCAGTGACTCACACAGAGCATTATAATTAAGTGGATTCACTACCACATTTAAATGCAAACTTTGGACCTGAAAAATGAAAAAATATAATTTTTGTGAAATTGTGAATGCATTATATACAGAAAGTAAGCAAAAAAACTCTGCCTTTATAATCAGTGAAGCTGTCAATCATTACATTTTAGCACAAGCTCACACTGCAAACTACACTGCACAACGGATCTGTTATCTACACTATCTCTACACATGAGAGGATTCATGAATGCTATTCTTTTAATCACATATAAACATCAGCGCACATACAGCTGATCAAATACGGGAAGCTCAAACGTGCTTGCTTCACCTGAGGTTTTTTCTTTTGAGTCAAGCAAGTACGTTTCAGCTGTTTATCATATTTAATCAGCTCTATCTATATGCGCTGAACAATGTGTATAGGCGAATAAAATCTAAATTAAATCTGTTCATGAAATAAAGCAAATGTTTATCTTCAGAAGACTTGTATTAAAAAAAGCTTGATTCATATGGATAACTTTTACAACGCATTTATGAACTTTTAGGCTGGAAATTGTAATAGATGGACACAAAATAATTAGAGAATTAAAAAAAATATCTTCATTTGTGTTTTTAACTACAAAATCTTATGGGTTTGGAAAACCTTGAGTGTGGGTAAAGGAAAATTTTAACTTCCTGAGGTTTGAAGCTTAAGCACCTCTTTTCAACTGACCATTTGTTGAAAAAGACAATATCATTAGTTCACCCAAAAATGAAAATTCTGTCATAATTTACTCACCCTCAATCTGTTCCAAACCTGTATGAATTTCTTTCTTCTGCTGAACACAACAGAAGATATTTTGAAGATTATGGGTAACCAAATAGTTGATGGGCCCCATTGACTTACATGTTATTTTTTTTTTTTTTTTCATACTATTAAAGTCAATGGGGCCCATCAACTATTTGGTTACCCATAATCAAAATAAAGTTCAAAATATCTTCTGTTGTGTTTAGCAGAAGAAAGAAATTCATCTGTTTCCAACAATGCTTCTTTTCTTTATTTTAAATATTTATTTATTTCGGTCCTAATTTTGGAAAAGACTAGAACATGAAGCTTTGTGTCGCGCTTCTTGTATTTATCGAGCAGTAAAATCGTCCCTTCCCGCGCCTGTTGATGAGAGTCCGAAACAAGGACTGGTAGGACATTATCCTGCTCCACTTCACATACGATGAGTGGAAGGAGAATTTTAGAATGACAACAGTCATTTATGACTCTTCATTCAACAACAACAGCTCGTTCCATGCGCCATTTCATTACCACATTTCTACATCATTGCACATGCACAGTACTTTCCAGTTTTGGGTTTCAATCCAATCAAGTGTTTACATGTCCTCTCAATAAGATTCAAAAAGGTTTATACCACCCCTTATAAATTTTAATTGGATTATTTGGCAAATTCATTTCGATTGACGTGGTTAAATGTGACATTTATTCTGACTGTGCAAGTAGTCCAATTACATTCAAATTATTAGGGTCCATGTAAATGTCTTTCAAATTTACAATTATATGTAAAAAAAAAAAAGAAAGAAAAAAGACATTGAGTTTTTTGGGGGTTTTTTTAGTGGATAATTCCATGCAAGGGCAAACATGCGCTGATTAGCATCTGGAAAACTTCCTTAAATTATCCTGTGATTCTCAGAGCACTAAGATCTACAGACCTAAAGCTTCTTACACATTATAGAAGACAAGTCAACAAACTTTACATTGAATGTGGCTGTCTAAAAACATTAAATGTGAAACGAGTTTACTACTTACAGCTATATATAAAAAAAACAACAGTCCAAAGATCTTAAAACACTGTATGAAACCCAAATAACTGGGACTTGCAAACTACTGATCTCCCCAAGCACAATGCAGCATGGGTAGAATAATAGGCATCACATTTCCAGGCTAAGGTTTCTGGATTGAGACAGATACTGCTGCTGCCTGCTAGCCTGGCGCCCAGCGCTCTGATCAATGACCTACATCATTGAAAATGCAGGCTATTGTGCTGTGCTTAAGACAGGTTTAATCCAGGTCAACAACCCCCTCCTCTATAATGTGTCTCTCAAAAGATTCACATTACATGCGATATCTTGCCCAGCGACACAACAACTGAAGGCTAGCCAACTTCCCCAATGCCATTTAGCCTTTAACACCAGAGCGAAATGCTGGTTAACCGGTGAATGTCAGTATTTTAGTATTTTAAGAGTGCATTTTAAAATATTATGTAGCCTACGTAAAGCCCAATAGAAATTTGCATACAAGATGATGCAGAATAAACCTAAGAGTGGATTACAAACAAAATCAACGCATATTTCCACATTGCTTTGTCTTCTGTGTGAATAAGGTTTTTTTTTTTTTTTTTTTTTGCTAGTCAGACAGTGAACGTGATTTCACCAAGTACAACATGTTCCTGGGTCAACATCTTTGACAGAATCAGATTTGAGGGACACATTTACAGTTTATGTGAAGTGTAGGCTTACAACCAGGGTTAGGTGCTTCTACATTAGTGTTATTCACCTTTTCCATCATTTCCCTTTGATTTTAGGTACATGTTATTGGTACAGCAAGGTTTAAGGGTAGGGATAGGGTTAGGACTACATTTTCAGACAGGAATGTTGTTCCAGAATCAACAAAATATGTTGATCCAGGAACATGTCTTACTTGGCAAAATCGCAGTGACCCTAATCAATTAAATTTATAGAAGATCTGCTTTTGGAACCGCCACTATCCAGTGTTTTAACCTTTAAAATAAATTGATGGCAAACTTCTACAGATGTGTGAACATCTATGGGCATACAGAAAAAAAAAAGCTTCAGCTCCACAGTGAGAAATTTATAGCAAAGCTGCAAAAATTGCAAATCCAAGTGCTTATTTAAAATAGATGTTTTATTTTAGCTCAAGGCTATCTAATATTACTTTGCATGTACACATCCCTAGGGCATACACAGTGTATTGTGTAACCAGCGTAGGGCAAGTGAATGCAAAAGATCACATACCCTTTGCTGCTGAGTACATTTAAAACGATCAAAGAGTCTGATCTATTTTTCCTTTACATATACGTTAATTAATAAAATAATCGGCCCTCATGAAATCAAAGCAAGAATAAGAAGTTAACATCATTCACATTAAGAAAGATCTGCATAATACATAAAATGAAGGCCTTCGGAGATTTGAGAGCAGGGTCGTACTTAATGGATTTTACGTGTACTTTACCATCGGGGGTAACAAGGTAAACAAGTGATGGGATTTGGGGTAATGAGTAACCTGAAGATAAATAAACAGCCGTTAAGCAGTGCTGAGGTGCAGAGGGTCAGGACGTTCCCAGAGGGACTGTGCTCAGGGCATTTATAGAGCTCTGCAGTAGTCTGGCAATATCTAAAACACGGGACCCAAAAACAGATTGTCAGGAATACAGTTTGTTCAAACATAATATCAAATAAAACCTTCCTTTTTGGCTATACACACATAAATCACTGAAGTGAAAGTTCAGTTCAAAGGTTTGGGATCTATAAGGGTTTTTAAAGCTTTTGAAAGAAGTCGCTTATGTTCATGCAGGCTACATTTATTTATTGTGAAATAATATTACACTTTGAAATAACTATTTTCTATATAATATATTTTAAAATGTAATGTATTCATTTGATGCCTCATTACTCCAGTCTTCAGTGTCTCATGATCCTTCATATCATTCTAATATGCTGATTTGAAAAGCTTAATAAACATTATAAATTTCTTTACTGTCATGTTTGTTCAATTTAACTGCCCTTGCAGAATAAAAATATGAATTTAGTAATAAGTTACAAAGTTAAAATAAAAAAAAAATACAACAAATAAAACTGACAAAATAAAGTAGTACTTTAGATTCAGCATTTCTAGGTCACCAGTCAAAGGTAAGCAAATTTGACCATTGACCATGTGAACTCCTTTGAACAAAAGGTCAGATTACGATGCTACCACAGAAGCACACAAGTTTCCAACTACTAGGAAATTCTCAAACAGACTTTTCTCAAATAAACTTTTCGCTCAAATTATGCTGATAAAAAAATAAAGTAAAAAATAATAATAATAATAATAATAATAAAATAATAATAATAATACATTTGAAGCTAGAAAACTGCAAAATAGAAGTGTTCAGTCTATTTGTTCAGACTTTTGGACCCCACTCTATGGTTCAGATATCAACAATGCACAAATGTAATGCAACAACATGTACGTTTGATGTATTTTAAATGAAAGTCAACATTTTGTGATTATCAATTTAGATTTTCCTTCCCCCAACAACTCCTGGCCACAGTCACGGCACACTGGTAGACAGCAGGAGAAAGCACGAGAGAGAGTGTACGAGAAAGAGTGAGAGAGTGCCAGAAAGAGAGAGCAAAAGGGAAGCAGAGAGGGGAAAAAAGCTTACAGTGCAAGTAGTTCCAGCTTAGAAAGGAGGAGCCTAAAACCCGGGCCGGACTGACTGGCTGAAACGCGACGCACCCCCTTCATAACAGCGCTGCTCTCTCTCCACTGACACTTTAACCATTTCCTCACCCAGCACTCATGCTTACACAGTTCATACTTATTGACTTAAGTGTCTAGCATTAAAAAATACAAATAAAATAAAAGGAGGAGTCTGAGAGGGTAACAAAAACCTGCAAAATGTTTGATGCTGGTTTGAAAATGTTTTGAAATAATCATGTTAAAATAATCGTGTTTTTTTTTCTCAGCAGAAAAAAAAAAAAACAATTCCTAATCCGTACATTCACGGTATAACAGTCAACACCCGGGTAGACATGCAGGAAGTGATGTCAGCAACAGGCTAAAGTCACTATAAGTAGGCCCACACAGAATCTGTGCCCAGAGAAATCCCCAGAAAGAATCCCCCAGAATTTAAACACCCATCATTCACAACTTCTACACATCTTTGTATTGTTGTTTATCAAATATTTTGAACACTTTGTATCATTTTTTTAAAATACTCCAAATAATTCCCTACAGTTTTCATCCACATCAGCGCAGAAAATGCAAAAGAAGTCTGCCGACTCTGTCTGGACCTGAATTAGAAATAAATCAGAGGCAAGTGTTTTAAATTGAAAGACAAGAACAAATCCAACATCAAATCTTAGATGTCAGCAGCTTTTAAAACGTTGACTGGATCTACAATCATATCCAGCTATAAACTGGATTTAATATGGCCGGAGACATCGTCATAATAACAGAAGTCAGTTCCACAAAAAAAGTTGAAATATTATGGAAAACATGCCTAAAAAGTAAATCAATAGTATTCTTAATTTTCAATCATGAAAAATTCCTGGCAAACATTTTTTTTTTTTTTTTTTTTTTTTATACAGGAAGCCAGGCATTTAATCTATCATTTCAATAGCAACTCCATACATCAACCAACCAACTTCTATCTTTATGTATATTCCTCTTTTTATTTGATACATCAAAACACAAATATAACACTCAGAACAGCCTTACGTTTGACATTCTGGCAAAGAACCACTTAAACATGTCAGTGAACAGACTGTGGTGGTCAGACAAGCTCTTAGTGGTAAACCAATGAGTCAGACAGATCTTCACAATCAAGCATCCAACTGCAAGTTCAGCTATTAAGTCTAAATATATACACACACACACACACAGAGTTGTTGTGTTTACATATTTCTCCTTCAAATGGCAATAGTTGACTTTGTTTTGTTTCTACATATGAAGCAGGGACCACTCAAGTAGTATTTTAAAACAAATTGCTCACATGACCTTTATATATCTACCCATCTGCCAGACAGGGAAAGTGTTTTAGGGAAACTTGTATAAAAGCAGTCAATTTTGAAACCAGTCATGTTGCTATGCTGCCAAATACAGACACTTCCCCTTTAACTGAAAGCCTTTCCTTTCAGCCAGTTCAGACAATTGTACAATCACTTTGAAACCGAGATCTCATTTGAGTGAGGTTTGTGCATTGAGACACAACATTCATGGTGTGAACATGGCGTGTAGGTCCACAGAGGACTGTACCTGCCGTATCAGGTACCTCACTAATCTGCCCTATATCTGCACTGTTTATTTGACGGCCAACACTTGATCTCATAGCGGAGGCCCCGTATTCCCATCACAGGCTTGAAACTCACCAAATACCAGCTAGGCGACTCCTAAAGTAATGAAAGGTTTATGTATTTTAAGATTATAAGAGACTTATAATGCTCATGGCATTATTAGCAGCACGTAATAAACAGCATTCGCCTGGTTCAGCAACATGCTGTGTGAACCTGCGCTTCATGAGCGGTTGTTAAAGAATGAATCACATTGATGATAGTCATCTCCACGGTGTCAGCATGACCATGTACTGTACAACCTCAATTGAACTCTATAGAAAACACTCTACAAAGTAAATACAAGGTTTGTAAATCCAATTTAAATCCCCAAAAATGTACTCCTACGGAGTTCCATGTTTCTCACACAAAGCTATTATATGGCTTCAGAATACTTGGGCTCACAGCACTTTAATGACGTGTCGCTTTTGTGTCCTTTTTGTAACTGCATGGAAAACGGCCTTCAAATGTTCTCCTTTTGTGCTGCGCAGAAGCAAGAAAGTCAGATGTTTTTTTGTAGTGATGATTTTGGATGAGCTATTGAGTTTTTACAGAAAACCAGGGAAAATAAAACATCAGAAAAAGAACAAGGCGTCCATGAACTGATGACGCACCACGTCGGCCGCTTTCACTGCAGACGCCACTGTTGATTATAATGACAACAAAACCGTAGTTTTTTTTGGGTCTCACGTCCCGGTGTAGACGTTGTCATTCAGAATTACAGCCAGTCTAATATTTTCCCTTTCGTACACCCCATGCTGTGAAAGAGCAGATATACGTTGGAGCCAAAATCAACTTGGCAAAAAGAAAATGTCGTCCTTCTGAGCAGCATCTCCTCGTGTGCCTCACAGAGCTCTTCCACACTAATGCACATCGACATACTTGAAAGCCTCTTCCAGGTGCAGCAGAATACAGAATACCAGAACACAGCCCTCTCAAAACACACACAGACACACACATACATACTGGTAGGGCACGATTAATCGAAATAAAACCAAAATCACGATATGGCTAATTCTGATTATCAGTCGCAAAGGTTATGATTTAATTAAATGTTTTTGCAGCATCTCAGCAAAACGCTGACATCTTTCCATTCTAGAAATGAGAAGCACTTATCATCAAAAGAGAACCTTTAAGGGCGTCTTGCAGTTTTCTATCAAAATAAAAGTTTGGTGATTTAAAGTAAAAAAATAAAATAAAGACAACCATAAATATTACTATTGTAATCTTACAGTTGCAATGTAAAATTATTCACTTTTTTTTTTTTTGAACTTTGTATATTGACTAGTACAATATATTAATTTGTTGTTTAATAATTCTAATTTTATTTTATAATAATAATAATAGCTATTATTATTATTATTATTGCTATTATGGCCATAATGATTTAACATGTTGGCCATATTTTACAGCCGTACAAACAAGCACGGCAAGTCTAAATCACAAATGCCATTTTGATCAGAATTCTTTTTCTCCAAATCGTACAGCCCTACATACTGTTAACAAACACATCCCCCGAGCCTTAACATACATCTGACCCTAATCACATGATTTATCCAGGAGGTTTCTTAATAGAAAGCAATTCAATAATTCAAAGAATTAATGAATAGTTTAAATAGGCATAAGGGAGTTTAGGTGATAAGCTGGAAAACTGGCTAATACTTCAATACTAAAAAAGGGGAGGGTGGAGGGCAGGAAAAATAATCAGGTCATCATAATCACATGACAGAATTAACTAGCCTCATAAATCCCCATAAATATCATGATCGTTCCTGGTGTTAAGACTTATTGATTCAATCTAATTTCTGGGCAAATGATAACCTTCAATTCTGCCGATCAGTGGAATATCACAAACCAGAAAATTGTCTAAGTGGCAATGGTTTCATTCATCAAGCCCTTCAATATAATAAACTTGTCAGTGATTTGTCAAGTTATAATATTCTCATTTCCTGCTTTAAACAACACAGAGGAAAATGCAAAGCAGACACAAGGTCAGCTCCAAGTGTGTCATCATATGCAGACACGGTCGCATGGGAACAGGACATGCTCTTACTTTCTTTTGGACTTGGGTGTGGGTGTGACAGAGTTAGCATCCTTGCGTGGCCGGCCCCGTGGGCGTCTATCTGAGGGGGCCGGGCTCCCTGAGGGCGTGGCCCCAGCACTGCTCAGGGGAGGAGATGGTCCTTGCTCAGAGGGATCCAGACTCTTATCCTCTGATGACATTCTGTACAGAGACAAAAACACGTCCATTCATTACATGTGTTAGTATGACTCGGGTGTGACCCGCATAAAAATAAATAAATAAATCAATCTGGTCATTTCCTAAACATTTGTAAAGTACTATTTACCGTCAGCAAACTCCAACAAAAGGAATTATATCAGTAATGTGTCGCCAGTGGGCTTTTACACTTAACAGTTCAAGTAAAAAAATAAAAAATAATGATGAATAATTCAAGTAATAATACTACAAATATAACACTAACAAAAATACAAGATTAACATTTCTGCTTTTAATCCCTCAGACAGACATGCCCCATAGACTTCCATTAAACTGAGGATCAAGTTGACATTATTGTGTGCAGTAAATAGCAGCAAGTCACAGATGCTGTTTAGAAAGCTTAGTTTTTTTTCAAAAAAGTAGATTCCATTTAAAATTATTTCACTATTCTGGACAAAGTAAAAAGCATTATACATTTTACACAGCTGTGTGATGTAAAAATCAAACTTCAGAAAAAAACAAACAAAGAGGAATGAGTTTTATACATGAGAACCACACAGCATCCTGGGTAATAAGATGCACTTGGCTACTGCATAAAGCAAAACAGACAGGCCTGAGCTTAAAGGGTTAGTTCACCCAAAAATGAAAATTCTGTCAGTAATTACTCACCCTCATGTTGTTCCAACCCCGTAAGACCTTCGTTCATCTTCGGAACACAAATTAAGATATTTTTGATTAAATCTGAGAGCTGGCTCACTCCTCCATAGGCTTCTAGGTGACCGAAACTTGCTGGCCCAGAAAAGTTATTAAAGAGATCGGTAATATAGTCGAAGTGACTACAGTGGCTCAATCTTAAATATACCAAGCGACGAGAATACCTTTTGTGCGCAAAAAACAACAAAAATAACGTTGGACCAGCGTCGGCCAACAGTGAGCCTACGTGGTGACGTACAACACAGACGCGCTGCGCAAAAACACTACGTGAACTAACTCGAGGCCCAGATAGAAGGAAATGAATAGTGGAATAAAGTCGTTATTTTGGTTTGTTTTTGCGCACAAAAAGTATTCTCGTCACTTGATATCCTTAAGATTGAGCCACTGTAGTCACTTGGACTATATTAACGATCTCTTTAATACATTTTCTGGGCCAGCAAGTTTCAGTCACCTAGAAGTCTATGGAGGAGTGAGCCAGCGCTCAGATTTCATCAAAAATATCTTAGTTTGTGTTCCGAAGATGAATGAAAGTCTTACGGGTTTGGAACAACATGAGGGTGAGTAATTACTGACAGAATTTTCATTTTTGGGTGAACTAACCCTTTAAACAGCAAAATGCTTTTTTACTGTTCACAACTGTTCACAAGTTCTCCATTCATTAAATTCCACCAATAGTGGAACAGACAAACAGAACTGGGATTCATGGGATTAAGCAAATATACCTACTCAATAAATGTGGACATGTAAATGAAGCAAAGAGCCTGCATCACAGTTACAGTACCTATCACTATATCGACAATGATGTGATCCCGCACCGAACGGACCGAAGGGGACACCCCAGTTCTGAATGCGCTGAATGGAGCACTGCGCAATGTGCGCATACGTTTAAGTTTTGTTTGGAATACATGTAATGCACAAGTAAATGAATATGTGAATTGGATGACAACATTTAGGGTTCTCACAAACTGATTAGACTGGATTCATTCCGACTGATGAAAATGTATGCATGTTAGCATACCTATTGTTACTCCGCGACAGCAAAAGTGCTGCAATAATGACTGTTTTCAAACAAGTTTCCCAAAACCTCCGCCCACTCCCAGTTGCTGTCACTGTTTGAGTCAAAGTTGACACGTCAGGCTGGTCAGAAAGCTCAAACAAACAATGTTTTATAGCTCTAAAAGTTTACATTTTTATAGCTTTTTGGGGAAATCAACCATACAAATCACCTATTCATAGTTGTCTCTGCAAATGAAACGGATAGATGACAGATGTGTGAATTGTTTTTTGGACGTTAAAATACTAAGCTTTCTTTACAAAAAAAAAAAGCTCTTTACAAAAGCTCTGACATGCTTTGTCATGCCTCACGTCATAACAGCATTGATGCATCTACTACTCCGGTATAAATGATACAGCAAAATCGTTACTGGCTGACACATTTCTACCACTGCATGTTATATCCTGGCATGACTCCCAGCTCTGTGCCTCAGTGCACTGTTCACTCCAGCGCTGAGAGGTGAATGTGAGGAGAGGAGAGCAGTGCTGTTGACTCATAGTTGATGAGCATGAGCACAGCTGTGTGTGGATGAACACTGGGGAGATCTGCTACTCAGTGTGGCGCCGCCGCTCTCTGTGGAGAACAGCTCAAATTAATTTAGAGATTTTATTCAGCACAGTCATGCTGAGGGACAGTGGAGGAAATGGGGTGAGGAAAACCCCTGCGCAGCAGAGAGGCCTGTCCCGCTGCTTATTTGAATGCTGCTTTTACTGCCAGCATCACAGGGTCCCTTCTTTACCTGACTGCAACAGCCAGGCGGCAAAACCAAAAAACGGAAGTCATTCAACGGTTTATGTGTCGGCATTTGCAGAGAAATATTTCAACTTAAAGCTACATTGCAGGGCTACACAATTTATTTATAAAAAAAAAAAAAATGGCCTTGTGCGAAATATATAGTCTGCATGTGATCCACTATGCTGCCTGTATTCATGATACAGCGTTTTCAGTGTCTCAGATCTGTTCACTTTAAATTTGTCCTGCAAAGCACTCCAACATCCCTTCTCCACTTCAAGTTATTTTACAAATCTAATGCTACACCAGTCAGAGAAAAGAGATACTAAAAGACATTTTAAACAAATGTATTCAGTTTTCCACCAAACGAACGCTTGAGAGTTGTTGATACTCATTTAATTTGACTGGTAACACCCTGTAGTCTTATTCTAATTAAATGTATTAAAATGTAAGAATTTCACACAAGATGATACATCTAGTAAGGTTAGAAGAAAATAAAAATGCTCTTGCAAAGGTAAATAATGCCTCTGGGAAACAATTTAGGAGGGAAAATATCACTCCTTAATGAAAAAGTTCATTTCTGTCACTTCTGTGAACTAACCACTGCTCAGAATTTGAAGAATATGAAAAGCTTTGAGAGTCAGCTGTCCACGACAGGCCTAAACTAGCCAAGGCACCAGCACAGAAACATACACAGCAAAAACACCTGTCAGAGAAGAGAGACACTATGGCCCCGATCACACCTAACGCGTTTTCTGCAGTGAGAGGCGCCTTTTTTCAAATGTTTTCCTATGGCAGTGAGCGGTCTGCGCGCTGTTTGTGCACCCCAGGCGCCTCGCATTTTACCGCCTGCAGCGCCCTGCGTTTTTACAGTTGAAAAAAAAGCAACTTACTCCGAGCGGAAAAAGCACCCGACGTCACCGCGTTTTTTTCCACTGTTCAATCGAATTAATGGAGAGTCGGGCCTTCCGTTGTAGTGATGAAAGCTACAGTTGCTTGAACGCCCGGAGAGTGCGATGATGGAGGATGAACTCTGTCATTTACTCACCCTCAAGTTGTTCCAAACATGAATGTCTTCCTTCTGCTGAACACAAAAGAAGATATCTTGAAGAATTTCGTAACCAAACAGTTGATGGGCCCCATTTTTTTTTTTCGTACTACGGAAGACAATGAGGCCCATCAACTGTTTGTTACCCATATTCTTCAAGATATCTGCTTTTGTGTTCAGCAGAAGAAAGACATTCATGTTTGGAACAACTTGAGGGTGAGTAAAATGATGACAGAATTTTATGACAATAAACTTCACTGGCTTCCAATCAAGTGTGTGTGTGTGTTTAAAAAGTGGGACTAAAAAAAGACCCTACAACAACTACAGTGAACCAAAAATAAATTTCCACACTCAAGAAAAAAGACTGCAATCAGAACTGGGAATTTTTTGACTCCGTTCACTTTTGGGTCACTGAAAGAGCTCTGATCTCTGGTTCTTTTAAAGACAACACTTGTGAAAAATAACTGTACAGGGGCAGCAGATCATAGGCAAAACGTGACTTAACTTTGGTCAGGCTGCAGTGGAACAAAAAAATGACTTAAAACACTGCATGTGTTAAACAGGTAAAATAAGGGTAAAATGAGTGGCGCTTGGCCATGCAAACTCGCAGTCACGCTGCTAGGGTGTTGTCCAGGTACTACAGTGTATGTTAGGGAGCTGCTAGATGAGAGTGATTTTTCCAGTGTCGGAAGCAGGACATATATTTTAAAAGCACGGAGAACACCAAAGTCTTCATTAGTTTACTGTCTCTGTTCAACAGTTGTCCAAAAAAAAGGTAAAAGACAAACTATTATAGTGTTTGCTTTTCTATTATTAGTAATAGAATGGCAAGTGCTATAATACTTTGTCATCTTCGATAAGCATTCTTAAAATACACATTTATATAATTTAATATTTAATTTCACGAACCTACCAAACTTTAGCAAATCCAAACAGATCTTATGAGGTGTGCATTTGTAGCCTAAACAAAACAAAAACAAAAATGTGTGTGCATTGTGTGTAATGGATTATTGACTAAAATTTATTTTCGGTTTTCAGCTAATTGAAAACTTGTTTTGATTAAAAAAATATATAATTTGGTGCAACACTAACTTAAATATGAGCAATAATAAGAGTAACAATTGTCTTACAAAACAGCAAATATTTATTAGTTTAAATAGTAAGTTTAATATAAGTATTAAATAGAGTTTGGTATCAGCACAGCAATATTGTCAAGCATGTGACAGAAATGCAAACTGTTGTTTATGCTCTGTTCCCCCACTCTCTAGATCGCTTGGGAATCTTAAGCCCCTTTCACACAGCGCGTTGATCCCGGGAAATTGCCGTAAAACTGCCTTCTGTGTGAACGCAAACACTTCCCGGATTGATGCTGGGATGGGGACCAAGTAACAACGCGCCCTGTGTGAACAAAAGCCAGGACCAATGCCGTAAGGGGTGTGTCATAGTGATGACGCACTGCCATCGCACGGGCCTTTCTACAACCTATGCTACAGCATATCGGGAACGAGCCACTCGGCAAATCCAGTGGCGCTACTGGGGAGTATGGACTCGTCTTCGTGTAGAAATGATGAAGAGGAGTTATCAGCAGAACTGACATCTGACAGGAGTGATCACATCCTGACGTCACGTGTCTTTACGGGATGTGTGTGAACGCACTCACAGATTCCAAATGAATGAACCAAAAATAAAACGATCCCGGGACATATTTTCCAGAATCTCTGTGTGAAAGGGGCTTAAGAGGCTCTGGTCAGGAACAGGCCTCCTCTCGCTGTGGCTGTTTAGAGAACTCCAGCCAATCAGATGAGAGATGCCTTGCTATGATTCAGTCCTGTCTTGCGCTCTTATCTGAGCTTGGCAGTAGAAAAAAACAAGACAAGGAGAGCGACATCGGTTTTGCAGCTGGTGACTTCAGTATTCTGCAGGCTTAGAGGAAACAATGCTGTTAATCTACACAAGAAAGACCGAATGACAACAACAAATGCTTCAAGTCTTTCTGAACAGGGCCTTTCTAACTCAGGAGGCCTAGACTGCCTCTTTACTGCCATATTGTAAATGGAGATTTGGAGTCAAATTTACAGCAAAAACTGACCTTGATAATGATTTATATATTTATATATTTATTTGCCTTCTTTAAAATTAAACTTTTTTAAAGAACTATTGCATAAAATCAATATCACTTATGTAAGAAAGTGGTATTTCTTAAAATCACAACAATGATTTAGGCATGATATTCTCTTCCGCCGGAACTCGACTTGCGCATGACCGTTTCCGGAAGCCAGTGATTATAGTTTATTTTAAAGTTATAAATATGGATATTTTTCTTACAAAAACGCATCGCTTCGCTTCAGAAGGCCTTTAATAACCCTCTGGAGCCGTATGAATTACTTTTATGATGGATGCGCTTTTTTGGTAATAAAGTAGGGTACCATTCACTCCCACTATAAAGCTTGGAAGAACCAGGATATTTTTAATATAACTCCGATTGTGTTTGGCTGTAAGACTTCTCCAAAAGTGCTGATATTTCATAAGTATCAGCACTGATGCATGTCTTTGCTCACTCAAGACAGTCTGTCAGTCAGTGCAGTTACATTGTTACTCCAGTAGGTGTAGGCAAGGGACTGACTGTCTTTGTAACGAGTCATCATTAAA
Organism: Rutilus rutilus; assembly: GCF_951802725.1. Classification (NCBI taxonomy): domain Eukaryota; kingdom Metazoa; phylum Chordata; class Actinopteri; order Cypriniformes; family Leuciscidae; genus Rutilus; species Rutilus rutilus. Next base: position 22,916,318 of record NC_140228.1, read on the forward strand.
ACGTTTATTTTAAAAATGAAAGAAAGTGTTGAAATTAATTTAACTTTGAGTTAGGGTTGGGCGATGTCTACCAATATGTCATGAGACGACGTCTATAGTGAAACATTGCGAAGGGGGGGCAACGTAACATTCTCATTCTCCACTAGATATTTTCCTCTACATCTCATCAGCAATTTTGATTTTGGCACGTTCTGCAGCAGCTGACCACTAAGGAGCGAACGTACAGTGATGTGATATAACTGCCAGATTCAAACTGTGCTTTCATGCTATGGCTGGCGCTGAGCCAAAGACGGACGCGTCAGCGCTTGTCATATATCACAACTACTCAGTGTTTTTAACCACATAATGTTTATTTTAGGTTTCAGACATTTAAGTACATATAATTTATAGCAAAACAATACATTTATAATTTGTAAAATACACAAATGGAAGTGTCTATGGTAGCAGCAACAACAATCCATTCAAATATATTTGCAGACGTGTTTTATTCATATCAGATACACAGTGTAAGTAACTATAAAGTTTACTCTATTCTTCTCGCAGTTTACCGGCCACTTACTTTAATGTATTTCGGGAGAAACTGATGAATTCACGTGCTTTAATAAATCCAACAGACAGGAATCTCTGAACTACGGCACCCAAACAAACATGGCGGCGCCCATCTCCCGTTACAGATCAGGATAATTTATAAAGGTTTTTAAACGACAAAACAAACTCAATTACACGTATTTGAGAACTGGAATAGAAGATAGTTGATGACATGGTAAGCAAGTCAGTTAATATTTAGAAATAAAAGCGCTACATCTGTCATACAGCGCTATTTTGGCTGTGGTGAATCACGTGCCCAAGCAAGACGCATCGCCATGGAAACATGTGAATTGAATTGTGATTCTACATCGTCGATTCAGCCCAACCCTACTTTGAGAGCCAATTCACAAAGCCCAATTGACGATCAACGGCATTAATTCAATGTATTGAACAGCACTGATGCCAGCCATAGGCATCCCCATAAATGTTGAAAGGATACTACGACCAAGATATATATATATATATATATATATTTTTTTTTTTACTTCTTTACACATTTTATAAGCTCTTCACGAGTTCTCATCGGGTCAAAATACCTTCATATGTAGGCTATGGACATACAACGAGCGCATTTATCCCAGCACACAGCATTGTTTTGGATGTTCGATAAGTTCTGTCTCAAAACAGGCAATATGCTACATCATAAAAGCCGACCAATCAGGTTGTGAACGTATCCCTATGCCTTTAGGTTCGGAGATAAAAATGCCAATCTGAGCGCAAAGCAAACCAGGACTAAAGGTTTTCTTTTAGTCCAGACCAAACGAACCAAACTATAAATGTGAACGCACCCTTAGATGTACTTTCATGTTTACGCGTTATAAAGTACCTTCAGCACTGACTGAACATGGCAGTATATTAAAAGGTACACTATTATAAGTTTTAGTTATTAATTAATATCAGTATTATCAATAAGATGAGTCAATACATCAATCCTTCCAAAAAGTGTTTTTGTCTTGCCATGCTTCACTATGGTAAGCTCATAATAAGCGTTTATAACGCTAAATCTCAAACCTCCGGAGAATCACCTGTTTAAAAAATAAAAAGGCAAACAGAAGGAGAGTCTGCAGGCAAAAAGAGAAGGCAACAGAGCTAACGAGAATCAACATTGGCTTGGCTTTTTGGAGATGGCGGGTACAGAGGTATTTGAAGTGTCGTTTTTATTACTCAACAGGTGAATGAGGTATTTTGTTGAACAGACAAATTGTGATATGTAGCTCTCTAACTCACTAAAATTGTAAAGCAGCATTATCTATTGTGAACGGTCATATACATCCGCAGTCACGCAGAGCCAAAGCACAAACAAAACAACAAGCAGCCTAAACATTATTGTTATTAATGGCATGACATGGCTTGTGACGTTGTGAGTCATGTGACGTCGTGAGTCATGTGATGTCAAAATGCTGGTGCCCATGAGGGGCGAACAGCTCCATGTAGAATACAGTTTTTCTAGAAGACAGAGTGCATCTAGAGTCAAATCTCAAGTACGATGAGTGTCAACATTTTACTCATATTCCTCTAAAATTGTACTTATTTCTTTGTGTTAAAACTAAGAGAAAACGTTCGGACTGTTCGCATAATGCTCACTGTTCTATGGGACACTCTCACAGTGTTATGAGCCACAGTCGACATAAATCAATTACAGAGGAAGAACAGTCACGGGAAACAAAGTATGGCATGCTCAAATACTGATTATTAATTTGTGGACCAAATACGTTGCATCACGCATGCCAACTGACAGACGACAGCAAAGATGCTGTAGTACGAGCAGCAGACTTTGCCAGTCCAACTCCTGTCCAGTGATGAAGAAAACTCCTTAGATAGAAGCTGTATTCGAGAATCACAAACTTGCTTCCATTACATTTAGAATGCCTACGTCATGCTTAAATTTACTGATTGGTTAAGATTTTAATTATCCAGCTCTGTCTTCATTAGCAGTAGACTTGGTGTAGCCTACCAGATTTACACTTTCTAAAACTTCTTGGAACAAAAAAAACTAAACAAAATAAAAATAAAACATCTGTTATTTCAATAGCATATAGAGTGTGAAGGAAAAAAGTTGCACATATGATTTGCGATTCTACATTGTATTGATCAAATGTATTCACTCATTTCAAAACCAAATTTTCTAAATGTCCGTTAATTACGTGATGTTGTTGGAACAAAGAAGTTAATGACCAGAGCAGTGCAGCACCCAGACAGTTTAGTGCAGCAGCAGAGTATCTGCAAACAATGGAGGAGCAAAGAAATGCATGCGAGTTAAGAGTATTGCAATATACAAGCTTTGTAAAGCAAAGGTGAAGTATGTTGGAAACACTATAGCAATTTAAAAAACAAAACAATTAGTGGGCTTTTACAATGTGCATGTTTGCTGCAGTCCACGGTCTGATTTCACACATACTTAATTCAACTGAACCCTGGTGCATTTTAAATAATCTTGCATCATCACAAACGTGCACGGTACATGATAGAAAACAGGGCGCAGGTCAATATATATTGTGTTTTTTATTCATTTGAACAACACTTTACTCTATGTGCGTCACACGAAGGCGGCTTTCTGCTGCTTGCAAACAGACTCTTTTGAGGAGACAGTGGATTGCGAGCCATTCATTTGTCACTCTCACATTGCACTCACACTGCATTGTCACTCTCGTTCGTATCCAAGTTAAACCATCACCACTGTCATCTCCGACATGCGTTTTGTTGAATTAGCTTTGTCGTCATCAGCTGAATCGCATGCGCAGGTGAACCTTTGTGGATTCTGTGGTATTGGTTATGAAAAACCACAGCCTAAACATTTAGTACAAATACAAATGCATAAAAACTGCTATTGCTTAATAACAAAAGAGGTTACACTTTATTAGTCCATAGTCTACTAACTATAAGTAACTTTGCAACTACATATCAACTAACTCTCATTAATATGCAACTACATGTAAACTAACTCTCATTAGAGCATTAGAATGTTAGGGTTCGAGTTAGTAGATAAGTTGACATACTTGCAAAGTTACTTATAGTCAGTAGAATGACCATCAAAAGTAAGAGTAAGCAGATATTAAGCAAACAGTTTACTAGTACTGACTGGCACTTGACGTAGGTTTTCAACGTCGGTGTTGTTGAGAACGCCATCGGCGTTTCACCTGGCTTTAAACTAGTTTAACTCCCAGAGGGCCAAACATGCCACAGGTGCTGCTAAACTGGTATTAACATCTGTCTCAGGTGATCGCATCACAATTAGTCAACCAAGACAGGTTGACATTTATATTAAGAGGAGGACATCCATCACTTAATGTGTTAGTGTGTTGTGGTGGGGGGGGGGGGGGGGGGGAACAAGGATGCACAAATAAGAAATGAGAAGAACCCTATGCGTGCTGATGTCAAGCATACTGAAGATCCAGGAATTCGTCTTCCAAGGGTTCTTCAAATTACTCTTCCCAGATTTTACAACTGTATGGTTGTATTCGTTTAAATCAGTACCGTAATAGACAGCAAAGAATAATGACATGCTATCACAATGTGCATTGGACCACTTTACACTTATATTAGAACTGACTTCTTGTTAGTAGCAGCACACACAAGACAAATGACAATTACAAGTTTACAAGTCAATAAACACAACAGCCACTTGTAGAATATATCCTTACACTCTAAAAAATTCTGGGTTATTTGTTCACTCCAAACACTGGGTTGAGCCTGTAGAGTAGGCCTGGGCGAATAAACCGTATCGGTATTTATCAACGTTACACCTCCGATAATAAAAATCCACTTTGGAATTTTAGGTGTGCGTCAGGCAGCCTTATCAGTGGCGCACAAGATGCTATGATGATGTAAAGTCATTTGTTAGCCAATCCAGTTGAACCCACGAGATGCGGTGCTGCTGCGTTGTTCATTCAAATCATTGCAGAAATAGAGAAGCTTAACAGGGAAACGATCTTGGTTACGTCAAAACCGAAACTAAGTCCATTCACACGAAACGCATAATCTGCGGACTTTCTACACGGATATCTTTGACTGTTACACTCGCATCTCATAAGACAGCTGCATGTTTAGAAAAGGCATGTAAAGGTCAGTTCAACTTTTAAAAAAACATGTCTTGAGACTTTGTGGGCTTTTTTTTGTTCCATTCCACTGCATCTCATTTTTTTTTTATGCAAAAAAGTACTCTTTTAGCTTTTTGTTAGAGATCGACCGATATATCGGTTTCCTAATATTTGTCCCGATATTTAAGCATTTTCCCATTATTGTGTATCGGTTTTGTAATATTGGATGGATTTTATGCTTATATTTATGGGGAGTTGATAGTCTCCCCTATCATGAATGTTCTCCATTTGAAAACATTAGACTTTTTAATAATAATGCTAAATGAAAAGGTGTTATTTTTTAATTCAGGCGGTTTAGAATGATGTATGCTTTTTTAATTAGTTAGAATTATTTTTACATGCTATATTCATTACCTGGTGTTTTTTTTTACCTCATCAAATATTTTTTTTTTTTTAAAAGACACTTCAATGACAGTGCACTATATATATATATATTTTTTTTTTTTTACTGTTTCTGACCATTTATTGATGTTTGAAAGTGAGTTTTAAACTATGCATAAATACACTGAATTTGTTTTGCAGGGCTCAACGCTATGGATTTTATTTGTTTTTGATCCATGTAACCTTAATAAATAAGGTCATGACAACAAAAACCTACTAGCCTAACTCATATACATTTTAAATATTGTTAAAGACTGTCAGTAATAAAATAAGAACAAATAATCAAATTACGAGCATTTTTAATTTAAAACAAATTAAATAAACAGTTCTTTTCAGGTTTTTTCATGTAGGTCTAAACTAGATTTTCAGGTACATAAATAGTAATCAACTGTAAAATATCACTGCATGGTCTTCACTGTATAAATATGAATTAACTCCTATTCAAGGTTTTTTTTTTTTTGTCTTTTGTTTGATTAACAAACACTGAGCAGCAGGAATATTAGGCTGCAGTCACTTTAAGAGCAGCACGGATCCAATGTACTTTGTAATGTTCATTTAAGACATAACCGACTGTATTTATGATACTCAAGACGGGCCATTTGACAATTTTGTGTGAATATGTCCGTGCAAGCTCAAGAAGACGTGAAAGAGTAATTCCCAATCTGTGTTGCTGTGCACACAAAACTTATCACACAACGCGCCAGTACCAAACTGAGAGACACAGGTACTTTTGAGCCCTGTATTGTCCTATGCCTTAATAAATTGGGTAAAACAAAAATACAGTGGTTAAATTCTAACCACTTTTGTTTAAAAAAGGTTTCTTTTTTTTCAGTAATCGGGTAGTTTTTGTGTTATCCAGCTCTTGGGTCAGATGCAACAACTCAGTGGTTGAGTTATTTATTGTGGCCTTCTTGCATCCTCTTCAGGACAGAGCAGTTGCAACCAAAAAAGTGTGTTTCTTCTTTAAAATACAGATTTATATATGTTTTATTTCATCTACAAAATCGTTACTGTCCTGTATCATCATTTAATTTTATACAAAACAACATACAGGGACGCGGCATGAGTCACCTAAACCAGTGTCGCATCTGCCTTTTACGTGATGGAAACACCAAGACACTTGTTGTCAGAATATATTAAATGGAAATACTCGCGGGAGTTTCTAACATTTACACGTAAGGATATAACCATGAAATGTAAGTTATGTGCTGAGGAAAACGTGTCAAAGCCATTAAACAGCACACGCATCTGTCAAAGCAAGACAGGGCAAGACGCGGTAAATGCTTAAGCTTTTGTTTGAAGCGCTTAAAGCATTCTCATGTTTCAGACAACTTGGATGGATCATGTACCTTTCCCGCAGCAGCTCACTCTGTGTCCTTCGCTATTTTCCATGTGCGTTTTGTCTTTAGAAATGGGTTGCTCACTTCTGTAAAGCGGCATGACTGACTGATTTACTAATCGTTAATCAAACTCGTTGTCGATTATTTACCATTGTCGATAATAATTGATTTTATCGATTAGTTGTTGCAGCCCTAAAAACATCAATTTTCAATCATTTTGATGTGAACAGTCCACTACTGTTTTATATAGAATTGTTCTATAGTCTCTATACAGTATTTGGTGCAATTACATCAGAAGTAACTGTAATTAAATTACAGAAAATTTAAGAGTAATCCCTAACTTTACTTTTTCAAGGAAAACTATTTAAATGACAGTAATTATAACTTAAGTAGCCTAATTTAAGCCCAACACTGATTTGAAAGGCAGGGCAAACCCAATCCCAACTCCGGCACAAGAACCAGCACTGTTACGGTGGAAACAGGATAAAAGACTACACTTAAATTTTTCCTTATAATCTTTGTTAAACAAACTTAAATGTAGGCAATATTGTACAAAATTGTATAACATATGCTACTCTAAAATATGAGACTCGAAAATAAAGGAAGTTATGTAAATAGTTGAGAATGTAAGAATAAATAAAAATAAAAAAGGCGATAAATTAATTTTCTAAAATGTTTTACAAGGTTGCAACAACTAATCGACAAAATCGAATATTATCGACAATGGAAAATAATCAACTACCAATTTGATTAAGGATCCATTTAGTCCATTAGTCAGTCATACCGCTTTACGGAAGTGAACAACTCATTTCTATAGACAAAACGTATATGGAAACTAGCTAAATAAACCAATGGGTTAAATAAACCAATTTCCTGGGTAAAATTAGCTCAACATGTGATCTGTCCCGTTGGGCTTAATGGGCTACAAACAACTTGAATTTGTTAACTTAAATAAGAGTGTACCCAACCTCCCAAATGAAAGTCAGCAACATTTACGTAGGATACATGTCCATGTGGTAACTGCAACATTCATGAGTTTATTACGTGGCTTATGCAATACACTGAAGATAACACAGGTGCAGAACACTATAGGGATAAAGTTGCTAAATATAGCATGCAGCATTGCACACTAAAGAGAACCAGAAAGCCAGCATCTATCTGCCAGCTTACGCCAATCTGTTATTAGCAACTTCACAGCTTTGGACTGTGAACTCTGGTGGAGTACCATAATGTCCAGTAATGTCCATGTGAGTGTAGGGCTGTGACGGTGGATTTTATTTTTTATTTTATTGCGGGGGTGGGGGTAAGGTGATGCACATAAACTTAGCAAAGCCATATTTATTAATAAAATAGGTTTAATAAGATACTGAAAAGCTAAAACAAAGTGAAAATGTATCTGTTTTTGATAATTAAACTTGCAGCTTTATTATTATTATTAGAGGGATGCTCCATAGATGCAGTTTCGTTCCAAACTAATTGTCTGATTTAAAGCGTGCAGAATACCAAAAGTTTTGTTGGGGGACAGTTTTATCATCATTCTATCTGTATAAATGCGCTGCCTTTTTGGAAGCACACACACACCGGGGGCCAGTTGCATAAACATAGCCAGTGTCTTAAGAACTAGTATGATCAACTAGAAGTTAGTTAGGGGTAATCAGTCTTACTGTACGGCGTCAAATTAGACCAATCTATGTTTGTATGTTACTGACTTTAAAAAGTTATTAACAGTCTTAAAGAATAAAATTGGATGGCTAACTTGTAAGACTAGTCTTAACAGTTTATGCAACTGGCCACAGGGCTCAAGGCTAAGGATTTTTTCTACTGGCCCAAATTGTAAAATAACACTGCATAGTCTTCAATGTATAAATCAAATGTTTTAAATTTAATTAAAAGTCGCAAAAGTTATTCTTGTTGTGTGATTAACATTAAAAACCACAGGCAGCAGCAAGAATATTAGGCTTTATGACTTTAAGACCTAGGCTTAAATTCATGGATCCAATATAATGTTATTCCATTCCACTGTGCTACTTTTCCATTGTTTATCAACAATGCTATACAGATGTCTTTAACTGTTGTTGCTGACACTCGCGTCAAACGTCTCGCGTCTTTTGCGGCGTCTAAAGGCCTATTTATACTTCTGCGTCGGACCTACGCCGGAGCCTCTACGCCAGGGGTGGGCAAACTTTTTGGCTCAAGGGCCACACTGGGTTTTAAAATTTGACAGAGGGCCGGCCCAGTAGCAGATTATGAAACACGATCTCATGAAAGTGCGTATATATACCACGAATTAAATTTCTCGTACCATTTATACGCCAAAAATATATATTTTTTGCGTGCATATGCTGCGCACTGTAAACCCATTAGTTAGGATTAGGGGTGCGGACTATCAAATTATTTCAAATATTTTTAAAAAATTTGAAATAATTTGAACGATATTTTGAAAAATGTCAGTAACCAAACAGTTGATGGACCCCATTTACTTCCATAGTAGGAAAAAAAAAATACTATGGAAGTCAATGGGGTCCATCAACTGTTTGGTTACCGACATTTTTCAAAATATATTCTTTTGTGTTCGGCAGAAAAAAGAAATTCATACAGGTTTGAAACAACTTGAGGGTGAGTAAATGATGACCGTATTTTAATTTTTGGGCGAACTATCCCTTTAAGTGCGTATCATATGCACGCGAAAACTGCGTTTCATAAGAACTTTCATGAGATCGGGCTGAGCAAACACATTTACGTTGTGGCAACGTCTGCGCAAAATTCAACAACTGAGAGACGACATTCTGACAATACATTTTTTTATGCTAGATATCCCCCATTTAGCATGTTATGTTTTGAGGTTAATTTTTAATTAGATGTTTGATAATTATAGCCTATACTTTTTAAATATTGTTTATCCTTATTATTATTTAATGGGCCTAACCGTAAATTAGAAACAAAACACCTAAGTGTACACTTAGAAGAGTAAAAATGACAGAAGGTTACGTTAATTCAACTTTATTAAAACTGCATGGCAATCAATTTGCACTTCCAAAAGTCATACATTTGTGGGGAAAAAAAACGAAATAAACGATTATACAAATTTATTTTAAGTATAATAAAATAAAACATAAAAAGCAAAGGCAGATCAGAACATTTAATGAACAAAACCGGGTTCTGTACATGGCAGACAGGGGAGCGTAACGTTAGTCGAAAGCCGGGCGATAAAGGAGGAGTCCACATCCACAAATCCAGAGTAGCAAAACTAAATAGCAGACAAATCAAAGGAAAAACTAAACGTGTGCAAGCGGTTACCGAACATTTTTTTTCTCTGTGAGTTTTCAAAAAAAGAAATAAACATTAACGTGCACCAAGTCTATGCTTAAGTTGCTGTCTGTTTGGTTTCCATGGTGACGCGTCTAGCTTGTTACGTGACACACCGCAGCCACAACAGCGCTGAATGAGTGATGATCTGCTATTATGTCATTTTTCCTTTTTTACATTTGCTAGCTATGGCATGAAATATCTGATATTCCGATTGTCAAATATATGCAACGTATATATATATATATATATATATAACGCAAAGTATTGCAAGAAAAAGGCAAAATGAATGCGATCTTTAGACAATTTTTTAAATACACGACGGGCCGGATTAAACAGCCTAACGGGCCGTATGTGGCCCGCGGGCCGTAGTTTGCCCACCCCTGCTCTACGCTGTAGGCAACGCGTTGATTTTCATTTATACTTCTTGCGTTGTTGTCCGCAATTACACTTGAAGAGGGAGCATGTGAAACCCGAGGGAGCGGTCCTAGCAGACCAATCACAGCGCTAGGCCTGTCGCGATAGTCGATAAGTCAATTAATCGCACGATAAAAAAAAATGAGCTCGATAATTTTTCCGGCCGCGATAATTCCATTTGCATGCTTGTTTGTTTTCCTCGTCTCTCTCTCTCAGTCTCTACCAAAGAGACTGGATGACCACTCTCGGTTCTTTAGCGTATAGGAGGAGTGAACTCTCTTGTCAGTTGCATGGTCTTTGTGTGGGGAGGCGGCGCCGCGGCGCTTGTCAGTCACATGGTCTTTGTGTGGGAAAGCGCCGGCGGGACACGGGGACAGTTTGCGGCGACTGCCAGGAGAGAGAGAAGACGCTAGTTGTGAGTTGCGACAGCGAGCCCGATCACATGAAAATGCGTATCTATACCACGAATGTTATTTCTCGTGCCATTTATACGCCAAAAATAGTTTTTGCGTGCATATGATACGCTCTTTATGGCGTGTAATACGCACGCACTCCTCACCCCTAATCCTAACCAAGTATTTTCAGTGCGTAGCATATACACGCAATAAAGCGCGTCTCCGTCTTCCCGACAGTACACAATCACTTGACAAAGTAACAGGAGGACAAAGTAACAGGAGTAACAGTGCAAAATTGTCGATATGGCTTGTTGAGGCTTTTTTTGTTTTGTTTACAAAGGTCCTGACCGTCAGTTTTGCCTGTTATGGAATGTATCACTATTTATGCCTAATGTCTAAAGCCTAATGTTTAATATTTTTTGAAGTGCAATTTTGTTTACATCCATTTTATTTATTAACAGACATTTATTTTGTTAACAGACACTAAGAGTCCATTGCTTTTATTGTTTTTGGTTGTTTTGTTCATTTTTTTGGATATTTAAAATGTTTTCCATTTTCAATGTTTAATATTCTTTAGAAATAAAAGTTTATAGATCGTTGAAAAGGTGTACCTGCATTATTATGCCATTATAATTATATTAAATGAAAATGGTCTCAGAACGACAATATTATCGTTTATCGCGATAATTTCTTGGACAATTTATCGTCCAGCAAAATTTGTTATCGTGACAGGCCTACACAGCGCTTGCGTCCGCGTAGAGTTGACGCGTTGTTACATTTTTGGAGAGGTGCACGTCAGGGTACGCCTACGACGTACATATAGCCTACGACGTAGCTACGGTGTGAGTTCGACGCAGAAGTATAAATAGGCCTTAACGCATGACACGGCATTCTAAAAACGTGGCACGTTGAGTAAAGAGAAGTTTCAAGTAAAAGAAGTTTCACCCGAAATTCCAAAGCAACTGAAATTGATAGTACAAGTTCAGAAGAGTGATTTTATCTTCTGCAAGAGCAAGACATGAAACACGGGAATGTGAAACTGAATTACTGGTTAATGTGTGAAATACACTATACAAATAAAAAAAATAAACAAGGACGAAAGCGAAAGTAAAATGCGCAAGGCAGCACAGGCATTCCTTTGATTAGGAATGAACTGAAAACGCTCACTCTGCTCTGTGCCAATGGACATGCACCGTTTTGAATGCCCGTTCACATTTTACTTTCATTTTCAAAGGTTTCCTGCACACAACAAAGAACACAAGTCATGTCTGACTCGCAAAAAAAAAAAAAAGTACTTATGAACCCAGATCTTTCTAATGAGTCAGTCACAAGGATTCACTAGCAAGTTATAAATTAGAGATTTTAAAGACTGACTGATATGTCCAACTCTAAATAAACCAAAAACCGTTACTGTGGCGTTCATTAAACAACATGTCATTAAAGGTATAAGACCAACAGAGTTTTGTTGGATATATTAATATTGGTATTCTTTAGAAACTTTTTAAAATCTAGGCTATACCAAAATGTTAAAGATTCCCTACTACAAATTAGATTGCTTCAAATTAGGGGGGCTCAATATTTTGTTTTTCTGCAATTACGATATAAAAAATAGTTTGGTCGTAAAGTGACAGCAGCCTAATATTCCTGTTTTTTTTTTTTAGATGCAGATTACATATTAATCCCCTGATGACTTTAAATCTATTTGGAAAGAATTACTCATTCTAGAATGATTGGGGGGATATTGTAGGGTAGTGAATCTGCATAGAAAAAAAAACACAAAAAAAAAAGGAATATTAGGCTGTTGTCACTTTACGACCAAAATCAAATCCAATATAATGATACGCATCCGTTTTCTTTCTCAGTTGTTTAAATTCACGTAAGCCATAAGCGACTGGGTTTACGAGGATACTCGTCAAGATGGGCATTGTGACAATTTTGCATCTGTGTGTCCGTTCAAGCTCAAATAGACGTGAAAGAGAACGGAATTTGGCGTTCGCGTCCTGTCTGCGCTGCTCTGTCTGCGCTGCTCTGTCTGCGCTGCTCTGTCTGTGCTGCTCTGTGTGTGCGCACAGAAACCAGCTTTCGCGTCTTCTTACACTCAAATGGTTTAAAAATCTCATGAATGTTTAAACTTACGGCCCTAAAACACGTGCAAATGATCAACTTTCACTTGATGGTTGAACTTTGCAATTAACCCAAGAATCACATGCGTTTCGAACTGTGATGCCTGGTTCGAACGGATCAACTACGATCCCTATACGTGACATTGCACATCCTGCGATGTGACTATCGCGGATGTGCACTTTGTGATATTGATACTAAATATATTGTGCCCTACTTAAAATCATGTGAGTTATGTGTCATTACCAAAGAAAAAAAAAATCATAATTTTAACATACAAAAACACTTCAGAAACATCAGAAACAAGCAAATGTGTTCAACAGTCCAACTCACAACTACAAAACACAAAACCTGGCCTTATCCTCATTTCTAGAATTCACAATGCATCTCATCACTTCTCATTAATGTAACCCCTGTTTGCTCTAAAAGTTGAACTTTTTCTCTTGATATTAATGTTGCAGGCTTATAGCAGGCTTTTTCAAAAAGTAATTTACTACCCATAAAACAAATTCTTACATAAAACACAATGTGATGTCAGGCAGAATGCCTGTCTTGTTTTTATTAAAATAAATGCAAATTAGAGATCGACCAATATTAGCCGCTTTTCCACTGTCAGGGCAGTGCGAGCCAGGGCTAACAGCGTGCCGGGCCAATAACCTCTGACTACAGCATCAATATTTGACCTATGTTTTACGATAAAATTACTGCAGTGACAGTAATTTATTAATTTGTGTCAGGAGTCCACATCAATCATGCTGAATCAAACTGGTATTCTATTTAACATTACACATAAAAAGAGAACACATTACTATTCAGTTGCACCAATTACATTTTTTTATGATCACAGGAATGCACAAAACAACTCCATTAAGGCTTTTAAGTCCCAAGGCTTACGCATTTAGAAAAATGTTGATAAAACAAGTTTACGTCACATTTCTTTAGAAAGAGTGAGCATTTCTATTAATTGTCCACAAAATTATGTGATCTGAGGAGGTATGAGCGATTTCATAAGTTAGGCTATGCCTCATACAAGTCAATCGGAGTGCATGGTTTTAATGACATATCTTTTCTTTCTTTTTTTGGACAGGTTACAGTAAGGCAGTTAGAATGGATGTGAATGGTGCTCTTTTTAGAGCAGCAGTCAGGAACCTAAGGCTCGCCAGGTCTCAACTGCCATGACAGCAATCAACAGCAAAGCGCTTACGTTTCTATGGTAATCTAGAGCGTTCCTGCACTCAGCTTAGTAGCCTGTTTGTGGTAATGGTGAAAACAATATTTAGCAGGGAACAGCAGCAGAAATGTACAAGTATATATATATATATATATATAAAAAAAAAAAAAAAATATATATATATATATATATATATATATATATATATATATATATATTTCACTTTTGCCGTAGAGACATTTTATGTCTTATAAATGTGTTATATTTATGGTAATCCATGCAGCTTTCAGTTGATGATACTGATTGAAGTTATTAATAACGAAATATGAATGAATGAGAAAGAAAAGCGAGGGATGTGCTTGGTATTAAAAAGAAATATTAAAAGCGCAATAAGCCACAAAACTGAATCCGCTACTGACAGGATGCTTTCTGTGTGCACTCCGAGTGGAACAAGTACAAGCATTAGCCTTTGTCTTCGGTTGCGTACATAAAAGGCCACATACACACACAGCAATATGTCAAAATGGCAATATGTCGAGTATTCACAAAAACAGTAGATGTAAGCACTGTGTGCGTTTTTTTTTAAACGTGGTCGATTCGATAACGATTCTCAAGACACAAATTTATCTTTTTTCTGCAAAAATTGAACATAATATCTGATTGATGTTAATCTTATTACAAGTCTTCTCCACAAAATGTCATCCTCTTATTTACCTTGCGCGACATTGTGGACCCTGTCATTCATTCGGTGCTTAACATGGCTTTCAGTGTGACAGTCGAAGGAACTATTACTGTCCCGATCAGACCAGTCCTGCATGGTCAAGAAAGTTTATAATTTGCACGCTTTTTCAAGCCTTGCCAATTTATGAATTCAAGTGAAAGAGAACTCTGTGTAAGTTTTGTGGGACATATGCGTCTCAATCCCTTTAGGCTGCGCGATTAATCGAAATTAAACCGCACTCGATTTGGCAAAGGCTGTCCACAGCTTGTCAGTGAAGTACGGCTCTATGATCAGTAGTCACTCTGTGATCAGAGGGCGCTCTTGCGCAGAAACTCCAAGTATGCCCTGCAGAAGTATGCCCTGTCGTTCCAGGAAATCCCTATGGGCATCATAATATCTGTAGCTGAAAAAACGCTTTGATTGATTAAACATGACTAATAAACACACGACTGCCTTATTTTTGTGTGAGAAGAAGCCACATCATCTCACAGAAGGATGCTCAACTGTCGTTACGAAGTGAGTTTGGAGTAAAAACGTTATTAAATGTTGTCTTTTGTTGGACAAGAGGTTCATAAATGCTTCATGTTTGGAAAGATGTTTGAAGCACGTTGCTTTTTCAAATGCACGTTATAAGCGACTCAAACTCGCAGTGCTGTCAGATGGAGCAGCATTTACTACTGATCACAGAGCCGCTCTTCACTGACGAGTTGTGCATAAAAAAAATAATTGCAGCCTTAGCGATTTCATAATTGCAAGCCAAAACGGTTTAAGTGCGATGTCATGTTAATTGTGATTAATCGTGCAGCCCTAATCAGAGTGCAAATAATAAATGTAATTCTCTTTCATGTCTCCCTGCATTTAATGGACAAATTCACACAAATTTATCTCAAAATGCCCGCCTTTGCGAGTAAACATAGTCAGTTATGGCTAAAGTAAGCAGTAGAGAAAGACCGTATCATAATGGATCAGTGCATTATGTCTTAAAGTGACAGCAGCCTAATATTTCTGCTCTTGATCAAACTACAAAAGACAAAGAAATAATTCCCTGCTCTTCACTGAATAACGTTTTTGTAACTTTAATAAGGATTAATCTTTATTTAATTAGTACAGTGAAGATTATTTGCAGTGTTATTTTACATTTGATAACTTTATTCACTTTCTGTACCTGAGAACTACTGTTAGAACAACCTGAAAAACTTAAAAGCACTGATTATGACATGTGTATCTTTGTTTTAGTGTATTTATTTATTTGTGTTATTGCTTTTAGTTTAATTATTTATTTGTTCTTTATTTTTTTATTAATGACTGTTTACTTGTCTTTAATTATCTTTGACATTTCTATTAGTAGTTTTAGCTGTGGAATCAAAATTGGAATCAAGAACTGTTAAATTTCACTGGTATCTACAATTTTGGGTATCATAACCTTATTTATTATACATGGGTTAAAAACAACCACCATTTTATTAATCTATGAACCTAATAAAGTCACTATAATTTATATATACACACACACATACATACATAACATACATACATACATACACATACACATACATACACATACATACATACACATACATACACACACATACATATGCATATACATAAAATATGTCTCTTTGGTCAAAAAAGGTTCCCTGACCCCTGTTTTAGGGGGAACAAAGGCAGAAATGTTATATTTTGAAGGGGACATATCAGGAAAATCTGAATTTTTCCGTGTTTAAGTGCTATAATCCGGTCCCCGGTGTATCTACCAACCCAGAAAACGTGAAAAGTAATACCCAGTAACTTTGTTCTGTTAAGCCTTTCTCTGCATGAGCAAAAAAATAGGCCGATCAGATTTTGCTCCCCTTCCGACGTAGGAAGGGGATCTTATTATAATATTACCGCCCCTTAATCTGCACGTTTCCAACCATGGCGCCGACATTTGGTTTTCGCAAACGACAATAGTGTAACCACTTCTAACCCAATGGCAAAGGTTCGAGCAAAGCATGCAATCTCTCGCTCAGGCTTCATCCTCATTTTGAACCAAAAAAAGGTCACAATTGTCTTATAAAGACCTCAGGGAACTGTGTCAACTTGTGTAAAAGATGTGTGTTTTACACAAATAATTGTGTAAAACATGACGGTACATGCAAGTCGATGAGATGAATCAATGTAACTCCACAACAACTAGCCTACATAGTATCCACTAACCATTCAGAAACGTCCAGATGCAGTCTAAAAGTTGCAACCTCTTCCTGAGGGGGTATTTTGAGCTGAAATTTTACAGACACATTCTGCGGACACCGTGGATTTATATTACATCTTGTGAAAAGTGCCATAATATGTCACCTTTAAAAGCTTAAAAGCTTACATTTGGGGGGAGGGGGCACTTAAATTAACTCCTCTCTTAAAACTAAAAATACATATAATTATTTGTGCTGCAATTTTTTTTTAACTGTGTTTAACAGCATTACAGGGTTTACGCTGTCATGGTAAAAAGAAAATATAACTTTACACACAAAAGGTTAGCAAGTGATCTTTCCACACTAAAAACATGTAACATGAACGTCCATATCTTGCAGCTATACTATTGAAGATGATTTCAGTGTTAATGATATGACATGCTCTTGCTGTTTTAGTCCATAAATCAGATCCATGTACAAGACAGTTATAGGGTGACATAAGGAGGACAAAACTTCTATCACACGCACGTATGTTTATACATTCACAATCAGATTATGGACTTTATCTTATCAGAACTTACGGAAGAGCAGAACTCACTTATCAGTGAGCAGTCAGCACAAATACCCACAAATAAAGTCATAAATTATACTGAACACAGTTGAGTCAAAAATCTTTTTTTTTGTCAATATTTATAAAGCAAACCAGCTACATTAAAGACTTCATATTAAAATAATGCTTGACTACTACAGATTTAAATAAAGACCAGCATTGTTGGAATACACCATAAGAATCAGTGACAGAAATCCTGCCACATCAAACACTGCTCTACTGAATTCAGACTTGGTTTCCAGGTATCACTGCTAGATGACAGTAAACTGAGCACGCTAGGGCAAGGCAATCCTTCACCAGATACTAGTCTCGGTAACTTCTCACTGAGACGAATGTGACGAAATAGCAACTTGAAACTCAACAGCAAAGGGACTGGACATTAAGTAGCCCAAACCGAGGGCTTTCGGTGTCAATGATCACTGAACGCATGTAACACCAGACAACATCCAGGTACCGTGGGACTTGTTTATGAAAACAACACTGGCTGTATCACTGCAGAAGACCGTCATTCCCACTTTGACATGTGACATTGAATTTAGCAGTAACTTAAGAACAAAAACTGGGTGGTTGTTTGCAACTTTTGCTTTCCAGTCCGTTTACTTAAACAGAGTGTATGTATGCGAGCAGATTCTGTGCAAGGTCGAGCAGTGATGAATAGGTCTGATCTGAACTCCTCTGGAGAGGCTGCCATCGATGCAGCTGAACTCAACCAATTCTCATGTGTCTCATTAAACCACTTAAAGTGAAAATTGGTCTCCTACTATTATGAGAATCATTCAGCAGAGCTGCACAAGCAGCGGAAAGGCAACGTTCAGAATTGAGAAAGCTTACTAAATACTATGCAAACTATCAATACTGCCTAATATATTTTCTACTATTTAAATTTCAATGTATTTTATTTATATGTCAATAATCAGTTTGCATATGGTAGCAAGTAGTGCCGATTTATCATTTTTAAAAATAAAAAAGTGGCTAGTTTGTAATGTTGTGTGTAAATAGGTCTTAACTGTCAGTAGTCTAGTCAAATAATGAGTGAATTAAATCACACTGGAAATGAAATGTGCATTCTGTCATACAGTGTGTGCATATTGTGCTCTGCCAAAATGTGTAGGCTAGTCATTCCCTTCATACAGAAAATGTGAAAACTGTGCACAGTATATATATATACTGCAGAAAACACTGTAAAAAAAAGACAAATTTTAACTTTAAAAAAAATATATACAGTAAAAAAAAAAACTGTTCATTGGTTCCCTTACTATATAATGGGAAACTGTAATATATCTAAGCTTAAACTTCATGTAATTACTCATTTGAAATACTGTTAAATGTAACGGTTTTGGAAGTTGAAATTATTTTATAATGAACTGACATTCCCAGAATTCCCTGTGACACCTCACACTTAACTTTGCTACTTAGATTTATTTCTCTATCAGTTGTGTGGGGTTTTCTGTTACATCTTATGTTGTTTAATGTTTATTGCATTATTATGTGTTATCATGATGGTGTTTTGTATGTGTGCATGACACTGTATGCACCTTGTATTTACCTCAGCTTGTGGAACAGCGACTTCATGGGCTTTCTCTTTACCCCGTTTTGTTATGGTGGCTTTTAGTATATGTTAGTTACAAGACAGATTTAGTAGTTCATTTGTTTTATTTATTTACAATTTAAAATTACAATTTTAAATAGTCAAATATTTGTCCATTTTTTTCTGGTAACCACAGCTGTGATATTTTTTCTTTAAAATTACTTTTTCTTTTTTCACAGTGTATGCTATTACATATTAGGCACCCACACACTACAAGATAATCAATCAGGCTGATTTTGAGCCCGATTCTCCCCTTCCGACAATCCTAGGAAAAGTCCCGATTATCTTGATGGCTCTACAGATTATCTTGTCAGTTTTCCTGTGGCGCGAGTGATTGAATCTGCTCGGAAGAACCTTTTTTCTTTATATTCAGCTAATTTTCTGTTAAAACCAGTCCAAACACTATTATGGCTATTTCTTCTTGCCCATCTGTTTGTTTACTCTAAAGTCATGTTTCAACATGATAGATTTAGCAAAATGTCCCGTGTTCACAGTCGGGACTCTATGTAGCCCCTAAAGGGACAACATGGTGAAGAAAAATAAAATGAGATGGGAGGAAAAATTATTTGGCTATGCTTTTGCGTTCCCCCTAGAAACCGCGTTCCCCCGCGTCTCGCAAAGAACACAAAAGATTTGCGAGAGCGAAAACGAAAGTTTTTGTGAGGGAACACGAAGGTTTTGCGAGCGGATGCAAAGTTTCTCAGAGGAACGCAAAACATTTGCTAGAGAACTCAAAAGCACTGACTTGTTATTTTTCCACCACCATGTCCCCTAAGGCTGTGTGTCGACCAAGGCTTTTTTTCATGCGGCTGTCGTATTTTTACAATTGTTTTCAATGGGAGCGCCGCGTTTTTAAAACGGCATGAGTGTAATGAGGCGCTGAACGTTTTTTTTTCACGCCGAAGCGCTGAGCGTTCGCCGTTTTTTACAGGTCGCCGAGAGTTGAAGAATGTTCAACTTTGGGTAAAACGCAGCGCTCATCACTATCACTTTTTACTCAACCGTCCAATCACAGTGGAGGAGGGGCGGGACTAATACCACACCGACCAACAAAGCGCTCACAGCTAGGCGTTTTCAGCAGAAAACTGAAAGGCGTTTGTTTTGGTGGACACGGTCTAAGGGTTCAGTAGAACTCTGGTTGTTTGTTAATGGAATATGTTAGTATGTGGTGTGTTGTCTTGGTCACATCACGGCACTCCAAACACTTTAGGAACAAAACTGTTAAATATATGATTTTTTTTTTTTATATCGTCATGTTTACTCACCCTCAAGCCATCCTCGGTATATATGACTTTCTTCTTTCAGACGAATACAATCAGACTTATATTAAAAAATGTCCTGGCTCTTCCAAGCTTTATAAATGCAGTGAATGGAGGACGACATTTTGAAGTCCAAAAAAAGTGCATCCATCCGTCATAAAATAACTCCACACGGCTCCAGGGGGTTAATAAAGGCCTTCTGAAGCGAAGCGATGTGTTTGAGAAAGAAAATATCCATATTTAAAACTTTATTAGCTATGATAACTAGCTTCCGACGGCCGTACTCATCGATTTACGACGAAAGAGTAACCCCTGACCTAACGCACAACGTAATTGACGAATGTGGAAGCGCAGAGGAAAGAGCGAAACAAGACACCAGTCACGAATTAGCCTAGATGTCTAAAACGAGAAATTTTTAAAAGTGTGTTGCCCAGCCTTATTTATTTGAACCGGGAGACGCATCAGAGCCTATGCTACTCCTACATGGCATCAGGGGTTACTCTTTTGGCCTAAGACGACTTGCGTAGGCCGTCTGCCAGAAGCTAGTTATTTTGTTTTTAAATATGGATATTTTTCTTACAAACCCCCATCGCTTTGCTTCAGAAGGCCTTTATTAACCTCCTGGAGCCGTATGGATTACTTTTATGACGGACGGATGGATCCACTTTTTGGACTTCAAAATCAGAACTGCCATTCACTACCATTATAAAGCTTGGAAAAGCAATGATTTTTTTTTTTTATATATATATATATAATTCCGAATGTGTTCATCTGAAAGATATACACATAGGATCGCTTGATGGTGAGTAAATCACGGGAAAATGTTCCTTTTTGGGTTAACTATCCCTTTAAGTGTCTTTGGGTGGATGACAATACAACATTATTTACAATGCAATACAATACATTAACTAGCCTATATGAACATATACATATATATACATACATATACATATACATATGTATATAGTGTATTTAAAATGCTAACTTTTAACAATACTTTTACATTTTTCACATTTATTTTATAATAATTTAGCTGTTCACTTAAATATTCCTGTAGTGAGACAAAACAGATTTAAAAGAAAGAACGAAAAATATCCCACGTAGTCCCTTACAAGCTCATAAAAACTATTTAAAAGAATTGCACACGAATTAGAAAATAATGGTTGTAGACGCCGTATAACACGTCACACTGATCTGTCACTGCGTGACATGTCATGTCAACTAACCCTGTACAGCAGGAAAAGCATATAGTACTTCGTACTAACTTGATAAAAGCTGGCACAACTAAGGAAGTTAGAATCCCCAGTTATACAATCAACATGTTAAAGCAGCAGGTTAACCCTGGGGATAAATTAGCCTGGATTGAAGGAAACTAGTTAGTTTAGCAGCTCTTATCTTGACTCGAGTAAGATGGCTGGACCCATGTGAAAACAAAACAACTTTGTGCCACCAAACGTCGGTGTGACGTTTACTAAACAACGTCGTCCACACTTTGCTCAACTGAAACTAACATCGACATACAAACTTATTTTATAACCCAGATAGAAATTTTTCACGTTACTTCCTCGTTGTCCTTTAATGTCCCGTATGAAATGTAATACTTTCGTGTATTCTAATGGCGAGGGAGTTATGTCATTAGTTAAAGACCTCAATCAAATTAAAGACGTAAAGCCGCGGATTGATATATGCGCGCTCAGACTTTATAACAATCTGTCATTAGAATGTTTCAATGTTACTCTTCTCACAGTTCACACTCACACAGGCTGTAACTATCGCCACTTTCAAATGCAAACCAAAACAACACTTGTTTTTTCACTTCAAACATCAAAATAGCGCGCATTTTACCCAAACACAACTATAATCATTAACATATAAACAAATAATCACGGCAGAAAGCGTATGTAATGATGAAAGAGTAGCGAATGCTTACGGAATTGATGCAATTCTTTTTTCCTTTCCAGCTTCCAGCCAACTTAATTCAGAATGTAATCCAAAAAGAAACTTTTCCCAAAGCTCTCATGTGGATTAAGCGTTTGGTACGATATTTCAGGTCGAAACATTCCTCATTTGGGTGAAAGAAGCATAGTTTTCCTCGATTATATGAATTTTAAAGTTGTAGCGTTTACTCCATCATGGTGGCCATGTTTAAGAGAGACCGAAACACTGCCTGTCACGGCAACGGACAAATAGACCCACTTTAACGTTTAAGACAGTGTTGCCGTTTTAAACTGCGCACAACTCGTACAGAACATCTATAAACCGAATATATGAGGTGTGGTGTGCAAAACATGTACGTTATTTCTGTTATAAACTGCTTGGAGGTATTTTTAAAAAGTCTCACTGACCCTGCGGAGTGATACACTAGGACATACTCAAGGTAAAAAGTCTTCTCAGTCGTCAGCGGTGGGCGGCAAAACGCGGAAGTAGATTCTGGAAATTGAGCTGGATCGAGTCCATGTCGCCTATCAGCATAGAAAAGGCAGTATTACTTCACTCAGACCCTTTGATCATTTCCTATCGCAAAAACAAATATTTTCAGTTCTAAATTGACATTTCTTAAATGCCTGAAAATTATGCATTTTAGAACATCACAAAATACCAAATGTTAGAACTAATGTTTTTTGTTGTTGTTTTTTTTTTAAAGTAAATCCTGTACTTTCTATTTGTTTATAGGCTACATATATTGTGTAAATTGCTTTAAATTACAGCTGCATTCTTGACTTTGACATAGAGGCTGTATTTTTCTAATTTCCTTTACTCTGTATCACCCACTATTACACTACATGTGCTATACACTATTCTAAAGGCATACTGTAAGTAAATAATAACATAAGATAAATAAAATAAAATAAAATTAATGGGGAAAGGAAAAAAACAACAAGACAATGCAGATTCCACATATTTATTTTGACTTGGTAATGTAAATGCAGTAATAATCATAAACACACTTATTTCCAGGTCAGCTTTTTCTCTTTTATAATGAACATAAGCTATTCCATGCATGCTGGCAGTTTATACTTTCATTGTAATTAAAGAATATTCTTAGCAGCAATGCAGACAAATTCAACAGATATATGAACAGTATTCCATTTACAAATCAGATGATCGTTTGTACTCAAAGTTTAAACTTTCGTTGAACTACAGAAAATAAAACTCAGGATAAAGGAATAAAATACATAAAAGCAGTGTTTTATAAGTACATGTTCTGTTCTCCTAATAAAAAAAGAGGCTCATTAAAGGTCAAGGATTCTAGGGAAGATGTCCAAAGCGGTGCAGGTGCAAGAGGAAATGAGCTCCTTTGCCTGAAAGAAGCACCAGTGTTTGAAAGACAGTGTCTCACTGATGCTTTCATCGCTCTGCTTCAACACGTTTCCTCTTTCCCGCTCACTGAATGATCCATGCTGTGTGTGTGAGAGACCTAGCGCATGGGACTGGTTTAACAAGTAATACAATTTATTATTTTCAGTAACAAACACTTCAGGGATTTTTAAGCGGTACATTTACGACACTGAATCTTTATAGATTAACATGTTCTGCCCCTAAAATGTAATTTAAAAACGTAAACAATAAAGTAAAAGAACGATAACTACACTATCTATCTAAATAAGTCCTTAAAAACTTCACAACATTTTCAATAACTTCACAAATGAAAACCAGAACCTTGTTTTGCGCATTTGGGTTGTAGACTAAAAAAATAAAAAAACTTACCACTATTTAGGATAAATAATGACTTTGGGGGTTGCTGCCGAAAATAAACCGAAACATATGGAATATAGCAAAATATGGAAAGGGGCAGGGCTATTAAATGAATGGCAATAGCCAAAGACAACAATACAATCAATTCTTGAAGGATAAAATCAAGTCTCGCATCACATTTTTCTTGTTCAAAAAGCTGTTTCACTTGGATGTCACAATAGGAAAGAAAAGACGACCATAACTTCTGTTTCATGCAGACTTTAATTACACTTAGTCAACTTAAGTCAGCAAAAACTGCAGAAAAAAACAGCAATCAGGCCCTTTGCTTTTGCACAGTATTAAAACATTACAGAAACATAGTCAATAGTCAACCTATTCTCTATTTATGTCAACTTTGATTCTGAATAAAGTGTTTCTCCTCAGTTTTTTCTAAGTGAAAAACAACCCATTTCTGGCCTCATTATTCTTTTTTTGTTAGCTGATGAAGTGCTAAAGCTAAATGTAAATTGTGTGGTATTCGCTCGGTTCAGAGACTTCTTTTTAATGCACTGGGTAATGAGAGGATGTACATGGCCTCAGTTAAATGAGATACTTGTCTCATAATTGGTAGGAAAGTAGCCCATGTTTAATCTACAACAAAGATCATAGAATGACATTAAATGAATAGTTGAATAAAGTCGGGGGGTTTTTTGGGGTTTTTTTGCACAAAAAGTATTTTCGTCGCTTGATAAACTTAAGGTTGAGCCACTGTAGTCACTTGGACTATTTTAACAATGTTTTTACTAACTTTTCTGGACCGGCAGAATGAAATTGCCTAGAAGCCTAAAGGAGTGAGCCAGCTCTCAGATTTCATCAGAAATATCTTAATTTGTGTTCCGATGATGAACGAAAGTCTTACGGGGTTGGAACCACATGAGGGTGAGTGATTACTCACAGAATTTTCATTTCTGGGTGAACTAACCCTTTAAGGCCCTGTTTTTGGTCAATCGGATCACAAGTAGACAAGGGAGACACATTCCCGTTTATGCCTCTTTTGTCCACTTTCAACCACTTCTGTCCTGCTTTATTCAAGGGGAGGGTCTGCTTCGAATGCTGTGAGTACGTGTTAGAAATCAAGAATGAAATGAACACCATTGTTTTTGGTACGTTTTTCATCTTAAAACCAAATTTAGGTCTTCAACTGGCAAAGTTCAAATCCCGCCTGGCTAGCGCAAGACAAGTCCCATAATATTAACACATTAAGTCAGTAGGCGGAAAGTTGGAGGTCTTTTTTTGGCTGTCCAAATGCATTCGACCACATGAGCGTCTACATTACGCCAGTATGGATGCGTCAAATGGGTTTTTGACTACCTCTGGAAGTGGTCGAAAGCGGACAAGCTTAAAACGTTTTAGACCCTGCTTACACCTGTATTTAGTATAGTCCACTTGTGATCTGATCTTAATACCAGGTGTAAACCAGGGTGTTGCTATGCAGCATTTTGTAACTAAATTGGGTTGCTAGGGTGGTTTCTGAATGGCTGCTTGGAAGCTGCATGATTTGAGATATTCATAGAAAAGGCCCACAAAGTTTAACAATCAAAATTGACAATTCTTCTTCTTAAAGGAATATTGCAGTATTTATTGTAAATTGTTTATCTGTGTGCATCATTATTTTTATTAATTTTTTTTTACATTCTTGTGTTCTCGTAGTCTTTAATCAAATAACTTCCCCTCCCCTTGCAGCTTCATCTGTTCTTTTCTCTGATGACGCGTTTACTGGCACAAGGGCGGGAAAATAACGTCCAGCAAACTGTCACTCACACGAGACAGCAATAGCAAACCAAGATTCAACAATCCAATCAATTCTAATGAACAAAATCAAGTCCCGCCCAACATTTTTTAGAAGAAGCTGTTTCACTTGTCCAAGAAGCTGTCAATAGAGAAGAAAAGACTATTGCAACTTCAATTTTATGCCGACTTTAAAGGGATACTCCACTTTTTTGGAAATAGGCACATTTTACAACTCCCCCAGAGTTAAACAGTTGAGTTTTACCGTTTTCGAATCCATTCAGCCGAACCCCGGGTCTGGCGGTACCACTTTTAGCATAGCTTAGCATAGATCATTGAATCGGACAAGACCATTAGCATCTCTCTCAAAAAAATGAAGGCGCTGCGTCATATCATTACGCCTGCTATACCCATGGTACGACAGCAAAGTTTCTTGATTATTACGCAGGAATGAGAGTATAGTTCCTAGCCATATCAGCCTAGAAAATCGCAACTTTACATTTTCCGTCGGTCTTAGTACACGATGTAACTACAGAAGAGTCAAGTTTTAAATTGGAAAAAAATCGAAACTTTTTCGTCATTTTTTTGAGAGAGATGCTAATGGTCTTGTCCGATTCAATGATCTATGCTAAGCTATGCTAAAAGTGGTAACGCCAGACCCAGAGTTCGGCTGAATGGATTCAAAAATAGTAAAACTCAACTGTTTAACTCTGGGGGAGTTGTAAAATGAGCCTATTTCCAAAAAAAGTGGAGTATCCCTTTAAGAATTAGGGGTTTGTTCAAATCCATAACAGTTTTCGAACACTAATGCATCTAATGCATACACTTACAATTAGTACACTAGTGATGATTCACTTCGCAAACAATAGCAAATTTAAATTGAAGTCATCCATAAAATAAAATTCCTTAATGAATGGCAAACATTTATGTTTTATTTTTTTTCAAGAAAGGTACAGTAAGGTCCTCATTAGCCATTAATCTAAACTAAACTAAACCATGAATCAAAGTAGTTTTCTGTATTAACGGTCCATATAAATCTTGTCTTTAATAGTAGTTTAGAAAGGAAAATAGAAAAAGTATTGCACTGATAATTAAACACACTGACAGACAATAAGTGGACATTTTTAGGACAATTTTCTTTCGCCAAGTAGCCCTCATAATTGTGACAACCCAAAAGTTCATGTGTCCTGTGCTGAGAGGTTCAGTACATGCTCACTTGTCACATACAAATTTAATACCGTCTTCCATGACATGAAATGAGCATCTTTTGACACCTTTGGTCATTATGCTGGTGCATGCTGTGGAGAAAACCTGTTTGTGGTCATTTGACACAGGACTTTTAGTGAACAGCATCCTGTGAGTTACTATTCTCTGCCATGCTCTGCACAGGTAGGGCTTGTCAAAGTCTGTAGCGCTTTCAGCTGACCTCCACCTGTGAGATGATGATAATGATGATGATGAGCAGGGCACATCTGACACCCCTGGATCAGATCCATAGTTCCTCATGATGGCATGAGTGGTGGCGAAAACCACGATGCCGTAGTTTCTGCGGAGTCTGTCCAGCAACTCGGAACACTTTCTTAGGTTAGCCTCCTGACAAACAGTGCTCTCGCCGCCACTGAATCTGTCCACCCAGTAGAACGCAGAGATGCTGTCGATGACCAGCAGGCCGACGGAGGGCTGGCTGGAGAAAGTGTTTTCGAGGTAGTGCAGGGTTAAGAGGAGCTGTACTGAGCTGTTGCAGTGCACTACAGACAGCCTGCGCAGACATGAACGCACCCTCTCCTCTGGTTCATTTTCAGAGCCGTCACTCTCCTTTAAGTCTTCGGCCAAACGTCCCTCCAGAGCGCTCACTAAGCGCAGCATGTCAAAGTGGTAGTCCGTGTCAATGAAGACCACCCCGACCTCCAGACCTCCATTCTGCACTGGCATGATGCAGCGGATGATCAGGTGGTACAAGGTTTCTGTCTTACCTGCGCCCTCCATGCCATGAAACTCCACAACGTCGCCTGTGCGGATGCAGAAATGAAGTTCAGCTGTTTGTGCATGTAAATGTTTTGCAAAGTTACAAAGCAGTTAATAAGATAGTTAAGATAGTTGATCTCTTCAACAGAAAACACTTGCCTGAAAACACCTTGTTTGCAGTCCTGCTATTATTTCCGTGTATATCCTACATCACCATGTTACATATTTGCATAATGAGAACAGTTGGGTAAGTGATTGTTGATGTTGAGGAGACGCTGTTTTTTCACTACGAGGGCAAAAAAATTCATGAACTTCCAATACCGACACCATAGTTACCATAGATGTAACACTGTTTACAGCTGTTCAAGAAGCCTCGGAAGCTAAAACCCCATTATGGTAAAGCAGTTAAATTTCCGATATACACTATGCGGTTGACCAATCACAACAGACTGGGCCAGCTGATCAATTGATGAGTGGAATGGAGAAAAAAAGCTAAGTTATTAGAAGTGAGTTTTTTAACTTGAGCGCCACAGTTTTAGAATGTCGTTTCATGGGTGAGAAGCTGCAAAAGACATAAGACAAGGGTGCAACAGTCAAGCACATCCACCAAACATAGAAACAATAGGAAAAATAACGTAATGGAATGCAAAAACCTGTAAAGAACTACTACTGTATGTTTCATATTTCATCTTGCATGATGGTGACAGGCTGAAAGCTGCTATTATTTTCTGTTTTTACAAAGCATTTGCTGTTAATAATAGCCTTTTACTGGTGTTATTGATTGCTTTTACTTTTTGGCTAAGAAATATTAAGCAATTTTTATTTTATATTATTTCTGAGTATATAGAATATGTTTAAGAAAAGTTTGTACTATATTTGCCTTCATATTTCAGGCATATTTTCTGCAAAGATATAACAAGATATAACACCTGATCACTTCAGGTGTGGTGCACTTGGAATATAACTTTTATAACTTTTAACTAGATGGTTAATAAAGAGAATGTTACTTGAATCATATTGTAGGTGTTAAGTTGACTAGCTAAACATAAAAAAAAAATCAAAATCGGGAATTGGTCAATCGTTCTGAAAAAAAAAAATGTTTTGATTATTTTTTTGCCATATCGCCAAGCCCTACTTGACTCTCTCTTGAGGGATGAGTCGAGCATCAGCACTTCGTGGTGAAAAAAAAAAACTCTGCAAGCCACAAATCTAGCTATCTGTGCCACAATGCACACGACCAGTGCGTCGGCCGTTCTATGGTTGCTATAGTTGCCACCGGAGGGGCATCTGTGATAAGGAGAAAGGGGGAAAAAAAGTCCTCAAAGCTTTGATCTCACAGTCTGACCTCTTCTGTCTTCCTGACAAGGCAGTCGTAGAGAAGTTTACAGAGCTTAGGTCTCAGTCAGCAGCTTTCAGGAGATATATCCCTCTCTGGGGGCCTGTGAGGGCTGAAGGTTATCCCCTTAGGGTTGATGCAGGATGAACACAGTTATGTAGGGCAGTACAGATTCCCTCTACTTCATTTACCTCTCTCCCCAACTTCTGTTGGGTTTTGAATAGAGATGTATGCGCCCCTTTGGATGGGTGCTCTACTATAGCCTTGGTTCGCCAATGTTAATAAGTAGAGTAAGCTCGCCTCCGTGCGTCCCTCCTTGTTATCTGTTGCATTCTATGTTCTAGTGGTAAAAGAAAGCCCTTGTTTACACCTGGTATTAAGATGCACTTTGGATGATCGGATTACAAGTAGACGAGGGAGACACATACCCGTTTACACCTGGTGTTTTAATCAGTCTCTTTTGTCCACTTTCAACCACTCCTGTCCCTGATTTCTTCGAGGGGAGGGTAATTTTTTTCAGATCTTTCGATCTAGTGGACAAAAGAAGCTTGCGCATATTACATATGAACTCGACCGGAGACGACGGAAAAACATACACAGAGCAGCAGCTTTTGTATCTGCTCTGAAAGCCTCAAGACCACATTTAACTCTGTGAGTTCGTGTTAGAAATGGTGAGAGAACATTGTGCTTGGTACGTTTTTCATCTTCAAACCTTGTCTGTAAAGGCCTGTCTGGTCTTTAACCGACGGTAGGCTGTTTTTTTTGGTGGCTGTTCGAACACATGTGCATTTACAGTACAACAGCAATCCAGTCGAATGCGTTTTCGACTACCTCTGGAAATGGTTGAAAGTGGACAAGCTCAAAACGTTTTAGACCCTGTTTACACCTGTACTTAGCGACATCTATACTTGTGATCCGATCGACCAAAGCGCATCTTACTACCAGGTGTAAACAGGACCAAAAAGATGAAGATATACTGGGTCTTAGGTAGAGAGCCTTGACACAAGGCAAGGTATGAGTTGCTCGCCCCCAGTTAAATTGAGGTCTTTAAGTAGGGCCTAGGCTCCCCTGCGGCTTCCTTGTGGTTTAAAGCCTGGGTGATGAGAGTTATCGGGCAAACTGCATTATGTCCCGCTCTCTTTTGCCTCCCCTTGCCCCTTTAAAGGGTCAGAATGTATGCTCCCCCTTTAATGAGTGGCAAATACGAAGGGAGGTGTTAGTCACTGTGGTTTTTAGCAGCTTGCAAGCTCCTTATGTTAGGCTGCTCAAGAACACCTTAAAGTAGAGCAGGGTGAATGGAACAATGATGGGCAATCTGTTTTGTTTAACTCCCTCCCTATATGTTGTTGGGTCTTGAAGAAGGGATATATGCTCCCCTTTGGTAGGGTGCTTCTATAGGGATAATCAGTGTTACGAACTGATGAGTAGAGGTGGATCGCCGATGGCATTCCTCACCATTGTAGCATTATATAGTTTAGCCATTAACTTAAGTTAATCCTGGATAAGTGCTTCTACTCAAGTTATGGTATGAGCTAATCTCCCCTAATCACTCTAGGGTTGTTAAAATTGAGTAAAAGCTCCCCCGCAGTAGGTACTCCCTAAGAACCTTGTCAAATACTGGTGTGATATGCCTGACATAGCTGAAGCTCTGCTCTTGGGGCTGTTTAAGGCAGAGGCCTGTCCTGCAAAGGAGGGAGGAATGTGGAACAGCCGTGACTTCCCTTGCTGTAAAGCACAGAAGCTTGGCCATCTTTCCTAGAATTAGGGACTATTGGCTTAGGGAGTAGCACTACTTT
Source organism: Rutilus rutilus (assembly GCF_951802725.1). NCBI lineage: Eukaryota > Metazoa > Chordata > Actinopteri > Cypriniformes > Leuciscidae > Rutilus > Rutilus rutilus. The sequence goes on from NC_140228.1 coordinate 22,947,040, forward strand.
AATCACATGGTATGCACCCATGGGATTGACACGCTTCTGACTCCGGCTGAGTAATCCGTAGAGTCAATTTATTCTTTGCCTACTACATTTGTGCATGTTCACAGCCAAGTGAAGAAGGCATTCCCTCAGCTTGGTGTAGTGGGTATTGATTCCCCATAGCTTAAAAAAATGCAGCATCAAAGTTCCACTACAAAAGGTAATGTTTCAGGTTACGTCTGTAACCCTGGTTCCCTGAGAAGGGGAACGAGACGCTGCGTCTCAATGTCATACTTCTGGTTTGCCTGCATCTTTACTACAAACACAAGAGATAATGACGTGTAATTTAGGCGCTTTTATACTCACGAGTGCTCCGCTTGTGACGTCATGGACTGCCGTCTGCGAATGATTATTAGCATTTGTTTATACATGCCTCAGACACCTGTCATGATGATGGCGTTCCCCATTGCGTCAATACCAAGTAGGGCTATCAAATTACAATTTGGCTTAAATTGTATGATAACATAAGAACAACTGCTCATCGGTTCACAAGGGGTGGAGCGAGAGGGGACTGTATTATTCCCCTCAGAAAGTGTACATTTATTCAGTCTGTATTTTTTGTTAAAGCTGCACGGGAATGGTTCTCCATCCCATCAACAATTAGAGGACTGAATATATACGGTTCTTTTAAGTTTCATCTTAAAAATGGCTAATTAACATTCAGCACTGTCAACATTAGAATTTGTTTTATTTGATTTTAGCCTTCCTGTAATAATGGCTCATGGTTATTTTTTATTCTCCTGTCGCTATCTCTCTGACCTCTTAAATAGCACAAAATTTGTTTAAATAAAATGTTCTATTAATATAATGTATTTAATATAATTTATTGTGTGCGCAAATAATAAATGTAATAAATTATAATTTATAATTTAATTAATTAATTAATTAAAATAATAAATTTGAATAAATTTAATGCAGTGTACTAATATTTTGCTCATGCCCTCTTGCGGCATCAGGAGCGAAGCCAAAAGTTTTTTTCCCCCTAATTGAAATTATACCTTTTAAATTAAAATATAATTTTAATATTAGTAATATTTAATTCAAATTTAGTTTTTCAGACATTTTGACATCCATAATACCAAGACGCAGCATCTTGTTCCCCTTCTCAGGGGACCAGGGATATTCGTAACCTAAGCTGTTTTTAATGAGTTTTTGTTTAAACGTCTGAAATAAGGTCTGTGGTTAACACAAGCTTAAGATATTTTCACATTTTTTCTACAACATAAAATACACGAGTAATAACTCCTTGTGATTTTTATAGATTTTTAATTGTCTTGAAAAAGGCAGTTGCTAACAAGTGGCTAAATGGGACTTGTCGGGAACATTAAACGTCATCACGGCAAACAGGTAAACTCAACTACTCAAGTCCACTTTTACAGACTTGTGTTAATAATCGAGCTGTTGCAATCAATTCTATCTCAAACTTTCAAGAATTTAAAAAAAAAATAAAGACTAAAAGAGTTTTTAGAAGCTTAATAGTGGTGAGTTTAAAACATGCAACCATGGTGTAGTTCGTTAATAGCCTAACTTCTGCTTCAAAATTCAAAAAGTTGAATTCACTGAAAAGCTGAAAAAGCTATGTTCGTCTGTGAAGATTATCATGATGAACAAAAATGTGTAAAAAATCATAAACTTTTGTTATTCACAAATCTTATTTTCTGCAATATTTTTTTTTTATTATTATTGATAATGCTTACTATTTATACTATTTAATGCTAACTTCCAGGTTGCCCCACAAAAATACATCATCACTGCAGCATTCTATTAAATTGCTGAATTTGAATTGAGATCCAAACATCCAAACAGGATGATACATTTGAATTTGAAGGTGAAATGTGTTATGTCATCACTAGTGGCACCAAATGGTACTGCAAAAATTATTGTTTACAAAAAGGTTTCTGGAACACCTTTTAAATTTTTTTTTATGTAATAAATAATTAAATGACAAAAAAGAGCAAAAACATATTCTCCCTCTTTAGCTTATGAATGGTTTATTAGTTGCCTCTATATAATAAGCTGAGAAAAGAGAAAATATTCAAGTTCAATTAAAATTTTATTAATTCATTTTTCAGTATGTATTACCCAGAAATATGTTCACGCAGACAACATATGAGGTATTCCAGAAACATGAATTGATATCAGTAATCAATGTTTCAACTGCCACCAATAGAATTGTTTTAATTAAATTAAATTCACGTTGCTTTGTTTAGCGCTTTTCACAATACACATAATTTCAAAGCAGCTTTACAGAAAGTGCATGAGTCCATATTACATTTTAGAGTGATCTGTTATCAGAGGTAACTGTCTAAGTTATGTATTTCAGAAATGTACATATGTAAAGTCATAGTTAGCTAAAAATGTATTAATTTAAACAATGTAATAATTTAATGCAGAAACAATGAGCTCAATGAAGTAATGAATAGGCTACTTGTTTGTTAACAAATTATTATTTTATTTTTTGAAGTTATGTAAAAACAATATTGTGGACATTTTGATGGCTGTGAACAAATACGTCTAATCTCTAGGACTGGAGCGTTGAAATATTAAAACAATTCAAATAATCGCACCTAACATTAAAATTGTAATCATAAATATATTGTTGCACTGAATCTACAAATTAATGTGGAACCAACATAAAAACAGTATTTTAAATAGTTGGTCTATAATGCGTATGAATGGCTTACTTACAGTTGCCTCTGCATAAGCTGAGAAAAAAAGAAAGAACATTTGGAGAAAATCTAAGGCTGGTCTGTTTTTTGTTTTGTTTTTACATTTTTCCAGCCACTTTATTATGTACACCTGTTCAACTATCCTTAAATGTTATCATACACACAACATATGATATGACGTATTTCCAGAAAAATTACATCATATCATCTTAACTGCCACTTACAGATTTTTTATTTATACGTCTTATTTATAATTAATTTAGCTTTCATTTTATAGATCATGACCGTGGAAGAACACTTCACTTCGCAGAAAGATCTAACCGATCTGAAGTTTTGATTTCAATATTTATTTTTATGTTAGTTAAACCAATGCTGTGGACATTTGATGATGAGAACAAACATGTCTAATATTATCATATTAGTCAAAAGTACTGATGTAATTAATGTATGTTTGTTTAATTTAACTAGTTTTGTACTAATGAAATTCCAATAACTTGTATGCTATGGATAATTCAATTCAAATTCAAATTCACATTCAATACATGAAGGGTGAGTTTGATTTCACTGCACCTTGACGTGGACCGCTGTCGACAGGAAATATATTGGGTTCAATGTCCCTCAATGACGGTCGCCCCTCAAGTCTGCTTACCAACTGGAAAAAACACAAACATTGGTGTTTACAGCAAAAAAATGCATAGCTAGTGGCTTTCCAGTACTGTCTATTGTACGACCCCATTCATACATAATGCATGAACATGTCTGAATAAGGTCTGGACCTCAATTTGTACTTCCACTCCAACAAAGATTTTGTTGAAAACTGTCATGATGATAATTTGAATTAACCTATTACAATGCATTTACAGGAATAGTTCATGTTTCTATACGTTTAGCCGGTTTTAAACTTAAACATGCGTTAAAATGTATTATTTAATTGTAAGTTTTCTTAAAGCTTTAATGTGAACTGATTTGTCCGATGTACCTGTGCGCCATTCTCAGCCATTCTGACTCGCGCTGTCATTTCGGTGCTTTTCGCGCAATTATTTCATGAATCTATTTCCTGATACATAAGCGTTCGACTACATTTCAAAACAAGAGTCCTACAATTTCCGACAACATAATATTGAAACCACACAATAACATGTATTTGTATTTAACTTTCTCTTTTATTGTATATTTTGCCATATTTTATAGAATATGAAATCATTTATTCAGAGATTGTGCAGAATCCTTGGATGTGCACCGTTTGAAGTGGTAGCTTTCACTTTTCAGTTTTCTTCTGGACTTTCATGATAATTATAGATTATCTATTATTTAACATTATTTAATCTGTTATAATTATTGTATCTACTTCTCATACAACGAGAGTAGGCTATAGTAAGAAAATATGTGATTAATTCAATTACATTACTCCATTTAAACGTCAGATATTACCACAGAGGGTTGTTGTTTTGATGATAAATTATTGAATTAAAATGATTGTAAAATGATTGTTTTTCTAACAGATCGTTTTAGTAGTAGGTTATTATGAAATATGTATTTAACTAAAATAAAACTGAAGAATGACACATATCGATTTTTTTTTTTTTTTTTTTTTAAACACGTTAATTTCTGACAGTCTCCACACTGTGGACATTCATTTGAATAGAAACGTTTTGAAAGTGTGAAACTTTGAATTATGTACAAATAATACACCATAAACAATCACTACAGTGGAACAACAAATGTGTACAACACAGTATAAATGATTATTATATCCTATTGTAAAATTAGGACCGACTGCCATCTAGAGTTCACCCTTCAGATAATACTCAAGATGTCACCAGTCAGTTTTATTCAGTTTCAAAGTGCTTTATTGGCATATGATTTTTAACATACAATATTGGCAACACACACAATAAAAGCAGTGACATGAAAAAAAAACTATTAATGTTAATGTTAATAATATGATAATAATAATAATAATATGCACAATACAATTGAAAGGGTCCCTATCCCATAATTCTCCAGTGTTCATTGATAATCTTGATTATATATATATATATATATATATATATACAATCAGACAGTTTATGGGAGATGTTTCAGATCAAAAAAAATTTTTTTTATTGATATTTTTATTTTTTGTCTACCAATTTATAGATCTAGGTACGTCTGCCATTAAAGCTGTATCGTACGGTGAGTTAAGAAAGTAAACAATCATAATGCGCCACGCGCTGCGGTCTGTTTACAGGCACTTTGCCAGCTCGTGAAATTACGGAGCCTACTATGGCAAAAGGTTTAGGTCGTTAATATTAATTACGCCATGTTGACGTTCCTTAATAACCTTCCAGTAGCGAACGTTTTATATATGTATAGTGGCGAGGGCTTGGCTCGTGTTGAATATTAATAATCCAGCCTTTACCATAGTAGGATTGGAAATGTCGCTGTCAGCTCTGTGGATCGTGATGAGGCAGCGCGAGTGGATCCAGCATGTTTCTATTTTCTGCTTTCCCTTTGACTCGGGAAGTAGTCGCGAAAAAATAACGGTGCAAGCCATAATCAAGGGACAGTTTACATCGCGGTAAAGGTAACGTTACACCTGACAACCCTGTTAACGACACATCATGGTTTCAATGCAGATCACTTCGTTATTGTTGTGACATGCGGATATGTTTGTATGCTTGTATCTAGTGCTGATGATGGCAGTGCGGCCCCCTCCATGCGTGATTGACTGCGGGACAGGGTGAGTTTGTTTACTGTCACATACGATAACCTTTATACTCCTCCAGTGTCATTTCTGCTGGACTTGAGAAAAAAAATTCAAATATTGTATGTGCTTTTGCAGACTATATAAATTTAATTAAATGCTTTGCCATACTTTGCATTTTATTACTCTCTGTGTGATAGATAACACATTATTTATTGTAATGTTTTTTGGTTTTTTTTTTTTAGGTAGAAAACATACAAAATTCTATGGTCTGTTTTTCCTAAACTTCTTTAAAAATGCTTCTGAATCTGTTATGATTTGGGTCAGGAGGATTAATTCACAAATTTGGAAGAGTGATATGTGAATTGGGGGTTGTATGCCATACATTGACAAATGTTTATATCTGGTCTAGCTGTCTGATGAATTCAGACTTGTAGCACTAGTCAAATCAAATGCAGAAGTAACAGTATTTTGATGTAAACATAACATCTGCATCTGAAAAATAAAGAGGCTCTAAGTGTATAGGAAGTAATATTCCTGATATGGTTTTTGGTATTATCTGTGTTTTCATATAAAATATGTTGGTCTTTATTTAATTGGCTGCAATTTCAAGACATTAATCAGGTGCATTAGGCTATAGCCTAGCTATACAATAAACTTCCACAGCTGTTATCTGAATAATGGAGAGACCATGCACTCACTGGAAATACTGATTGAAAAATGATAAACAAATAGACTGTATAGGTTCATTCATTTCATTCATGATGATGATCACTGTTCTTCTTCTCCAGGTACACCAAGATTGGTTATGCAGGAAACACGGAGCCCCAGTTCATCATGCCGTCCTGTGAGCTGCATTGCCAGTTGAAGTTGTTAAACGCACAGCGGGACAGATCAGAGAAGCCTAATACTGCATGTCCAGCACTCAGATCCAGGATATAATATTTGGATCCCGAATTTAATTAAAAACTGCCTTAGGGAACCACTATTTTAAGCTATTATAAAAAAATCTCATTTCACCACTGCTGTAACCTCAATATACTGTAGACTCTGAGCCCGTTAACAACACACATCCTTTCATAACACTTATTGATTGTGTTGCTTTTGTCAAAGGATACTGTCAAATATCAAATGTGGGTTGAGTTTATTTTATATGAATGTGCTTTGTGACTTCACAGCGCTACAGTAAGCTGATTGTAGTGTTGTCACTGCAGGTATCGCGATCAGAGAGACAGCGGGTGTTGGAGATCAGGCACAGAGACGTCTCATGAAAGGGGTGGATGACCTCGATTTCTTCATCGGAGATGAAGCTATTGATAAGCCAAACTATGCGACCAAGGTGATCAGCTGTGATATGTACTGCACCAGTCTGTTTTTTTAGGCCTATAGACACTGTACAATCTACCTCAGGAAGTTTATATTTGCATATTTGTTAAGGCTTAAAGGGTTAGTTCACCCAAAAATGAAAATTCTGTCAGTAATTACTCACCCTCACCTTCGTTCATCTTCGGAACACAAATTAAGATATTTTTAAATCTGAGAGCTGGCTCACTCCTCCATAGGCTTCTAAGACACTATAACTTGCTGGCCCAGAAAATGTATTAAAGACATCGTTAATATAGTCCAAGTGACTCCAGTGGCTCAATCTTAAGTTTATAAAGCGACGAGAATACTTTTTGTGCGCAAAAACAAACTAAAATAACGACTTTATTCCACTTTTCATTTCCTTCTCTCTGGGCCTCGAGTCTTTTCACGTAGTGTTTAAGCGTAGCGCGTCTGTGTTACACGTCACCACGTATCACACACATGACCAACGTCGCCCAACACTACGCTTAAACACTACGTGAAAAGACTCGAGGCCCAGAGAGAAGGAAATGAAAAGTGGAATAAAGTCGTTATTTTTGTTTGTTTTTGCGCACAAAAAGTATTCTCGTCGCTTTATAAACTTAAGATTGAGCCACTGGAGTCACTTGGACTATATTAACGATGTCTTTAGTACATTTTCTGGGCCAGCAAGTTATAGTTTCTTAGAAGCCTATGGAGGAGTGAGCCAGCTCTCAGATTTAAAAATATCTTAATTTGTGTTCCGAAGATGAACGAAGGTCTTACGGGGTTGGAACAACATGAGGGTGAGTAATTACTGACAGAATTTTCATGTTTGGGTGAACTAACCCTTTAAGATGTGGTCATATTTCAGCAAAAAAAAGAAAAAAGAAAAAAAAAAAGGTCCATTGTAAATAGTATTGAGATGTATGAAGCACAGCTTACACACAAGTCACTTTCAACACATGATGCGACTTCCTTATAGATTCCTATTGAAATGACTGGATTTCCCAAGCAACAGTAACAGGACATATGCAAACACAGACAGAAATGATAATGCTGACATATTACATACTTAAAGACCCCATCAAATCAAAAGGTTATGGGTCCTTCTTGAGGCCATCTAAATGCTAGTGCAATCCTAAAACAGCATTTAAATGTACAGTTTATGTACAGTTTTTGAGTATAAAATGAGTTTTGTCATGACAACTCTCGGAGAGCTTGGCATGGTAATGGTAATGGATATGGCAATGGCAATGTTAATGCATTTGGTCTTGGCGGAATAGATCTGCAACGCTGCTGCTGCAGAGCAAGTAAACGAGACTTGCTACTGCCAATACATTTACAGAAATTGCTCTGATCATGCAAGACATGCTGCTGCTGCTGCACATGTAACATACATGAAATAACCCCCGTAGCAGATCTATACAGGTGGAGCTGGGGAAGGTGGAGGGTTTCTGAAAGCACGCTGCAGAATGCTAACAGCAACATTACCGGTATTTGAATGTTGATCCGCAGCTCATTGGCCACTGATGCTACATCAACCAATCAGCTGTGCTATGTAGATGACGATGTGATCACTACCAAATGACTTAAGGACCTATCAGCCTGCTCCATCTAGAGTTTCATGCCAGAACTTGGTATGAACTGCCTAGCAAGTAGCAAAACAGATGGGCATGATCACCTTATTATGTTATGCCAAACTTCCTGCTTAAACTGGAAATACATAATTATAGGGGAAAAAATCATTAAATGTATGAAAGTGTTTGAAAATGCCAGTGCGGCAGTGGTTCAATTATCAGTAAGCGTTAAGCTACATCCAACTTCTCAGACACTGCCTTGAAAAGGTTGTCTTTTAAAACCCAGCTTGAACACGAAGAGTTGAGAGGTGAATGATCATTTTGAAGGAGTTACAGGGTTCAATAACTGAGAACTGAGAAGGGGCACCGGTCAACCATATCAAGAGCTTGACATAATACCGAGCTATATAAAAGACAAGCACAAAGAAACCATTGCTCAGCTTGCAGTGCAAGAAGAGCTTTTTAAAACCATGTTCGATTAGAATTTGACACTGTCAACCACAAAACCCCACCATACCAGCAGTAGAGTTTGGTGGTCCCTTGTGAAAAAGAAGTACATTTCAGCATACTTAAAAAAGTATGATGACATTGCAATTTAGTACACTTAAAATATATTGGCATCAAATATTTAACTTAGTAGAGTTCAAATTATAAACAAGTACTTTACATGTGCTTTAGAACTGTATGTTAGTCACCACATCAAATAAGATTGATTCTTTAAAGCACAACAATAAATTATTAAACCATTATGATTTAAAATGCACTTTAAAGTAAAACTTTTAACTTTAAAAGTGTACTTAAGTGTGTTAAGAAACATAGTCATGAAAGTGAACTCTCTTTAAGTGGTCTTTTATACCATTATAATATTAAATTATCTGCATACATGTACCATTTTAAGAAAATGCTTGAATTTTGAAGCACAGTACAAATGCACATATGATACAATTATGCACACTTCTTTTTCCCAATGGGTGGTAGCATCATACTGTTGGCTTGCCTTTCATCATCAGGGACAAGACATCTTTTTGCAATAGAGGGAAGAATGGATGACGTAAACTACTTGAAGATCCTGCAAGATAACCTGTTTAAAAAAAAACTGAAACGTGAAGTTTGTTTTTGGAGAACAAAGATAAAAAAGCCTAAGAAAAACCCTACATTTAGAAACCCCTACAGAAATTTCTTATATATAAAAAAAAAGATTATCCGGTAATCAAGTACTCGCAAGCGACTGTGATTAAGCTATCTTAAGACTAAAATAAATAATGAAATGTGTGAATACCACCTCATTCTAGATTAATTAAGCTCTATTATCATTTTACTGCCATTTGGGACAATAATGTGCAATCATCATATTTCATAACTGTTGCTTCATCTGATGAGTATATTATTCCCAAGTTTGTGTTGTTACGGGGACAACAGACAACATTATCTAAGACCAGGGTGATGAAGAATTCATGTAATGTTCCTTTTCTCTGTGTATACATTAGTGGCCCATCAGACATGGTATTGTTGAGGATTGGGACCTCATGGAAAAGTTCATGGAGCAGATCATATTTAAATATCTCCGAGCTGAGCCGGAGGACCACAGCTTCCTGATGGTATGTCGCCTGTGCATTCTTAAAGATGAGATAATGAAGTGTTTGGCACAGTGATTTGTGAAACAGATTCTTCCCATTGAGAGACAGAGGAAGCACATACATAATTGAAGCTACCAAATTAAATATTTATTGTTTGCATAATGATAAATTATGCTGCTTTGTCTGTACCAGAGTGCAACAGTGTTTTCATGTCACAAACAGGACGTTTCCAGTGTGTCTTTTGCATGTGTGCCTTTGTCTCACTGCTCCACTTGATGATGACAAAACACTTTTTATATGCAGTAATATTTTACATTACAAAAGACCACATTTAATTTATTCAACAGGTCTTTTGTGTCTGTTTATCCTGATGTTGCAGTGCTGTGTTTTCTCCTCAGACAGAACCTCCTCTAAATACCCCAGAGAACCGGGAATACTTAGCCGAGATCATGTTTGAAACGTTCAGTGTCCCAGGACTGTATATCGCTGTTCAGGTAGGCTTTTATGTTTAAATACTGTGCTTGAAAATTGTGTTTGAAATTACAATAATGTGTGAAATAAAATCTTGTCAATTAATTAGCATTTAACCCTTGTGCATCAATTAAAAAAAGTTACACATAGGTCCATAGCGGACAAAAATGTCTGTGTCAAAAAACGGTCATAAAAATTAAGCGTGGGAGCACATACCTAAGTTTGGTCTCATTTTGAAGCCTTGCCAACAGAATGAAAGCCTATTAACAAAGATTGCATCATTTTATAGTTAAATGCCTGGGACGACTGGGATTAAAAATTGCAGTTTTAATGGGTTTCAATGGGGACAATTTTGTCCTGAGTGGAACTATTTTGTGTACCTAGTGCAAAATATATTTATTAAAGGAAATGGGGGTGAAATAATAAAATTCCAATAAAAATACACACCTGTGCCAAAATGTATGCAGTTGGCATTAACATGGGCAAAATTATATATATATATAAAAAAAAACCTGAAAAAGACAAAAATGTCCATAAGGTTGCACAAGGCTTAAATAAAATGTAACCCTCCTGTTGTGTTGCGGGTCATTTTAAACAAATTAAACTGCTTTAAACACTGGTTAAACAATTTATTTCTGCAATTTTGTGACTTCTTATTTAGGGTTGTGAATGTGCATGCAAAGTTTCAACACATAGATGTGTTATGGAAAGGATGTACAAATTTTGGTTTCCAATCAACCCTGAAAACAGTGAAGAGTCAGGTAAAAAAAAAAAAAAAAGACAAAAAAAGGCCTCCTTGGCCGATGCGGAACAGGCAGAATTCTCAGGAACGGCTCTCTTGGCTGACTCGGAACAGGCAGAGGAGGTGGGAGTGGGAGGCAGGGTGGGAATATTGAAGACTCAGACTATCAGTAACTCATTGCTGGGTGACGAAACAGGCTCAGTGCAGGAGGGCGAAAGAGGCAGTGTGCTAACATTTATGCTCTCCTCCAATTCAAACAATTCAGCACACCCACATCAGCCTTTGTTGACAGGACAGTGCTCCACGCCATCCCCTCATATTCCACCAGTATTCTCTTGGTGATGGACGATGTTGCCGGCTCACGCACCTGGTCAGATGTGTTAAGCCCTATTCGGACTGGATTCGTTTTTACAAGGGTAGATGGAGTAATGTAATTTTACCACAGGACGTCTGTAATAATGCTAATTCGAACGGGTTAAGAAATCTCAGTAAAACTAGCAGAAGTGCATGGGAGGGGTAACTCGATTTACGCACTGCCGTCACCTTCCTGTCGTCATGTGCGTATTACGTTGCTTCCTGATATCACGTGCGCAAACACATATAACCTATATATATATATATATATATATATATATATATATATGTATATGTATGTATATATATATATATATATATATATATATATATATATAAATGTGTATATATATATATATATATATATATATATATATATATATACACACTCACCTAAAGGATTATTAGGAACACCATACTAATACTGTGTTTGACCCCCTTTCGCCTTCAGAACTGCCTTAATTCTACGTGGCATTGATTCAACAAGGTGCTGAAAGCATTCTTTAGAAATGTTGGCCCATATTGATTGGATAGCATCTTGCAGTTGATGGAGATTTGTGGGATGCACATCCAGGGCACGAAGCTCCCGTTCCACCACATCCCAGAGATGCTCTATTGGGTTGAGATCTGGTGACTGTGGGGGCCATTTTAGTACAGTGAACTCATTGTCATGTTCAAGAAACCAATTTGAAATGATTCGAGCTTTGTGACATGGTGCATTATCCTGCTGGAAGTAGCCATCAGAGGATGGGTACATGGTGGTCATAAAGGGATGGACATGGTCAGAAACAATGCTCAGGTAGGCCGTGGCATTTAAATGATGCCCAATTGGCACTAAGGGGCCTAAAGTGTGCCAAAAAAACATCCCCCACACCATTACACCACCATCACCAGCCTGCACAGTGGTAACAAGGCATGATGGATCCATGTTCTCATTCTGTTTACGCCAAATTCTGACTCTACCATCTGAATGTCTCAACAGAAATCGAGACTCATCAGACCAGGCAACATTTTTCCAGTCTTCAACTGTCCAATTTTGGTGAGCTCGTGCAAATTGCCTCAAGGTTGTGCGTGTTGTCGCTTCACAAATGCTTTGCTGCATACCTCGGTTGTAACGAGTGGTTATTTCAGTCAAAGTTGCTCTTCTATCAGCTTGAATCAGTCGGCCCATTCTCCTCTGACCTCTAGCATCAACAAGGCATTTTCGCCCACAGGACTGCCGCATACTGGATGTTTTTCCCTTTTCACACCATTCTTTGTAAACCCTAGAAATGGTTGTGCGTGAAAATCCCAGTAACTGAGCAGATTGTGAAATACTCAGACCGGCCTGTCTGGCACCAACAACCATGCCACGCTCAAAATTGCTTAAATCACCTTTCTTTCCATTCTGACATTCAGTTTGGAGTTCAGGAGATTGTCTTGACCAGGACCACACCCCTAAATGCATTGAAGCAACTGCCATGTGATTGGTTGATTAGATAATTGCATTAATGAGAAATTGAACAGGTGTTCCTAATAATCCTTTAGGTGAGTGTATATATAAAACAGGTCCAGTCGAACAATGTATTAATTAAGTTCAGATTGGATTATGTTGGTAAAAGGCAAGTTTCGTGCCTCTAACAAGTGCTTTCGATCTTCTTTTTGATCGGAATGGTATGTGGAAAACACCTGAGTTCTGAATGCACAACTGAATGCTTTTTCAAGCACCTCCATACTTGAAAAACTGCGGAAAACTACTTTTAAACAGGAAATGACAGAATATTTTCATACATATTTACAGCGGGTCTATTTGCACGGGATTAGTATTACCTGAGGTAATTTTTCCAGACCTTTTCCAGAAGGTAAAAGTCGTTGTAATCTGTAATGACATTGTCCGTAATGATTACTGAGATGTTACATTCAGACGGGACTAAAATCACCAAGAAGTTCTGGTATTAATCACTTTACCCCGCCTCTCCATCTTAAACCAATCCCATCCGAATAGGGCTTTAGGCTCAGGTTCTGGTATATGGCTCAAGCGTTGGCTCTAGCATCACAGCAGGCTCGAGCTTTATGCCCTTTGGGACGGTGGCGGCAGATGGCTCAAAGTGCACAGCGTGGACTGTGGTTAGATGATCCTTCACCTTTCGACGATGGTAAAGGGGAATGCTCAGTGAACCAGGACCCAGTCCACAGACTCCTGGAAGCATTGAGCCCTGCCCGGAAAAACACACTGAGGCTGTCATCATCGTATAGTTTACCAGATGGAGAAGGTCTAAAAATATGTCTCTCGAGGGAGCGGTTCCTCTGGGATGGGAGGAGGATACGAACAGCCACTAGATCCATTTGTATAATCTGTTCTTCTGCCAGCAGCAGTTGCAAAAATAAAGGAAAAGAGCTTGATCTATTCATTGTAGTAGTGATTTATTAACAAAACAAAAAAAAACCTCAAAGAAACAAAATAATCAGAGTACTTAGACTAGATAAACTGGAACAAAACAACTGGTAAATCGGACAAGAACAGACAAATGAACTGAACAAAACACGGTTTAAATACAAAAGTCAAAATAATCAACAAAATGAACAACAGGTGCAACTGGTAATCAAATCAACAAACTCAAACAAAATTAAAATTAGAACATGTATCCAACCCACCCAAAAACAGAAACTGACACAGATTACACATAACATAATCGAGACAGGAACCTACACTTGCTATAGTGACGAATGCAGAATTAACTCTCATCTGATTGATAGAGACAGTTTGTTTTATACATTCATCTTGGCAGCATTGATAAGTCAACTTTCAACTGAACCATGCACATGCATTTTAAAAACGTACATAATGTTCTTGTGTACTTAATTCAACTGCTCAGGTAGTGTCAATAGTATGACCCATTATTTCAGTAATTCGCACTTTGATAGCATACAAATATTTCTGCACGGTATCTTTCATTTGATTGTCAGTCTCTGCTTTTCTGCCATGTCCACACTTTTCCATCACTACTGTTATTTTATACTGCGTGTCTTTAGTAAATCCTGATTGTAGTTTTTTTAATGCCAAAAAGGGGGTTTGCACTGATGCAAGCTATTTTTAAGGCTGGTTCAAAATGTCAATATATTGTTTGTTTTAGTTCCATATAGTTCCATTTTCCGTTTTGTTACATGTCACTGATCTACAGTCTGCAAAAATCTATCCAAGGTATATGCATGGAATATGTTAGAAACAGCAACTTATTTATCTATGTGGCAATTTTTCAGGCTGTTTTGGCATTGGCAGCATCATGGACTTCAAAACAGGTTGGAAAACGAACACTAACAGGAATCGTGATTGATAGCGGGGATGGGGTTACTCATGCCATACCAGTGGTAATCAACACAGATATACATACAATGTTATGAAAAGTAATATATAAGCCAAAAATGCATGAATTTCATTGTATTAGATCAAGTGGCATCTGCAAACAAATGCTGCTGGGGCCTTCCTCAATAATTTAAATGGCTGATATCTGTTTGTTTTTATCTCTTAGGCCGAAGGTTATGTGATTGGCAGCTGTATAAAGCACATCCCTATAGCAGGAAGAGACATCACCTACTTTATTCAGCAGCTGCTAAGAGATAGAGAGATCGGCGTTCCTCCAGAACAGTCACTGGAGACCGCAAAAGCTGTTAAAGTGGGTAATAGCAGGGATGATATTCCTTTCTCTGGCATACCTCATTCTGATTGGTTAGTCGTGACATTGAGTGGTCAAATATTTTTATATAATGACCAGTAAACTTATATTTCACATTTCCTGTCCAGTATGACTGTCCAATGTACAGTCAGTGCAGAGGTTCTGAATACCTTGTCTGGGTTAATTTTATTAGTATAGCCAGTAGATTGTGCATTATCCCTTACTTATCCTCCTATTTCTCTCTTTTACAGTACATGTTTTCTTTTTTTAATAATCTGAATCAGAGTGAGATGATGTTCTGTAAACCCTTGAAATAAATAAATAAATCAGTAGTGTCACACTTACTCTATCATATTTATATGTTATACAACTTTTGTACTCCTTACCTGTATTACTCTATTGTTTTGTTTGCTTTTTTAGGAAAGGTATTGCTACATCTGTCCAGACATAGTGAAGGAATTCACAAAATATGACATGGACCCTGGCAAATGGATAAAACAATACAAGGGAATCAATGCTATCAGCAAAAATGAATTTCTAATAGATGTCGGATATGAGCGTTTTCTGGGACCAGAGATATTTTTTCACCCTGAGGTAGAAATACCACACTTTCTGAATTATTCAACATGTATACCCAGAATGACCTTTGGAAACTGTAGTAAAAGGTCTTTTCACTCTGCAGTTTGCCAACCCAGACTTCTTGCAGCCCATCTCAGATGTAGTGGATGAAGTCATTCAGAACTGCCCTATAGATGTCAGAAGACCACTTTACAAGGTACAATACTAGTATTACCATGCAATTCCAGTGGTTCTCTTTAATAGAAATGCATACAATATGTACAGGAAATGTTATTTGATAGTGAGGCTTGTTGAGGAGCCAATATTCTCAATGAAGACCAGGAGTCAAAGTTGACAGAGAGTTTACTAAAGACACTCCACACTTCCAAAGGTGGTAGAAATGAATTAGAGGATCCAGCCTTGAACTAACTTAGGATACAGAATCACTAGTACTTACAGTATAAGCATATGGAAAATCAGATGATGACATTTGTACAGGTTCTGGTAACAGTACAGATAATTCTAGCAATGTCCAAACATGGTATTCTGTTCTTTACGCAAATTAGATTATCAATGCATTTCTTTGTGGAAGATCTTCAAACAAAGATATTTTGAAGAATGTTGTTAACCAAACAGTTTTGGTCATCACTGATTTCCTATTACCATTATATACTACAAGAGAAGGGTAGTTTTACCCCTTCAGTGGAAAGGAGTGTTAAACTACACTCAGCACTTCCAAAAACTTGAATCCTGTTAAATTTGCATTACATTAAAGGAAATGACAACAGCAGAATTTAGTAAGTTTTAAGTTATTAGTGATTGAGTGAATGAGAGATTACATTTGCACAAGATAACTGGAGATAAGGCCAGCCATTGACATGGTATATATTTTTCTCACAATTCTGAGAAAAAAGTATGAACTCGCAATTGCGACACAGTAGGTTACAGTGTGCACATCCAAAAAAACCAACAACTTTAGAGCAGGTGCTTGTCCAAAGAGAAACCAAAAAGAATGAAAGAACAGCACACTTCAAAAAAGAACAAAACCACTCGAAAACAGAAATGGTAGAAACTTTGTTTGTCTATCAGTAATATAGTTTGAGAGCATTGTGGCAATGTGCTGCCCTTTTGTTCTTTCCTACTGTCAGAATACTGAGTGTTACAGTTTGTTCTGTTCGGTTTTCTCTGTTTTCCTTACCTTTATACTGTCTATTGTTTAATCAACAAAACAGGTTAATGGGAGCTCAGCACACACCCATATCTGTAAAAGAAAGTCACTTCATTCATAGAAAATTACAGTCATTCTTGCATTTCTTTAAAGTGCACTTTGTTCAGTCACCCCTTTGACTGCATATTGCAGTTTTTGTTATGGTTTATAGTTTTCATAGTGAGATCAGTTCTTTATTTGTCCAACAGGGGTCAGTGTGTATCCACTCTGTTCACAATTAATCTAAATTTTCTGGAATAGAGAGAGCTTTAACTGATCCCTGCAAATGGGACTGAACAGCTCTGAATAACCTCAGTATCCATTTCTATATCTCACAACTCTCAGCCTGAATAAATAGTCTTGACAAATTCAATTATGCACATTTATAATTAGTGCACATTTACATCACTGTGCACAGAAATGATTCTTATTTGCCTATGAAAGAAGCTTCACCATGGACTATTTTGAAGGAATTGGACTGACATTTTTGTTTTATTTTATTTAGTTTTTGCCACCATTTCTTGAGGTGTAAAAAATCTTGGCAGCAAAAGCAAACTAATCAACAAAGTCCACTGAGCAGCGATCGGCTCATCTAGGGTTGTCTCTAGAAATTACATCAGCCATCTGTGTTAGAGAATGTTACTTCTTAAATTAACATATTACAATATTGTTTTACTTACTATTTTTGCATTGTTATTTTTTATTATTACATTACATTTGCATTAGTGCAAGAAACTGAAGTTGTCTCTCATCTATATTTTTAAGTTTTTAAAACCAAATATTGGAGCGGGCTGAAGGAAGTTACAAAAGAACTACAGTAGCCATAATGCTCACACATACAATAACAATTCCCATCACGCTTTCAGACCTTAAATATACCGATATTTCTCCCAGCATGCAAGGGAGATTTTCAATTGCATTTTTATGCTTTGGACTATATATAGAACAAAGTCAACGTGAAACATATTTCGTTTACACATGTTCACACTTGATGTAGGACTGAGTACATGGATTGATTTTGTAGATATCTGCCATTCAAATCTGTGAACTGTAAAACCTGCATTCAGAGGAAATATATTTACATATTCACATATCTTGTGATGGCCCTGAAATGATTGCTTTAAGCATATATATACATGAGCTGGTCATGCAAAGGACCTCACAAAATGTAGAGGCTGTTCTGTGCCTGCTCAAAATTCAGTGTAAAGGCGTAATACCACATAAAAGCCAGACTAAATTATGCCTTCTCTTACTGAAACTAGTATAAAAGTACGCAGTTGTAATTGCAGTGTTAATGTATTTATTCCACCTTTGAGCAGCATTAAATTGTAAAGACTCTTAAATGCCACTTCAGAAGCACTTCTGTGCCATTTTTGCAGTTTAAATGTGACATTATTTGATTATCCTCTGCAGGGGGGATCAAGTCTTCAGGTTGAGAAATGAATCATGAATAAATTAAATTATGAAAATGTAGTTTTAAGATCACCAAAGAAAAGAGAAATAAGGGAAATAAAGCTGCACGTCTCTTTCTTCTGGTCTGCATTGTACTGTAGATCGAAAGCTGTTTACCTCAGTGAAAGTGCCCACTACCACAGTCCATCCACTTTTTTAAACTCATCAGTAAAGATGGAGGAAGCCAGCCTTTTATTCCCTAGATAGAGAACCAGCATGTCCTAATCCAAATAGCAGGATAGCTCTCCTCAAGTTCGTTAAGTGAGGATTGAACCCTCAGCCCTGTAATGAAACTCACATCTCCTGCAGATACCCTGTTATAAGCTGACCTCAGTCAGCCCATGGTCATTTATTCCCAGCATGCAACTCTGCTGGCCTTTGCCGACAATGTAACAGTAGTTTATTGCAGAAGTAGATGTGAAGTTATATTTTGGTTTTATTTATTTATTTATTTGTAATTAAAACACATTCTGTGGACTGTAAGATTTATAAGTGGACAAAAAGTGAACTATTAGCCTATTTGTTTCCACAGAATACTTGTTTCCACAGAATTGCATTTCTTACAATAATTTGCTATTACCAAGGTGGTTTCTTTTTCTTTTCATTTCAGTGATTTAATTTCTGCAGTGTTGTGGATTTTTATTTGTATTTAATTTTGATTTAAATAGTTTTTCTCAGCACAGGGATAGTAGAGTGGTGATGCTTTGTCTTTGTCATAATGAGTCCATTCAAACAGAAGCAAATTTGTGCATGTTTATAGATGCTTTTGCATACATTTTTCCATGATTTATATACTTGAGTTATATGAACATAATGGGGGGGTGAACATAATGAAAACACAGATATATCAGAATTGTGTGTGCGTTTGTGTGCATTAGAACATTGTCCTGTCGGGAGGCTCCACCATGTTTCGGGACTTTGGTCGCAGGCTGCAGCGGGACCTGAAGCGCGTGGTGGACGCCAGACTCAGACTGAGTGAGGAGCTCAGCGGCGGCAGAATAAAGGTCTCATCTCATTGATGTCTCAGAATTTCTCACCCCACACTCACAATCATCATGTGTTGTAGTGCGTTTTGGATACTTACGCCCGTTTCACACATACTCCGTGTGCAGTGCGTATGCGGTGCGTGTTGCAGTGCGTATGCAGTGCAGGAGCAGCACGTGCAATAGTGCTTTCACATATGCTGCGTTTGCAGTGCGTAACTGATCCGCTGCTGTAGGCTGTACCACAAATACATACTATTTGTATTTCAAATCCATAAGTTATCAGCAACTTTTGTTTAAAAATTTTTTTTTCAGCATTGTGATTCTCTTTGTACACATTGTACACATTTAATAGACGTATTCACGTTTAAACACAATTTAAACAACATATTATTAAATGCATTACTTCTATATAATTATATATTAAGTTGCTCAAGCAAGTGGTAAAATATTTCACCATGTACTTCGCATAGCCTACATTTTAAATTAAAACTTAAAATTGACAAAAACAGCAGACTCATATCCTTGCTTTTGCATAATTTAAATCTTTATACAATAAATTTTACATGTCACAAAGAACTTGTTTTCCCACTTCCACGAATGAGACGAGTGTTGTTCATTATGTTGCCTTGTTGAAGTAAATTGTATTTTCCCTTGATTTACCCCGGTCTTAACGTCTAAGCATTGCGATTCTCTTTGTACACACTCTTTAATAGACGTATGCACGTTCAAACACAATTTAAACAACGTCAGCCTATTATTCAATGCATTACTTCTACTTATATTAAGTTGCTCAAGCAAGTGGTCAAATATTTAACCATGTAGTTATATTAAATCGCAAACATTTTAAATTAAAACTTAAAATTTACAAAAACAGCCGACTTTTAAATTTCATTTAAATTTTAATAGACTACAATAAATCTTGCATGTCACAAATAACTTGTTTTTCCACCTCCACGAGTTGTTCATTATGTCGCCTTGTTGAGGTAAATTGTAGCTTTCCTTGCTTTACCCCGGTCTTAAAGTGAAAAAAGTAGTATTTAATTAAATACATTTATGGTGAGATTACTACATTTTATTTAATTAATCACATTTATGGTGAAATTACTACATTGTCAGGTCAATCTGTGTTCATTTTGACCACGAAACATGCGCTCTCAAACAGTGCGCTGTCACTTTAATTCAGCGCGTGCAGCACAGCAAAAATAGACTCGGTGCGGAAACGATCGCTGCACTGCTGTATACGCACCGCAACTGGAACGGATCGACGGACTGCAAAACTGCGTGCAGTGTGAAAGCTCTAACCTGTTAACATGGGTACGGGAAAAAATACGCACCGCAAACGGAGTATGTGTGAAACGGGCGTTACTCTGTTTTAAAACTTTTCCTTTTCTTTTTTCGCACACAGACGATAACATTATCAAAATGGATCTGTAAAAGCTACTAAAAATGTTGTATTATGTATGCCAGGCCAGTAGTTGGCGATGTCACTTTGTAAAATAACACTACCCGCCTATAGACTGAAGACGTTAAAGGCACACTATGCAAGAGTTACGCCACTGGCAAAACCAGCAATGCAAGAGGTGGCGCCCCGCCAAATCTCACGAGAATCACGACTTGCTTTACGGCATGACGTACACATACATCAACAACATATGAAGCAGCCTCTATGGAAGACACTAGCACGCATTTCAGACGTGAATCATGGCAGAGTCGATGAAGAAAACAAAGAAAGGGCGGTCGGATGAGTGCAGAGATGGCTCTGCGTGAGTGGTATTTACGATAGTAACGTTAAATACAAGTACTCCACAGCGACTCTAGGGGTCGCTGTTTGAGAAAAACGGAAATTGCATAGTGTGCCTTTAAACGCATACGCATGACATCACCGTTTTCACAAATTCATGTTTTTGTAGTTTACACAGACATTTTAACAGTATTGTTTTTTTTTTAAGCTTGCATTTTCAGGCTAAAACGCATACGTTTTTCAGTTTTTAGTTGAAAACAGTGTCGTGTACACAGCCCCTTAACAATCCTGCTTCTTATAATGCCTCATTTTGCATATTTATTTTTTCTTTCATTTTTGTAACAGCCCCGCGAGGCAACATTGCCTGAAAAAAAAAAAAAAAGTGGTAAAAAATAACATCATATTTACATTCCTAAAAGAGCACACGTAAGCATTTCAAGGAATACTGTATATGCATTTACTTGGATTCCCTTCACTTCGCTTTTCATTTCAAGTGTTTGTACATTTTGAGTGGAAATATTTTAAATATACTGGATACATATTATACGAGTAGATATACAGACACAAATAAGCTGGTAAAACAAAAAATAGTTTTAATGCATAAAGTAATTGTCTGGTGCCTTTTATTGGATGCTTAATAAAACATTTAGTCTCGTAAGAACATAAAAAACAGGTATTTGTACATTGTTATTAACGTTGCAAGATGTAATTAACTTCCATAAATTGCAGATCCGTTATGTATTTCCTAACATGTTTTTAGAGACGTTGTTGAATACATAGTGAAATTCTTTGAATACATCTGATTCCTCATCCAGCCCAAGCCCATGGAGGTGCAGGTAATATCTCATCACATGCAGCGATACGCCGTGTGGTTTGGGGGATCCATGTTGGCTTCTACGGTAATGCTCACACAGCGTTATATGTCACAGTCTCTTTTTTGAATATATTTATCACTTAACCACTGATTCATGTCCCTTTCTTAACATTCTATAGCCCGAGTTCTTCCAAGTCTGCCACTCTAAGAAGGACTACGAGGAATATGGACCCAGAATCTGTCGCCACAACCCTGTCTTTGGCATCATGTCCTAGTGCTGGTCTTGCACCCCGCTGTAAGCCTAGATATCAATTCAATCGATTTATCACCTCACCGTACCACACTTTGATTGCCACTCCTCTTTGAAAAGGAATAATTCAGGCTTTGACAAGCTTAGAATAGAAAGAACAAAGCTTTTTGTCTATCAGTGAAAATGTCAAAGCCAGGCACAAGGGTATTATGTGGATTGGATCTGGAGACTTGAGGCTTGTGCTTTGATAGCAAGCGCTGAATGTTCAATATTGTAAATGCAGCAAAAGAGAGGAATTGAAGAATTGCACATTGATGCAGGCTGTGCAGGTGAAGCTATACAGTGGCCACTCTTTTCAGTTTCTGTGTTTTGTTTGGATTTTAAAGGAATAGTTTGAAAATATTTGACAATTCTGTCGTTGAGTTGTTTCAAACCCATATGACTTAGTTTTGTCATTGAAACACAAAACAATGTTTAGGAGAATGTCCAAGCTGCTTTTTTTTTTTTTTTTCATATAATGAAAGCATGCAGTGACTAGTGGCTGTTAAGCTCCAATAATAACAATACTATTAAATTTGTGAACAAGGACTTCAATTTTGCTCTGTTCTTCTATCAAAGCTATCATATGACATCAGGGCCCAGTTGTTCGAAGGTTTGATCAGATTTCGGTTAATTGGGTTGTTCAAAAGAAGAAGAAAAACGGATTCTAAAATTGGATTAGATCACATAATCCAATCTTGGTTTTGATTTGGATCCAAAAAAATAAAATAAAAAATCTTTATTATCCTGAAGGGTGCATTCAGGATGGATTTCAGGAACAAAATGTAATAGACCTTGGTCAAATATTACAATGTTTGTATCTTTGACACATTTACAGCTGTCAAATTTATAGCATATTTATAGCTGTCAAAACGCATTTAATTTTAACTGTCATGCTGTCATTTTAACTGTGATGATCATTAGAAATGAAGCAGTCAATTGTATCCCTCATTGCTTGTATATTTTTATTTGTTTGTTGTGGATCAGATGAGGGGTCTAATGGTCTGCATTTGTCATGGGAAATTCACAGGCCCTAGTAGGAACTTTTAACTGGAACGCCTCCTCAAGTAGGATTTGTGACTGGGGAAATCAGGGGAAGCGCAACACCCCCGACATGGCTTCTCAGCACATCAACCATAGTGAAACAGTTGTGAAATATTGTTTATTAGTTTGTCTGTGTCTCAATAAACTCAGTGGTCCGCACAGTACTATCCAACCTCTGTGGACATGATACTTCAAGCAGTATCTGTGCAAAATATAGCTTTGTATGTGTTCCATCTTTGTTTTCTGATCTGTTAACGCGGTCAACTCGACTGTGACATTCACAGTTTCTCCATCCCGCATCCTAGGTAAATGGAGTGTTCAAATGCAAATTTTACGCTGAGTTTTACATAGCTAGTAGCCTACATTGCGATATGTAATCCCATTTAGAGCACTGGAAATCCATGCTTACGGCATGTCATAATTACCGTTGTCTCAAGATGACAGCATGTGACTTTCTATTCAGAGCTGTTCACGTCATTCATTGGGAATTATGCGTTTCTATGGGACCACTATCAACGCCTAAATGAATCTGAAGCAGTCAGGTGGTACAAGGAGGACCTCTAAAACAATTCCTCAAAACATCTTACAAGCTGTAATTACGAGCTCTGAACGAGAATGTGAACGCTTTTTACAAGTTGAAATCATGTAATTGTGGTAATTACGACATGGTGTGAATGCACCTCCAGATTTGGTAATCAAGTTTGTATCAGGCTGATTCAATCAATCCAATGTTGCTTTCAAAAACCAGCACAAAAGTAAGATGGATTAACTGATCCTGGATGATCCAATAATAGTCCATTCTGATCCAGATGAAAATCTTTTGAACAACTGGGCCCAGAACTTATATGGTCAAACAGATCATTTTTCTGGTGCTTGGAGCTTGATAGACATGATCATTAGCTATATCTCAAAACTTTTCCTTTTGTGTTGCATAGAAGAATGTTCATAGTTTGAAAGACAAGGAGTGAGTGATGGTTTTGGACACTACGACGAGTGGCTATCCCTTCAAATTGTGCACTATGTAAAGGAACAGGGGACAATTCCAAGCACAGCCTAGAACCTTCCAGGCAGGCGTGCTGGGGCAGGATTGGACTCCCTTGCGGTAAAGGTTTTTGCTGTGATCTGTATGCATGTAGGTGCCTGAGATTGTTTCGTATCAGCAGTCATGAATGAAAAGTAGAATGTCATCGAATTGTACATACATAGAGTTTTCTATATTATATGATGGATTATTTGAGGATTAGTTTATATTTGTATTAAAGTGAAAATGGATTTGTGGCCAGTCAATTAACATAACTATGAATTTGAAGCAGTACAGTATATTCTTACTGGATATAGTATATATAGCTGATGTAAGTGGAAATGTATATTAAATTATTTTTGTCCAAAAGAAAATGTACTTTATTTTATCCAATAGCACACTATTTATGTATGTTAGTTCAACACATTGCAGTGAGAAGCATGGAGTGTGATACCTTAGCAACCGTGTTTGCCAAGAAAAAATCTGCAGTTTAAGGCTAATGTGAATTAAAGCTCCTCTATCTAACAGTTCCTAAGCTTTTTTTTTTACACATCTCTCCTTAAATCTGTCTTTTCTCCCACCCTATTTGCATCTCATTTGGTTGCTTTGCTTAACACACAGTTTGAATAGGTGCACTATTAAAGAAATGGTTTACTTTCATAACTTTTTTCTTGTTTATACAGTAATTCAGACAATAAAAGCTATTCTCTTCATCTTTTAGTACAAGACACGTTATTATAACATAAAAGTACATTTTATTAACCCACGTTATCTCAGATAGGAGCACACTTCAGAGTAATATCATTCAATTAATAAGAAAAATGGTTCTAAACAGGACCAGATTAGAGTTTTTCGGTTATTGACAATAGCAAAACCGTTTTTGGTGCTACGCTCTTAAAAATTGATTCTTTTATTTGCATCGATTGTTCCAGGAAAACCTTTTAACATTAATGGAACTTAATACCTAATACTAAACCTTTTGGAACCTTTATTGTAAATGAGTGTAAATATCCCTTGAGAGTATAAAGAACCTTTTTAGTAATAGTTTATTTTCATATATATATATATATACATACATCTCATTCTTATCTCACACTTGCTGTCACGTTGATATGCATTCAGATTGGTTTTTTTGCAACAGGACGTTTTCTATGCCATAAAATATTTCTTTAATAAAGAAAAAACATGATCTTACCTTTCAAACAATGTGGAAGCAAAACAACCTTATACAGCTGTGTTATCTTTGCAATATTTAGTTCAATTTCTGCAGTCTTTCTTTTTATTATATAATTAGCATCAAACAAACAGTATACTTCTTATTCACAGTGATTAAAGAATATTTAAACGAAAAGATAAAAAAATGATTGTACAACCACCAAATATGGCGATTTGCAAGTATGTAAATCGCCATTAAACAAAATAATAAGAAAGAAGTAGTATGGCACGCTCAATCCATTGCTCTGTTGAGAATGTATTGTGTGTTAACCGTGAACATACTCAGTATATCTCAAGCAAGGTTTGGGTTAATCAACCGAGAGTTCAGGGTGTTTTGTGGTAAGATTACCTTGCTTTCTGGAATACCCCGCTGGTCTTATAATACAATTTTAAAAACAACAACAGCATGGTACTTTTCATTAACATAGCAAAAAAAGACAATTGACATTGAACATGAATAAATACATGAAGATATAAAACAAAATAGAAACACAAAATAAATAATGAAGGCAAATTTTCAGTTGTTGGATGGTTAAAGAACCGTTTTTGTGTGTGTGTGTTTTTGCTTTAATTATTATTAATATTATTGAATAGTGTTCTTCTTTTTATGCTACTGATTTTCACAAGCAAATATGCATTTAAAGCAAAATGAAGCGGTTTAAACCTTTACGATTTCCCATAGCTGTAGTTTAGTAGTTGCCTGTCTGTGCATCATTTCGCCTTTTTCAGAAGGTTTTCTAAAAGCTGATCCCCTCCTATGAACGTCCATTAACACCTCAAAGGTATTTGCTTCTCTTTGCTCATCTGACTTCATATACCCTACTCGCCTTTGATCAAACACAAGGCTCCGCGTGACAGCTTGTCGACAGCTGCCGGTAAACTAACATTACCACAGGTGTGCCTGCATTTGTTTAACGATGGCATGATATTATGGGCCGAAGCCAGAAGGAACAGTGAACTTTTGAAGCACATGTCAATAGGGATCTATTTATTGTGATCTTTAGAGTGAGTGCACCTTCAGAAAGAAGTCTTCAAGGTGGAATTGCCCTCAAATGTGTATCTTTCATGTTTATTTCTAGAACGTTTTTCATCCTTTTGAGAGCACTCACCAGTTTCTCATAAGATAGAGTGCAAATCAATAGGGTAAATCAATAATCTTAGTGAAAATTTGGCTGTCCTCTCCTTTATTATAATAGCCATTTGTGTGTTAGCCTTGAACCACACTGTCCAATGAGGATGGGAAATCATTTAGATGTTCCAAAGACATTATGCTATTTGTGACAGAACATTTCCACACTTTGTTTTTTACATTTTATCATTTATTAATTCTAAAAACATTACATCTTATCTCCTACAATAGGTTTACATGCATCCAAGGTAAAAAACACTTTAATTTTCTCATAATATACATTGTGCATCACCTCATTTCTCAAAGAGTCTGAAAACAGTTCATTTGAAGATTCAGGGTGCGTCTCAATCAGCTCCCTAGCTTCCCTAGGTCGTGAATCGATATATCGTGTAGATTCGGGCACTGGTAAGGACAGTAAAGGACACTGGCTCACTACATATATGATGACCATATTTCCGGAGACATTACAACATCATTACTGGTATTTACAAACAGCAGAACTGATATCTTTCTGACATTATGTTTAATGTTATTTAATGTTATTTAGTGAGTTGGCTCACGTGATTCATGTTTCGCACTTCAAAACTTCCGTTAAGGGACATAGTGAGCATAGTTTTACACGGTGCATTGTGGGACATTTTAGGGAACGAACGTTTCAGTGCACTTGAAGGATTTTCTGATTGAGACAGCCCTTAAAATGGCCGACTCCCTGATCAGTGCCCTGACTGTTGAACTAGGGAGCTGATTGAGATGCACCCTGACTCTCTCTTAACCCCACCTTTCCGCAAGCCTACTCTGCTCTGATTGGTCAGATGGTCCAGTCTGTTGAGATTCTACGGCTTGCAGCGCATGTCAGAAATGAAACATATATTAACATATATCTGAATTTCAGCTCAGGAAGCTTCCTCAGCTCTTGATACCCAATGATACGAAAGTTGGCATAATTTTTTTCATGTCAATTCCAGTGCAAGTCTTCATCCTTTTGAATTACATGCAAAGTGGATTCACAGCAGTGAAAACAGCTTCTTCTTGACATGTCGACAACACGAACCAAACTCTTTCAGGTCCATAGGCTGGCATTATGCAAATTTATTAAATTGCTATGTAGGTTTGTAACAGGAGGTGAGACTGGGAGTGCTGAATTGATTATTTTTTGGAGAAAATAACTTTATTTGTCTTGCACTTTGGTCTTTAAACCTTTTACATTTACAAACAGCTATATTACACACTACATGAAATGTAATATTCGGAAAATAGGGGAACTTTAATGAAACAATATTTAAAATGTTTTACATTTATCTAG
This sequence comes from Rutilus rutilus, assembly GCF_951802725.1. Lineage (NCBI taxonomy): Eukaryota > Metazoa > Chordata > Actinopteri > Cypriniformes > Leuciscidae > Rutilus > Rutilus rutilus. Next base: position 22,974,890 of record NC_140228.1, read on the forward strand.
TCAGGTAAAGAGAGCAAGTAGTTGTCTAAAATAGTTTGGCCTTTTTGATAGCTAAAGGCTACTTCACTTTTTTGGCGTACGCAAGGGTCAGTGTACAGTGTGCGTGGTGCGAATTTCGTCATCAGATGAGTATGCGCAACGCCGGCCTGTTCAAACTGTTTATTTCATTCCAATACCCCCGTTCCACCAAAAAAGAACTGGTTCGGAACTGTTGCTGGTTCAAAGTTGGTTCAACTTGCGAACCTTCTCAGAACCTGTTTGTTTGTCCACTGACTAGAGAGCACAGCGAACGACATCATTACGTCACTGTGTACGTTGCCATACATCTTAGCTTTCCCAGAAACGCTTGCGCCAACTTCAAGCATAACAATTACAATGGCGGACTACATCGTCTTTCTTCAAATGCTTCTCCTGGCAGAAGAAGATGTTTAGAACACATTTGTGCTGCTCGTCTGGATTACTATAGATGGAGGTTACGTTCGAGAAGAAGTTCGACAATAACCACGCCTCCATCCCCCGACGTAAGCATGACATGGTAAAAGAACCGTTCTAGTCCAGCAAAGAGTTGGTGCCACTTTGGAACAAATTTTCCTGGCCGAGAACCGGTTCTTTGGCTGTTGAAACACAAATAACTGGTTTGCGAGTAGGCACCGGTTTGGAACCAGCACCAGCACTGCATTGGTGGAAAAGGGGTGCAAGAGAGCTTTTTCTAACTCTACCTTTTCGTTATGGAGCAGGACAATATTGATGGCTGTAAACTGACTTGGCCTTGTTGTCAGCTGCTTTTGCGTTTTCAACCTCAGTCAGTAAGCTCTGTAATTTGTTGTTCATTGTTAAGAGTTCTTTTTGTATGTCTATTTCTGTTATTTGTCTCAATGCCAAGGGTCTAAGAGACATTACTAAACGAAGGCTTTGTTCCTGTCTATCAAATCGTTCAAGACTGATTTATTTTTCAAGAGTCCCACACCATTGTCAGTGGTGCTGCTTTTTGGAGAAATCACAATGACATTTGAATGGCTCACGGTTCGGAGCATTCAGCTGGAGTTCTGACATTGAAAAACCTTTTTGCTGGGGTTGTTTTGCATCATTTAGCGACCCAAATGGACATTTTATGCTAATGGTCATTTGTTTAAATAATACTGTGGGAATACTCATTAATATCAATGGTTGTAATTCTCATGAGAATGGCTTACTGCTTGAAGCGATAGAAGAGAAAATTCTACTGTTGCTTAATGTACCCAAATGTCTTAATTTTCATTGGTGGGGACTTTAATATTGTGCCTGATAATACTCTTGATAGACTGCCGCCTAAACAGTCTGCCTCTGCTCATTCTAAATGAAATATATTAATGGATAAATTTGATATTATTAATATTTGGAGGGATAAATTTCCAAATATTAAATCCTATACTTGGAGTAACAAAAGTTGCTCTAAACAGTCCCGTATAGACCACTGGCTTGTTTCACAATCTGTCAGGGATTTTAATGTTGCTGTTAGCATTCTACCTTCCTCTATGACTGATCATAAAACAACTCTTATCCAATCCTCCCCTTCTTCTTCAAGACCTAGAGCCTCTTATTGGAAGCTTAACTCTTGTTTGATTAAGCATGACCAATTGAGACCAATATTTTTTGATTGAATATTACTGTATCAAAGCACAAAAGGAAAATAAATATGGCCTCAATTGGGAGCTTCTTAAACACAAAGTTAGCAAATGTGCTTGAAATTTTGGCAGCCATCTAACTAAACTTAAAAGATGTGAAGAGGAGAATGTCATTTCTAAAATAAAAACTCATTGTGGTAAAATACAGGATGGTTTGTCAGAAGCTGAGTTAGTAGAATTTATTGATCTGCAAACTCAGTTAGACTCAATGTATAAGGCAGAGGGTTCTTTTATCCGCTCTTGAAGAAGATGGCTAGAGCAAGGAGAGCAAAGTACAGCATATTTCTTCAGAATAGAAAAGAATAATTCTAGAAACTATATAACTATACATACTATATATATATATATAACTATTAACTCTTTAAATATCAATGGTACTGTAATTTCTGATTCTAGGAAATTGGCACAAGTCTAAATTTTGCAAGGACTCAGTGTAGCCCCTCCGGTTCGAACCACCCGCGAGTGGAACTCGAACCCGGGCCTGTCCGCATGGGAGGCGGGCGCTCTAACAAGGAGGCAAAAGTCTCAGTCTCTAGCGTCAGTCGCTAGAGCGACTCTTGAGATTAGGGGAGTGAGGTTTACACGCACAGCTCTCACTGGCCTACGTCTGTTACATAAGCTCTGTCCTTTTTCCAATCTTTGAAGGATGTTAGGTCATTATCTAATGAAGATAAGATCACCTGAGATAGTGATATATCCATTGATGAAGTAATTGAGTCTATTGAAGCTCTTAAGAACAATAAATCTCCAGGAACAGATGGGCTGACAGCCGAATTTGACATAACTTTTGCTCTAGAGTTAGTTCCCTTTCTTGCTTGAGACTTATTTGGAGAGTATTGCTTCTGAGACACTTCCAACTTCCTTATCACAGGGATTACTTACTTTAAAACCTGAACCTAAGAAAGATATTCTGATCTGTTTGTTAAACTGTGATTATAAGATATTAGCCTTGTTACTGTCTAAAATAATTTTTGCGTTCTGGGTACAGTGATAGACGAAACTCAGTCAGGTTTCAGGCATATTGTCAACAATATACGCCTTGTTTTAGATTTGTTAGACTATTGTGAACTGATTAGAGATAAAAGTTAGAGATAAATCTTTTCATTCCCCTGAACATGAATTTATTTTACAGACCCTGTATATGTTTGGTTTTGGTGATTTCTTTTGCAAAACTGTCAGAACTTTATACAAAAATGGCAACTGCTCAATTAATCTTAAATCGGGCCCTTCTCCAAGGTTTAATGTGTTTAGAGGGGTTCACCAGGGTTGCCCGATATCACCTTACTTGTTCTTAATAGCTGCTCAACTCCTTACTTCTTCTGGTTGTAGATGGTTGGAAATTGAAATCCATGGCTTAGTGTGGATGTCAAAACCAAAATGGCATTATACTTAACGATTAGTTAATAGTCATGTGCCTCAATAAGTCATAGCGTAATGATACATTTGCAAATCATTAGTTAATGATTAATTAAAGCAGACAACTGGAAGTTTAAGTACATTGCTTTGACCAGTTGTGGTAATTAACGCATTAATTTACACTTTTAGTTAATAAAATATGTTATTAAGAAATGAATACATTATGACACATTTAATTAATAACAATTAATATATTACTTAATATATTAACCATATAGAATCTTTATTAGTTGCTGATGCAGTAATCATTAATGGTTTAGTTCTTCATGAGTCATACACTAACACATGATTATCTGTGCATTAGTTAAGCATGAATTAATGCATATTAGTGCACCCGTATTGTAAAGTGTTACCGCTATATCAGTCTTTATCTACTTTTTGATATACATTTTGTTTGTTTGTCCATGCTTCCTTCTTAGACAAATTTTCTTTGGTTTTTAATGTCTTATTTGGATTTTATAACTCTGACATCAAGAATCTAAAAGACAAGTATTTTCTAATAAATCTGTTTATATTTATAGCCAAGGATTTTATACATAAGTGCACATTTTTGTCTGTTAAACCTCTTTTTAATGATTTTTTTGCAAAGACTTGAAATGTTAAATAGGTACTATCTCTTCTACGAGCAATGTCAATGCTTTCAAATCCTTTATGTTGTGCACAAAGTATAATATTTATGCTTTTGTACAATATAGAAAAAAGGGACTCATGGATTTTTTTCTCTCTCGAATTTAATTTATTTTAATTTATATGTTACCCCTGGCTCAATCTTTTGTTTTTGTTTGTTTATTTTACTGGTGCTTTGACAACTGTTTATAATTATATTATTGTTGTTAAATTCTATTTGCTTTCGTTTATCAACAAGGTGGCAACCATGCCCTTGGGGGCGTCGATTCACAAGGTAGTCAAAGAAAAACTGCATAAACAGAAAAGAACAGACCAGAACGCATGCAAGCTACAGCGATAATGGAGGCCTACATAGACGAGAGATTGGGCAAAGAGGTTAGAACAATTTTTAGATAGATGCCGAGGCTTTTTAGGTCGGATAGAATCTGCGATCTCTCACCGAGTTTGTTTGCTGGCTTCCATGGCTACAATAGGCTGTGTTTCCCGCCAACTGGCAACTCGGGGTGTCGAAAATCTTTTGGGTAAATTGGCAGTGGGCGAGATCACACAGACCAAAACAAAAATAGACATTCGGACACAGAACGCACATTTCAAAGTAAAATAGCTGGCTGTAGAATTGGTTTTCATAGAAAAAAAGTATGTGAACCTAGCATGTTTCCTAAATCTCTGTAAACATATTTTGTTATTTGTATGCTTTAGTACAGTTAAAAAGTTACATACGGCATCTTTAAAAGAATCACAATTGCCCTCTGCAAGAGGGATAAGGAACAAGGCCAAATATTTTTGTATAATGACCATATTTCAAATGACTAATTGCTTGGCACCATCTTGTGACAAGCTACCAATTGTAATAAAAAGGCCTCAAAGCACAGTATTCATTTTGAGACAGGGTGAGCATTACATTTTTGATAGATGGCTAGAAGCTCAGGTGTCCTCATACAGCAAGAACATGAAACTGTGTAGCTCAAACATTAGAGCATGGCACTATGGCACAACGTCAAACCCAGGGAATGCATGATCTGACATAATGAATACCCTGAATGCATTGTAAGTTGCATTGGATAGAAGCATCTGCCAAATGCATAAATGTAAAATGTATTAAATGAAATACTGACAAAGACTGTAAGAAAAATATATCTGCTACTATGTACTATACAAAGTGGGAATTTTTTGTTTCCCCTTTAAGTCTTTCATTCAAAATATAATCTTTAATTGACGTAAAATTATATGAAAACATAAATGAAATAAATCAAATCTATGTGTGCCAAAATGTTAATTGGCTGATATTCAGATGACAAAAGTTATTTTGCATTACACATTATTCAGAATTAATCAAATAATGTGACTATGTTCAGCGTTTTGTTAATTATATCAGCAGTATGTCACTGGGACAGACACAAATGGCATTGTTTCCTGAGATTGACTTATTATTTCCCTGTAGAGACGTTCTGCTGATTTGATCCTTAATTTGTGTTTCACACTTTCCAAATATCCTTTTGTTTTTATTTTCCTGTAGATCCATGTGCTCAGAGGTGGCTCATTACTAAGTCACCCAAGAGCTGGAGGTCGTATCCAATCAGCACACTTTACCCTGAGCACCAACAGCACAGACAGATGTAATCATACTGTTTATGTTTGCACATCTCGTATTCTTATTCTAGGAGTTATTCATCTTTATGTCACATGTAATGTGGAGGTTTACAGAGACATTAGATTAAATGCGCACAAAGACCAGTTATCATCAAATAAAATCAATTATCATCAAATGCTTTGCACTTTTTTCAGTTGAAATATTTTCCTTATGTGTGTATATTAGAGCTGTATGATTCTCCCATAATTCTGAATAAACAGCTAAACAAAATAATGTGTAATTTACTAGAAGTTCTGACAAATTGTTCATTTCTGCAGTCTATTTAAAAATATTTAATTAATTTGAATTATTTAAAAGGAAAATCTGTTTGAGTGAATGATTCAATGACTCACTCATAAAGATTTTACTTGTTTAATCACTGGATGAATCAGTGTTTTTGAATGAATCTCTTGAATGATTCACTGACAGAGTTTTAAGTCACTTGTTGCCACCTACTGGTGTAACAGTGTAATTGATACAATCTTTATTTGAAGCTATAGGTCATTTCAAAAGGTGATTTAAGGCCCTTTCACACCTACCTTGTTTGGTCCGGATTTTCAGGCTTTTCAGTTTGATCCAAATCAAAATTACAGGTGTGAAACCTCCCCCGGACCACGATGCGGACCAAACAGACGAAATTTGGTCCGATGAAAAGAGGTAGTCTCGGTCCGGATCAAACTGAACAAAGGTTTGGTTCGTTTCTAGTGTGAAAGCAATTTCTGTATGGTTCAGACTTTCAGACCATTTACAGGAAGTTCAAGTGGTTCCCGCGTAGCCGAAGAAGACAGAAGATAGCGGGAAAAATGAGCCGCGGTAGCACATAGGGAGAGGAGGAGAAGGTTTTTAATTGAAATATGGTCTGACGACATGAGAAGTCAACTGGAAATAACGCACAAAAATGCAGACACTTTCACTTTCCAAGTATTTTCGGAGAGGATGAGAGAGAGGGTATGAGAGGACGGGAGAGCAATGCCACCTGAAGATAAAGAAACTGCATTTGGCGAATTTGAACTAGCCTTGTGTATAATTGGTGCTGCTGGAAGTAATGCCATAATAATAACAATATAATTGCAACGATATGCATCTGTTCATTCATTGTTGTCAAAGTTACCCGCCGAATTGACAACACGCTGACGTCAGACGCACGTCCGTTTACAAACCAATCAATGTCAAGATGCAGCCCATATAGATGATGACGACAGGACGCAAGTACAGTATGTCACGTAAAGGTATTTAGTCGCATACTCGCATAATTGCAATGTGAAACCAAACCAAAACTTACCGAATGTATAAAATGTATCAAACCATGAACTTTGGTTCGGACCTTGGTGCGGACTTTCAGGGGTGAAAACGCCCTTACTCTATTTTGATCGCTACCGTACATCAGTGTTTATAACCAAACTATACATTTTTATCCCAGTACTTCTGTGATGATTTGAATTATTAAGACAGAAATAATGAGACTGTGTGGTTGAAAAGACTGTTGGTGAAGTTGTTTCATATCGTTACATGTCAACTGCTCTCTCTGGGTCAGCGGCAGTGCCAACAGAGATTGTTCGTTGAATCGCTGTGATCTTACTTGTCAAATGTTTAATAGACATAGCCAAATCGTTGTCATTTAGGAATAAGATTGCATGGGTGTTTGAATCTAGCCTGGCTCCGCCCTCCTACGTACTTCCGCTCAATTTCATATTCCTTCAGTAACTCCGTCTGGGATTGTGGTGTATTCTTTGGTTTTCTCCGATCAATTTTTAACCGGTCCAATCAGCGAACAGAGGGAGTGGCTGAGAACGATGACGTTGAGATCGTGCGCTAGTTTGAGTTGACATACGTCACGACCAAACATTAGCAATTGGTTATGGCAGATCCAGAGTGACTCTGGTCAGATCCAATAGTTTTAAACTTCAACAGAGTACCCGCCTACAAGGAAGTTAACGCTTGTCAATGGAGAGAGGCCAGACTCTCTGTACAAATGAAATGTACGAGAGTCTGGTAGAACCAGGCTAGTTTGAATCGAGATCGCGATCTTTTAACGATTAATCATGCAGCTCTAGTGTACCTCACATGAAAATCATTGAGTCCAAAGTTCTTAATCTGTTTTATAAAAGAGCTGTTAAGTCAAGCAGATATTTTACACACTTACACACTGCTTCAGTTGTCTTATTCTTACAGTGCAATGATCTAAACTAAGAGGTCAATTTGATCTGAGTGAACAGATAATATGAATCCGAGACACAAGTCTTTATCAGGCATGTTATATTAAGCATACACCAAGTTTATGGTTGTGTGGATCTTGGATGTGTGGACTTCTGTGTGGTTTCTTACTGGCCCAAGTTAAAGGAACCCACTCCCATGTCTATATTCTGGTCTCTAAATAGAGTTCAGGTCCCTCTTCCAATGTAAGTCTACAACTATTTTGCCCATTTTCTTTTCTTCCAGGTAAAAATAGAAAAGAAAAAGTGTCACAGCACATCTCTTTTCAACAAACCACACAATTTAATTGTTCATGTCCTTTATAGCACAGATGGTCAGCCAAAGTATTAGAAATAGACTATGAAGTTTATAAGCTAAAGTTGGCCTTGACATTTTGTGTAAATGATTTAAATACAGCTGCATGGTTTAAAAAGTTGACAGGACTAGTTTAATTAAGGCTTAGCAAGAATATGAATGAGACACTGTAGGTTAAAGTGGGGCAGTTAAGCTTGAATTCCATTATATCCATATGGAATTCCATAAATGGCGATTATCAAATTTATCTTTGAAAGGTAAACAATCGAGGCAGAGCTCAATTCCCAAGGACTTGAGAAAAGCAACGGTAAAGAAAATGACATACAGATCTGATTAAAAATACGTCTCGCAGGAGTTGAAGAAGCAGTTTTCTTCTAATCAAAATAAACTCAGAATTACACTAGGCTCTTAGGAAACATAACACAATACACTGTAAAAAAAATGTTACTGCTATTTACTATTAAAAAAAAGGTAATAACAGTAGTTAAGGCTTGATTTCTTTTCATGGAATCTACCTAAATAAATCATGTAAAATCCCAGCGTAGACCATATGCGTCCACGCTGATGCATTATACTGCAGTTTAAAACACCATTCAAACTTTGCTATTAATAAAAAATTGCATGACATCATAACAAGTGAATCACCATCTGATTACAATGAGCAAATGTCCTAAGCAATGACCAAATTTAAAGTTCAATGTCAAATGTGCTCATTTTAAGTTCTAAATACAGATTTTTAAAGGTCTGTCAATTTGAATTTAAGTCTAGATTTATTCACATTGGCCCATGGATACGTGAACACTTGCACAGAAAAAGTGCGGGGGCGAGTTTACATTTTATTAAAAGTGAGGGGGACCGCCCTCCCCCCGCTTTCCCCACGTATTCTACGCTATTATGTTGAAATCATAGCCTTTTTATTTCAACTAGCCTTACCTTGGCTAGTCCTTCTGACATTTGCCGCTGGCTCTGATGTCTCTATAATGGTTAAATATAATATATAATCTGGCTTGTGTATATCTAGTATTTTGTCCACCGTGCTCTGCCTTCCCTCCGGTTCGACCGTTGTTCTCATGCGAGCATAAAAATATTTTTAGATATGGGAGTTTTGTGAAATTGACGTGTTTACATTGGCCGTATTTTCAGTTCGCAATTTCAGTTTGTGCAATTGACCCTTCGCTAAGCCACGCCCGAAAACCGCCACTGGCCAATCGTGGCTTAGCAACCGTAACTAGGCGCGGGAGGTCTGGCAAGCTTTCGAGCGAGGGAAACATGCCGAAGCATTGTGCGTATGGATTGTGCAAATCTACCCGGTATCCTAAAAGTTTGGACGGGGTGGTGGATTTTGTTCCCTTCCCGAAACCTAAAACCCAAGGGGAGAAATGCCGGGCGTCATCTTCATTTATATAGAGCTTTTAACAATGTAGATTGTTCCAAAGCAGCTTTACATTGATAATAGGAAATTAAAAGTAAAGTGTTTTGGCTTTATAGCAGCTCTAGAATAAAGTTATTGTCCAGCTCGTGGATCAAGCAGTGTGATTAAAGGCAAGACGGAGGCTCACTGACATAACTTAACGTTACTTCAAATTATATTTCAGCATTTTGTTAATCGACGGCCAAACTAGTACCCCAATCCGATCGCGACTCTCCCGGTGTTAGTTCTAGTATAAGTAAAAGGTAGTTAGTAAAAAGAGGAACATCAGGGGGCTTGCCGGAGATCTCCAAGGAAAAGGTTGGTATGCAAACTTAATCAGTTCATAACAGTAGCGTTACTCACTTATGTGACCCACAACGTGTGAGCTGTAGCCTGGCGCACTAAAAATATAAGCGGGAGAATGTTATCATTGCAAAGTGGTCAGGCTAATGTCTTGTGTTTATTCCACAATACTTATGGATAAGCTGTTTGATTTATAAATATTAGATTTTCAAATTTCACTCACCCTGCTGTGCATGAACATAGCTGTTCCTCAATTTGTGTGTTTCCCATTTGAATGGTCAGCGTATGAGGCGCTGCTGCTTGCGCTGGAACCTAACGATCTAGGCTTTAGCTTCAATTTTAATGAAATTATTCTCTAATCGTTTGCATATTATGTCGTGGATATATCCCTCGAATGCATACTGCAGTCCCTTTTGTCTTGCTCTCTCAGATTTTCATCTGTTCGCCAAAAATGACTAATTATCTCCTTGGGAATGTCTGAAACTGGTGCATACATACTGTAATAGACGTGCCAGGCGCAAAAGCTTGACAGGCGTAGCAACAGTAACTAAGGAGGGCGGGGCTTAGCGAAGGGTCAATTGACCTATCGGTAAGCCCCTCTCCTAACGCATATGAGCCAATGGCAGTTGAGTATCAGTTGGACGGGGACCGGAACTTGGACAACTTTAGCTTTCAGTGCCATAGAGAAACATTGAAAGATCCGAAGCTCTCTTCGTTTTGATGGTGTTTATGTTAACGTACTGTGCGCATTAAACGTTCACCAGCGCGTTTCAAAAGTATGATAAGATTTGCGCAATATGACCGAAGCCCGGTTAATTTATCTGTGATGTGGGAGCAGTAATCTGGTTCCCTAAGGATTCAACCCCAATCCCAATGAAGATGAAAACATTTATTTTCTGGTTGTCATACTCTCATTAATTTACAATTAAAGTTGGTGAGTCCATGCTAACGTACAAACCTAAATAGCTTAACTTACTGATCTCACGTCATGTACAGTAAAAACACATAAACGAAGGTCTACATTTCAGTGCCTCTCCATATTAAACTGGTTAAATGTAAATGAATCCTGGATGTTGTCATCTGCGATGGTGACGACCTTAACATAAGGGCTCCTCCCACTTGCATTGTGATCTGTAAACCCTCGCTTCCAAATGAATCTTGTTATCTACCATATTTATTTAGAACTATTTTATATATCCCTCCATGGCATATTTAAGTCCCTCTTTTTTATTAATTACCAATTTGAAGGGTAATGGAAACGCTACTTCCAGATCCCCGCTTCCACCTCAGTCCCATGAGCCATATTATTTAATATTATATTATATGGACTCTAACTATTTCCGATTATTAATTAATGAAACAAGTGGATATTTTAAACTTTATAGAATGTCTCACTTTGACAATACAAGTCTACAAGTCTACTTGGTCAGAGGAGGGCTTTCAATGTTCTTTTTCCTGGTATTTCATATTTAAATTTTTTTTTTTTTTTTGACTAAGGCAAGAGACATCCTAAGCTGTGCATATAATGTGTTTTATGACAATGGATCCTAATTAAAAGTGAGAGGAAAAATAAAATTCCCTAAATATGAGTGGATGGGATTTCGTGTAAAAAAACAACAACCAAAAATTCACAACAGTCATGCACTGTCATCTAAATGTATTCATTCAGCTTTTATCCAAAGTGAAATGATGTGCAGTATGGTGGGTAATGGACAAATTATTTTAGCCAACATGACATGCAGCCCATTTACTCATTTCATTCCAGAAAGATGTTTAATACAGGCTTTGGCTTTTGATTTATAGTGGTGAGTTTAAAGCAAGAAGGTTATTTGTTCAGTCATTTAAACCTAAAACAGAAATGCAGCTTGTGAGAGGATATGTAAAAGCTTTTAATCTGAACAAAATTGCTGCTGTCCATTAGTATATTACTGTTTGTTTATGGGTAAGAATAATTATATTTTTGAACCAACTTACACAATCAAATGTATTCAGGAGCCAGAAAGAGCTGTACTAAAGCCATTAATGAAATATTCAGTGGAAACATGCTGATTATCGCAGGGAATTACGGCCAGGGAAATCTTGGCATGGCATTTTGGGTAATAATGCACAAAACAGGCCGACTGGCACACAGCTGGGCCCTGGGGAGCCGAGACACAGAATGCCAGGATTGTCAGAGGGCAGCGGGAGGTTCGGCCATGCGACTTGGGCGCTGCCAAATGACACATTTGTATTGACAGACTGTGACGGATGCCAAACTCAAGACACTCTCATCGGGCTAACTGGCATCAGACACGGAGGATATGCAAATGCACTATGTTTATGGCACAAGGCAAAATTATTTAGCTGTTTTATTCATGAGTTGTTTATTTACTATTCATTATGCGCTACAAATGATTGCTCTTTTTATCTGTATTTTTCTCTCTCCTTGAAGGCAAGACATTTTCATGCATGTTTAGGCATAAATATCCTTTCAATTAAATTACAGAAGTTAAGTCTGACTTTCAGTGTTATGGCAATTTAATAATAATCCAATTGCTGAGGTATTTTTCTCAATGCTGACATTTAATTTACAATATTTTGTAGGTATTTGCTGCATAGCCCTTTAGATCTAGTGATGTTTTCAGGTAATCCTCTCCCGAGACACATAGACATACTCAGAGAAGGCATCAGTTCTCTGATATTAATACTGACCTTTAATTTAAGGCTTTCTAAATTAAATGTTCTTCCACAGCCAGATCAAGTGAGGGCCATGAGGTTATGTTTATGGCAGGCTTATGAAGCCTTTTTGGAATTGCAGATGAATTTAATTTCAGAACTTTTTGATTACTTGATGTTGCATTGATCAGGCAGAGGGCTTTTGCTCAACAGTCCCCTCCATGAACCTGTTTAAAGCACGTTACTGAATTGAAATGCTAATGCAGCTGAAACAATGTGCTAAGCTATACGTAGATAAACATTTGGTGTAAAAGCAGGTAGAGATAGCTTTTAATTATGGACATATTCATTATGGATATTTTGAAGGCTGTATTTAAACAAAGTATTAAATAGGTTATGACCCAAAATGCATATCACCTCATTATATACCCACCTAGTGTCGGACAGGTGTTTGCCTGTGCGCCTGCTGTAAATGGTGGTGCATGATTGAGACCGTCCTGCGAAGTTTGGGATCTCTATGACGCCCACAGACTTTTAGGGGGAGAAAAATAAAAAAGAAGAATATAGCCACAAGAGGTAATCGTCCAAACACCATGGCCTATCCTGCATGTCTTTACATTGTGGGGGAAACTGGAGTACATGGAAGAAAACCCACACCAACATGGGGAGAAACTGCAAAGTCCACACAGAAAGACCTCCTGGCACAGAAATGGTTACTTTTTGTGATGCGCAGTGCCATCAACCCTTCATGCTTGTATTTTCACCAATAGACAGGGTTTGATGAAACAGGTTACATGCTGGTGTCAAAAGGGACAACTGATTTCCAAATGAATTCATTCCATCTGAAAGAGATGTCCAAAAAAGATATATATTTTTTTCTATTATGCCCCTTTTCAAAGTCTTGGTTTTGTATTTTTGGGGCTACTAGAATAGATTTTCATGCTTGAATGTTAAAAAAACATAATTTTTTCACATATTCTACATTGTTGCATCACCTCTCTTCCCAAAATGTCTGTAACACTCTTGTTTCATTCCTGTGTCTATGAAGCCCCTCCTTCTGAAAAGTACAATGTGCTATGATTGGTCAGCAGGACCAGTGTATTGTGATTGGTCAACCGCTTTGAGCGCATTTTGAAAATGTCACGCCCCTTACCATAAATCCCTGAGTTTCAACACACTACTAACGGAACTCAATCAGGCCTTTCCCCTTTATTGCATTGGAATTATTTAAATGAGGAATATTGTGATGTGTACATTCCCGGAAGAAAACCTAAGATTACAATCGAGATGTTTCAAGTTCATAAACAGTGCTAATAGGCTATAGAGAATAACTCCATTTGGAGTGACTTTGTGCTTTGTAACTTTGTAACTTATTTTCATTTATTTATAGTAAATATATATGACAATCTAACCTTAAAAACAGTTTCTTTAAACTGCTGTTAAACTCCTGGCACTGTTTTGTAGAATAGAAACCAAGTAAACAATTTAAGAAATATAATATCAGCTCAAAAGGGTACACAGCTGAGCTGGGGCCTATATCATGATGATAGCTGAACAAACTCAGGGTTACGATTCAAAATCTTAGTTAGCTATATTGCATATTATCTGTGTATATTATGTTCATTTAAACTAAATGTTTAATAATAATTGTTAAACTAAATTTGCTCATGTGTAATGGATTAGGGGTATAATCATTATATAAATAATATATAAAACAATTAAAATAATTATACTAAATAATCATCGTTAAAAGCCAGACAATTTGTATGATAAAAAAAAACAAAAAAAAAAAACGTACTATGTAGTAACCTTTAATTTGGAGCAAGAGAAACTGGGGGAGTGTCTTTATTGCATCAGATATGTCACTTTGCTCACAGGTGATTCGTCCAATTTCAGTTTGAGATGTCTTAACCAGAACATAACCAGCCCTGGAGCAGGTTAGCAGTGGAACACAGCTAAAAGCCGAGCCACTTTCATGGTCCCATAATGCACCACAATAACGAGTGTACAACTGATGTACACTCAACAGTAAGAGAATACCACAAAAGCACTGTGAGGGTCACGTCGAATTAATTTCTGTGTCTCGCCAGAAGATGCCGCCTGCTTCTGAATCATCCATCCATCCATTTTCCAAACTGCTGGTCCAATGTGGTACAAGTTTGGGATCTCCACCATTTACACTCTTATGCCCATACACTTTTAGGGCAGAAAAATAGACAAGACAACCTGTAAACACAATAGGGTTCCAGCACCTTCTGTGCTTGGACCCCTAAATATTACGATACCAGCAGCTGGCTCTCATATTGCAGATTTGCAACAGTTGAATGCATAACCACAAATTTGGATTGTTTAATATATGTATAACTAGCAATTAACCCTATTTGTTTCTGAAACACAGTCAATCATATACTGAAACATAATTTAACTAAAAAAGTAATTAACTTTCCCAACATTGTAATGCAATACAGGGAAAATCATATATATAACTGAATTGCAAACAAGTTAAAAATAGCAGAACATGTTTCCTTCAAACAATTCCTGCTGCAACTGGTTACTACTAAAAGGAAATGATTACTTTTACTATTGTATGTTGATGATCATTTGCTGGAAGGGAGACCTAAGATAGCTTTCAACCTGTCTTACAGATAAATTATTTGAAGACTGTATATACACAACTAGGAATGATTAAGTAGCATTGGATGGTATAGCTCTCATATTGCAGTTTCTTCAAAACATGATTTAATTGACAACCACAAAATTGGATGTTTTGTATGGGCAAAAATAGCAACAAATACAATTTGTTACTGGAAAATCTAATAATCATATAGGTAGCTAAAAAGGCAATTCGTTTTCCTAATGTTGAGATGCAAACCGAAGGAAGCTTTTATTCTTTTATCTTTTAGTCACTAAGGACCAGACAGAGCTTTTATGTGGAATGAATTGGAGCAAATTATTTAAATGTGACTTTGTTTAATATCAGCCATCAAGAATGTGTGTCCCTTGTTTATTCACACTCCCTGAGGTTTGATGTCATTGCTGTTGTCCTCCTCTAAGATCCCAGGGTTGTCCTATTAAAGTGTTAGACAATGAAATGTATGTGCCGCACACTGGCTATCACAGTCCAGGGCCGTGTCGCATCACATGGATTTATGGGCCTTGATTCAGCAGCCATTATCGGAGGGATATGGTCACTGTTGGGAAAAGGACAACATAAATCTGGCCACTATGCTTTCTCTGCTGTTATTTAGATACCTAATCCAAGGAGAACCTCCAACACTCACTCCTCAGACATTTATCATCATAGTCAGCCTTGGCACTGACGCATCTCGCATATCTCACCCGTCGTCCTTTGAATATCTAACAGCTTTGGGATGGTGTGGTTAGAGGTACATGTGTTGTGGGAGAGGTTTGGTAAATCATACAAACTTAAATGAGCATAAATGGGATGAAAATTTCTTGTTCTTGCATGGATCAACTTAATCACAAGATCATCAGGTCTTCAGTCAGCCAAATAGGGCCCATGTCACACTTCTCTTGGTCTCATCCACTGGCTTCCTGTATTCAAGGCTTTGACATTGACATTTGACATTACCTCAGTACACTTATAAAAGTCTATTTTCCTTCCCACCATTTACGGTGAATGAATGCATCATCAGTGATATTTGATGTGACTTGCAGTTCCATTTTTGCCTTATTAGTGGCATAGAAATTACACAGATCATTTTTGTTTCTGGTCTGTGGACATTGAAAAAAAAAAGGATTTCTTAATAGCCACTTGAAAGTGAGTTTCCTTTATCCTCAAAAAGTATTTTCACTTGTTTTAAGAACCATTTGTTTGGTTTTTACAGTTTTTTATGATTGCTTACACACTAAAATAAAAATTTCCACACAATTTGCAAAATTCTACTCCAATGAGCAAAACACCTCCACAGATTTGCACAACATTACACACAATGTCTGCTTCACCCTTTTTGCAAAACATTACACACAGTGATTTGTAAAACTCTACACACATTTTCACACCTTAGACACAGATAAGGATTGTGAGGTTACTTCCTTGTCATTACAAAGCCCCGGATTGCCAATGACCACACTAATGAACAAATTGGATAATCACATCCACCAGGTGTGGAAGCACACATGTGCAAAGGCAGCAGGTGAGTTCACCTGTTTTTAACAAAAATGGAAGGAGCTAGAAGAAGAAGAAGAGTGAGAATGAGAGGGGGAGCTCAAAGAGGAGATGAAGGAGGTAGAGGAGGAGGCCCAGGTAGAGGAAGAGGAGAAGGAGATAGAGGAAGAGGCCTAGGTAGAGGAAGAGGAGAAGGAGATAGAGGAAGAGGCCTAGGTAGAGGAAGAGGAGAAGGAGAAGGAGATACAGGAAGAGGCCTAGGTAGAGGAAGAGGAGAAGGAGGTAGAGGAAGAGGAGAAGGAGGTAGAGGAAGAGGCCTAGGTAGAGGAAGAGGTAGAGAAGGACTTGAAGAGTTGATAGAACCTGAACAAAGAAGACGAGGACCAAATTTGACTCAAGAAATCCGTGCAACACTTATTGACCATGTTATCAACCATGGACTGACACTGATGGAAGCTGGACAAATAGTTCAACCAAATCTCAGCAGAAATACTGTTGCGTCAGTAATTTGGACATTTCATCGAGAAAACAGGTAAGCTAACCACACAGTACATTGAAAGTGAAGCTTGCTGTACTTATCATCAATATTGTTTACTGTGACATTTGACAGTAGGCTGCATGTGTATTTTTTTATATATTTTTTTTTTACATAGGATTGAGGGTCGAGGACACCAAGGTGGAAGGGGCCCTATGTTCACTTGTGCACAAGAGGCCGCCATTGTGAACATGGTTTTGACCAATAATTGTATCAGGCTGCGAGAAATCCAAGCCAATATCATCAATGATGACCATATTTGTAATAACATCCAACGAGTTTCTGTCAACATTAGGTCGAATCCTCAAGAAAAATCAAATATACATGAAGCAACTGTATCGGGTACCATTTGACAGAAATTCAGAGAGAGTGAAACCTCTGCACAATGAGTATGTGGAGGTATGTATTGTTCATCTTACTATGGTGTGGTATTGTGCACTGCTCATAATGTTCTGGCACAAAAAAATACTTTGCAATAGATATTGAATGGCATCCTATTGTCTTTTACTGTGTTTCAGAGAGTCTTGCAAATGGATGCTGCAGAAATTCAACATGAATTTATATATGTGGATGAGGCTGGATTTAACCTTGTGAAAACAAGAGGGAGAAATGTAATTGGACACAGGGCAATCACCAATGTGCCAGGGCAGCGAGGGGGTAACATCACCCTTTGCGCTGCTATTACACAAAATGGGGTCCTCCACCACCATGCAAATCTGGGACCCTATAATGCAAATCTAATACTTGCATTTCTTGACAGATTGCACGAGACTGTCACAGCGTTAAACCAAGTGGACCGGATGCGGTACATTGTCGTTTGGGACAATGTCCCATTCCATCGGGCTGCTCTGGTCCAGAATTGGTTCCATGAGCACCCTGAATTTGAAGTCTTATACCTTCCCCCATACTCCCCCTTCCTTAATCCAATAGAAGAGTTTTTTTCAGCATGGCGGTGGAAGATATACGACCTGCGGCCCTATGACCGTTTGCCCCTCATTCAGGCCATGGAGCAGGCCTGTGATCATATCGAAGCAGCTTCTGTGCAGGGGTGGATTCGTCACATGAGGCGATTCTTCCAACGGTGCCTTGCCAATGAAGACATAGCCTGTGATGTGGATGAAATCTTATGGCCTGATCCAGCCAGACGGACAGATGATGAATAGTTACAGTATTCTTGTTGCTTTTACAGTAGTTTTTCTTCAGAGTCAAAGTATATGTACTTCATGCAGTAATTTTTATGTCTACAGATTTTATTTGTTTCATTGATTTCATTGTTGGTTGATTACTGTAACTGATTATGTCAAGAAATACTGTAAGTATTGAAATAAATACTTGAAATATTCAGTCTGCAGCATCAGTGTTGTGCAGTGCTTAGTAAGTTTATAGTAGGCCTATTTGTGTACATTCTCCCTATATCTCAAACTAATCATGAAGAATGTTGTGGGTTTGCCACTTTTTTTTTTCTTCATCTAAATTATCCCTTACATAACAATGTCTGGCCAAAAATCTAGCACATGCTATTTCCTAAAATTAGTTTTTTTACAAATGTGTTTTTTATTTATAACAGAAGTGTAAAACTGGCTGCAATAGTGTCTGATCATTGAGGACTGTATTGGTTAGATGAAAACTAATAGCATTTTCGCAAATATGTGCATATGTTTTGACTGAAGTGTCATTTTGCAAACAATCTAGGAATTATGCAAATTGAGTGTGGTGTTTGGATAATTGTGATTATTTTGAAAAAAAGAACCCGGTTTTCAAAATTGCGTGTAAACAATTGAAAAAACTGTAATTAAACTAAACTTTTCCTTCTTTTTCCAGTGTGACTTTTTTTTATTTCTCTGTTGAAAGGGTCATCTCTAGACAAGGTTGTAACGTGGTATTGCTTTGTCCTTGCATTTTCATTTATACCAGTAATTTAAACAAATTTCAGGAGAACGGTGCAATAATATAATGGGCTGATACATTGTATTTATGTGTGTGTGTTAATGCGCTGTTGTAAATGGAAAAAGTGCAGGGAAGCCCTTCCCCTTTGTTTATATCAAGAGCCCTGAATGTTGTACTTTATCATAGCGAAAGCTTTCTTTTGAAGAGAATGGCTTAACAAATCAGTGAAACAGAGATTAATGTATTTCTGCTGGAGATGGTACACTGAAGAGAGTGGGGCAAGAACCTAGGATGTTGGAGGAAAAAAACGCTTTCATATTCTTATCTATTCACCCCACTTTAAATCTTTCACATTAAATGTCTCTCCTTTTCCAGTGCCCTCTGCACACAGCTCACATTTTTTTCTTTGAAGAAGAATTGAATAGTGTCCCCACATGCAGTGACATCATGTATTTTTTAAATATAGATCTGATAATTCTATAATGTCGTGTAAACGAATGACCAAAAACGCATAAAAGGTTTAATTCTTTAGTTGAAAACAGTAGCCCCTTAAGGCCCGTTCACACCAAGCACGATAACTATAAAGATAACGATAAAGATAACTATATATGCGTCCACACCAACGACCGTAACGGTCTTTTTATTCTAAGCACGCGCGCGCCCGCCCCATTTTAAATGCGCGAGACCTTTAAATTAGAATGGATTCTGATTGCCTGTCAGTGTTTTATCGTTTGACAGCTGGAAAAAAAATCGTTCTGAAAGTGATCCCAACGATATCGTTCCTCATATCTTTATCGTTATAGTTGTGGTGTGAACTCTGTTATTCTTTAATATGGAGAACGATTTTTAGAATTATATCTTTATCGTTATCTTTATAGTTATCGTGCTTGGTGTGAACGGGCCTTTAGTCATGTTTTTAAGCCCTCCGTTATTTTTATTTTTTTTGTATTGTGTTTGCATAAGTGAAGCTGTTACATTGACTCTTGCCTTCTGGATTGCCTTCTTTGTTTTTGTCAATTTGAGTTTTTTAGGCCCCCAAAATGCCATTGTTGTGTAAACGGCCCCTTAGTTTGGACTTTGTTTTCAGTTTGCACCTTTCCTTAGTTGAGTTTGTTGTCATGGTTTCATATTGGTTGTCATTTAGTTGAGGTGTGTGCCATTAATTATCCTTGTTTGCATCTCTGTTTCTGTTCATTGCTGTCGGGTCTCGTCTTTGTGTAGATGTGTTGCATGCTGCTCTCTTTGTGTGGATTTATTAAAGACTGCTCTTCATCATCATGTTCGTGCACTTTCTACAACATATGCGGTGTGACAAAAACAGCAACTTGTTTTACTTGGTTGTAATAAATGTTATATTTATTACAACCAAGTAAAACAAGTTGCTGTTTTTGTCACACCGCATATGTTGTAGAAAGTGCACGAACATGATGATGAAGAGCAGTATATACTCTAGCTTATATTTTGTGCCATTCAGGCCCACACAGACGTAAATAAATAGTTGAATAAAGTCGTTATTTTTGTTGTTTTTTGTGCACAAAAAGTATTCCCGTCGCTTGATAAACTTGGACTAGTCACTTGGACTATTTTAACGATGTCTTTACTAACTTTTCTGGGCCGGCAAGTTTCGATCCCATAGAAGCCTGTGGAGGAGTGAGCCAGCTCTCAGATTTCATCAAAAATATCTTAATTTGTGTTCTGAAGATGAACGAAAGTCTTACGGGGTTGGAACAACATGAGGGTGAGCGATTACTGACAGAATTTTCATTTTTGGGTGAACTATCCCTTTAATATAAATCTGATTGCATTGGTCTGAAAGAAGAAAGTCATATACACCTAGGATGGCTTGAGGGTGAGTAAATCATGGGGTAATTTTCATTTTAAAGTGAACTACTCCTTTAATGTAAAAATACAAAATAGAATTACATTTGGTTTCTTTTTATGTATTGTAATGTTTTTAATGTCATCTGCGAATTTGATGATGGTGTTTGTTGGATGAGCTGGGGAACAGTCGCTGGTGTACAGGGAGTATAGCAGCGGGCTGAGAACACACTCTTGCGGTGCTCCTCTGGAAGCTGGTTCCAGCTGCGGCACGTAGGTGTTGGGGTGTTCCAAATGATTTAGCACCGCGTGCGTCGTTATAGCGGTAGCATCCTCCGTGGACCTATTTGACCGGTATGCAAACTGATGGGGATCAAAGGAGGCTGGGAGGCTAGATTTTATGTACCGTAGAACCAGTTTCTCCAGGCATTTCATGACATCTGGTGTCAATGCAACTGGTCTGTAGCTGTTAAGGTCCTTTGGAACTGGCTTTTTTTGCACAGGGATTATGATGGCTGATTTCAGACAGGATGGAATGGTGGCCTGTGACAGGGACCTGTTGAAAATTCTGGTGAAGACTCCTGCTAGCTGGTCAGCACAGGATTTAAGGACTCTGCCCGGCACTCCGTCAGGTCCAGTTGCCTTTTCGTGGGGTTGACGGTCTTAAGTGAACATCTCACTTCGTGTTCCTGGAGAGTGAGAGTGTGACTGGTGATGGTTGGTGGAGACAGCAGATCTGTTTCAGATCTGTCAGCCTCAAACCTAGGGATGGGTATCGTTAAGGTTTTAACGGTATTACTACTCTTACCGATACTCCTTATCGATCTGGTACTTTAACGGTATTCTTATCGGTTCTTTTTGTTATATAAAAAAATTTTTTGTATAATAATTTAGAACACAATTAATATTGCTTTATATTTTGAAATGTAAAATAAATATCTATAGCAAAAGAAAAAGCAATGCTTTAACAAAACAAATAAAACATGTATGTTATGCAGAAGGGTGCAGGCTTTTGTGTTTTATATTCAGAAGATAGGACACCAAAAACAAAGTACAAACACATGATTAAACAAACAAAAAAAAGTATACAATTAAACAAATTATATACCCAGTGCTTTAATTTCAGTAATGTCAGTAGACATTATTGTTCAGGAGTAATATGGGCTAAAAAGACATCTAATAAAGTCAGATGTAAAATAACACTGCATAGTTTATCATAGATAGGTTAAATTATTCATTCAAGAGCTGTGACTGATTTTCTCTTTGCCTTTTGTTGTTTGATTCACATTAATGGAGCAATTGTCAGCAGGTTTATTGCTGCCTCTTTAAGGGATACTCCACTTTTTTCGGAAATATGCTCATTTTACAACTCCCCCAGAGTTAAACAGTTGAGTTTTACCGTTTTAGAATCCATTCAGCCGAACTCCGAATCTGACGGTAAAAAAAGTCCCCGGCTCGGTAACTTCTTCCAACGTGACCGGGACTAAGTTTGTCTAACCTATTAGATCTATTTTCAGGCGCTGCGTCATATCATTACGCCTGCTGCACTTATGGTACAGCCGCACAGTTCCTTGATTATTACGCCGGAATGAGAGTAGTTCCTAGTCATATAGGCTTAGAAAATCGCAACTTTTCATTTTCTGTCGATCTTAGTACACGGTTTAACTACAGAAGAGTCAAGTTTCAAATAGGAAAAATATTGAAACTCTTTGGTCATTTTGAGAGAAATCCTACTGGACTCGTCAGAATCAATGATCTATGCTAAGCTATGCTAAAAGTGGTACCGTCAGACCCGGAGTTCGGCTGAATGGATTTTCTAAAACGGTAAAACTCAACTGTTTAACTCTGGGGGAGTTGTAAAATGAGCATATTTCCGAAAAAAGTGGAGTATCCCTTTAAGACCAAATGCAGATCTAATCATTATTACGCATCATATTTTCTCCCAACTATTAACGCCCATTTAAGACATAAACTGTATTTAAGTGAATAAACTGTTTAAGTGAATGTCCAAGACAGCCATTTTGACATATTTGATCAATATAAAATATAAAACATACGTTGCTTGTCTCGTTGCGGTGTGTTTCGGAGCGGCGGCCGCATTTGGAACAGCGTCTATTGCATCAATTTTGGTACTTTTAATAGCCTTTTATTATCAAACACGTCCCGCAGTTTAGCAACAGTATAGACTACATTTTACAACAATCACAGATCGTGCAGATTCTGACGTTACGTTTGGGTTTTAGGGAGAAATGACAGCGCACCGCTGTGAAGGGAAGGAAGTTGTGCTAGACAGAATGCAGCTTTAGTTTTTAATGGTTATGCCTCAAATATCTTCTTTTTATAATCATTGGAAGCCAAAATCTAAATCTAAAATAAAATTAGTTTAATATCTAAAGTGTAGCCTAACCGTTTGAATGTTTAGTTCTGTCCTCATCGTCACTCATTAAGCAGGGCTGTTGTGTTTTGCGCTGTGGCTCCACGTGAAAGATCTCTCTCTCTCTCTCTCTCTCTCTCTCTCTCTCTCTCTCTCTCTCTCTCTCTCTCTCTCTCTCTCTCTCTCTCTCTCACTCACACACACACACACACTCGCTCTCTTTAGCAAAAATGCATCACAGACAAGTGGTTCAATATTATTATATATAGAAGTGACTGGCGAGATTAAATTCGCAAGATAATAATTTCTTAATAACAATAATAAATAGCACGTCTACTTTCTTAATTTCTCCAGTACCGACAGCAGAACCGATAACGTCCGAGCTTATCGATCCAGCGGTCTTTCATAATTCAGCACCAGGGCCCGTTTAATACCGGGTTTCGGTACCCATCCCTACTCAAACCTGGCAAATAAGTGGTTCAGCTCCTCAGCCAGCGAGGCATCAGTGTTGGTAGTACTGTTGACAGTGCTGCTTTTGCAGTTGGTTAGTTGTTGTATTCCCTGCCACACTCTGCGCGGATCTTTGTCTGCTAGGTGGTCCTCCACCCTCCCCTTATACACCTCCTTTGCCACCTTAATACCCTTCTTCAGGTCAGCACTAGCAGAGCTGTACTGTTCTTTATCCCCTGATCTGAAGGCGATGTTACGTTTTCTCAAGA
This sequence comes from Rutilus rutilus, assembly GCF_951802725.1. NCBI lineage: Eukaryota > Metazoa > Chordata > Actinopteri > Cypriniformes > Leuciscidae > Rutilus > Rutilus rutilus. Next base: position 22,998,566 of record NC_140228.1, read on the forward strand.
CTCTCTCTTGACTTCTCTCGTCATCTAGACTTTTTGATTGGGATATGTCCTGATGCGACGTTCGACCGTGACATTGTCCATACAGAATGTGATGTAATCCAGAACAGCCTCTGTGTCACCATCTAAGTCGCTTTGAAAGAACAGGTCCCATTCAGTGTGTTGGAAGCAGTCCTGGAGCTGGGATAGGGCAGTGTCAGGCCAGGTTTTAATAGTCCTTCTACTTGGCTGTATAGCCCTCCTGACAAGGATGTATGCTGGGACCAGGAGTAGTTGGATGTGATCTGACTGGCCCAGGTGAGGGAGAGGAGCAGTTCTGTATGCTTTCTTGATGTTAGAGTATACATGGTCTAGTGTGTTTTTCCCTCTAGTAGCACAATCGACATTTAAACTGTTTGCTTTCTCTGTCAGTAGAATGCCTCAGATGTGTGTTTACAGTTTGCTTCTGCTTCTTGTGTTGCACCCCTGGAAAAGGGGAAATTTTTTTTTTTTTTAAATAATCCATCTCTGTGAGTCCATATAATGCAAATGGATAGGTTCCTCAAATCTGATTCCTTTCAGTGCTTTTGGTTATGGGAGGCCAGACATCGGAGCACCCGCTCAAGATCCTGTTTAGCTAGGTTTGGCCGTTGGTCTGTGGATGGGATTCTGATGACAGAACTGAATGGGTCAGCTGACATAATTCCCTCCAAAAATGGAAAAGAATGGAGGGAGACCGGTGACAAAATCCAGAGACAAATCAAACCTGAACCTTAACAATAAGAGGTCTTTGTAGAAGAGAACACCAAAAAGATCTTAGACCTCTTTATATGCATCAGTCCGTTTGGATAGGCATGATCTGAGCCTGTCCAAAATGACATAATATGCCTTGACCTTAAATCTCTGACATTTAATATGTTACTTCATCTTCATCAGAGGCCTCATCCGCAAACCGGTTTCTCTTTCATTTGCTGCAAATGTCAAATTGATAAGAAGTAACACTGATAGCACGAGTGGATCCTTCTACCTCAGCAAACTGCTCTCAAAGTGTGCCAACATAAAAGTGTCAATGACTGCAACAGGTCAATAGCAGTTGCTGAGTCCGTGTCGCTTTTTTGCAGATGAATGCTTGTTGCCTTAAATCTGCTCATCACCCTGTCCCAAAATGTAATCATAATCACTGTTTCCATCTTATTCAGCTTACCAACGAGTGCGTCTAGCATCTTCTTTCTCATTTCAATCTTCTGCAATTTTTGCAAGTGCTTCTCTATTTGCATTGTAGTTTGTACCAACAAAGGGCATGTAGTGAATTAAAGGGTTGCATTTTCAGGTGTGCTTGAAATATTGCTTGCATTATCAAAGCTTTGTCCACAGCAATTTGGCAAGTCCAACCCCAAGTCTCGCACCATTTTTAGTACACATTCTGCAAGACTTGCATCTGCCAATCTTAACTTGGAATGGCCCGAAACAGTCCATGCCTGTTCTGTAGAATGGAGATATGAGTAGTCTGAGTTGAGCTAGCAGAAGATCTGCCATTCTGGGAATAACTGATTTATAGAGAATAACATTCTCTGCACAGATGTTGACCTCTCAGTGTCCAAAAGTTTCACCTTATCTCTTCGAAGTCAGCCCTAGGACTCAATTCAACGCATTGATTTAAGTTCAGAAAAATACCTCAGTCTCTCAGAGTTTAAGTTTAAATCTGTCAGTGGAATAAATGATGATAAACGATGACTATTTATAGTATAGGCCATACTTCACATATAATAAACATATCACTTCATTTTAACAAGCATAGGAATACATCACAGTTATAATTCACCACATATATGAAAATAAATCCACAACTCACCAATTCCTTTGAATTACCAGTGTTTTGTTAATCTTTTCCCCAAATTACACCATGAACTACATCCATTAACTTCAGCTTGATGCTCCGGATAAACAAGGCCATATAACAGGTAAGCTGCTTTACGAATTGATCAGTATTTTAGCTTTAAATAACTCTTACCTACTTTATTTAGTCCTTGTACAAAAGTTCTTCAATAATTTTTCTGAAATAACTTGTTCTTTTATCCCGACATTCTCAAGCTTTATTCACATGCGTTTCTCTGTTTCTTTTCTGTCTCGATCAGTCTCGTCTGCGCCTCACAGTGGGCGGAGTCAGCATCGCTGATAAACGCTCTCAATTGGACAATTTACACCTGCAGTGTGGATTCCAACTCTAATTGGGTACATTTTACTGCAGTAAATTGCATATTACTAATATAATTAATAAATTAATATAATTTCTCTACATTTTTTTTCTTCACATATATCAGTTTTATTAGATAGGTAAATAAACCGAAAATATTTTTTTCTTGGACTGCAAATTAACTAAAAGAAGTCCGGGGTGGAGGCAGAGTGACGACTGACTGAGGCTGAGCCGGAGGAACGAGTACGCCCTGAGGAGTCCTGGGGCTGACAGACCAAGGTGCACAAGTGCAAGTGGCACAAGCTGTATCTAGATGTATTTACACACTGTTTAATCCATCTCAGAAGTGGCGGCATAAGTAATTTAAAATGTACGTCAATTAATACGACCTTTTTGTTTGATGAACTGTTGTATAAAATCAATGTCATATTTGCAAGCGTGTGGATATTCTGGAAAAATTGCATTCTTGCTCATATCAACATTAAAAACAAGAACTCACACAGGGTATGTTTTAAATCATTCTTAAATCTATCTTTATGCACAGTCTGTGCCAATATTTGTTCTACATGCTAGTGCTAAAACCCCACTTTTACAAAGGTACATTGTCGAGAACGGCAGTGCGATTTGCTAAGGCACACTGCTTGTGTGGATGCAGTCAGTTTTGACCCCCTCAGTCGCCTTGCGTACCCCATTTTGGGAACCACTGGTTTATTGCAAGTCGGTTGACAACTCTTTGTTGCTGTAACCTTTCACTGTATGGAACAGAGCAGCGTGAATGTGCATCTCATTTTGTGTTAAACAAGTTAAACAAGTTCAGAGTATCAGTTTTGATTATTGCAGATTGCCATTTAGCGATAATCAATAGACAATTAATTAACATCAATGGACAATAAGAAGCTCTTTTAAAAAGGAGTTTAATTTAGACCTTAACTCTAGTATACCACTGATCTATTTTTCAAAGTCTTTCATTACAAATGAAAGCACAACCATTTTAATGACTGCATATACAATATGTATATATATATATATATATATATATATATATATATGAAATGGCGAAATGAAATGGTGCTTACGTGAAGTTACTCGTCAGCTTCATTACCATTATCTGAATAAAGTTTAATTCATTTGACCTTCAAAAAAACTCAGATATTTGACGTTATGTAATCTTATTAAAATTTTATAAATTACATGATACCTTGTGACAAGCTATACTTCTGAAATACTTCAGAACATTACCATAAAGCTCGTAATAGTTGTAGTTCTGTGGTGCCTTTGAAGGGTCAAATTTCCATATTAAAAGAATATATAATCTTTAATGAAATAGTTTTGCTGAAAAGCCTAGTGCGGCTACTGTGCATCTTCTCATAAAGCAGAAATATATGGATGATTCTTCAGTTAAGGGTACATTAGACTACTTATTTGACTATACATTTATCAAGTGCTGTTGGTAATGATGGTAAAGACATTTCTCACTTTTTGGACAAACTACTGTATGACACGACATCAACATAAATTGATTACCGCTGAGTTTGGCAAATTGAGTTTAGCACTGACAACTACTAAAGCCACACCCAGATCATATTTTACAATTTATTATATCCACCTTATTTTTTTAAATAGTGTGCACGGTAAATTGAGTATGTCTGGCTTCTGGTTTCATCCACCTCCAGTTATTTTTAGCTGTACAAAAGAGCTCGTAATGCTGCGTGATACTGCAAACTGGTATTTCTTACCATATTATTTTATGGTATTGTCATAATTATAAACACACTGGTTAGTAGCACAAATAGTTTTACAGTTTACTGCACTTTGTTATTCTAATTATTTACCTATAGTGGTTAATGAATCTGAAGTCTCACACAATCACAGAAAATTGCTTATGTTTGTGTTACAAATAAGGTAGATAGGGAAAGGCCAAAATAGAAATTATGGTAAATATCAAATTTCAACCCTCTTAAAAAAAGAGGACTAAGTAATTAAAAAGACACAAGGTTAAAGCCATTTGATATCTCCTTTCAAACTGTAATCATTTTAAAGAATTGTTTTATTTTTCTTCAAAATCATACTACAGTACAGAGAAGTTCCCCTAATTGAACAAACACAATGTAGCATCGTCTGATGGCCAGTGGATAAGGTCAGTATAGAAGCATCTGACACTGAACCCAGAGGGGCTCATTAACACAGCATCAGACCTTTGAGAGTGACCAACAAACACAACAACAATGGCCAACAGCCTGCAGCCTAGAGCTTCAAAAGTACACCATTGCCACAAACAAGGTACATTGTCATGCTGCAGATCATGCTATTTTTTGCTTAGTGACTGCAAAGACATGACATGTTTGGGATGCAGCGAACTGCTTATTGCATACTGAGCAGTTTGACACATTATGCAACAATTAACATTTCAAACAGTAATATTTGTAATGTGCTTCAGACCTGAGCCAGCAGCAACTGATACATGGACTGGGTCGGTGGTGTTATTTTGGAAAACACAAACAAACGAGTCAGACTAAAGTTGTCCAATAACAAACAAATCACAAATTAATTTGATACATTAGAATATATGATATCATGGTAGTAATATAATTCATATATAGATTATATATAATAAGTATACATTATACTGTAATATATATATATATATATATATATATAAAGGGGTGGTGTGGTGCAATGGATAAGACACATGCCTTTGGTGTGAGAGACCCGGGTTCGAATCCACTGTGAGACACCAATGTGTCCCTGAGCAAGACACTTAACCCCTAGTTGCTCCAGAGGCGTGCGACCTCTGACATATATAGCAATTGTAAGTCGCTTTGGATAAAAGCGTCAGCTAAATGAATAAATGTAAAATGTAAATGTAAATATATATATATATATATATATATATATATATATATATATCTCATGTACAAAAACCCATCATTCTAAAAATACATATTTTATACTTAAAGGATTAGTTCACCCCAAAATGAAAATTTACTAATAATTTACTCACCACAATGCCATCCAAGATATCCATGTCTTTCTTTCCTCAGTGGGAGAGAAATTATGTTTTTTTGAGGAAAACATTTCTGGATTTTTCCTCTAACAATGGACTTCATTGGTTACCATCATTTTTAAGTCCAAATCAATGCAGTTTCAAAAGTTTTTGAAGTGTTTAAACGGGCTGTACGCGATCTCAGCTGAAGAAGAGGTTGTTATCTCTTAGATTAAGATTAAGATACAATTAATACAAAACAAAATTAAATTTAAAGACAGACTTTGTGCTTTCTGCGGTCTTTGAGGTCTCAGTAAGTTTTAAAGCAGTTTTTAGTGCCACTTTCAGAGCGGTCACGTCCATAACGGAGAACTGTCCCATCCATAACATTGCTTTTTTTTTCTTTTTTTTTTGTGAAATAAATTTCTAAATAAATGCGACTCATAGTCCAGTGCGACTTATATGTTTTTTTCCTCTTCATGATGCATTTTTTTCTGACTGATGTGACTTATACTCCGGAGCGACTTATAGTCCGGAAAATACGGGTAGCCTATATTTTGTGATGTAGACAAAATTCTCTATGCAGATGTAAATTAGTGGTGTGATCAATTAAGTTCAGAAATTGCAGTATATACAAAAGTTCATTTTTGCTGCATGTTTGTGTTGGCTATGTTATTCTTTGGGGTAGAGGGGTAAAACTTATATAACAAAAACCCTTAATTGAAAAACTTTATGAAAAACATTTATTCGAGCGTATGGGACGCTCAAGGGTTCAGGATTATGCAGTTGATATGGTGGTGTGTGTTTCCGAAGGATGCAGTTGTGAACTTATTTATTTATTCACAAATGTGTGGTCTGCAATAAACAGAATATAGGCCTAAACAAAGAAAACAGTTGTATAAGTATATCAGTAAATTATACAAAGATGCAGTTAAGCATATCAGTAAATGATACAAACATTCAGTTATTAAGTAATATATAAATTAACATACTTGGGTAAACCGCGTGATATTAATAAAATAATAAAGTAAACAATGACATGCAGATTGCACGATCGCAATATGCTCAATATTACAGCAGCAAACATAAAATGTCATTAAATCCAACATTTTCAAAAAAAAATTGAACACACCGGGTGATCTGAAACTAGGTAGAGAGTTTCTTATAATCTAATCTAATTACAATCATTTTCGAGCTCAAAGTCTGATATGAAAACGGTTTGGTTTCATTTTGTGACGCAGATTAAAATGCGTTCATTTTACGAGCATATCTCGACATTCAGAACAATAATATCAATAACAAATGTGAAATATATACGAAAACTCACCCCTATTTACGCACTGAGAAAAAAAACATATACATGGTTGGATAACAGACCAGTCGGTCTGATTTGTAACTCAGCTGCCGATTTTTGCATCCTGGCTGATCGCTGTATAATACCAAACACTCAGGGGCTTTTTCACAACATGCATTTTCATTAATACAAGGAATGCAAAAAGTGCTGCACGGGGTGTAACCTCTCTGTGCTCTTTGGGTGTAGGGATGGTTCCACTCAGAAAAACAATGAGGCACTATTAATTATTAAAAATATAAAAACATGTATTTCATTAGTAGCCTAGTGTATGTGTGTCTACAGCTGAATATGTTATAAAATCAAAGAGAATAGTTCTGATGATACTACATTTAGGCTACTTTTAATAAATGCATTAATAGACAGTGCTTCATTGTGCAGTGAATACTGAACTGTTTCATCAACAGAAGGGTGTTTTTTTGTATGTTGTGTTAATTGATTTGAGAGCAACTATTCATTTAAAGAAGTTTGATTAAGGAAAAACTAAATATCAGTAAGTGGTCTATTAACCCCCCTCCCACTTTCTAATTCATGTAATTGTGTTTACAGTTGCTTGCTTTTTATTGTGTTAGGATATATCATATGTATTGTTTTAAATGTTGTGTGTTGTTATGATTTATGTGATGCTGTGGCTATATTTTGAGCCCAAGACAAATCAGAGTGATTCTCAAAATCAGGGGTGCCCAATCCTGCTCCTGCCGATCGACTGTCCTGCACAGTTCATCTCCAACCCTAATCAAACACACCTGTCTTTAATTTTCAAGTGAACCTGAAGACAATTGATTGTTCAAAAAAATTATAAAATAATTATGTATGCTATTTATTTGTTTATTTATGCTCATTGTCCATTTTTAAAGACATTGTTCAAATTTTATTTTAGATTTAATCCTGCAATTTACAGGATTTGTTTGTTATTTGTGCTTGTGCAAGATAGCCATACCAGCCAGTAAAGTTCCATGGTTTCCAATGCATGCAATTTCGCAATTTATGTGTTAACACGCAATTTACGTGTTAACACGTCATTTACGCGTTAACACGTAATGACATATTAATTCACGTGTTAACGCGTAAATTGCGTGTTAACACGTAATTACGTGTTTACACGATAGTTTCACACGTTTTGGCCCTTTTGGCCTTCCATAGGTGACAGGCTGCACGAGCTCTGATGACGACACAGCTGTTCCACGATTGGCCGGATTCACCGCATGACAACGATCACGTGTGTTTCGTGTTTATTCAAACACCTTTAATTCCTCTAAAGCTCACAAATAAGTTTTTTTTTTAACAGTAAACACTCTTTTCATGTAGTTGCAATGTTATATTGTGTCATGTTGATCAAATTAAAACTGATTAAAAAACGTAGACTCCACTTCATTGATAGTAGCTTATGTTGAACTTTATTCTTGTTCAAAAAGACGCTGTATGAAGCACTACATAAAGTATTGAATGAAAATGTCTCCGAAACATCTGTGTATTATTTGGCAAATTGCAAATATTGCATATTTATTCAGCTGTGGTAAACACCACGTGAGCGGTCACTACGGGAAGCAGAAAGTGTCCGACTTCACGTCTCCGTTTGCAGCTCCTCCCCGCCTGCACGCGGCTACTCTCGCCGATCGGTTACATCCAGCCGCAGCTGATGTCGAACACACGAACGTTATATCTGGTATTGCCTGGACAATTAATAAATTAATATTTATGAATAGGAAAATAATGTTCTATTTATTATTTATTTATAGTTTAAATGTTTCTGTCTTGCATTTTATCTCTCAAAATGATGGATGCCATTTGTAAAATGTGGAAATGAACAGAAATAAGTTACTTTAAGAAATAACAAATAAGAAATAACAAACTTTTATTTACATAAAAGTCAACATTTGACCCAGCTACTTACTAAATATTCACGTTTCAAAACGTTTATTTTTCTTTTTAATATCTCCCACTCATTGTAGTAGAGTGGTTATAAAAATAAGTTATAACCGTAATTAAACTAGACTATACCTGTTCTACTTCCATACATCATATATTCTCTGATTCTGTGGGCATTATTGTCCTACTCCAGGTCGAAATGAACACTGTCTGAGAGTTTCTGTTCTGATATTATCAGATGAGATTGTCCTGATTGAGGGCAAGCTCGTGAGGCTCCGCCCTCTGTGCAACAGCTCATTTGCATTTAAAGGGATACACACTAAAATGGTGCGTTTTTTCTGAGCCCCAATAAGTGACAAATTAAACATGCTGTAAAAAATTATCTGTTTGGTATTTTGAGCTAAAACTTCACATACACACTCTGGGGACATCAGAGACTTATTTTATATCTTGTGAAAAGGGGCATAATAGGTGCCCTTTAAGTCAAGTTTAATCCCACAAGTCTCCGTGAGTCTCCATTTCACTGTGGAATTGTTACTACAATCGACAGGTGTGTGGTCTTGCGGTCCGGGCTAATCTTCTAGTGTGTGCATTTGGAGAATTGTAATGCTACAAATTGGTTGAAACTGCCTTTATGTCTGTGGTCCACCACAGTTTTAAAATCGGTTAATGCCTAACCAAACACACCCAAACAAGTAAATCAAGGTGTTCAGAATTACTTGCAAATTATAGACTGATGGGTTAAACTGGGATGGATAATAAAGTCCTCAGGACACTGGCCCTCCAAGACTACATAGACAGAGACATAGAGCAGCTTAAAGGTGCTCTAAGCGATGTTGGGTGACGTCACTTCTTGTTGACATTCGAAGTATTGTCAAACAAAACGGAGGCTAGCTCGACCCTCCCTCCTCCTCATCCCGTCCCCTCCCCCTCCCTTCCGTGCTTCCTGAAACAGTCATGAATTCAGGACTTTGCGCGTTCCTTCTCCTTTTCCCTCTTCTTTGCTATTTATTCATCAGAACGTCGTATCTTTGGTCGTGCGTCGGCCATATCAAAATTCAAGAGAATATAATTCTAACGTTAGTCATTGTCATTGTCTAGGACATCTCTCCTCTAGCTAACTTCCCTCTTCATGCTTCTCTCTCCTCCACTCCCCACACCCCCCTTCATGTGCACACGCACTAACTCCCCAACCCCCACCCCCAAATCATTCTTGTCGGTTATTGGCTGGAACACTGTTTGTTATGTTTCGTGGTCCAGGCTGGGCCAGTTTGTTTTTGTTGCCGTTTGTGGAGCCTGGGCTGTCTACAGAGACCGCGTTTTTTTACAGTCTGTTCAGGGGACAGGCAGCTAGCGGATAGTGAGGAGATGTTTGCTGTATGTGACAAGAAATGTTTTGGCCTAGAAAACGCGTGACATCGCTTAGAGCACCTTTAAAGCAGGTTAATGTCGGTGAACTAATTGAGGGTGTTTTCACACCTGAAAGTCTGCACCAAGGTCCGAACCAAAGGTCATGTTTTGATACACGCACTAAAGAACTTTATATGACGTACTTGCGTCCTGTCGTCATCATCTATGGGCTGCACCTTGACATTGATTGGTTTGTAAACGGACGTGCGTCTGACGTCAGCGTGTTGTCAATTCGGCGGGTAACTTTGACAAGAATGAATTAACAGATATTGTTGCCACTATACTTTTTTTATTATGGCATTACTCCCTGCAGCACCAACTATACTCGAGGCTAGTTCAAATTCGCCAAATGAACGTCCTCGTTGTGCGAACATTTTATCGTCGCCAACAGGACGCAGGACAAATATGTGTGTGTGTGTGTGTGTGAACGTACCTAATTCACATACTGTGCACAGTATACATGTTATTCCAAACAGAGACCAAACTGGTTGATGTGTTCATGTGTTTCAGTGCTGGGTTATGGTTGTTTTTTTTAAAGCCCCAAAAAAGAGGTTTGGCATTACATTTTGAAAGCCAGCCAAACTCATACAGTACATTTCTTTAGTATTCAACCGTTATAACCCATCAGCATCTTAATTGATCAACGCATTAATTAGACCAATATGAATTCACCTCTCTCGATCTCTTTCTCTTTCTCTCTTTATATATTCAGAAACTCTGCCAGTTTATTTTATCTTGCAGGGTTGTCCCCTGTGGTGCATGCAAGTGTTAAATTGAGTTGAGAAATGTGCTCGCAGCTTCTCTCTGCCTGTGATCGAAAATTAGGTTATGATCATGACTAATTGAGGGGAAGTAATTATCTCACAGACCCTTCATTATCGCACGTCCTATTTGTTGTTTTTGCTGTCAAGCCTGATTTAATGTTGTGTTAATTGGCTTAACATATGGCCTTATCCTTCACAGCTTTGAAGTGTTAAGACAAGTGCATTCAGCCACTCATATTAGCTGATTTTTTTTATCTGACATTTAGCTTGAAATTGCTACTAATCAGGGTTTTTCCTGGCTCAAAATGAGGTGGAGGTGGTAAACTCCTGATAATGTATTTTAATCATAAGATAATTAAATTAATATTTTTCGCAGACCATCACATAGCCTATACTGTGTTTCCTACAGTACTTTTGTGGGTGGAGCTATGGGGGTCCGGAAGAAAAGTATGTATATTTTTAAGAAAAATTCATTAATCTGGTGCACTTTGAGTCACCCAAATCCGCTGTTAAAAATAAATAATCCACCCGCCCAAACCTATGATATTCTTTTATTTAGATATCTGCATCTGATCATCACATTAAAATTATTCAAATTCTCAGTGTTAAGCATGATAATATGGTTACATATCACACTGAAGTAGGCTGATTTAAAATTAACATTTATTTAAATTAAAAGTTCTTCTTTTGGCAAAATTACATTTCCTTAATAGCCTAAACAGAGGCTTTACTCCCTTCAAACTTAAATTGTCAATGTTTCATTACATCACTTTTGGAAAACACTCTTATCAGAATAAACATTTTTTTTTACCTTTATAAAGGGCATTTTTCCCCTAATTTTATTAAATGTATGCTCCATCTTTCATTTCAGATTCTTAAATTTGATCAATACATTCTAATTAGAATAATAAGACACTATAGCCTGGATGCCAGCCGAACTTAGCCCCGCCCACACAATTTTTTGTTCGGGAAGTTCGGTCTGGACTCGCTCCGTTGAGGAGCTATTATGCCCGAACAAAAATTGTTCGGACCAATCAAATTGTCAGGGCGGGCTTTATACGATGATGGACAGATGAGCAACGTAATCATCTACGTCACCAACGAGCGCTTGGGTTGAATTCGTTAACAACAAAGACGACAGCCGCTTGAGAATTGAGATTTCACGAGTTCACACTTACAAATAAGTCAGATAGAATAAATGCATATTTGACGTGCTGTCCGAGGAGAGGCTCCGGGCTCGGTATTCGGCCCGAACCCGCAAAGTACTCCCACCGTATTCCTGGCTGTGGAAGAACAGGCCAAGAGTGAGTGGAGGGATGCTGAAAACTGTCAAGGAATGTTAGGTGAGTTGACAGAGTGAATATATTTTTCCTCTTATGCTGATAGGGTAGACATGGTGTTTGGTGACAAGTTGATTGGATTGATTATGTGAACGTGCTCCTGCCGAACTTTGTTTATGAAACATCATGTGTAGATTCCGCCATCGCGTCTGTTATAGAAGATATCGACAGCGCATTAATTTTAAAAGAGGAACAGAGAACCGCGATCAAGGCATTTGTCGATCGGAAACATGAATGAAAACTTACTCCGTTGCTCTGATTGGTTGTAGGTCTATCCAATTGAGTGCAGAGGCATTTTCCTTCCTGATTCGGTTGAAACACGCCCCATAATCAAAGCTCAATGGAGCAGTATCAGACTCACATTCTGACTAGAATCTGAGTATGACGACGGCTACATAAATAGGTTAAGCAATACAAATGTGTTTATGTCTGATAACCTTTTAAACACAAACTTAACTGCAGACACTGAAATGACATACACTGTGTGATACAGTACAAATATTTTGAGTGTCCCTCATTTTCCTATAAATAACCACGATTGTCCCGCATTTTCCTTTTCTGAAGTTGGCAACCCTAACTGTCACACACACACATGCAGGAATACAAACAGACGCAAGCATGCACACACACTGACATCCACACGCACAGACACACACCCATACACACACATACAAATCCACATGCACAGACACACACACGCGCACACACATGTACGCACGCATACATACACGCACAGACACACACACACACAGACACACACATACACACAGACAGACATGCACATACTACTACTTTTTTTAGGTATATACATAAACACACAATACAGCCAAATTGCTCCACGTCATTTATTTTTGTGGAAAGCCAGTGCAGGCCTGAGCGGCGGTCATATTTTGTACCGCCATGCGGTACATCTAGTTAAGACACAGATTAACAGAAGTGCTAATAAACAAAACATAACAGTTTCACTTGTGGTTGGATTCTGAAGTCGGGGTGGTTGCGGGTCCTCCAAGTTTCTGAGTTGGAACTCCGATTTGAGGTGGTGTTCCAGTTAAAAGTTTCTACTGGGAACTCAGAATTTTTGATTTCCAAGTGCAAATAAAACACATAATTTCCACACTCTAAACACAGAGGCACTGTTTTTTAACAAAGGTTCTGAAAACCACTGACTGCATTATGGTGTCAAACTTGTATAATGCAGTGTTAGAATATTAGGGCTAGATGCTTAGCAATATGTGCCTCATATTCAAATACCTTTGACAGACACAGAAACACTGGAAGGTGTATAAACTGTAGTTTCAGTGTTTGAGGCGGAGAAATGTAAAATAATGACAGAAAATGTGTCAGTTGGAGTTAAGAAAAGTTGTATTCTCATAGTCGAAAAGTCAGTTCAGGAAACAACTAGATAGTACAGTTGGCAATGTATGAGGATGTGCAATGCTAGAGCCTTTATGTAAACAGGTCGCATGCAGCATTTGACCAATCAATGACACTGAGACCACAACAATACAACGTTTAAGGACGCCTCACAAGATATTTGGGATGATTTTGGACCGATTTCTCCCCTTCTGACAATCCTAGGTAAATCCAGATTATTTTAATGGTTCTACAGATTTTTTTTATCAGATTTTCCTGTGGTGTGAGATGTGTTAAAAGTGATTGAATCTGCTCAGAAGCATTCTGGTTAGAAATGGCTGAGAGCGCAAATTAAATAGGCAGTCGGCTCCGCTCGCTTTGGCTGGCTGAAAAGCCATTTGATTGTGCAAGTGCACAGATGTGAACCAATCAGGCTTCAGTATTTCGGAGAAAACAGAGTTTATACAACTAAACTCGTCATTAAAGAACACTGAATAACACGATTAAAAGAACACAAAACATGTAGCCTATTTTCATTCATGTATTTGCGTATCTACAGCTGTTATCAAATCAACAGAGAACACACTTGTAGTTTTGATGATAGTATTATTTTTGATAAATGCATTACTAGAATAAAATGCAGTCCTTCCTTAGTGAATATTGAACTGTTTTGCCAACATAATAGTGTTTTTAGTTTGCTGTGTTAATTGCTTTGAGAGCAACTTCATTTGGAGAAAAACTGTATTATATTCTGAGTCTGAACCATCAAATTCAAAAGATTCAAAAAACTTTTTGATGTTACTTATTGGGTGCCTCATTTGCAATACAACCCTATACTGTGAAATAGCTTTCAGTTCTCATTTTAGTTTGTGCATATTCAAATTTGACACAATGGCGATTTTACATCACCTGCTTCAATATTTAAAGTTGATGTATCTCACAGTGATCAGTTCCTTAAACTCTTTACTGTCTATTTTCTCTCTATATATATTGTAGATATATGTACAGTACAATATATTATATATATTTAAAATACATAAGCCTCAACCTTACTGTAAAACCTACTGAAATATAATTTTAAACAATAAATCAAACACAATTTTGTTAAATCAACTAGTGCTTGTCTATGCAAAACTCACACCCACAATGCTTTGAGGTGCAATCTTAAAAACAAAGGGCCCTTATTTGCATCAATCATTCCAAGAAGAACCTTTAATATCCACTGAACCTTTTCATTGCACAAAAGGTTCTTTATTGTGGAAAAAGATCTTTCGATTACTAAAATGTTCCTCATACTAAGAACATTTTTTTTCTTTTTTCCATTTCTGCCTAAATGAATACATGATGCTAGCTAACTGCATGATTTGTGTTATCTTATTTGTATTATCTTGTACATTTCTGAAATATGGACATTAGACACAGTCACGTCTGATAAAAGATTACTCAAAATTGTAATGTAGAAACATGCATGTTCTGTAAAACTGCTTCTAAACAATATCTATTGTGAAAAGTGCTATACAAATAAATGTGAACTGAATTTAATTGAATTGAAAGGTTATTTGGGGAATCCAAAATGGTTCTTCTATGGCATTACTGTGAAAATACCCTTTTGGAACCTTTATGCTTAGAGTATATTTGGAAATAAATTGAGTATAAAAGACACATCTCTTTAGAATCATTAATTTTTGAATCGGACTACACATGGTCACACTATGTTTGTTTTTGTGTGCATCCCCGAAGATGTTGTAATAAAAAGACTAGTTATTTGTATGTCTATTAAGACTGTCTATTTACTCTTTTATTAGTGGCAAATCACATTCAGTTCACAAACAAGTTGAATGGATCACTTTTAGGGTACTTTTTTGATAATATACGCTGGAGGAAAGAAATTAATATATGTCTATTAAGACTGTCTATTTACTGTTTTATTAGTGGCAAATCACATTCAGTTCAAACAAGTTGTATGGATCACTTTTAGGGTACTTTTTTGATAATATACGCTGGAGGAAAGAAATTAAAATATGGGTGTTTAAATGAGGACAGATTTTTTTTTTCATTTCTGTTTGAACTAGCCGTTTAAATTGTCAGAGTAAGTTTCAAAGGTAGCCGTCAACTTGCGAGTGTAAATGAGGACATGGGCACAGCGGTGACTCAGCCTGGGGATTCGGTCCCCCAGTGAGACTCACAGTAAACAGTAGCGATATCAGTAAGTCCCCACAGACAGAGGTTTGCTAGGTCACATCACCTCCGTTCCACTTTCAACAGCTCTCATCCCAAATATTAATCATCCTTCCTCTCTCTTTTAGCTGTTCACAGCAGGTTGTGTTTACCTTAGCATTACAGTCATCTCCGGTTTTTGTGAATGACTTTGAAGAGTCTTGCGTGAGCTGCCCTCGGTGTGCCATTGAATGTTGACGATTGTTTCCATAATTCATGGATTCGGCTGTGCCTCCAACATCAGGGCTTCCAGTATCTGTGCTCATGTTTTGTTGTTTTTATACCGTGCATCCTGGAAGTGACTGGCGATGTCACGATACATCAACACCTTGAGTCTTTCCACACTGACATTGCCAAAGCTGCACGCCAATGTAGAATGTTCATTATTGGAACCAATCAGCTGTGAGGCCAGATTTCAGAAAGAGTAAAACAAATCTGAAAAGAAAAGAAATCTTAATTTAAGTTAAATTCTGCTCTTTTTCAGTGGAAATCCATATCTATAAAATAGACTTTGGCCTATTTTAAAACGGTGAAATAAATACTTTTATTTCCGGACAGAAAAAGTGGACAGAGTAGTGCATCAAAAATAGAAACTGATCGCACCCCACAACAGGCACTTGCAGTGTAGACAGCTCTTTTGAATAAAATGGGAGCGATCTAAATTTGTCACATCTTTTAACCCTTTCATAATTAAAAGCAGCACCAAAAAAAGTACACTCTCCATTTGCTGTTTGTCATCTCTCTTTCATGACCAAAGCAAACAGAACATTTAAAATCCTTTTCAAGGCCAGAGAGTGACATCTGCAACAGCTTTGTATTCAGTTGAAAGTGTTTTGCTAATGTAAAACACAAAGAACATATGATAAAAAGTTTTTCTTTTAATAAGCGCAAAAAAAAGAGAAAAGATATAAAAGAAAAGAGATATTAAAGAAAATATAAACAACAAGAGCTGTTAGATCAGCTTAAAGACTTCAACACCATGCAAATTCTAAACACGTAGAGACCACAGGATCTGAAAAGGGACTGCAGGTCTTACAGATTCACTGAACACTCAATACAAACACAAGAAAATATCAACCTTGAAAATACAAATTTGATATTGGTATCCAAACCAAATACCAGATGAGGGAATAACTGAAACTGAATAACTGCATAAATGCATAACTGAAAAAGAACAGCCGGCTTATTTAGAGAAGTAACTATGGTGAATGTGAAATGGAACATGAAATTATAGATTTCATAAATGTTGAACATTAGGCATCTCTTTTTTGTAAGAGGGCTGACGCACAAACACTATAGCTCTCTAAGTGTCTCTATAGTGAAAAGATTCTGGTTGCCTGTAGTTTCAGCCTCTCATATGGATTGATCCAGAGAGTTATTCTGCTCAAAAGAGCCCATGTGTGCTGTTAAGATCTCACTGCAGGGGGATTCTACAGAGTGCTGAAACTTCAAACCGGCACTTAGAGAAACCTGCTCATAGATGGAACGGTAGTATTTGTTATATACCCCTAGATAGACAAACAGGCATATGAATATGTTTTGTGCTTTTCAGTAATGTGAATATGAATGAAACCATGAGCATATACGTATGTGCCCTAGCTGACTGTAAGATTGCATGCATTACTTCGTTGGGCATACTCTATACAGTAATGGAATATTTTCATTGCTAAAGCAAACTATATTTCTTATATTAAAGCATCTTTTTTATAATACATTGTAAGTACTTAAAGTCCCCATGAAATCAAATTTTACGTTTTTTGTCTTTTAGTATTAGACTTCAGGTTATCTATTAGCTTGAGTGCTCGATTAACAATGACATAATTCAAATTTAGAAGATATAAGCGAAACTTACAGTCTCTCACTTTCGCCAAAATGAATCAATGATTTTGATGACATCACTCTGCACTTCAGCTTCTCATCAGATTTTCTGTCCAATCAAATGCTCTCTAGAATCGAAAGCATCCCGCCCCCTACATTATAAATAGATGTTGAAGCTGTAGCTGAAATTGGTTACTTGTTCACACTATTACTATTTTTTACATGGTGAATGGCACATAGTGCATTATATAGGGGATATGAAATGATTCATACAGTTTAAATATGCATTCCATTTGAGCGAATGAAGCCTGGTTTCACATTAGTGTCCCGTGAACCGCCGCAGTGCGAACAAAGTCTGCTGCGGTCCAGAGACACGATAGCACAGAGCGGATCATATGCATGTAAATTACACACTTTTACATACAACAACTCACATCCTCTCTGTTATGTTGCATTCGGAGAGCGACTATTTTTGACCTAATTGTATAACAACTGATTAGAAAATAAAGCGGCAGGTCATCCCTTCAACAATAACAAATAACTGTTAACTGTAAACTGTTAACAACAGTCTCTCATAAAATTAACAATCATCGACCAGAGCTGGAATCCAGGAGCTCTCAATCCAACAGTGTTCAAACCCTGAGTGAACTTGCCGCAGTATTAAACCATAAATATTTAGACCTTGCCAGACTGAAGCAGCCAATGACATCCTTCCACCTCACCACCGGACATCCAATCATAGGAGATACAGTAGATCACAAAAAAGAAAGAAACATGGAGAGAAACAGAGGACACAGCGCAGCGGTACTAATATAAAGAGCTCAAGTAAACACCAGTCATAACAAAGATGAATGTGAATCTGGCAGTGTTTTATTACATTGTTTGTTATCATGGAAGTTTTTAAAAGAAATGTCTGGGCAGTGGCGCTAAAAAAGTTAATGCTCTATGTATTTGAAAATAATGGACTGCATTTATAAAAATGGACTGCATTTATATAACGCTTTCACAGACCTATGGCCACCAAAGCCTACACTAAACTACCCTAAACCTAACTCCGGATCTCGAGGTCCACTTTCCTGAGTTAAGCTCCAACCTTGATCACTCTCACTTAACTTTCTAGTAATCCAAGACTCTGCAGGAAAGTGTATGAGGACCAGATTTGAGAACACCTGACCTAATCAATAATGTTAACAAAAGTGAATCAAGCTAACGTAAAATAAAAATGCATTTGCTGAAACAAGTCTTTGAGCTGTTTTATCATGACTTGTGCTTCACTGGCTTCACTCATACACGAGCAACAGTGCTGTACTAGGTGAGCTACAGTGTAACTTTAAAAAAGCTATTAATAAAGAGCTGGTTATGTAATGCAAATGTCAAAATATAATAGTTTACAAATAATGCACTATGGTAAAAGAGTTTTAAGGTCATAACATAGTAATTGTGCAAAGAACTAATCAATGTTCCCCTTTAATGGTAATTTGTTTTAAAATAAATACAAGTTTTCAATTGTAAAGGGTAGTGAAAGTGTATGTATCTGATATTTTATGTTAAAATACATTCTCTTAACCCCATTTATTGTTCATTGACTACTATCAGTATGTCATTTATGGATTCATGGATCTCCCCCAATAGTGTAAACACCGAGTCCCCCAGGCCCCATCAAAACACTGAGAGTGGCCCACAGAGATCTGTCAATCTGAGTTTGGGGCATGGCTACTGTAGAAAATGGAGCCAGAGGGTGTTTAGGTAGTGTGGAACCATGTCTGATTAATTACATGCAAAGGCATTCAGCCTCAGGTACAGGAGTGCAAGACAAATTTTATGCATTTAGACCATCAAAGATTAAACAGGTTATGAAAACTTCAATGCGAACAGGGCATTGCGATGCAACACGCTACGATGGACTTCAATACAACATCATTGTACACCAGTTCAAAAAGACAAATGTACATGTTCAGAATGTTTTTTGACCAGTGTTTCTCAACCCTGTTCCTGGAGGCACACAAACACTACACATTTTCTACACAACACAACTCTTCCTAATCAAACACGCTTGATTCAGCTCATCAGCTTGTTAGTAGAGACTCCAAGACCAGATATAGATAGACCAGATAAGACATCTAAAATGTTCAAATGACGAAAAAAAAAGGGCCACTAGTGTCGCAGCTTTTTATGAGCACTGTTTACACACTTAAGAAAAGCTTTTAAGAAGTCACAATGTAGGGTATCCAGGCTCAGAGTGTCCCATGTACCAATATTTTAATGATTCATAAAAGATGAATCATTACTGGAAATAAAAGTTAGGATCATGATTTTTCGGTAGGATTACAACACACTGTGAGTGTATATTAGCACCATTTGTTGTTTACTTTTGCATCTGACAGACCGTTTGGACCTGGAAACGATGCATGATATCAGACTTAACAAGCAGATGTGTACACTTTTTGGAGTCTTGCAAAAATGTAGGTAGAGGCACATTTTTCAAATAAGCCTATGTTGCAACCAACATGACTGAGTGAGACCCTGTCCCAAATGGCACACTTCATATGCACTTTCGGTCTTATGGACTTACCACATGCGCATGTCCATTTAGTCCATGAGAACCCAGGGTGTTCCATTTGTCATTTTAGGTTTCAGAAGGTGAGCACCCCCTTTGCGGTCGATCTGCACCCTAGATGCGCACTTTTGCCAAGCCTGCACTGAAAAGAGCTCCACAGCAGACTTCTACCCAACAATCAAAGCGGCATTACGTCATGAAAGTGGGGACTCATAGGAAGGCTGTTAGTGTTTACACTGTAAAAAAATTCTAACCCTCCCAAATCAAAAATTTCAAGTGACCGATAACATCTAAATTTTTCAATTGGCCCAAGTGAAATTCTGTAAATTATCAAATTAAATTTACAGATTTTCACTTGGGCCAATTGAAATTTACAGAATTTCACTTGGGCCAATTGAAAAATTTAGATGTTATCGGTCACTTGAAATTTTTGATTTGGGAGGGTTAGAAATTTTTTACAGTGTAGGATGCCATTTGGGACAGGGTAACAGACACTAGTAACAGTGACAGTGATGTGCACTATCACACAGAACTGTCATTCTCTGCCCCAATATGTTCTTTTTTTCCTTTTACATTTGAACATCTGAACTGGGACATGCCTTCAAACTGCTTGGATAATGTGTCCTATGTGCTTTCATTTGCAATTGTGTGGCACGAGTTTAACAGCTGCTGGACTTTGGGGACATGAGTCCCTCACTTTTTTCTTTCTTTTTTTAACAAAAAATCCACTTTATTTTATAGTAATTTGTGTTTAGTGTACACAGTTTAGTGATACAGTTAGCACATGGTAACTGCACAGTATATATATCAGTATAAAGATTTAAATGAAATCTCTATACTGCTATATGTACTATGCAGTCACCATGTGCTAACTGTATCACACTCAGATATGCTGTCTATAGGCTTGTTTGAGATGAGCAAAATCTGTGCAGAACCTAGATGCATGCTGTTTAGAAATGTGTCTGAGTGTTGTCCGACTTGCTCTAATGTAATACTGACGAATGTCAAAAAACTCTCATGGCGGCGAGGCGGCCATGCGGAATTGTGCAGTCGGGCGCAGTTGCACTGCCCTGACTGCTCTGATCATAAGCAAGATGGAAAACGACTTTCTGACGGCACAGCTTAATGCTCATTAGTTTAAACAACCATGGTATATTTTAAAATGTTTAATTTTAAAACTCTGATATCATGTTTTTACATGTATGAATTAAGAGTGAATATTCCCAAACTCTCTGACAGTGACATGTCTCTGTGGGTTATGTGATTGTTGTCATATTTCTAAAAAATATATAAAAACATGTCTATATTAAACTAAAAATATATTGATAAACACGTCTTGTGGATAGAATAAAATATCCGCGCGCTTCACAGCGAGCAAATTTCACTGCGCAAGACGACTACAAAAGAGCATATTTCATTTCTAAAAGAGCAAAGCGATGTTTGTGGCTCCTGCAGGGCTGCCCTGCATTCCTCGGGCAAGCACTCTGAGTGCGTCAGCTGTTTGGGCTGAGCCCACGCAGAGGCTGCACTGACAGAGAGCAGCTGCTCTTACTGCAAGAGCATGAGACTTGCACTGCTACGCTCGCGGATGACCCCGCCTTGCACGCTCTCCCAATCTCTTCCCCTCTCGAGCCGAGACGGAAGAAACAGCGGAGCTGCGGTGCGGGCTACAGGGCTACAGCGAGCTCATGCCTGCCCAACGCCTGAGTGCCTCGCTACCCCCACAGCGTGCTGATTCAACAGTGCTCTTCACCCGGGATGGCCAACGCCCCTCTTCTGACGTGAGTGGCATGGTTTCTTCTGGCGGGAATGTGATGATTCAATGTCTCTGGCGGTATCTGATGCTGAGGCCTGGGCGAACTCCGGCGGTTCCCACCCATCACTAAAAGAGACAGAGTTAGTGAGGCCTCTGCCACCAAAGAGACCATGTCTCCCGACCCCCTGTGCAGTTCCGGGCGTTGGAAGCGTTGTGTTTGTTGCCAGTACTGCCCTCCTCAGTACAACTCAGTACAACTTACACATGTGTTACACATGTGGCCTCTGCAACACTGGTTGAAGGTCTGCGTCCCACCTCAAATGTGGTGCGAGGGCCATATTATTCTCAGGGTGAACCACAAATGTACCACAGCCCTGGCCCCCTGTAAGTCGCCTTGGTGAGCATTTTTCGGCACTCTCCCTCCTTTACCAAGAGAAGGGGTCAATCTGGCATCCCCAACCCGAGTTGTGGCGCCTCCACCTATGGTCTCTCGACGGGAACCTTCACGGCTCCCGTGGAGGGTCTTGAACACGATCTCTGAGGCTAGGGCACCTTCTACCAGGTGCTTTTATATGCAGAAGTGGCTAAGGCTATCTTTTCTGGCTGGTGCGCAGCCCAGCTTATAGACCCCGTATCTTGTGAGATTGCTACCATTCTCTCTTTTCTACAGGAGCTGTTGGACGATGGACACACTCCGTACACGCTCAAAATATACATGGTATCTATTGCGGCGTACCACGCCCCTATAGCTGGCCAATCGATTGGGAAACACAAACCTAATGGTCAGATTTCTCAGAGGGGCAGAAGGCTAAACCCGCCTCGTCCCAATACGGTCCCTTCCTGGGTCATGTCCATTGTCCTGAGGGCACTCAGAGGCCCTCCATTTGAGCTGCTCACGACAGCCGACCTTCTTCCTCTCTCACTAAAGACTGCTCTGCTGCTGGCTCTGGCATTGGTCAAGCGAATTGTCGACCTGCAGTGAATGCTTCTTGCCCTGAGTTTGGGCACAAGTTATCTCACTTTCTGCTCTCCCCTCTGCTGAGGGTGAATAGAGACCACACCCTCTTTGCCTGGTGCAGGCACTGAGGGAGTACATTGAGCACTCTAGCATTCAGAGCAGCTCTTTGTGTGCTTCGGAGGCTGCTCTAAAGGGCTGCCAGTTAAGAAGCAGAGACTGTCCCACTGGATAGTGGACACAATAATGCTAGCCTACAATTTCCTGGACTTACGATACAATATATTTTATTGTCTCCTTAGGGAAATTTTTCTTGGGCTTAGTGTATTCTGCATTTTCAAATCACAATAAATAAATAAATAAATCACATGAGCATTTCATACAAGGGAGCAGAACATGTAGACAGATATATCGGGCGTCATATTGCACAGCTAAAAAGACCTCTATCATTGCACAAATAATTGCTGAATAAACCATAAAACCAACAATAAATAACAATGGCAAACAGTAAATAAGAATAAACAATCAGTGCTAACCAGAGACAATCATAGGCCTTTGTCCTTGCCATACAAGATTCTAATGGAGGCAGGCACAAAACAGTTTTAAACCGATTGAGTCGACATATGGGCAATCTATACCTTCCTCCTGAATGCAGAAGCACATACTCAGGATGTAGGATGTGAGAAGGATCAGCCAGTATCCTGTGTGCCCCTCTGTACGCAGACTGCTCATATAGTGTTTGGTGCAATGGATGGTCTTTCAACTCCACAATTTCATTGCAGTCTGAACAATGTAAGAAAGTATGTTTTTTAATTGTGCAGAGAGGTTACCATACCAAGCTTGGATCCCGTACCTTATTAGACTTTCCAGAACAGTCTGAGCCTGATAAACCACAGTCATGATTTTTTTGTTGTTGACACCATACAGTTTGCGAGCTACGGACAGGGCCTACGCCAAATAACTTTATAATACAATACTTGCTTGCTGGGCTGTTAATAAAGTAATGCTTTGTTACGTCATTTTGCCTCCCGAGTCTTTCTGGTAGAATATATGTATATTCTTTCTTCAATATACTCAAATTCAAATTTATTGTATCATATTCTCCTTTCAGTTCCACCCCTCTTTTAGTCATCCACTGAACAAAGTAACCTGGCTACCTGCTTCAGGGTGGTGATTGGTAGGGGAGTTCTCTGTTTGTCAGCCAATGCAAGCTCTCTTCACACTGAATCCCCTCATAGATAAAAATGGACTTACGAGATTCAGTGGACGTGTGTCTCGAGCGAACACTGGATTCGACGAGAACAATTTCATCATTATTCCACGACGACATCATATTGCAATCTTGATAGTGAGACATTATCAATCTCAACATCAATGGATACATTTTACTGAAGGACACGTGTCATTCGTATGGCAGGCTTTTGGATTGTGGGAGACAAAAGATGCATATGTTCCCTTATCTTTGGATGTGTGATTTGCTAAAAGTACAGGAGATTGCTGGTCTACCAATGGACAGAGTAAACACCAAATTTGTTTCATAAATGCCTTGAGATGCTTCATTGCCATTCGTGGTCATGTAAAGCAGATATGCTCGGATCAAGGGACGAATTTTTGTGGGAGCATGAAGAGAACTGAACAGCCCTTCCAACTTGGATGAAGCTAAAGTGACAATGTTTTTCACAGAACAAGGATATTCTTAGCTCTTCAACCCTTTCTGTCCCTCCCACTCTCTTACAACGTTCATAGAAGAAGTTAAGGCAATAATACATTCCAAACCATTGGTCCTGTTTTCTATGGACCCTGAGGATACCCTCATATTGACCTCCTTAACGTTACTCACTCTTAAGTATGTTCCTTATCCTAGTCCACCTGGTGAATTCGACCATACTGATGTCAACAGAAGAACTGGATACAGGTCCAAAATCAGGCATCCATCTTCTGGGACAGGTGGCAGAAACAATATCTCTCCACACTGCAACCTAAGAAGAAGTGGTAATCAAAAAGGAAAGATGGAAGAGTACGAATGGTGGAGATCAAGGTTGTGGACAAGGAAGTGTCAAAATTGTTCATCAGACCATAACTGCAGAGGTGATGCTCATTCCCACAAACTAATTAGTTTATTTCTCCCTTTGTTTATTAATAGTAAGTTTGGTATCTTGTGATACCGGATGGGGAGTGTGTTGTCATATGTGATAGAGTAAAAATACTCTGGCTCTTTTAAGAGTTACTGCTTGCTGATGATGTCATCAATGTTGGACCAGCTTCAGTCTGTCGCATGGAAGATAGCAGTCTCTTATCCTGGTTCTTAAGCCATCTGCTACATTTCTTGTCTTTTGGAAGAATTGGTTAGTATGTAAATTCATGTTAAGAAGTAATTCAATATTTGATAGTATTTTGTGTTTAGTGTAATATTTTATTTAAATCTTTATACCGATATGTGTACTGTGCAGTTAACATGCACTAACTGTATCACACTCAGATATGTTATCTACGTCATGGTTACTTTTTGTCAATCACTTATTTGATGCAATTTATTCAGTATACATTTTGAGATGTGAAAGATTTGTTAGTTTATTTCATATACATGTATGCAAACCTACATGCGCTTTTATTTCACTCATGGCATGCTAGTATATATGTGATATATTCTTAATCTTTCTTCAACACACTTGAATTCAGACATCTAATGTATCATATTCTCCTTTCAGTTTTACCTTACTTCCAGTCATCCATTAAATGAAGTAACCTGGGTATCTGCTTCAGCGTGGTGATTGGTCAAGGAGTTATCTGTCTGTCAACATATGCAAGGTACATTGGAGTGGCAGAACAGCCAGAGTGTTTAATTTTAGGGTGAACTAACCCTTTAACTAAATGCCCCCATAAATTAGAGCATTTCAGAGAGAGGGTCTGAGTGAGGGTTGAAATGAAAATAATAATTTTTGTGAAAATATGACTTAATCTTATTTTTTGAGCAAAAAAATATTACTATTTATATTATACAATATTATATAAGTGAACCTCAAGGAACATTAAATAAATGTAAAAAAAATCCACGTCATGACCCCTTTTAAACAAGCAGCTTTACAGTATTAAACATGAAAAAACAATGTCGGTATCACTTAGAATTAGAATTAAATTAGAATTAAAACTTGAATTCCAACTATAAAGGAGTTAATGTTTTTACTTGCATCTGTCTTTGGCTCAGTGCCAGCCATAGTGCGAAAGCACAGTTTCCGCGATGGACTGAACAGAAGAAATTAACTGGAGATGATGGTGCAAACTTTACCGGAATGCTTGCTTTGGGCTGATTTTGTTTGAAATGATGTCACATCAGTTCATTCTTTGATTGCACTTGGAAAATTATCTTTTTTTTTAATATATACATAAATATAAATTTTTATTATATATAATTAATATATGAAGTATATGAAGTGCTTGAAGAAGTGTATCATTACCATTAGGATACATGGAAATACTAGATGGTGAGCTTGACCTTCAGCCCTTCATGGTTGACAAGCCTCTTCAAAAGTGGGTGCTGGAGTTTCAGGAGGGGAGTAGTTCACAATCCAACAATTAACCGAGAGTGCAGTCTGGACATTGATGCGAGGAAACACATTGGGATGGGGGTTTTCATGCTCCAGATAATTCAAAAGTTAAAATGACATTGCGTCTTACTTTTGTTGTTGTTGTTGAATGTTCCGTTTCACTCAAATACATCACAGTTTGAAAGTAAAATGGGTTGTGTGTGAATGCTGTTTCATGATGACTTAGGAGATCATTTGTATTCATATTCTTTCACAGGCTCAATACATATCTATTTCAGATGTGACGAAATAGAACAGTTTTACCCCGTAAGTGTATTACACATTATGTAAGCAATCCTTTTGTCATTAGTCTTGTATGAGCTAAAACGCTGACAGCACAGCCAATTTCCCATAAACAATCATTGTTTGAATTCAGCTTCCCTAAAAATACACCAAATTTGATTTGAAACCTCTACTACACCTAAAAGCAAAGCTACAATACTGTAACCCAACACTCTGCCTGAAGTTTCTGCAGACTGCAGGAATATGAGGAGGATCTGTTAGAGATGGCTTTATGATGCATATAATCTAGTTTGTGGGCTTTTAAGAGCGGCCTGCCCTCCTTAACATCTTTACCGTATGTTACCATAACATATTTAGAAGGAAGCTAGTTTAATCTTTCATTTTTTGCTATTTTGAACAGGATATTTTGGGGGAGATTTGCCAAGGCAGATCAGCTTGGAAACACTTTTGTTTCAGAATATCATCTCCTCTATACTTGTGAATTGGAGTTTGTAACTTTTGTTCTGTGGCTTGATTTGGAATTCTACACCACATTTCCTTGCCTTCCATGTGCATCTCTCCTGTGTGTCTGACTTCATAGAGCTATCCGCAAGCTTTGAAATGTCAGCATTGACTCCATCTATAAAGAATATATCATTTTCATTCTTTCTTGCATGAGTGTGTGCTAGTGTGCAATACTAAACAACAGCCATATTTTTGAATATATATATAAATTGAGCATTGATTCAAAAGTGGCACTTATAGCACAGAAGACACACTTGAAGAGTTTTGCATGTACGGCAGACACCTACAGCTCCTCTGTCTGCCTATCTGTATCACATATCTGTCTCTCTTTCTGTATATCTGATTATCTGTCTCTATCTGCTGCTGATAGTCATTCAAATCCGTTCATTATGAGCGCTACAGAGACATCAACTGAACAGTGTCATTATAATGACAATAAACAAACATAATTTGAAATTGTCACAAAAAAAAAAAAAAAACATGAAGTACATTCTCCACCCATATCTTCTTTACTGCATCACTTCCAGCATTTTTCTCTAATGCAACTATTTACTTCATGCCATGATTATATAAGTCTGAGAACCAAAGTCTCAGAACTCTATTAAGCTCTATTAAACTCATCATTTATTCTTTACTCTTACTTCTAAAAATATATTTGTGTCCACAGTAGGGATCTCTTTAAGGGTTCTGAGATTTGCTGCCTCTCAGCAATAAAAATGTCGAGGAACAATATATGATACAGTATATGATTTTTACATAATTTGATGATTTGACTTCTTACATAATATTATAATGACATCATCATTGTTTTTCTGTAGACTTGAAGGCTGAATACATTGACAAATGATGCAGCAGAACATTTAATCATATATTCTTGTACTGACTTGATAACTTGTTAATCTACACTGTAAAGAAAAGTGGTTTCCTTACAGTGTGAAAACCCAAAGGGGTTATCTATAATTCAACGGCATTCTACTGGTATGCAATTTGAAATTTGTCTATACATATTTTAGTAACCCCTTAGGGTGGTCACTCAAATCGACAGACGGGGCTGGGACTGTTTCGTTGCACCAAATTACAGTGCCTGAAAAATAGCTGATTCTTCAATAATCCTGTAATTGAAGTGCAAATGCCCACATTCAGTCTATATAAGAAAGCCATTGTTGTATTGAACTCATGCACCAGTGAAAATGCAGTTGTGTTCATTTTTGCATGATTATATTGCTATTGATATGAGTACATTTCGACTGGATTGATACAGATGGAAAACAATGTGGATTAAAGGCATAGTTTCTTCATGCCATGTCATCAAAGTTCATAAAGATTGTATCTTTAAAGCTCTAAAAGACACAAAACACCATCAAATTAGTCAACGCATTCTCATCGTAGACGAAATGTCAAAAGCGTCAGTATATGACGCCTTGGGATGAGAACGGGCTGAAATTAGTCCATACCACATGTGCACTCATACGCTGATTACTTTAGTTTATTCACCAATAATCCAATAGTTTGTCCAAAAAAAGTAAATAAAATGACAGATCTCTGCTTTCTACTGTTACTTTATTAAGGCAACAAGAGTGCATGGTCTCTCAGTTTGGAGAAAGCAATATAAACTCTGGAGAACAACAGGACATGAGTCTTTCAGCTCACGTAGTGAATCCTCACATTCCCTCAACCATGAAGTCACTGACCTGCAAGCTTAAATTGGGTCCCAGGTGTACGGTGAACCCTCTCTCTGCTGCGCCACAGGGAGTTTCTGCTTTGATTGGAGAGGTCAGCATGTCTCGCCTGTAGCCTGCGGGGTCACAACACCTCAGTCTAGTTTAACTTTCATTTATGACCCAGTTACTTGAACTAATTTGGACTAATTGCTTTGCCTGTTTAATATTTAAGACGAATGAACAAACAAAAAATCTGGATCTCCATGTCTTCCATGCTAGTCAACTATTCCTGCTCATCTCCACACTGGATCTTTCTCTTCACTTTCCCTAATTACATTTTCACTTATTAGACCTATCAGCGTTAATGTGTTTATTGGTCTTACATACTTCTAACTGACATGCACTAACCATTCAATGAGAGAAGTGACAGCAACAGGCTGAAGCAATACCTCTGATGCTGGGGCTATATTCTGTTATAGCAATCCTTAAACAATGATCAAGATGCACAGTGGACAATCTTCTATTCTGGTTCTTCATTATAGAACATTGCTATGATTCTGCTGTTCTCTGTTGTTAGCTTGATAAACCACTTTTGTCCAAAAGTTGCTCACACTAGCCTCCTTATGTTGCTGTCTGAGGCTGAGCAAATCATACTTTGATATTTCCAAAATCTCCAGCTGCAAAGATGCTTCATCTTAGAATGAAGCCAGGCGATTGGCCTCAGCAGTCCATTGCCCATCTGCTGGGACTCCAAATGGATGTTTTAGGAAGAGAAGGAAGAAGTTCATTTGACAGGATATCAATCCTTGAAATTCTTTGCCAGTCTTGTCACGGAGTAACACATTAGTGAGTCCTCTCGCATCTGATGTTCCTCGCAATGCTGTTGCAAATGTGGAAAGTGTATTTTTCTCTATTAAAGATCCCATTCTTCAAAAAGTTACAGATTTAAACGAAAAGCTTCAACATGTCTGCGATAGTGGGGTTTTTGTCTTGCAATCGCATGAAATTAAGCTGATTTAGGTGAGACATGATTTCACACAAAAATGCATGTATGCCTTCGCTGTGCTGTCGTTCAAAAACTTCAGAAATGTATCTGCCTTTTGGCTTTAAAGGCTGCTTAGTTCATTTTGAAGTTCACACACTCTCTCCACCAAACGGCCCTTGCTCAGCCACCAGATATCGTTGTTCAGCAAAAGATCATCCCGTTCTGCTGACATTTCCTCCAGCAAGGCTTTGGAAAGGCTCGGATGTGGCCCGCGGGCGGCCTATTGAGGAACCCTGCTTTACAGCTACAAATGCAGGGTTGTAAACTTTAAAGCTGCTAATAAAGATGAAAAACGGGCTGCTGTTACTAGAGGTCACAACCTGAGAATAAAAAATGAAATTTAAATATTATTTCCATCTGCAATACTTCTATACACGTAATACAGACCCTTTCCAAAAAATTTGAATATCATGGAAAAGTTTATTTATTTCCATAATTCCATTCAAAACGTTAAACTTCCATAGATTATAGATTCAGGGCCCACAACTTAAACGATTTCAAGTATTTAGTTGTTTATTTGTACGTAATTTGGGCTTCCAGCTCATAAAACCCACGAAAACAGGATTTCAAAAAATTTGAATATTACATGAAATCACACAGTAATTACACAGTGATACCATGGTCATTGAACCAGGTTTTGGTTATTTTGTCAGTGTGGGCAGGTGCAAATCCTGCTGGAAAATGAAGGAAGCATGAAGTGCTCTGAATATGTCCTGGTAGACGGTTGCGTTGACTCTGGATTTAATAAAGCACAGTGGACCAAAGTCCTCTTTTCTGATGAGAGCAAATTTTGAAACCAAGGACCCAGAGTCTGAAGGAAGAATGGAGAGGCACACAATCCAAGATGCTTGAAGTCCAGTGTGAAGTTTCCACAGTCTGTGTTGGTTTGGGGAGCCATGTCATCGGCTGGTGTTGGTCCACTGTGCTGTCCACTCAACGCAGCCGTCTACCAGGACATTTTCAGAGCACTTCATGCTTCCTTCAGCAGACAAGCTTTATGGAGATGCTGACTTCATTTTCCAGCAGGATTTGCACCTGCCCACACTGCCAAAATAACCAAAACCTGGTTCAATGACCATGGTATCACTGTGTAATTACTGTGTGATTTCATGTAATATTCTAATTTTTTTAAATCCTGTTTCCGTGGGTTTTATGAGCTGGAAGCCCAAATTATGTACAAATAAACAACTAAATACTTGAAATCGTTTAAGTTGTGGGCCCTGAATCTATAATCTATGGAAGTTTAACGTTTTAAATGGAATTATGGAAATAAATAAACTTTTCCATGATATTCAAATTTTTTGGAAAGGGTCTGTATATGGTAATATATATATATATATATATATATATATATATATATATATATATATATATATATATATTTTATTTATCAAAAGAGACCCAGTTTGAAAATGTAAAGCCTTTTTATTTTTATTTTTATTTTATTTTTATTAAACACTGCATAGTGGCTGTCTGTGAAAACCACATTTTTTCTGGCTTTTATGTGGTTTTTCAATGTAAACTTTTGCCGTATTGTAGAACATTAAACTAGGTGAGCAAGGTATAACGTCAGGGCTATACAACATCAGAGAATATAGATCCAAAGACAACATCCATATATTAACATCTATTTCCTATAGAGGGTTGCACCGAACCAGCTGAATTTGAAGAAGACGAAAGGAAATCACTCTCTCCTTTGATTGAATACCACCTTCCTAAACAAACAACTACAAAGTGCATGAAAGAGCAGAGAAATCAATTCACCGTCTACATTAGAGAAACTGAAGAGGTTTTCCAGTGTGAAATGAAAGAGAATTCTTTCATATTTGGAATGTTTCATCCACAGTGATGTGAGAGCTCCTGTTCTCTCATAAATCAAGATTCTATCCTTCATAAATTTTGCTTCTCAGCTCAATGTGCATGCGATACTATCTTTGTTTACCTAAAATAATAATTTGTTCAGTGATTTCTTGTGTTGTGAGGGGAACTGCTTCAATCTCTTATTTTGGCTCTGGGTTTTATGGAATTGTAAATTTCATTTGCCTGGAACATGTATTTATTCATAATGTGAAAGTGATTAGAACAGAACTATCTCTCACAAAAACTTAACAAAACCTTTAATTTTGTGTTGCATTGTTGTAACATAATTTATTGTTTAAAGCAGCGTCAAATGATTCTGGATTTTATAACTGTATCCGGAAGATCATATGTTCTGCATGTGCTCTTAACTGACAAGCCAAGGAATAATGGATACAAAGAAATTCCTCATGGTGGTTTTGTCCAATAACAACCAGCCCCAGTCTCTCACAGAATATAATAGGTTGTAAGAACTAATGCATTTTATTTCTTCTGATAAATGTTGTTAAAGGTTTCCTACAGACCTTTGTAAAGTCTGTGTTCGATGAAAGCACTAGCTTTGCAAAAAAAAAAAAAAAAAAAAAAAAACAGAACTTGACATCTGTAATATGTCCCCTGGGATGCATTAGGCTTGCCATGTTTTCCAATGTCAAGCGCTAGAGAAACCCCAGAGCAGGCATATAGTGTATGTCATTGTGATTTCATACGCCAGCACATGAAGCCATAAGTTTGCTTCCCACCGCTGTTGGAACATAATTGCCATTTAGACTCAATTCATTCCCTTTACATTCTCCAGTAAATCACTGAACAAATAGTGCTGTTAGGTCACAATGTTACTTCTGGGTTCACAGCACTTCACCAATCAGTCAAAGCAATAGACTGTATCCTGCTTAAACACCATTAAATCTCCTGTATGGCTGCTCAAAGACTATCAAACAACTGGAGGGTATTCAGCAGGGAGAAAAAAGAAATACACATTGATATGTGTTGTGGTAGGGACTTATCAAATGATACACTGCCTCATACGGCAACCGCAAAAAAGAACTTTCTGACATTTCTGAAAACGCTTTTACTTTCCATGACACAATATAACAAAGAAAAGAACCACACTTATATTTTTGTTTAATTGAACACTGAGCCCACTTGACTAAATATACTGAGCACTGCCCAGTTTAAAGCCTTTTGAAGCAATTCTGTGTTTAATATGGGTTAAAGAAAGAAAGCAACAGCGATTTTGGGAAATTAATCTTTCATTCTTAATCAGAAATCTGTGATACTTTTAATTAGATTTATTTGTTTCAGCCTACAGCTTAAAGAGTGTTTTTCATGCAACACATTTATCTGGATTTACAGGTCTAATTTCTTTTCAGCTGTGTGCTTTATTTATTTATTTTGAATGATTCTTGGTTTCTTGAATCTCCTGTTAACCCTTCAAGCCCAGAAGGCAGTTTTAGAGTAGTTTTTTTCTTTTCTTTTCTGAGTGACACACAAAAGTAAAGCCAGCAGCCATATCACTCTATAGCCCAAGACCGTCCTTCGGATGAAACAGCACCATCATTAAAGTCATTAAAAATTCCAGGATGTCCTTCGAAAAAGAGTAGGGGTGTAACTCGAGCACTATTTTCCAAGTTTTCTAATGCCATTCGATTAGTTTAATGCGAGGGACAAGCGAATATTTAAGTTGTTAAATTAAAGTTAATTTTAGGAAACTCTCCCCTCTGCTGCGACTGTCAGTCATTCTCCATTCAGCGTTCAAAACTGCATGTCACGTTTGATTACGACAGCCAGCAAAACTCTCTCCAAGATTATTCATTATTCCCATTATTATACTTGATCTGTAGATAAAAGGCCTATTGTTTTGCATAAAGTGACTTTATCTTGCTGGAGTTTATTGCTGTTTCTAATGATGTGGTACTCAGAGGTAGATATATGGAAGTAAAATAATGCCAAATGTTTTTTGAAACAAAAAAGCTTGTTGCACTATTTAAAAATTAAAATAAAATAAATGCATTGCATTGCATTAATCGTGCTTGCATTTTGCAACCCTGTATCACATGAAATACGTTCTGAGGAAACTATTTTGCAAATCGCAATTACGTTACATGCCAACATATAAGCAGTGCTATTACGTTGGTCCTTAACCTAATATAAGCAGTGCTATTACGTTGGCCCTTAACCTAATATAGCCAATCTATTGCAGTGCTATTACGTTTGTCCTGAACATAATACATCCAAAGCAGGTTTCTTTTCACACGTAGCAGCTAATGCTGTTCATTTTGTTTTAATTATTTACTCCCTTTTTTCTCATTGGGCTACAAAATATTATCTATGCCAGGGCGAGTCAAATGGCAGCACACAGATCATTTTTATCTGGCCCTCCAACTGGTTTTTGATGTTTAAAACCCCTCGCAATCTGATATCAAAGTCCCCGCAAAGGTTTAGCGCGTTCAGCGGTGAGTTTAACAACGCATGTGATCATTCAGCGGTGAGTTTAACAACGCACGTGATCATTCAGCGGTGAGTTTAACAACGCACGTGATCTCACGGCAGTTCGTGATATGGTCACGTAATTTAATCTATTGATTTGTGCCACGGACACGTTTATTTCGTTATTTTCGTAATACCAGCACGTTTTTTAAACGAATGTATTTTCAATGGGAAGCGTCTTTCGTGATAATAACAGCACGATTCTTTCTGCCTGGCTGTCGGCTGCAGCAGAGAAGCAGTTTAATCAACATTTATTCACGAGATCTTATGTATTTTTTTTATGTTATTATTTTGGTCTTATTGCCAGGGAAGCTGGTTTGCTTTGCTGTTTATTGATTTTCTAAAATTATATTTTATCAGTAGGAAATCGCGCTGAAGAAGTCTCGTTCCGAACACATCGCGATATTTGGCATCAGTTCACGTGTGTCAGATGTTGGTAAGTAAATACCTAAATACGCTATCCTAATGTGTGATATCATGTCTATCTGCCATTATATCTGCCATCTCCACGGAGACTTTGCGTTTCATTGCTTTCTAATTCAAAACAGGGTGATTAACACTGCCTGTCACGTGACGTGCTATAGGCCTAGATATTCATATCAGATTAAAAATAGTACAATTAGTTCCAAAGTTGTATTTGTAGTAGAAGCACAGTAAAAACAACACTTACCATGCTTTTACCACAGTAACATCAGTTTTACTGTGATAAGTGTAGTAAAAAGACAGTAATCACAAAACTTACCATGCTTTTACCACACTATTTGTAGTTTTAATGTGGTACTTATTGTAAATGCACAGTAACCACAACACTTACCATGCTTTTACCACAGTAACCATAGTTTTACTGTGATAGGTGTGGTAAAAGGACAGTAACCACAAAACTTACCATGCTTTAAACCTCAGTAACCTTAGTTTTACTGTGATTGGTTTAGTAAGGACAGTAATCACAAAACTTACCATGCTTTTACCTCAGTATTGATAGTTTTAAAGTGATATTTGTTGTAAATGCATATTAACCACAACACTTGCCATGCTTGTAAGGCTTTATAATGTAACATCCAATATTTGTAAGGTAAATCAGTACTTTTCCCTTTAAATAATCCTATATATTATACATAATGATATTTTCTTTTCTCTTTTTTCAGCTGAAAAGACCAAAAGGGCCTTTCGGACTCAGTCATTCCATTATTGTTTGAGGAGAAGTAAACGGAGGAGACGGACAGCTGCAAAGGCAAATATTCGCAATGGTATGTATGTGTTGGTTTTAACCCTAAATCAAAAATTTTATCAAGCATTTCTTGTTTCTTAAAACTTTTCTCACAAAACCCATAGCCCAATCAGTACAAACATAGTCTGAAAGTCTTAATAATTCACAAGATTTAACAAGTTGTCAAATCCGTACGATACTCGTACATATTTGTATACTCGTACACAATCCTGGAGCTTTTACTCCTAGTGCTGTCATTGGCTACTGCCTCAATTCCTGTACATATTTATCGCGATATTTGTAAATCAGTTGCGCCACTTCTTGGAAAGTTGTCGGATGTCACACACACTGTCAGAAAGTTTATATTAATTGCAAATTGGTCTCCGTCTGTTTATGTTCCAGTGATACATGATGTCTCTCCACACCTCATAACCTACCTCTGTTTGCAAGAGTGGAAAAGCTTATCTGACTTGTCACATGACATCAGATACTCGATTATTTATATATAACTGTCCCGTTTGCATGTAAATCATTTTCATGATTATTGCTTGCTATTAAAGACATACTTTTATTCATAGAAATGCCCACATATCAGTGAACTTATTACATAAAAATGCTTTTAACATTTAATTATGCAACACTCTTTACAGAAAACATATCCTACAGTTATAAACTCACAACGGCATCATCAAGTCCTGTGCTGGGCAACAACTGTCCTCCAACGTATTCGATCCGTGGCCAGGTTCTTCACATCTTCCCATGGGACACTGACATTCTTCAGGTCTTCGTGAAACATCTGTCTCCATGTCTTCCTTGGTCTTCCCTGTCTCCTGCATCCTCCTGGTGGTGTCCACTTCATCACTGTGTTTGGGTGTTGTTGTTTGGGCATGCGTAGGATGTGTCCAGCGAGGTGCACCCTTTGCTCTGTCACAGTTTCTGAAAGTCTTCATGTGGAGTCCCACTCCTCCTCAGGATCTCTTTGATATATGCAGAACCAATATTGAAAATAGTGATTTATCTTTTTCCATATTGTTAAAGCATTTTGTTTTCTCTTTTCAGCTTCATAAATTGTACTTGATTTCTGCCTAATGCCTTTATCAAAAAAGTGTCAGTGTTCATCAGGTGTTTTGCTAAAGGACATATTCATTGCATAGTTACAATAAAAGTGACCAATAATCACAAGGATATAGAATGAAAGTTGAGAATGTAAAATGTTGTGCTTATGTTTTTGCCTATTTGTTATTTAAAGCGAAGAAACAAATGTATGTTTACATAACAAACTTGAATCTCATCTCTTGGTTTGTAAATATATTCAACTTCATCATAGCAATTTTTTTAACGTTAATGTATGTGTCACTATAATAGATTGCTCCTGTATCTGGATATTTTTAATTAACTGATTTTTATACTGTTGTGCAGTAGTTTTGGCACTACATTTGTCTTTAAACAGTTTGACATTAAATATTGGAATAAGCTTTCAGAATGGTGTCCATTCATTGTGCTTTTGTTACATTTATTTGAATATAATTGATATACCTTTAATATACTATACATACACTGTAAATGTTAGAAGCACTTTAGTACATGTAATTATCTTTAATT
This sequence comes from Rutilus rutilus, assembly GCF_951802725.1. Lineage (NCBI taxonomy): Eukaryota > Metazoa > Chordata > Actinopteri > Cypriniformes > Leuciscidae > Rutilus > Rutilus rutilus. The sequence continues at coordinate 23,035,299 of NC_140228.1, forward strand.
AAAATACTGCAAAACTACCCCTGCTGTAGGACATTGCTTAGAAAAAAGTTTTTCTTTCAAATTTATTTATGCATCAGTCCAAGCTAATTTGTGTCATTGATCATGTGACCTCATTTTTGGATGGTAAGCACACAAAGGAGTCTTTTGTTTTTAAATATGAGTTTTATAATTTAATTAGAAGGAATGCATGTTTAACAGCCTAAATATAAAATATTTAAGGTATCTATCCCCGCAGCCGGAACCAGAAGAGATCTGTCATCGTTTACCATAAACCAGGGCATGTAAGTGTGACGCATCTGTTCAGCTGGGTTGTTATTGGCTGTGACTTTATCGCAGAACTCGCTGTGATTGGACAATCGTTTAACCCATATAAAACGGCGCTTCATGTTACAAAGTATGTTTTGGTGTTATTATTACGTTAGTTATACATTAAGCTAACTATAAAGTGTCTCTATGTTGTGAGAAATTACTCCTTTACCGAGATCCTAACCCTAACCCTAAGCATGTCTGCACATTTCAATGAACTACAGAACAATGCTTCCTGCTCCACTGATAGAATGACAGAGATATGTGGGTAATGTAGTTTAAAACGTTTAGTAATAAAACAATAAATGTTAAATAAATAATATATTTAATGGACAACTGGATATCTAAATTTGTTCATTGTGCAAACCTTTATGACATATATGAGGGACAGGCTGAAATTTGATATTTTACTGTGAGCACTTTAAACATAACCTTTATGCCAGCTTTCCATATATGTCTGAAAACTGTGGCCAACATTATTTATTAAACATAGTATAAGCAGTTGTCCAGCCGATTTTCTCTTTGATACACTAATCAGACTTTGAGTTACAGCCATTTGAAATGTGCATTTGTTTGCTCTTCTGGGGGCCGTTGCTGGGCCCTGGGGGTGGAAGGACAGTATAATCTACACAGATCTACACATACTATTACTATTACACAAGGATAATGCACCATTCAGTAAAACAACAAAAAAACAGTGCCAACATTTCCTTTTCACCCCCTCTGATTGCTGCTTATATTCCTGACATCAGTGATATATAGAGTATACTATATAGAGTATACTAGAATGATCAACATGGATCATCTTCAATTAAGCTTTAAGTATTTATAGCAAGATAGCCACTGCAGCCTCTTGTTATTCACATAGCTTCCTTTTATTTCACTGGAAACTGGCATACATGCAAGTATGTGCAACTTTTGTTGCATTGTTGTCCCAAATATCATTAACCAGATCTAAATTTTTATGTCCCAAGTAAAAGAATCATGGTAATTAATTATATTTAGTTATTTATAAGTTATTAATTTAAAGTTACCCTGTTTTGAATTAGAAAGCAATGAAACGCAAAGTCTCCGTGGAGATGACAGATATAATGGCAGATTAATATCGACAAACAGAAAAGACATGATATCACACATTAGGATAGCGTATTTAGTATTTACTTACCAACATCTGACACACGTGAACTGATGCCAAATATCGCGATGTGTTCGGAACGAGACTTCTTCAGCGCGATTTCCTACTGATAAAATATAATTTTAGAAAATCAATAAACAGCAAAGCAAACCAGCTTCCCTGGCAATAAGACCGAAATAATAACATAAAAAAAATACATAAAAATACATAAGATCTCGTGAATAAATGTTGATTAAACTGCTTCTCTGCTGCAGCCGACAGCCAGGCAGAAAGAATCGTGCTGTTATTATCACGAAAGACGCTTCCCATTGAAAATACATTCGTTTAAAAAACGTGCTGGTATTACGAAAATAACGAAATAAACGTGTCCGTGGCACAAATCAATAGATTAAATTACGTGACCATATCACGAACTGCCGTGAGATCACGTGCGTTGTTAAACTCACCGCTGAATGATCACGTGCGTTGTTAAACTCACCGCTGAATGATCACATGCGTTGTTAAACTCACCGCTGAACGCGCTAAACCTTTGCGGGGACTTTGATATCAGATTGCGAGGGGTTTTAAACATCAAAAACCAGTTGGAGGGCCAGATAAAAATGATCTGTGTGCTGCCATTTGACTCGCCCTGGCATAGATAATATTTTGTAGCCCAATGAGAAAAAAGGGAGTAAATAATTAAAACAAAATGAACAGCATTAGCTGCTACGTGTGAAAAGAAACCTGCTTTGGATGTATTATGTTCAGGACAAACGTAATAGCACTGCAATAGATTGGCTATATTAGGTTAAGGGCCAACGTAATAGCACTGCTTATATTAGGTTAAGGACCAACGTAATAGCACTGCTTATATGTTGGCATGTAACGTAATTGCGATTTGCAAAATAGTTTCCTCAGAACGTATTTCATTGTATTTTTAGGGCTTGCATTTTAATGGGCTGAAATTCAAAATGGTTGTATTTAAGCTGTGAATATTTCAATTCAAAACATTTCACACACGTTCATTATTAAAAATTCAATAATCCATATTCACCTTTCATATTTAACTTCCTTTCTGTTTAAAAATATAGGGTTTTTACAGAATAGTTTGTTCATATATCATTCACCTGATTTATCATATTCATAAAAATGTTTTTTTTTTGTTTTTTTTAGCTGTTGACAGTATTTTCTGATTTATGGAGAGATAAAAAGAGATATCCTAAATCTCCTCTGTGAAAACTTTTAACATCCAATGCTCAAATTTATGCAAAATTTTACATATTTAGTTAAATAATGGCTCATTTGCATTTTAAACATAACATATTAGAAAACTTGTAATACAAAACAATTGTCTTTATGTGGGTATGTTGTGTGATATGGTGATGTATGGTGATATCTATTACTCACAATGTTCACCTGTAGTGTCTTGCCTTAAATAAAAAAAAAAAACAAAAAAAAAAACAGAAGATAAAACTGTGTATTGCGAAAATTGTGGAAATACAGTATGTGTTTGTGAAACATTAGTGAATCATACTCAGAGCACCTGTGGTTACTCTGCTACGGAAAAAAACTGACTTTATCAATACATAAATACACCACCTAAACACAGCCTGATTAAAAGATATTGCAAAAATGACTCAGAAGATGCCACATGCTTTTCTGTTTCGTATCTAATGTGGTGCTAGTTTGAGTGCCAAATAGTTTTGGGGACCAATGTATATGCAAAATTGACGTACAAATGTCAAGAAATTTCATGAAACAAATTCAAACGTGTAATTCCCACATAGGCACCAGTTCATGTATGCTAAACACTAGGTAGCTCCAATTAGCACATACAATCATATAATCATATACAATCGTAGCACATATCATCACTTAGATTGACAGCGATTTGTTGTGACAACCTGAAGTCATTCATTTTAAAAGAAAAGTTGATCTCTAGTTCAGTGAGTGTCATGGACCATTTCCAATATGAAATAGTTTATGCAAATGCAAAACGTTATGCAAATATGCAATGATGCATGCAGCAAATACCAATGGGAGTCCAGACAGTGATTTACCTCCCGAAACAGGTAGAAACTGCAGTCTAGTAATATCTACCAGAAATCAACAGCACAGGGATTCACTGACCTCCAGTGAATGAATCCCTCTATAAACACTGTTAACCTCAGACGTGGCCTGTAGAATTGTCTCTCCACCATCTGTCCTGCACAAATGGACTGTGATCATGGTGGTTTCTAGTAATACTGTCTAAAGTAAAGTTTGCTTTAGGATACTAATAAACATGGGTAATTTTACTTTTCCAAAGTTCATTGCAAAAGTCACTTGGCACTCAGCTTTAGCCATCTGTAAACATCTGAACCACGAGCCCTGCCTGCAGCCATCACCCATAATCCCATGTGGTACATTTGTGCTATTCAGTATTTCTCTGCACAGAAGATTCAAAGATACATCCTTTCCCAAAAGGTATTGTATTTAACATTCATGTGCACAACTCTGGTAAATCAAACTCTTGTGGCCCTTAATATTAATTCCAGTGGTGGCAACGGCATAAATGTAACATGATTCTATCTGAATTATTTATCAGCCACTCTTGGAACCAACAAACTAAATGGCAAAAAAAAACAAAAAAAAAAACTAATTATTTCACAATGCTACCACTGCAGTTTGCCATTATATTACCCATGGGTGTCATGAACCCTTTTATTTTAAGGGGGTGCCATTTTTTGTACTGGCTCTATTTTAAACAAGAAATTGTCCACCCCAAAATGAAAATGATCTCACAATTGACTCACCCTCATGTTGTTTCCAAATTTTATGGTTTTCTTTCTTCCTTTTTAAAAGAAGATAAATTGAAGAATCGTTTTGTTTATGAAAGTCAGTGGGGCCTCCAAACTCCAAACATAATATAAAGGTAGCATGAATCCATATACAGTACAGATTTTCTGGAATATTCCCAAGTGTTCTAATGACAAAATCACTTTGATGTACACAGAAATTTAAAGCTACAAATATGGCAATACAAATGTGCATTTTCTTTTGTCAGCAGTGTAGCGATATATAAAGAACAGCTCACACAGAAGTCACTTTCAAACCAAGCAGCTTTCTACTGGTCAATGCAACAAATCCCGTTACGAAATCTGCACGGGAAAATATTTCACCCTCACACGTAATTCCAGATCATGTGAATTCCATTTGAAATGACTGCAAGACACGAAAATAGTAAATATGACCACTTAATTGGTTCTTGCATATCATTATGATGTGTCACGTGAAACTGTGAAGTTAGAGTAAATAAAAGCTTACATTTATTATATTCATCATACAAAGTGATGATGCCATTTGTAAATCTTGAGAGTGTGGGTACACTGGAGCTGTTTCAGCTTTACAGGGCAGAGAGTGCATGATTCTCTAATTAACATCATCTTCCTCAGCTGTAGAGAACTGTAGAGATTTTTACATTTTCCGATGAAAATATGAGGGTTTCTTGCCTGTGCTAATTTGGTGGTTGCCACTATGTTGTTATGGTGTCTATTTGCATTTTGCCAATGAAAGGCAGGTGATAAATAGAGAATTCATTTAAAAGACTTGTTTTGTGTACAATTAGAGCATTACAACCTGGCATTGATCCAGATGTTCAATGTTGACCAGATGTTCAAGTATATTTTAAAGAGCTGATTCAAGTGCCTGGATCACATTGATGATGTTATACAGCCCTGGTAAAATTTGTCAAATCATAGTAATCTGCTACATTCTAGCATCCTGAACTGATCAACAAATTGAGGAATTATATCACGCAAAATACATTCAACAGATTTTGTGAGCACTTTTGCATGTTCCCTGATTTGTATACGTGAGTCCATTAGTGAGTTAGGCACAAACAACAACTCATTCTTAATAAATGCCCCCTTAGTGTTAGGGGTTTGTTCAAATCCCTGAGCAATAGTAACAATGATGCTTGCTTTAGCAAATGCTACTGATTCGTTTTGACGGAGCAATGCTTAATTTGTTCTTTTTCTTCACCAAATATAAACAAGAAACTCTTTGTTTGGCTCTTGTTTCCTTATAATTATCACCACGTTATCTCAGAACTCTCGAATCCAATTTTGCCTGCCCAGATCACACGTCGCACACACACAAAAGCACTTGCTGGCTGAATGCAGATCTGCTTGGCACTGAAAGCACTGACCACCATCTGTTAACCCTTGGGAAGTATTTGCAGCTTGCTGGAATCAATTTGGCTGACATCTTCCCTATGGACCGGTCCATCTCATTCGTTTGTTAGTTTGGTCATTTGTCTTTCCTTTTCAAGTTGCCACGTCGCCACATATTACGATTGAGATCAGTCAGCACGTGGTTCATTTGAGGTGAGAGACGAGTGTCGAACATTGTTCTTGGTGTGACAGTCCTGTCTATTGTCTATACACTAATTTCATGAGGTAGGAACATTCTTGTACTGAGCTGTGATGTTTGTCTAGCAAGCTCAGAAAAGGTTTAATTACAAATCCTCTCACAGGAGATGATCCATAGATCTTTTTAATTCCAAATGAATGTTTCATTTGTTGCTATCTATCTCGCTTTTTCTCAGAGGACGGATGCTTAAATTAAAATGTAAATTAATTATTCAGGATTTGTTTTGTAATGCAAATTAAATGAGATTCTATTAAATGCAAAACTGTCACATTTGTTTTAATGTGTAAGTCTGTCATATTAGCATTAGCCAGGGGTGTTCAATTTCATGCCGGTTTCTTCCCCTTGGGCTTTCAGTGACTCAAGCTCATTTGAGAGGCCCGACATGTATGAATGTAACAGTCTCACAGCTTTTACTTCTGCATCAAAGACATATTTGAATCTTTCTGGATGTGAAACAAACACAGTTTTAAAGAATATGTTCATCCTTAAATGCTTAAGTGTTTGTTTTTTTATTTGCCATATCACAGTTTTAATTTCTAACTATGAAATACATTATCCATTTATCTAAAATATAATTGAATCAATTAATTGTAAGGAATTCTTAAAAGCAATAAACCTTTAAAATCAAACAAACATCAAAAGTTGCTATAGACAATACATGCAACACAATTAATCATATATTAAATTAGACAAAAAACAAACCAAAAAAACCTACAGGAACAGGGTTTTCCCCGCTGGAAGATCTAGCTTAAGCTGGCAGCTGTGTTTTGGAACATAATAGCTGGTTTCTTCATCATCGGCTGGTCGATCACCCACTATGTTCCAACAACCAGTTTAGTGTGACCAGTTGGTAGCCAGTTTGTTTCTCTTTCAAGATGGTATACCATCTTGGATATGCTAATGATTGTCTTGGACCAGGTACAAACCATCTACCATGTTCCAAAACACATCTAAAAGCTTAAGATGGATTTTTAAGAAAGGTTGCCTTCATTGTTTAAATGTCTGGGACAATTTGGTCACTTTTGTGCTGGGGTGTCCAATCCTGCTCCTGGAGGGACACTTTCCTACAGAATACCTGGAAGTAGGTGGCCATCCAGGAGTGGGATTGGATACCCCTGCTTTTGTGGCATGTTTCCCCTCAGCGCTGGCTAATATCTGACCCTGGTGTATATCATCATTATTAAAAACTGACAGAAAAAGAGCAGTCTATCAATACATCACTGGCATGACATTTCAAATGTTTGGAGCAATAGCTCTCCTGAAAGAAATAATTCAGATTCAGGATTAGTTTCTTATGGTTCAGTGGGATAATTCTTGATTGCCATGCAGGTCTGTAGAGCATCATCATATTGATTAGGTCCCTAGAAAATAATATATATTATAGTATACATTTTTTAAGCATGACAATATAAATGTCATTAAGTGCGGGAATCTTTCCCCATACCAAAACCAAATATTCACATCTATAAGTCTACATTTACCATGCAGCATATAATGAATAAACGAGCCAGGGACAATGTCCTACTGTATGTGCTGCCTTCACATGTTTTCGGAATTATATAGGTTTCCTAGTCAGAAATTAGACGTGAACGGCCTCTTAACTCATATTTATGATACCTGCGTTTCCGAGTTGGGTGGACCATGCACTTTAAGAATGGCGGAGAAAATAACTATTGCTGTTGTTTTATTTGTTTTTCTCACAACATCCACATTGCTTTCTCTTGGTGTTACAGAGTTGGTGTAGTTATTTCACTTTATAAAGTTTTAAATATGAATATTTTTCTTACACAAACTCATCATTTTGCTTCAGAAGGCCTTTATTAACCTTGAGGGTGAGTAAATCATGGGGTAATTTTAATTTTAAAGTGAACTACTCCTTTAATGAATCGTTTGAGATTGAATTAATACTAGACTTTTTGCATAAATTACGGACATGGCACTAATTCTCATTTTCCTTAGTTATTTTGCTTTATTTCCAGATTTAATCACAGGCTCGTTCTTACGTAGTAGAGCACGTCCGCACATGCCCACTCTTCAAAAACTAAAAGACGTAAATGACATTTATATATATTCTAAATAAAATATATAGATTGTACTGAATGTCAGCTTGCTTATTTGGCTCAAGATAAGGATTTATTGAGTCCACATGTCATGCAAACAAGAAACTATGCTTCTAACCACAGGTGGAGAGCTGCCGTTCCAAACACACAACTTTGCGATGCTGTTTGCGAATGTTCGTTAGAACTATGTTTTCGGGAAACACAGACTAATTGAACTATATGCTGATAACGACGGAACTAGCAACAATAGTTTGCTAACGATGCTTTTGGGAAACGCACCCCTGCATGAGCGGCCGCCTATATATTAACGCAGTCGACTCGCCTATGTTCCTCTACAGTTTTTAGCATCCCTTCACCACCCCATCTACTTAAACTCACCTGGTTACTTTCCTCTCCTTTCCTAGCCCTCTCCTCGGACAGCACGCAAAATGGTACTACTACATTTTTAATAAAACACAAGCTACTTCACGAGTTCACACTTACAAATAATCAGATAGAGTAAAGTAGTATGCTTTGCATTGCTATCTATCCAGTGCTGTGAAAAAGTTGTAGACACATTAATATTTTCACACAAAACAAATGGTTTTAAGCCAGTTATTTATATCTTTTGCAGTAGTGTGTCAGTAGGGAATATCAGTTTACATTTCCAAATATTCCTTTGGCCATTAATGGTAATAATCCAGTGAGATTTTTTTTATGCACAAGGAGTCTGACAACAGCCGATATGAACCACATGGAGATCTAATCTCACCATCATCGAGTCTGTCTGTAATTACACAAAGAAAACTGAGACAGACTAAATCCAGAAGAACTGCGGCAACGTCTCAAAGACGCTTGAAGAAACCTACCTTATAATCCTACCTTAACTTATAAATACTCTTTTTGGAAAAGAGGTTTATTTATTTGTTTATTTATTTGGATCCCCATTAGCTTCCACAATGTGGTTGCTAGTCTTCCTGGGGCCCATAAAAGTACTGAAACATGTGTACAGTTAAAATACACAAACATAACATACATAAATATAACAAACATATAACATAATCACATGTATACATTTATCCACATATACACATTCACGCACATACAACATTTGAAAATGTCAGTACCTATAACAGTCACAAATTAACTGATGTAATACTATTAATTGTCATCTGTTTTAGAGTCTTCTTAAAATTACATATGTTGGATATATGCCTTGTTCTTAAATCCAATTTATTCCAAGCAGATGACAATCTAACTAAAACTGTTCTTGTCATACAATTTAACCTTGCAGATGGAACCACTAACACACCTGAGCTCACCTGACGCGTAACATGTCCGTGACAATACCCACTAAAAACCAATTTATCTACAAAAGACTTTGGATTGTTTTTAAATAGAGCATTGTGCATATAACAGAGAAGACTTATATTAAGTTTGTCCTCCACCTTTAGCCAGCCCAAACAGGTATGCATTTTATCCACACTGGAGCGAAAAGAGCAACCAAGGGCTACTCTTGCAGCTCTGTTCTGAACGATTTGTAATTTTTTCAGATGTCCCTGTGCAGCACTGGACCAAATTACTGGGCAGTACCCCAGATGTGACAGAACTAAAGACTGGACAACTGTTTTCATAACTAAGGGTGTACAATATACTGAACATCTCCGGGAAAAAGCAATGCCTTTGGCCATTTTAGACACAATGTGGTCAATCTGATCAGCCCAAGAGAGCTGACTATCCAGCTTCACACCCAAGAGTTTAGTCTGACTCACCTGCTCTACCACAGATGTATCAATAATTAGATTTAAGTTGCAAGGCTTGCCAAGCATACGTTTAGTACCAAAGACTATACATTTAGTTTTAGATATATTGAGAGCTAATTTATTAAGTTTCACCCAATTTGTAATGGCATTAAGTTCATTCTGCAAGGTGCAACTTATGTCAGTTATTTTAGGTGATGCATAAAACATTGTAGCATCATCTGCATAAAGTACGACATCTGCTCTTGAAACAGCATGTGACAGGTCATTAACAAACACAGAAAACAACAATGGACCCAAACAGCTGCCCTGAGGAATACCACATGACAACTGTTTACAATCAGAAAAGCTCCCATTAAAAAATACCTGCTGACTTCTACCAGAGAGATAACTGCATATCAAGGACACAGACTGAAGTGAAAACCCATAGCACTTAAGCTTAGACAATAAAATGTCATGGTCAGTAACATCAAAAGCTGCTGTGAAATCCAGCAGCACAGCACCCACAAGCTTTTGGTCATCCATAAAAGTTAGCCACTGGTCTACCATTTGTACCAATGCAGTGTTAGTGGAGTGTCCTGGCTTATAAGCATGCTGTGAATTGGAGAGCAAATTATTTGATACAAAGTACTGCATCATTTGATTAAAAAGTAACTTTTTTTTTAAATATTTTGCTCAATATAGGGAGAATGTTAATTGGTCTACAATTTGATTCGGTGAGACCTAATCTATCATCTTTCACTAAAGGTATAATTTTAGACTGCTTCCAAATTTCCGGAAACACCCCACTTAGCACAGATCTATTAAAAATGTGACTGATAGGCTTGCACAAGATATTAGCAACAGTTTTAAAAATTTTGCCATCCAAATGATCTATACCTGCAGTTTTTTCCTCTGGGAGAGAGAGCAACATCTTTTCAACAATTTCCTCTTTAACTGTACCAAATGTCAATGAACAAGATTTATTCCTCATAATGTTCTTCACATTACTACAAGGTGAATCCTTAGGGTACTGTATGATAACATACTAGATCTTAAATTTGCAGTTTTCTTTATAAAAAAGTCATTCAAATGATTTGCTATATCCAAAGGTTTAGTGATTATTTCTGCTGCTGTTTCCAAGTACATATTAGAACACTTTGGTTTTTTACACATTATTTCATTTATAACTTTCCACAATTGCTTGCTATTATTTGATGAATTACTAATCTTTTGGCTAAAATATATTTTCTTTTTTAATCTATTTAACTTTGTCACTTTATTTCTCAACTTACAATAATACCTTTCATCCATATCACTTTTAGATTTTAGAGTTTCAGCTTTGGCATTATCCCTTTCCCTAATTATAGATTTTAACTCGGCATCTAACCAAGGAGCATTATTGCCTTTTATCGACCTTTTTCTAATTGGTGCATGTTTGTCAACTATTTTCACAAACCTATCTGCTTAAGGTTAGAAGCATTAGTTATAGTAATCATCTTTCTACGTAAATAACACTTCTTTGAAAACCAATCAATGTTGAAATCCCCCAAAAGAAAGATATCTTTGGTTTGAGCAGATGCCTTCTCAATGTTATCACATATCTTTTCCTAGTAATCTACATTTGAACTGGGAGGTCGGTAACAGCAGCCCACTAAAATGGGTTTGTTAAACTGAATATTTAACTGTAGCCATATCATTTCAATATCGCTGCCCATCAAATCTTCCCTTGGAGTGACTGCAATATTTTCGCTAATATAGAATGCAACACCCCCACCATTTTGATTTCTATCTTTTCGAAATAGTCTATACCCCTCAACAGCTAGCTGTGAATTATCAAAACTGCGGTCTAAGTGTGTTTCTGATAAGGCCAATACATGAATCCCATTGGAACAGATGTTTATAATTTCATGAACCTTATTTCTGAGACTACAAATGTTCAAATGAGCTAAAACTAAACCTTTCTTAGGCAAGAACAAAAGGGAACTGGAGCGCTGCTGAAATCCCTTGTATCCTCCGGTGCTCTTGGAAGGGTAATAATTGAAAAAAACGTAGGAAAAAATCCAGGTCCAGGCACTCAGTGGATACAAAAAGTGATACAAAAGTCTTTATTAGAGGGCTAAAAAATAAAAAAACACCAACGCGTATCGGCCCACTGGCCTTCATCAGGGTGTTTGTGACAAACAAACAGGAGCAATACTTATACAGTGATTGATTTCAGGTGTGCCACTCTGGCACATGTAACACAACTCTTTGGCCACTAGAGGCAAAAGTTAGGTTCATACAAGTAACAGGCAAAATACAATAAAAAAGATCTCTTAGTGGAAAAACAACACTTCAAATATCTAATATTCTCCACACAATATATAAGATCAATACGTGTGAATAGGCTACAGTTACCTCTCATAACTCTAGTGTCATAGACAAGATGATTCAAAACAGCATTAACCAGAAATGGGTACTACATTCGACGACAACAAACTGTACCTATAGAGGCATAAAAAATCACAAAAAAGGTGAGAGATCAAAATCCTCATTAAGACCTGGATGTTTGGTGGCCCTCAGAGAATAGATCCAGTATGTCTCCCTTTGTTTGAGACGTCTAATTATGTCCCCACCCCTGGCATCAAGGCGAATAGCCTCAATGCCCACTACTCTTAAGGTAGAATCCCTCCCATGATTAGCATCCATATAATGTTTAGCCATTGGATAATTGATATTACCAGTCCGGATGGCATACCGATGTTCAGCTACCCTGTCTCTTAATCTCCTTTTGGTGAGGCCTATGTAAAAACAACCACAGGGACATTCCAAACGATAAACAACATGGGTAGTATTGCAATTTATAAAGCTGTTAACAGTGTAAGTCTTGTTATTAAAGACATCAACAAACATGTCAGTTTTAGTCATATTCTCACAATAATTACAATTACCACAAGGAAAGTTTCCCTTGGGTTGACGCAGCCAGCATTCACGTTTAGGAGCAGGGAGGTAACTCTTTACTAATTTATCTTTAATTGTGGGGGCCCTCTTGAAGCTAATCCCAGGGGGTTCTGTGAATATTTCCCGTAAAGTCGGGTCACATTCAATAATGCTCCAGTTTTTTCTTATAATGTGTTTGATCTGAACAGCCTCCTTGCTGTAATGAGTGACAAAATAGGGTTTCTGAGTTGACACTTTTTTGGGTCTAGACTGGAGCAAGCTCTTCCTTTCAAGTGATTGGGCTCTATCATGAGCTTGAATCAAAGTTTGTGACCGATAACCTCTTTGTCGAAAACGCCGCTGCATATCCGTAGATTGATTTTGAAAATCCTGATCTGAATCACACATACGTATCCACTGAGTGCCTGGACCTGGATTTTTTCCTACGTTTCTTTCTTAGGCAAGTTTGAAAGTAAATTTGTCATATTAATAAGATTAAAACATCATAACAAAAAACATCAGGATAAAAATCTAAATAAAGGTCAAGAACAGTTATTCAGATGCTTGCTTTTGTCCATTTGCCGGCCAAATTATAAGCTTATCATACCTTAAGGTGGCTCTTTCACCTTTCTCTCTTGCCTCTTTCAGTTTTGGCAGCAGTTCACGTCTCCTCTTCTGCACCAAATCAGAAAAGTCTTCATTGATATAAATGTTTGTACCCTTTAATTTCTTGGTGGAGGAAAGGATGCGCTGTCGGTCTTTAGATCTAAGAAACTTCACAACAATTTTTCTTGGCTTTCTTCCCTCATGGATTTGGCCAATCCGGTGGATCCTTTCCATCTCAATTGTAGAACTATCCAGACCCAAATTATTAGACAGCATTTGTTGAATCTTCATTTCTAATCCACTGATTGTTTCGCCTTTTTCCTCTGCGATCCCATCAATCAGTAGATTAGATCTCCTTAACTGATTTTCAATGTGATCCAGCTTCTCAAACAGATCCTCCAATTCCTGCTTTGATTTTAAAATGCTGCTCTCAAATGATACAATTTTTATGTCAATGTCATTCTTCTTAGCTTTCATCTCATCCATGATGCCTTGTGTGAACTGCAGACTAGTTTTTAGTTCTTGTACCTCTCTAATCACACCATCCAGCCTTTTCGCATTTCCATCCATAATGATTTGAATGAAGCTCTTGAAGTTTTCCTGTTGTTGTTGTAACATTTCCTTGTAAAATTCTCTCTGCTGATCCATCATGTGGGTCAACACACCCATAGTTACAACTGTATCATCCTCTGATGGTTGTTTACTACCTTTGGGAGGCATGATTCCACAATCTTACCAAGATGTACTGAGATAGGAGTGGCAGGCCCACCAAGCCCAAAAGCCTCTCAAACAGTTGAAGCGATGAAAACAGTCCAATTCACTCGCCGCACAAGTCCAATATTCAAAATGTGAAGACTAAATACATATATTGACCAAATGTTGACCTTAAAATAATGGTCCAATATATGATTACAATGATTTATATTAGATTGTAGAGAGCTGGAGAACTCAGAGACAGAGACAGGTGGTACCTGTATCAAGATTAGGGTTGGGTACAGATATAGGGTTGGTTTGAATTTTAACGATTCTGATTCCGATTAGTGTTTCTGATTCTGATTAGTGTTATTGTAGAGACGGCAGCAGGAATATGAGGCTGCTGTTACTTTAAGAGTTGCAAGGATCCAATATAGTTACACATGCCTGCACTTGAATGGTTTAAAATCACATTAAAATCACATTTTCTGTGAGCGCGCTTTGGATGTGTGTGCAGCACTGAAAACAGTGTGCAGCACTGAAAACAGTGTGCGAGTCTTCTCACGCTTGAATGGTTTAAAATAACTTTTTTGGTTGTGGATTCTGCCTGCATCCTGGTACCCTAGTAGACCACCAGGTGAAGTATGCAGTAACAGCAACTGAATATGCACACAGATATGCAGAGATACCAAAGGAATGTTGTCTGATATGGAACTTATATTAGCTAACAGCAGTAATGTAAGAGGAGTAAACGGTCCCTCTCCTCTTATAAAAATGCCATATTTTGATATTTTTTGGGGCTTTGTTCCAGACTTCATGTATGCCGTCTTACTTGGTGTCATTAGACAGCTACATACTACATTAGAAGCCCCTACATTATGAGAGTCATAGAAAGCAGATTAAAGAACATAAAACCATATCTTATTACACGACTGCCTAGACCCCTTACAGATCTGAAGTTTTGGAAAGCCTCAGAATGGCAAGCATGGCTCCTATTTTACAGCCTGCATGTCTTAGGCCTTGTCCATAATATTTTTTCATTTGAAAACGCATCTTTTTCTCTCCGTTTTGGGCTTCCGTCCATAATAATGGCGTTTTTAAATTTTTTCAAACGTACTCCAAAGTGGATAAATTTGAAAACGGCATATTCACGTTGTTCCATCTCGCAAAACTGGGGTGAAACGGTTCCAGGTGGAGATCCTGGCGGAGGGGGAGAGGTCCTCGCTCAGGGCCTGGCTCGCATCTTCCGCTGCTGATGGTGTGTCGGGCCTGAATAAGCTAATCAAGGGCTTCAGGATGACTAGAAAGCTACAGGGAGTTGAGTTTTTATCAGGGTTGGAGCTAAACTCTGCAGGACAGTGCAGAACCGAAGTTGAGATACAGTATGCAGAGATAACAAATCTCTGTCAAATCTCCACTTCCAGGACCGAAGTTGACCATCCCTGATGTAGATGATTCAAGTCATTCTCAAAAACACCCACCAATTCACAAGTTCAAACTTACAAATAATCAGATTGAGTAAAAGAGTATGTGTATTTGGCATGCTGTCCGTGGAGAGGGCTCCGAGCTCGGTATTTTGGCCCGAACCCAGAGTTCTCCCCCCGTATCCCTGCTGTGATAGGCACCAGCCAAGAGTGAGGCATAGGGATGCTGAAAACTGTCGAGGAACATAGGTGAGTCGGCTGCGTATAAACATATCAACAATCAGGACAACAGGAGGCCTATTCACATATATATATAAAATGAAAATAAGACAACTCTCGAAGTAGTATGTTAATCTATTAGGTCTTGGCGGACTATATCTGCTATGCATGCTGCTCCAGCAACATCTGTTCTGTCTACGGAGACTGTCCAAGTTTAACGTTGATAGGTAGGTAGGTCCTTGATGACTTTGTTTTACAAATCTTATATTGAGTCCTGTCATAGTCATGTTCAAGCTGTTTTGGTTTTCACTCGTCACATGTGTTCCTTTGTTCTAGTTTCCCGCCACTCATCAGTCACCGTGACAATGGACACTAACACTCATCATCACAGCTATTCTTCTTTCAGTTAATCATCTCTGTGTATTTAAGTCCCTGCTTGTGTTCAGTTCTTGGTCTTGTTTTGTTTGTGTTATGTTCGCTGTTTTGCACATTGGCTATTATCTTTGTATGTATCTAATAAACCTTGTATACCTTCATCATCATTTTCCTTGAACTCAGCGTTACAAGTCCATTGTAACATTTGCAATTTTACGCTGGCATGGCAATTTTATGCTGGTAATATATGGAACTAATATATTAGTTCCATATATTACTATACACATTACAACACATAATATTGCTGATGAAAGACTCATCTGAGCTTTTGGGGTTATTCATGGACTGCTGATAATAATTTAATATTTTTGCACTTTTTAAGTTTCCTTTTGATGTTCAATGAACTGAACAAAATTAGGAGAACTGAAGAATGTTGAAGAATGAGAAGAATAATATCACTCATTGTATGCAGTTTTCCAAAAGATAATTATTGCATTCATAGAGCGAACCTTTAGAGTTTATTGAAAGTCACTAATGGAAGTTAATCCCATAATTTGTGCCAAACATCTTGGGGCAAAGGAAAAAGGCACTATAGTGTACTTTTCCACACAAAAGAAGAAGAAGAAGAAAAAAAACACACACACACACACACACACACAATACACAGCAGTCGTTTTGGTGATGTGACACAAAAATGTTTTTTTTTTTTTTTGGATTAAGAGCAAAAAAAACCCACCCCCAAAAAACAATGCTAAATGAAACTCTAAACTGCAAGTAATCAAATAGTAATTTTCTGCAAATATTGACACTTTTTGACATTTTGTAAATTAACCTAATTACTAATTAAATGCAACTTTAACTTGCACTATACAGAAGTTATACGGCATAGGACAATAAAACTATATTGCTTCAGTATAAGCATTTGGAGTGTACACACTAACTGAATTCTCTCAGAAATGCTGATTGGCCCAATAATCAGCCTTTTAGTTGGAAAGAGTATCCCTGGTATATACTCTTTAATATGCAGATTCATATGTGATTTCCAACACAGTGTAAAGTGTAATGACAAATGTAGCCTTGAGGTACAAGTACATTTCCTTAGATGAGCCATTGGTTGTAAGAGTGCAAGATTTCATTATGGAGTCACAGAACCACTAGGCTTTTGAGTTGATGCTTGATTTAACCAGGGGTCATGAACAGAGAAAACACAATAAAGGATATCTAACTGTTTAACCCAGGCTGAAGGCTGTAAACTCGCTGTGCTATTCTTTATCTTTCAATAATGTTCTGAGTCTGTGCTGAATACTTAATATGCCCATAAAATGTAATGGTAATTTTCCCTGTATAATTGTGAGCACTGTCCAGATCATAATGCAAAATCACAACATTATGTGATGGCAAATGAAGAACAGTGGTACTAGAATTACTAGAATACTAGAAATCCGGTCCCACTTTATACTAGGTAGCCTTAACAATATACTTACTTGACAAATTAATCATTTAATACAATTATCTTAATGTTCTTACAACGTACCTATTTTTAAAGTAACTGCATGATCAATTGTATGATCGCCTATTGTAAATCATCACATAATTAATTAGATGCAGAATACAATTATGGTTTTCTAATTAAAACTGGCAAATGATTCAGGGACATGCAAGAAAAAAAAAAAAAAACACAAAACACATCTTGGTTACGTATGTAAAATGTGGGGTATTTTAGGCCTTTTATTTGACAGTTTCCTGTATAAAAATATTTAAAGAAATCGTTCAAAGAAGTTTTTATTTGTTATTTTATGTAATTCTTCTCAAAATAAAGGTAGCCTAATTGTGTTGTGTTGTAAAAGTTTCAGAAATAGATTGTTCCTGTTTATCTGAACGTTTTCAGTAAAAAAAAAAAAGGTAATAAATGCATGTTGCCTTTCGTTCAGTCACTCCGAGTTACGTCGCCTTCGAGTTCTAGAAAATGAGCCAACGACAAAACAATGCCTGGGTCTGCGGAATGTACATAGCGTAACTCCGCCCCACCGCGTGGGTATAAAAGGAGCAGCACGGCAATCTCGCATTATGTTATGTTGAGGAGCCGAGACTGAACTCCCGGCTGTTCTAGCAGTACAGCGGTTGTGGCAGGGGGACGTAACATTTCCCTCCTTAGGGAATGAGGGTTACATAAGTAACCGAGACGTTCCCTTTCGTTCAGTCACTTTCGAGTTATGTCAGTGACTGACGAAATGGGGGTCCCCAATTCAATCACGCCACAGCGGCTGTCTTCCTGTGCCCTGCGTAAGTCTGAGCACGGACAAAGAGCCAGGCTTAACGCAAAAATACCAAGGTACACTGGGTGACATATCCCAGGTGGAATATGTAACACAGCGCCTACCTGTAGGGAGGACTTAGAATACATATATGACCCAAGTATGGGATGCATGTGGAAACACTCAGAGGTATCCAGCCCGCAGGGTGGAATGTTTCAACCTCGAGATGGCAAGAGGGGCCGAGGGAAAGACACGTGCTCGGTGGAGACTTACTGAAATACACATGTGGGGGTTGCCCAGTGGGGAACCATGCACATGGAAGCACCTAGCCAATCATGAGGGTTGACCATTCGGGCATGCACTCTGGTGACGGCATCGACAGTGCAGGAGGAAATCAGGGTCTAAGGAGGTAATTGAGGTGCTGCCGGCTGTGAGGCCTGTGGCGGGGAAGGGAGAACAAAAGATTCTCCCCCGGCCCTCCACCGGGGGAAGGAGTGGAGGGCGCCCTCAGCGGCAAGTGGACTGAGGCGTCTGAGCTGGTGGCTGGGAGGAGGCAGCAGCTGGCCGGCGGGGCAGAATGTGTTTAATCGCCTCAGTCTGCTTCTGGGCGGCCGAGAACTGTTGGGCAAAGTCCTCGACCGCGCCGCCGAAGAGGCCAGCCTGGGATATGGGGGAGTTGTGGAAACAGGTTCGCTCAGCCTCCCGCATATCAGCCAGGTTGAGCCATAGGTGCCTTTCCTGGTAGAGCGAGGTCGGTGGCGGCACGCAGCTCTTCCATGAGCACTGGATCAGCCGGGGTGTCAGCACTCGCCACCCCCCAAAAACAATCGTCCAGCCTTGAGCGCTCAGGACAGGGCGGAGGGTTCCACTCTAGCCCGATGCTTGTAGCTGCCTGGGAAAGCATGGCAGTCAGCTCTGGATCAGACTCGGGCAGTGCTGGCACACCCAAAGGAGGCAGCACAGCTGAGTCTTCATCTCCTGAAGACTCTAGCCCACCTTGTGATGCGGCGATAGACATGGTGTCGTCTTCTGGAGCGCCAAATTAAATGCGGGGCGTGTCTGAAGACTGGCCCGCGACCTCATCCGGCATCCTCACGGGTTGCAATGTGCAAGAGGGGGGTGTGGTCCGAGAAAGAATCGTCGGGGCTTTGTTCCACACCGTGACCCTCAGATCACCCTGGCCACCAGCCAAAGTATCCCCTCTCGTGGAGGGAATAGATTGGGGTGTGGCGGAGGGGACACTACCTCTACGGAGGTCATTGAGTCTCGATCGCAACATTGTGATGGTCATGTTCCCGCAATGAGAACATGACTCATCCACGAACGCTGCCTGAGCGTGATTAATGCTCAAACACACCAGGCAGCCATCGTGCCCATCAGAAGGCAAAACCTGTCAACCGCACCCAGAAATACACGGGCGAGACATCTTTAAAAAGACGTACCACGTGCAGCTCTTTTAGAGAGGAGAGAAAAGCTTGACAGAGTGTTGAAGCACCCAGGGAGAAACACACACAATGATGGCAGATCACTGCACAGACCAGCAGCAGGTAATGTGATCTCGCTGGAACAAAGCACTGAAGAGTCGCTCGTCTTGTAGATGAAGAACTCAGAAAGGCTTGCAGAGGAGTGAAGAAAGCTCTTGGCTCCGAAGCAAAAACATAATGCGAGATTGCCGTGCTGCTCCTTTTATACCCAAATTCCGCAGATCTCTTCTTTTTGGATAGATTCATCCTCTTTTTTTTATCTTCATCCTCCGATGAGAATGGAGGAGAATAAAGAATTGAGCTCATCACTCTCACTTCTAGCATCTTCTTTTTTCCTTGCCAAAAAGAAAGATTTTCTATTAAATTCTTTTGTCTAAGAAGTGGCTGTCATCTTTAATGTTGGCATGAAACGGAAGTTGTGAATGACTTTACTACTGCATTGGACATTCTAGGTGAAACAGCTTATCGAACAAGAACAAATGTAGTGCAGGTCTTGATTTTATCCAGTGGTTGCTGATTCGAGTGTGAAAAGTGAGTGTTGCATACCAAAGCGTATCTGAATGCAACTGGCTTAACTGCAGTGCTGCCTCACAAATGTCAGAGGAGCAAGTCATATCACAAAAAGGTCAAAACTTATATATATATAACATGATATAATATACACATGACATAATATAAATAAAAGTTAAATCACAAAAAGACCAGTAACAAGCATTGAGAGAATAAATAGGGTCAATTTTGTTTTCATGGTCTTTTTCTTCATACAAAGACATTGAATGCCTTCAGAAGACCTACTGTCCATAACACACAAGTTGTAGGGGCTACATTAACAACACTGTTTTTGACACTTGAAAGTTTACTGCAGTACCAATATTTACCAATTTTCTCATTTTATTTTCCATGGAATGTGTATATGTTGATCATCTAAAATTGGTTTCAGTTAAAGTAAAAAAGTAATACTGAATAACTAAAAATTAGATAAACCGGATTGTATACTATAGTTACACTAACAAAAGTATATATTTTTTTAATATATTTAAAGGTGCTGTATGTAACTTTTTTTATAAAATGAATCCTTTTTTTATTGCCCGTCTGTGAAGGGGTTGTAATCACACATTACAATGATCCACTTTTCGCGTTTTGCTATTACCTCTGAAGGCCAGTATTCCTATTTTTATGTGAAGTCTCCGGGTCGGATTTTCTGCGAAATCCACCGGATGTGACGTGCATGCGCGCTCCTTAGCCTCTCCGTTTTATATATACAGTCTATTGCGACGGCACTGCAGCTAACGACATGGAGTCTGATAACACCAAAAAACGACCTGCCTCCAGCACAACACAGACTCCAACACAAACTCCCAAAAAAAAAAAAAAAAAAAAATTATCTGCTGAAGCTCGTCAGGCCAAACGTCAATCGGATCGACTCAGGACGAAAACACGGATCAACATTGGCAGAGCATTTGAATTATGGAGAGACCTCCGCTTTGTTTTAGGTATAAAAACAGACCCTGAGTTGGCTTTCATCCTTTTGGACAAGTAAGCTAACAATACTTCAAAGCATGTAAAATATATTGTGATTTTGTGCTTTAGTTGGCTCAAGTTAGACATCATTAGTTCGCCAGCTAACGCCGACCATTTGCTAACGTTATCTGATGTGAAAGACTACAGTTGTAACTTTATTGCTTTTCACGAGCACGAGCGCTGTTGTTGCAATCTGAAACATCACCACTAGAGGCCGCTGGATCCTACATACAGCACCTTTAAGGTAACTTTAAGGTAATTGCAAGTAACCACTCAAAGCATTTTGTAAAAAAAAAAAAAAAAAATTCCTGTAGTCTTGTCCAATGTAACCATATATAAGCAACGTCAGATTGTGATTATATCTTACATAGCTAAGCATCACTCACCACAGACGGATGCAAGAGTGTGCCCTAAGGAGGTCACAATCGGTTACACTTTATTTCGATAGTCCACTTTAGACATTCTACTAACTATAAGTAACTTGACAACTACATGCCAACCAACTCTCATTAGAGTTTTAGTAGACTGTCAGTAGAGTGTTAGGTTAGGTTAGGGTTAGGAGTTAGGCTTCGGGTTAGGAGAATATGTTGCCAAGTTACTTATAGTCAGTAGAATGTCTGTTGGGGGACCAAGAAAATAAAGTGTTAGCAGATATTAAGCAGACAGTCTACTAATAATCTATTGACAGTTAGTTGACATGTAACTGCAAAGTTACTTATAGTTAGTAGAATAGTATAGTCTATAGGAGAATATGTTGCCAAGTTACTTATAGTCAGTAGAATGTCTGTTGGGGGACCAACAAAATAAAGTGTTAGCAGATATTAAGCAGACAGTCTACTAATAATCTAATGACAGTTAGTTGACATGTAACTGCAAAGTTACTTATAGTTAGTAGAATAGTATAGTCTAAAGTGGACTATATCGAAAATAAAGTGTTACCTCACAATCTTCCTCTAATGCTTCTATCCTTTTCAACAGGTTGTCCAACGGTGATTCCTCAACAGCTGCCTAAATTCCTTAAAGGTGCTCCAAGCGATGTCACGCGTTTTTTAGGCCAAAACATTTTTTGTCACATCCAGCAAACATCTCCTCACTATCCGCTAGCTGCCTGTCCCCTGAACACTCTGTAAAAAAACGCGGTCTCTGTAGACAGCCCAGGCTCCACAAACGGCAAGTAAAACAAACTGGCCCAGTCTTGGCCACGGAAGAAAATGGAGGAGAGAGAAGCATGAAGAGGGAAGTTAGCTAGAGGAGAGATGTCCTAACAACGACTAACGTTAAAATTGTATATTCTCTTGAATTTTGATATGGCCAACACACGACCAAAGAGACGACGTTCCGATGAAAAAATAAAGAATAAGGAAAAGGAGAAGGAATGCAAAGTCCCGAATTTACATCGGAAAAGCGTTCAAAAGGTGGGATGAGGAGGAAGGAGGGTCGAGCTAGCCTCCGTTTTGTTTGACAATACTTCGAACGTCAAGAAGAAGTGACGTCACCCAGCATAAATAGTTAATTCATCATTTATAAAGCATTGTCCCTACATTAATAGACATATTATAGGCACTTTATAAATACAGCTATACATTCTTGATTTAAGCATATCTGTAATGTGTTTAATAATTGTATTTTCATATTTTATTAATGATCAATTTATAATTTCTAAATTAGTTATTACATTATTTACAAACCAATTATTTAGCAGTTGTCAGTGGTTATAAGATCATTCAGAAAGTGTAAGTAAATGATTGTTAAAACTATTTAAATGTACATTTATACATCTTACTATATAGATATATAGTGATAGTTACTCTGTGTGTTAACAAATGCTTTATTAACACGTATTCTTACTGTAATTCATGAATAATTCAGTTAGTTTTAAAACATTTATAGTTGCCAGTTAACTATTTTTGTGAGCTCATCTAAAGCGAGGACTATTTATGTCGTAAAGCTTTTACAAAGGAGATTTAAATGCCCAGTTATCTTCTAAACAGAAAAAAGGTATCAAGATGCAAAAATGAAAGTGTACAACTGTACATTTGATATAAAATTAAAAAAATAAACCTCTGCAATGTCATCGAAAATGAAAAATCCTGTACTCCTCCAGAAAACATAACTGTGCAGTAAAATGAAACTAAGCCTCTGCAATCTGATATAAAAATTAATTTATGTAAAGTGTAAACATGCTGTATAAAAATTTAGCAGTGTCAACAGTGGATTACAGGAGTGCCAAAATACAACAAATAATTTTTTTTTATAAAACAATAATAATATAATAAAATATTTAAAAGTGTCAAAACTATACTAACTTTTAAACATTAGAGAACAACAGTGCAGATCGTGGATGAGTTTCGGTTCTGTATCACTCTGTGTTGTGTTTGTTTCCTTTTTCTGTTTAGAAGATAGCTGAGCCTTTAAATCTCCTTTGTAAAAGCTTTACGACATAAATAGTCCTCACTTTAGATGAGCTCACAAAAAGTTAACTGACAATTGTTTTATAACCACCTGAATTATTCATGAATTACAGTAGGAATACGTGTTAATAAAGCTATAATATAATTATATGTCTATATAATATTTATAAATGTACATTTAAATAGTTTATTAATCCTCTACTTACACTTTCTAAATTATCTTATGAACCACTGACAACTCCTAAATAACTGGTTGGTAAATAATGTAATACTTCATTTTGAATTGATAAATTGATCATTAATAAAGTATGAAAATACGATTATTAAACACATTATTAAGCTTATAAATCAAGAATAAAGCATTTATAGATGTAATTATGAACTGCTTCCTATAATGTATATTTATGTAGGGAGTATGCTTTAAAAATGATGAATTAACTATTTGCTAATGATTCATAGCATGCAGTTATTATAAAGTGTTACCAATATTGCAATTATGGTGTGTACTTAAAAAAGTGTACTTACAAATGCAGGGATGTTGATCATGCAGGTACTTTAAGTACAATGTAAAAACAGCATTTTTTTCGTGTAAGTACAGAAGGCCACCTAATATAAAGTGGGACCAGAAATCCTAATTTGGTCTGGCGCACAATGTAATGTCTTTTCTTTGTTTCACTGAGCATTTATTAATTTACTCACCTGTCCCAAACACATCTCATATTCCATTAATTCAAAGCTTAATGGATATGTGCCCACTGAGTGGAGATTCATGGAAGTTTATCCTGATGAATGTCTAGTTATTATCTCAGCTCCCCAATGCATCTGTTTGCAAAAGGGATCTGGGAACACTGTTCCTTCCAGAAAGCTATTGAGAAACCATTAAAGAGGAATTATTCTGTTTGTCTTGACATGAGAATGACTGCTTGTTGATTTTCTTTGCGGGCAATCCGATATTGCTTTAGAGTGCTAAAAATCTGTCATCTTTATTGGTCGATTTTGAATCTATCTGTAAGTCACAAGAGACACAAAAGGCTTATTTTTAATGAGCTATACTGTTGGGATGCTGATCAATTAGTGTGGTAGCATTCATTTCAGATGTGCCTCATCAAATAGTGGGGGTTTCTTACTTTTAAATACCAGCAACCCTTAAATCAAAAAGGGCATTTTCACATACAGACCTATTTATAGTGTGACCTTATGTCACTTTTGTCTTTTCATTTACGTAAAACTGTTATTGCATTACTGCAGTTTGTTTATCTCATAAGATTTTGCTGTATTCTTTAGATCTCTTAATTAATACTGTTTTGCATTTCATTAACTGCCTCAATTTAGACAGTTATCAATCATTTAAGTTGATGGCAGAAACTAAACTACAGATTTGCTAAAGGACAACAGATGGCCAATGAGCAGATCATTTCCATATTACTGACTTATGTTCAAATCCAGCACAGCCTGTCCACTATCCTTCCATAGGCCGAACCAGAAATGCAATAAGACTGTGGCAAATTCTTGTTCTGAGAAGAAAAACTGGACTTCAGGTTCCATAAGAAAGTGGAGGATGAATGAATGTGGAAATCGCAGCTCATCTAAACTCCCATTAGAAGTCTCAGGGGAGCCATTAGAGACTCATGAAGGATTCATTGAGGGATGGAGAGTGACAGAATAACTCACCTTGAAGACGGGAAGCCAACTAATAGGAGAGGAGAATCAATTATTCCACAGAAAATCAGTGTGCAGCAAACACTGAAGGTAGAAGGTATAGGGAACGAAGCAGGTATGGAGTACTGCTGAGAGGAGCACAGCTATTTCTGACCATACAATAACTCACAAAATTCATAAAGTACCATATCACTTGTAAATGTCCTGTCTGAAATCAAATCATAGTATATGTTCGTATAGCTGTAAACCTGAATATACACATGGTATCCAGGCTCACGTTAAGACATATGCCCACGTACACACTGTAAAGTTTCAGGAATGACAACCACATTTTTTAATGCGGGAGTGGGTCCCCTAAATTATCGTTCCACGTGTGTATGGAACTGCGATGTGTTCAGCAATTTTGACTAAAGCACAGTTGACGGAGGTGTCCTGTTTTGTTTCTGCCTAAAGGCCGCTTCACAGAGCGCGCTCTTGCAGTGTTGCCATGTCCACTTAAAAAGCATTTTTGGGTTGTTGTTTAAGCTTGGCTCATTCAGCGATCAAGTTTAGAAAGTTATAACAGTTTTTCTCGATTGTTTACACACATTTTCTGAAAGCATGCCTCATATTCTCAGAACTCTACACACAAATAAAAAAACACACACAATGGGCAAAACCCCTCAATTCTCCTGCAAAATTAAACTTTACATTCAAAACAATGTTATTTCTTCTCAAAATGGTATTTTGTTTTCAAATGACACACACAAACCATCATATGAATAGACATTTATAAGAACCAGTTGAACACTGATGTGCTCAATGTAAAACACTATGATAATAATAATTTGTTACATTTATATAGCGCTTTTTCTGAGACCTCAAAGCGCTTTACATAGAAGGGGGAATCTCCTCAACCACCACCAATGTGCAGCATCCACTTGGATGATGCGACGGCAGCCATATTGCACTAGAACGCCCACCACACACCAGCATACTGGTGGAGAGGAGACAGCGTGATGAAGCCAATCAGTATATGGGGATGATTAGGAGGCCATGATGGACAGAGGCCAAGGGGCAAATTTGGCCAGGATGCCAGGGTTACACCTCTTCCAGCAGCAACCTGGTTTTCCCAGGAGGTCTCCCATCCAGGTACTGACCAGGCTCAGCCCTGCTTAGCTTCAGTGGGCAACCAGTCTTGGGCTACAGGGTGATATGGCTGCTGAATGAATGATGAATGTAAAACACTTCTTCTCCATTCATCATAATGACTTAGGCCTTTTTTTGTTCAGTGTTACACTTACTACAGACAGTGCATACATAAGTGTGTTGTAAAATATTTGAGAATATTGTTTTTATACTCAGAACACACAAATACACGGTAACAAATATATTTTATTTTTCCAACAAAAACAATGTACACAGTGTACATCCCAACCAACACAAAGTTGTACATACAGTGGTCTACATACAAAACAACAGAAGAATTGACTGTATAGAGTTACAGTAAAATAAATCTAATGTTGGCATCCATTGCTCCATTGAAGAGCGCACCTGTTGCCCTTTTATGCTAAAGCTCTGATTGCTAATTGTAAAACTGTGTGACGGGTGTTTGCCCATGTGATGAGTCAGTGTGCATATTTGAATGGCAGTGTGTTCCTTGTGAAAACAAGAGATTTTCTGCATGAAAATTGTGCCAAAAGCAGAGAATTGTGTGTAGTGTTTTGAAAAAGGTGTGTTTTAGAACTGCATTTTGAGTGTAAAGCAGGAATTGTGCTTGTAGTTTAGCAGAATTGGTTCAGGGGGTTGGTGAATGAGTTACATGTTGTGGTCATTGTGTCTCAAGTACCATATTTGTGTGTAAACAATTGAGAAAAACTGTAAAATGAGCAGGTGTGGGTCACTATATTTCGGTCTTATTTTCAGCATAAAGCATTTCTATTTATTTGTTGTTTGTTTGTTTTTTCACCGTATAACAACTCCAGAGAAATCTGGACCTAAAACAAAGTCAGATGCCGATGTCGATGCTGATGCCATGCTTGATGACTCCGGACTCGGACAATCTCATAAAGGTGATCCGCGGGACGCTCTGTTGTAACGGCTCTTGCATTCATGTCAGGAAGAGGACCATTTACATCCAATTGTTATTTTATTTACACAGAACAAAACTTAAACATAGATTTTAGAATATAAACTGCTTGATCTGCCATTTTCAGTAAGATTTACTAAATACAGTGTGCCTGCTATTGTGCGTTTAACTTTAATCATGCTCAGCATATATCTGTTTTAAAGCAGTGAGCGAGAAATTCACTCCTTGAATTGCTTAATAAAAGCCTACTTTGAGATTCTGTTGTCAAACATTTTTATAGTGCATTATTTTCAACGTGTTTATTGTTAGCCCTGCATGTATGTATGTAGGGATGTATCTGGTTGCCATGACAACCTCGTGCTTGCTGCTGCTCTATGTAATCAGTAAAACCACTTGAATTGTACACGGAGTGTGAAAGTGTGACTGACCAAATCAGCTGGCTTGTTTTGGACCCCCAAGCTCAAACGTCAAGCTGCACCTATGCTGTCAACACGAGTCAGGCTCCTGCCGCTTTCCCTGTGATTTCTTGCACCGCACATATAGACGTATTTTAACACTGTGTAGAATTTTTGTAAATGGTGTTGTCACTGATTACCTGCATTTTTCAGGAGTTAATTTGGTTGTGTCATGGCAGCGGCACGCCAGGAAGCGCACAAAGAAGAAGATTCAAACAAAAAAGTCTTTAATCCAAATACAGTGAGGAAAATAAGTATTTGAACACCCTGCTATTTTGCAAGTTCTCCCACTTGGAAATCATGGAGGGGTCTGAAATTGTCATCGTAGGTGCATGTCCACTGTGAGAGACATAATCTAAAAAAGAAAAACCAGAAATCACAATGTATGATTTTTTAACTATTTATTTTTATGATACAGCTGCAAATAAGTATTTGAACACCTGTCTATCAGCTAGAATTCTGACCCTCAAAGACCTGTTAGTCTGCCTTTAAAATGTCCACCTCCACTCCATTTATTATCCTAAATTAGATGCACCTGTTTGAGGTTGTTAGCTGCATAAAGACACCTGTCCACCCCATACAATCAGTAAGAATCCAACTACTAACATGGCCAAGACCAAAGAGCTGTCCAAAGACACTAGAGACAAAATTGTACACCTCCACAAGGCTGGAAAGGGCTACGGGGAAATTGCCAAGCAGCTTGGTGAAAAAAGGTCCACTGTTGGAGCAATCATTAGAAAATGGAAGAAGCTAAACATGACTGTCAATCTCCCTCGGCCTGGGGCTCCATGCAAGATCTCACCTCGTGGGGTCTCAATGATCCTAAGAAAGGTGAGAAATCAGCCCAGAACTACACGGGAGGAGCTGGTCAATGACCTGAAAAGAGCTGGGACCACCGTTTCCAAGGTTACTGTTGGTAATACACTAAGACGTCATGGTTTGAAATCATGCATGGCACGGAAGGTTCCCCTGCTTAACCCTCTGGGGACCAAAAACGCGCCCGCGTGTTTTGCTCGTTTTTTTTTTTTAGCAATGAAAATAAACACTAAATGCTCTGTTAATTTTGATCTTTCATTTTCGTGTAATACATCAATCGATCCTGTTCAGTTTCTATTTTTTTTCTGTATACTCACAATAAAAATAAAGTGTTTTGCTTTTTGACAAATAAAGAAAAATTAAGATGATGCGATTTCTGCCTTCTCTCTGTCAGTAAACTCCCGTTTGAAACGCGTTCGAAAATGATCTATAACTCCGCGAAAATTCAGTCAAACAGGCAAACAGACCCACGGGCATAAAGCTTGAGATCGCAGCTTTTAATTGAAGTCATTTATATAAAAAACAAATATTCTTAGTTTCTGTAATCTGTATACAAAGAGAGCGACTCCAGTCGAGCTCATTACGAGATGATTCACAGTAATTTGACCACTCCCCGGAGAGCGCGCGCTATTCAAATGCAAATTCCGAGAACCATTTCAGTCTGTGAAACGCCCCCACATCAGCCGTAAACAAAGCGCGTCGCGAGTGAGACATTATCCTTTATGGAGAAAAGTTTCCACAGTGCTGATGAGGAGAAATTATCTCCTGATATGAGCAGCAGATCGCGCTGAGGAGTGAGGTAGGCTGTTTTCTTTTCTCAAGTGTGGAATAACGGAATTTAGTGTAGGCCTATAAACCGCAAAAAGATGAATGCATTTCTATAATATGACTCGCGTTTCTGTGAGATGAATGAAGGGTACATATTTGTAAAGAGTGTTTAGCCTAAATATGAATCACGTGTCTGTGTGTGAAAGAATAAACTGCTTTGCCATAGCCTACTGAGATGAGTAAAAATCGACTGGAATATGTTGAAATGTATTTGTATAAGCAACGTAAATTAACATTTATATGCCCTGATATTTCAATAAAACAACGTTAGTCAGGCGTTAGTCACACTATTTTTGTCAAAAATAAAGTCATAGACTAAGATGTTAGATGTTCCAATGTTGGCTATATTCAAACTAATGAATACATATGATAAAATGTAGGCCTATAATCTTTTTTTTTCTTTCTTTTTTTTTTTACAAAGAAAGAGTACACTTGAAATATTGTTGAAATTGTAATTATTGTTGTAATTGTAACATTTTTAATAAAATAGCTAAACATATTTACAAGATAGATGTAAGCGAAATCTTAAATGGTCAATATAAGTATTCTTCTAAATACATTGTCCTTGCATTGTGGCTCAGTCAGTGTCACACCTGAATGAATGGCTAATTAGGCTATGCAGAGTCATTATGCAGAGTGGGTGGGACACTGTAATCTAAGGTGTAAACTACTCCTCCCCCTCGCATATTGGCTTTCCAAGCAAAACCTGTTTTACACCATTTAAATCAATGTATTTTTTTTTTGTGAACGATAAAGCAAGACTATTTTCACATAATTTTGAAGCCAGTACTCAAAGGTACAACATCAATTAGACAAAAGTCTTGTGGGCACATATTTAATATGTGTTTTGTGGTCTTAATTCAGCCACTTTCATTTTTATTTTTTCCAATAACCACGCATAAACATTATTCTCTTAAAAATACAAACATCTACATACACGTTGCCCGCATATTTTGGTAGCCCTGTTTGTGCTATATAGAGTGATTTTACACCTTTGCCATTAACATGTTTATAAATAACTGAAAAAAGCACAAATTTCAAGGCATGTCAGAACATCTCAAGGGCTCCAAAAACACCTTGGTCCCCAGAGGGTTAAACCAGCACATGTCAAGGCCCGTCTTAAGTTTGCCAATGACCATTTGGATGATCCAGAGGAGTCATGGGAGAAAGCCATGTGGTCAGATGAGACCAAAATAGAACTTTTTGGTCATAATTCCACTTAACGTGTTTGGAGGAAGAAGAATGATGAGTACCATCCCAAGAACACCATCCCTACTGTGAAGCATGGGGGTGGTAGCATCATGCTTTGGGGGTGTTTTTCTGCACATGGGACAGGGCGACTGCACTGTATTAAGGAGAGGGTGACCGGGGCCATGTATTGCGAGATTTTGGGGAACAACCTCCTTCCCTCAGTTAGAGCATTGAAGATGGGTCGAGGCTGGGTCTTCCAACATGAAAATGACCCGAAGCACACAGCCAGGATAACCAAGGAGTGGCTCTGTAAGAAGTATATCAAGGTTCTGGCGTGGCCTAGCCAGTCTCCAGACCTAAACCCAATAGAGAATCTTTGGAGGGAGCTCAAACTCCGTGTTTCTCAACGACAGCCCAGAAACCTGACTGATCTAGAGAAGATCTGTGTGGAGGAGTTGGCCAAAATCCCTCCTGCAGTGTGTGCAAACCTGGTGAAAAACTACAGGAAACGTTTGACCTCTGTAATTGCAAACAAAGGCTACTGTACCAAATATTAACATTGATTTTCTCAGGTGTTCAAATACTTATTTGCAGCTGTATCATACAAATAAACAGTTAAAAAATCATACATTGTGATTTCTGTTTTTTTTATTTTTATTATGTCTCTCACAGTGGACATGCACCTACGATGACAATTTCAGACCCCTCCATGATTTCTAAGTGGGAGAACTTGCAAAATAGCAGGGTGTTCAAATACTTATTTTCCTCACTGTATATCAAAGGAGAGCTCAGGGAAACAGACAAAACACACCTTAACCCTCTGGGGTCGGCAAACGCGCCGGCGCGTTTTGCGAAATCCAGGGGGAGGAGTTAGATCCAGATCCAACTCCTCCCACCTTACATATACCCATCTCCACCCCCTGATCCCTAAACCCACCCCTAAACCTACCAATCTCCACCCCTTAGATCTGGATCCAACTCCGCCTCCTGGATCTCGTGTACTTAGGTGCTACTGTGTTTTGCTGGATTTTCTTCACATAGTAGCACAATAGACTTAAATTACTCCGTCAATTATGGTCATACAGAAAAAAGTGAGATCAAATCTGTGAGATGTCTACTTCTGTATGTGTCCACTTACAATCAAATCAAAACATTGTGCTTTTGTAAAATAAAGAAAATAAACAGGGTGTGCTTTCTGCCTCTCCGTCTCGGTGAACTTTTTTTTCTTGAGCACGTCTATAAACTGAAACAAAACTCAGCGAATACTTGTCACACATTTATGAGCCATATATCTTTATAAACATTTAAGTGTGTACTTTTAAATGATCGGATTCAAACTGAAAAACAAATATTCTCTGTTTAAGTAATTTGTATAAAACCAACAAGATGTCCAGTTTCTCAAACCCTTGCTCATTAGTTTTAATTTGACCACGCCCACGCGCGCGAAGGAGATTGACATGCAAATCGTCCACATGGAACGCGAACGTGCTCATTACCTCAAACACAAAGCACCAAACTTCATCAGTCTCTGCTTTTCGTCGAGTTTGGAAGACACGTTGTGAGCTTACATTGGATTTACCTCAGAAGAAGAAGAACGCGATTTGAAGACAAGAAAGATGTAAGGTAAGAAATGTATTCTGAATTATATTAGTTAAAGGAGCACTCCACCGTTTTTTCATATTAAACTATGTTATTCCCTTAACTAAGACGAGTTGATACATACCTCTCTCGTCTCAGTGCGTGCACTCAATCGCTCTGGTGCGCGGCAACACTTTGATAGCACTTAGCTTAGCACAGTTCATTCATTATTAACCAAACAGAGATGAAGTTAGAAGCGACCAAACACCTCCACGTTTTCCCTATTTAAATACAGTTACACGAGTAGTTACACGACCAAGTATGGTGACACAAAATAAGCGGGTAAAAAGTATGGTGACTTTTCTAAGCGGGTAAAAAAGGATAACTATAATGTATGGCGGAATAGCACTTGGGAGCACCTCGACTCGGCCGAAGATTTGGTAATCGGCCCACTGTGAAAAGTTCTGGTGCTCCCGATGGCCATTCAATCTACTGCACAACCAATCCCTGACCCCTCCTTGCTCGGGTCCTTGTGCTTGAGCCCCGCCTAACCCTTTTGTTAATGCGGCCCTGATTGTATATAACATTCAACACAATAGCATTCATTCGAGCATGACAGAGGTCTGCTTGCCACGCACCTGATGATCTGCTTTATCTTGTTTCACATTTCACACTGCTCATGCTTTACCTGGGTTAACAACTGATTCATGGGTATTCATAATCTGACCTTTCACACTGTATATTCCTTAACCCGGAGTTAAAGTTCTTATTTGCATATTTGCAGTTCCAACAACCATGATTAATTGGATAAATACAGTGTGCAATCAGTTTTGAATAATGGCTTGCCTCAAAATATTGTCTCTGGGAGAAAGCATGATAACATGAAAGTCCACTTTTGACATACTATCCGCAGGGTTTTTGTGAATGAACAAAGCTTGTGATTTGTACATTTTACTATATGTATTGTATTGATTCACTCTTTCCGACGTAAAGTTGAATACTCTGCTAGTATCTCCAGGGTAATGACTGATTGAAGCAATGATGCAGTGACTCCTCCACCATCCTACATAGGATAAGCGGTTTGGAAAATAAAAAGAATAGATGGAATAACTGATTGAGTAAAACATTGTTTTTTCTTTATGAGCCTGTAGTGATGAGCACTTTCGAGATACTGAGTCATGAAGCTTCAAAACGTATACGAATTGACGTTGTCATTTACTTCTTTTAGTTTGTCAAGAGATAAAAAACGCCATTTTTGAAGCGTGCACATGTGCATACGTGCTCTGGTGCATAAGAACGAGCTTATGACTGAATCTATGAGATAATCGGGACTTCATTTAGGATTGTGGGAAGGGGAGAAATCTGCCCAAATATCTTGTGGTGTGGCCCCAGCATTAGATTTAGATTTTTTAAATATACAAGCAATGTATTGCACTTAACATGAACTATTGTAGAGATTGCAGAGATCAGGAATCATAAATTGCTAACCATCAAAGTTTAAGAGACAGGATTTAGGGTTTGGCACGGCACTGGAATGGTATTTGTCCTGGCAATTTTCAGACTTCTGGAATATTTCCCTAGCAGCATTGTCACTTATTAAAAAAAATTATAATAAATTGTTGAGAAAACTTAAAAATCGAAGTCAACTTGATGCTTTAAGATTTTTAGGTTCTCTCAGCTATTGTTTTAATAATTGTACTAAGTAACACTACTTTATTTTGTCAATTTGAATTTGTTCGTTGACTAAATGCAAAATGCCTTATTCAGCTAATGAATTAATCAAGACAACAACATATTTCTTGTTTAGCAATTTTTTTTATTTTATTTTGTGAATTAATTTATTGTTTTGATAGCTGTATATACATATCTTATAGGACGCTTAATGTGTTAAGTGAACTATACTATCTTTGTTTTAAAGGAACAATCATCCAAGATATCCAGGAGACAGTTTACATGGTTGAACATACTGTAAGCCTCAACACTTGACACACAAACCTCAAGAATGGTGACAGTCAAGAACTGTCAAAAGATGAGCTCTTTACTTCACAACACAACACATAACAAACAATAATGACAAAATAACAACAACAACAACATAAAAATTAAGTCATCAAAACAATAATACTATTCGACTCTCGCGAGACGACGGACGCGATCAAAATATGGCAGCACCTTTGAGTAAACATCCAAGCAAGTGAAGCTACTACAATGCAATAACTGGTGGACTATAACCGTGGAGAACATTGAAGAACTTTTGAGTGATTTATTGACGACTGCTTTTCGGGACTCACCAGCATGCCTCAACCACAAAAAAAGTATTGGTGCCGGGAAGATTCGGCAGGCACAGGTGAAAATACAACAACAATAGAGGTTTGTACTGGAATCTATCAACACCAAACTGGCCATTCTCAAACTGCACCAAGACATTACGGATTTAAAAACAAGTCTCAAATTCACCAAATCTGAACATTATAAACACAAAGAACTTCTGAAGAGCAAAGCTAGAGAGCTAAGAGGAACTCATTTTGGACTGTAAGAAATTCAAGAACGAGAATTCAATTTTCACATATCTTCTATTCATCTTATAGCTCAACGAAGAGAGGAGTAGCCACTCTCATATGAAGGAACCTAACATTTACCATCAATAAAAATATTTTATCATTAATTCTACCATTAATAATAACAATATTACTATTGCCAACATTTATGGACCAACCATTGATGATGAAAACTTTTTTTCTCAATATTATCAGATTTTTCACAATCAGCTGTAATCATAGGGGGTGACTTCAACACAGTTATTAATCCAATATTAGACAAATCTAATACTTCAAATCAGATGAAAACCTGGCACTCTACTGTCCACTGCACGGCACGGTACATGAAAAAACATCCGAAACGTTCGGTTCGCTTGTCTCGGTTCGGTGCGTGTGTGCGCATGCGCAATGTAGCCTCATGGCCGTGCTAATACAATGCTAAATCATAAATCAGATGTATGTAGAATAATACATACGATTTAAATAGTGCACTGGGTTTACTTAGACATTTAATGAGATCTACTTCACTATATGTCGTTTTTTTCACGTGAATAAATACATAGATCGACTGAGTCATGCATGTATTTTAATGGTCCAGTGGCAGAACTCTTGCCAAGCGTGTCAGAGGTTCTGAGTTCTAGTCCGCACTCGTATATATTTTTTTTCTTTTTCATCAAAACCGATTGTTTATCAGTGGTTGTATATCAAGCAGGGACAGATTTGTGTGAATTTTGTTATTTCACCGGAAAGAATAGAGAGTCTCCACAACAGATTAAAGCGCGCGTCTGAGTGAAGACTGTGTGGCGTGTGCGCGAGCCACAAGAGAACACTGTATCAGCGCCACTGATCGCAGCAGCAACGAGCACTTTGATCACTTGATTAAAAAAAACACATTTCAGCGCTAGATTGCTTCTTATTTAACAAACGAATGAAACGAATACTTTGCTAGTTAACTGGAGATGTTTTATTTATTTGTATTGGTACATCCGTGCCGCGAGATGTTTCAAAAGTGGTGGGGACAATATCGACCCGGCAAAAAATGGTGGGGACATGTCCCACCCGCAAATTACGCCTATTGACAAAGAACTGTCCGACACAGCCCACGTAGCTCTCACTACAGATGGATGGACCTCCAGGGCCACTGAAAGTTTCCTCACGGTAACCGCTCACTCACTCACTATATTAGTTTCGAAATGGGAAATGAGAAGCTGCGTTTTGCAAACACGCCCCATTTATGAAATAAATAAATAAATAATTAGATAATTAAGCTATATATCATATGCTGAAGTAAATGTTTGGAGTGTTAAAGATTAAAAGAAAAAATAACAACAAGAACCGTACAGAACCGAAAACCGTGACCCTAAAACCGTGATACGAACCGAACCGTGGGTTTTGTGAACCGTGCCACCCCTAATATATATATATATATATATATATAAATGTATGTATGTATTCCACAATTACTTTGAATTACCTTTAACTGTAGCTATATGATTTGTGTGAGGGGCTTTAAAGGCATGAACTACACATATATCTAGCATATAAGTACCGTTATTTGTTTTCTCCCCTTTCTTTTCTACAAACCAATCATTGATGCCATGACCACAACTATATCACAATCATAATACTCTCCTCTACTCTCCTCCCCTCCCCCCGACAAGGTCATGACAGGACCACATGGCCAACGGGTCTGTAGACCAAGAATGGACTGGATAATATATGATACCTGGCTTAAAGCATATACCTTACGACTGATGGTCACTTTTAAAAGTTTTATATCCAAGCACAGGCAGAGACGCGACCGGGTCATGCGCCAATGATCTGGAAGGTCCGACTAATGTGTTTTGGTGGGCCCTTCCAAGACATTTCTTAAAACGGTTATATCCAAGCACAGGCAGAGACGCAACTGGGTCATGTATCAATGATCCGGAAGGTCCGGCCAATGTGTTTTGGTGAGCCCTTGCAAGACATCTTGGAGTGGAAGGTGCATGCCCACATTCCACTGGAATGTGCATAATAGAGCAGGAAATCGATTAAACCAGGCAATAGCCATCTTAATTAATTAAGTTGTCTGATACTTGCTTTTTCAACATCTATATTTCTCTATAGTTGTTTTTTTGCTGTTGTTTTCTTTACGTACTTGTCTGTATTGCATTGTTTGCTTAATAAAAATAAATAAATAAACAATAATACTGTAACAGTGAACATAATTTATTTATACCGCAGTGTATGCAGGGAACTCACAAACCCTTAACATTTCACCGATATGAAGGTCTTTGTTCAAACCACTGTTTGACTAGTTGGGGGAACATTTGGGAAAATTCTGACATGGGTTTTATGTAGTTTCCAAAAAATTGCATTTCTTAGAATTTGAGACTCAAAAGGTTTTGTAAACTGGGAAACATGTAGCTTTTTTAAGGCAGCAAATAGTCTTTATTGGGAAGCATGACTATATGACACATGAGCATTTGGGCACAACGTTTGTGGATCAGACTATGATTGCATAATTTCTTCATATTATTCAAATGAGCCGGAATTTCCTGCTCGTTTGCGTAAGACTGAATTGTGGCAAAATTATATTATGTTGAATTGATTCTGCCTTTTGCTTTAGACAGTATCATTTCTTAAGGTCATGGAATACCAAATAATTTCAAATGATTAAAGTCATCAGACAGGAAATGTATATTATGTCCAATAAAAAGTGTATCATGAACAGCCAGGTATTTATAATATCAATTAAAATGTTATTTTGTTTTTCAATATATAGATCCGGCTCTGGTATCTATGAAATATCTTGTAAATATGTATTATGAGCGCATGGTTCCAGAATTCTATAGCATAAACTGCTTATTCAATAAAAAAAAAAAAGCTTCAAAACTCAGGTGTGATTTTTCTAATACTTTCCAAGCTTCATTTGTAATCCTCCAACTATCAAATTAACTTTAAATCACATTGTTAAAAGACACGGTTGCTTGTGGTTACACAACACAATCCCACGAGAATGTGCTTGTGGATCTTCTGCTGCCCTTCTATGACAATAGTCATGAAAACAAAATCATGGCAAAGAATTAAATCTCATTGAGACATTCATAACCTATAAAGTAGAGCCCATATTCTTCTCTGAGGTCTTGATTAAATAAAAGCTGAAAGTTTGAAGATCTGACTCTGGATGATACGCCTTCAACTGTTAACATCCTAATAGCATGCGTAACCATTGGGAGTTTTGGATTAAGTCTTTTATCCACCCACAGATATGAGAGTAGTGCTGGAAGGTGGGTGAGAGTGTCAAGGGATCTGCAAGAATTTCAGAACTGAAAATTTTGAATAAATCAAGGTTCTGTTCAAGGGCCCTGTAAAGAGACATACAGTGAGAGAAGGGGAAAAAAACCCTGGGATTTTAGCAGATGGAACTGCAGGAAGTGCAGGTGTTTCTGAACACTCACACTACAGGCCAGAGTCCACTAAAATAATGATTCATTCATGAATTGAACTGACCCGGTTCTTGACTTCATATTATCTGGGCTGTGTTTCCGATAACGTTGTCTCTTAGCGCGCTACGAAGACTCTTAATGCATAACTTAACTAAAGGTATACCATTAGGCGTTTTCCCCGAACCATACCTTAGGAAGCTGCTTAAGATATACCTTCTTACATGCGACGTTACCAAGTGCCGTCCGTGGCGATGGTGCTGAATTGGTTGATATCCATGGTTTGAGAAACAATTATTCTCTCGTGCAGGGGCTGCTTCACTGCATTATGTGAGAAAGCGATTTTCTTTATAAAAGAAGCACTTTAGAAATAGCTTAAATTGCATTTATTAAGACTCATGGGATATTATAAAATACACTGAACAAAATTATAAACGCAACACTTTTGTTTTTGCCCCCATTTTTCATGAGCTGAACTCAAAGATCTAAGACTTTTTCTATGTACACAAAGGGCCTATTTCTCTCAAATATTTGTTCACAAATCTGTGTCCCTTCAAAAAAAACAACAAAAAAAATGTGTTGATTGTGGCCTGTGGAATGTTGGTCCACTCCTCTTCAATTGCTGTGCGAAGTTGCTGGATATTGGCAGGACCTGGAACACACTGTCATATACACCGATTTTTTTTTTTTATCTCTTTTTGTAAACAATTAAATCAACTATATAATTAACTATATCAGTAACTGATATATCACTCTCATTAAAAAAAATATAGTTTTAGTAATGTATAACAATCCTTACACTCTGAGGGCCCTATTTTAACGATCTAAGTGCAATATCTAAAGCGCAGGGCGCAAGTGCACTGGCGTGTCGGTGCATGGTCTAAAAAGGGTTGTCCCTATTCTCTTAAGTCAAGTCAAGTCACCTTTATTTATATAGTGCTTTTTACAATACAGATTGTATCAAAGCAGCTTCACAGTGATAACAGGAAAATGATACAACAAAGTTTGTTTCTAGAAGAAAATTGCATCATCGTCCACCTTAAGTAAGGCAGATCAATCAATAGTATTGTTGAATATTAAATGTCCCCAACTAAGCAAGCCAAAAGCCGAGGCAGCAGTGGCAGGGAACCAAAATTCTATCAAGGTGACAGAATGGAGAAAAAAACCTTGGTAGAAATCTGGCTCAGTCGGGGGCCAGTTCTCCTCTGGCCAACAGGCAAACAGTGTATGATTATGATTCAGGCAGCATTACAGGTCAGAAGTCAGATTGGATCAGAATATTATCCAGTTCCATCTGGTTGGAGGTCGGAGTCATCTCGCTGGTATGGAGACGAGTTTGTTGAGGATCAGTGCCGATGGCTGTCGTGTCGATGAAGCCTTCACAGGGCTGATGAGGCTGGCACTTCAGGGATGCGTTGTAGATGGGTCCAGGCGCAGGTCCACCATCTGATCTGGATACGGCCCGGATCCGACTTCAGTAAACCTCAGAATAAACAGAAAGACTAACATTAGCGTAGCCATTCTTCTTATGATGTAATGAGTAAATCAGGTGTTATAGGAAGTGTCCCCGGTTCCGGCTGATCTAATCTATGCAGCCTAATAATCATTTAACTGATTTAAATAATAGAAATGTATAATGTTCTATATGAATGCCAGGTAAAAGAGATGCGTTGTTAGTCTAGATTTAAAGGGCACCTATTATGACTCTTATCACAAGATGTAAAATAAGTCTCTGATGTCCCCAGAGTATCTATTTGAAGTTTTAGCTCAAAATACCCAACAGATAATTTTTTTACAGCATGTTTAAATTGTAATTTTTTGGAGCTCAGAAAAACATGCCAGCCCAGGGGGCGGAGCATCACGAGCTCGCACTCAGAGCCAGGACAATCTCATCTGATAACATCAGAACAGAAACTCTCAGTTGCGGTGTTCATTTCGACTCGGAGTCGGACAATAATGCCCACAGAGCCAGAGAATATATGCTGTATGGAGATAGAACAGGTATAGTTTAGTTTAATTATGGTTATAACTTATTTGTCATGTGCTTTTATCCACTATTAATACAAGCCTGCTGTAGCAAACCCCGTCCGAATGATGACCAAAATATACTGACGAGTTCAGTGAAGTTTATTGTACATCACACAAAAGATGAGCGTAAGCTGGATCACAAACAGTACTGATCCATCCTCGAATAACAACGAGAGTAAATGAAGACTGCTATGTTCATTCTTACATCCAACAACAAAACACCTCAATTGCTTAGGAGACATTCTTGTCTACAGCTGCTCAAGCGTCGAAACACTGGCAGACTCTGTGTCCAGCTCACTCAGGGCGGGTCTATGCTCAAACTGCAGTGTCAATCAACAGTCGTGGGAGGGGCCTGTGCAAAGTGACGTCACATTGCCCCGAATCTAAGAACAGCTTGTTCTGAGACAGTGCTTATGATTTATGGGAATTATAAAAAAAGCACTGGGTGGATTTTTATCATTATAGGGTGGTTGTGTAGACACACTGCCAACACACATTTATGTTCAAACACCATGTAAAAGTGAATTTTGCATAATAGGTGCCCATTAAACTGACAGAGTGTGTCTGCTTCCCGGACAACGGAAGACTGTTCCAAAGTTTAGGTGCTAAATCGGAGAAGGATCTACCGCCAGCAGTTGATTTTGATATTCTAGGTATTATCAACTGGCCAGAATTTTGAGATCGCAGTAGACGTGAGGGACTATAATGCGTTAAGAGCTCGCTCAAGTACTGGGGAGCTAAACCATTTAGTGCTTTGTAAGTAGTCAGCAATATTTAAAAATTTATA
This sequence comes from Rutilus rutilus, assembly GCF_951802725.1. NCBI lineage: Eukaryota > Metazoa > Chordata > Actinopteri > Cypriniformes > Leuciscidae > Rutilus > Rutilus rutilus. The sequence goes on from NC_140228.1 coordinate 23,076,195, forward strand.
CGATGTTTAATAGGGAGCCAATGCAGTGTTGACAGAACGTGGCTAATATGGTCATACTTCCTGGTTCTAGTAAGAACTCGAGCTGCTGCATTTTGGACCAACTGGACTTTGTTTATTATGCATGCAGGGCAACCACCCAGTAGAGCATTACAATAATCTAGCCTTGAGGTCATGAACGCATGAACGCAACTAACTGTTCCGCATTTTTCATTGAAAGCATATTTCGTCATTTAGATATATTTTTAAGATGGAAGAATGCGGCTTTCAAATGAAAGATTGCTATCAAAAAGCACACCCAGGTTCCTAACCGACGACGAAGACTTGACAGAGCAGCCATCAATTGTTAAGACAGTATTCTGGGTTAATACGTGCAGAGGTTTTTTTGCCCAATAATTAGGAACTCTTTTTTTTTTTTTTTTGAATTTAGTAGGAAATTACTAGTCATCCAAATTTTTATATCAGCTATGCATTCCGTTAATTTTGTGAATTGGTGCGTTTTGTCAGGGCGTGAAGAAATATAGAGCTGAGTATCATCAGTATAACAGTGAAAATGAATTCCATGCTTCCTAATGATATCTCCCAAAGGTAGCATGTACAGAGTGAACAGCAACAGTCCTAGTACTGAGCCTTGTGGTACTCCATATACTCTTCATTTACTGCTACAAACTGATAATGGTCAGATAAGTAGGATTTAAACCATGCTAGTGCAATTCCACTAATCCCAACATAATTCAAGTCTATTCAAAAGAATGTTGTGGTCGATGGTATCAAATGCAGCACTAATATCCAGTAACACCAATAGAGAGATACAACAACAATCGGATGCAAGAGCAAATCATTTGTGACTCTAATGAGAGCAGTCTCAGTACTATGATATGGTCTAAATCCTGACTGGAAATCCTCACAGATACCATTTCTTTCTAAAAAAAGGAACATAGTTGTGAGGATACTGCCTTTTCTATTAATTTTGACAGAAAAGGTAAATTCGAGATCGGCCTGTAATTGTGTAACGTAGGTATCCACTGGAGGCAAGTTTGTAGAACCCAAGTGCAGTTTATTCAAAAAATACAAAACAAAACACAAAATACAAAACAGGCTTGGCATGGATTGACATGGCATGGCATGAAACATAAGACTCAGACTGCTCAGGAACAGACACTGGCTCAGGAACAGACACCGGCTCAGGAACAGACACCGGCTCAGGAACAGACACGGGCTCAGGAACAGACGTGGCAGTGGCCATCTCTGCTGAGAGCTCAGGTTCAGGCGTGGTGGCGGCCATCTTGACCGAGGGCTCATGGGTTGTAGCTGATGTGTGTGCTGCCCACACACACAAAGCTGACTCAGGCACAGCGGCCATCTTGTCCGAAGACACAGGCTCGGCAGGCCTGACGTGAAAAGGGCTCAGGCTCTGCAGGCCTGACATTAAAAGAGACTCAGGCTCGGCAGGCCTGACGTGAAGAAGCTCAGGCTCGGCAGGCCTGACGTGAAGAGGCTCAGGCTCGGCAGGCATGACTTGGCGGGTATTGTGGGGTTGTGGGACTCCTCATCCGCAAAACCCACAGTAAACGATGAGCCACTTAACAACAAGGTACGGCACGGCACGGTAGTGATGTATGACACTGAAGCTTCAAAGCACGTATCGAGTACACAGCACAATTTCTCATGAAGCTCCGTGCCGGAGCGCGTATTGTTTTCAGAGAAACACGTGATCAACACTTTCTTTCCAGTCACGTGAATGCTTCACTTTGCGTGTCGGAATGTTTGAACCCAGACCACTACTCTACAGGCTTTTGGAAGTTTAAGTCCATTTACAATTTTTTTTTTATAAATAAGCCTATAGCCTATGTTACATGCAGATCTAGCAGTTTTTAATGCCTTTCTGTATGCAATCGTGCTCTCTTTCTATGAAATGCGAAAAACTTTTTTTGTTTTTTTTGTTTTCTAGCTCCATTTTTCTGGCTGCTCTCTTAAGGACCCGAGTGTACTCGTTGTACCACGGTGTTGGACTATTTCCTTTAATCTTCTTTAAGCGCAATGGAGCAGCTGTGTCTAAAGTGCTGGAAAAGAGAGAGTCAATCACTTCTGTTGCAACATCGAGTTCTTCTAGGCTATCTGGGATCCTGATGAGATGAAGAATTCAGGGGAAGATAATTTATAAAGCAATCTTTAGTGGCAGAAGTGATAATCCTACCATAGTTATAACACAGAGTCGGCTTTGCAACCTTGGCTAAATTAAGTATACATGAGATTAAATAACTATCTGAGATGTCATCGCTCTGCTGCAGAATTTCAATGGCATCAACATTGATTCCATGTGACAATATTAGATCTAAAGTATGATTACGACAATGAGTAGGTCCTGACACGTGTTGTCTAACTCCAATAGAGTTTAGAATGTCTGTAAATGCTAATCCCAATGCGTCTTTTCCATTATCTACATGGATACTCAAATCACCAACACTTAGGACTTTATCTGCTGCCAGTGCTAACTCAGCAAATTCTTTGATAAAATCTGTATGGTGCCCTGGTGTCCTGTATACAGTAGCCAGCACAAATGTCAAACAGGATTTATCACTTAAGCAAGATAATGTTACAGAAAGCACCATCACTTCAAAATAATTATATTTTAAACTAGACTTCTGAGTAATACTGAAGATATTGCATTTATATTATAAATTACAGCATTAACTTTTTTTTTTTTTAAATCCGTTCATAAGAATTAGAGAGCATAAATATGTCTAGACAGACAAATGCATTTTCTGAAGAATGTTACAGGGCTTTAGGATAATTTTTACAATTATTTTGACATTTTTAGAATGCTATTGCTCGACATTTAAGTGTAGTTGTGTACGTCTTTATCTGAGTCTATCCATGACATCTTTTGCTTAGAGCTAAAAAACAGGACATGACAACACCCACGTAAAACCCATTACGCTCTGGATTCAAAATGAAATGTCAACAAAAGGCGAACCACAATCGAACAAATAACCTTTTATGTGATGCCAGCTCAATACCGAGTTTGCATTCAACCTTTAATATCTACCTACTTTTTCTGCTTTATTGCAGTTTTTCTTCTCCCTTGACATTTGTCAAAAGAGATTTTATACCTCATATTGGAATTTTAGTTGGTATGCTTGATAAAAACAAAGATGGTATTAAAGTCAACATAAAATCAAAATTTATCACATTTAATTTATTTTATACACATGCACCTATTGTACATTAATCATTGTTGTACGTTATTCCCCAAAAATATAATTAGAATAATAACATTACAATAGCTCTAGACTTTGCTTTTAACTTTGCTTAACTTTCCAGCCAGACTATGGGTTAATGTTAAACTAAAATTAATTGAAATGTAACATTTTAAATTGACTTGGAAAAAAGTTGCTGAAAAAACAAACAAAAAAACATGTAAACACTTGGATCCAAAGGGACAATGGTTTACACTTTATTTTGATGGTCTCCTTTAAACATTCTGTTGACTATAAGTAACAATGCACCTACATGCCAACTAACTCTCATTAGAGTCTTAGTTAAGTATCAGTAGGGTTAGGGTTAGTAGAATAAGGGGTTCGGGTTAATAGAATAAGTTGATATGTACTTGCAATGTTATTTCTAGTCAGTAGAATGTCTGTTGGGGGACCATCAGAATAAAGTGTTTGAAATTATTAAACAAACAGTCTATAAATACTCTACTAATACTCTAATGAGAGTTAGTTGACATGTAGGTGAAATGTTACTCATATTAAACAGAATGTCTAAAGAGAACCATCAAAATAAAGTGTTAATGGATAATGACCGAAACATGGGAGTCAATGACCTTTGTGACCTCTGGAGTCCTGCGCTTAACCTAGTTGAAATACTTTGGAATGGCCTCAGGAGAGCTATTCACACCAGACATATCAAGAATACTGCTGAACTAAAAAAAGAGATGTGTAAAGATGAATGGTGAACATTTTTGACTAAAGTGCATGCAGGTTTTATCTGCAATTACAGGAGATATCTAATAGAGGTTATTGCTACAAACCTTTCAAATCCTGTGCTGTGAATGTTGACACACTGTTTATTAAAAACATGAAAACGCGTCATTGTTTATCTGTGATTTGTTTGTGTTTGTCCGTTATTGTGAGATATTTGAAGATCAGATGAAAATGTCCAATTTATGCATAAATTTAGGTAAATGTACTTTTTTCCTGCAACTGTATCTCACATGATTTGATATATCTAAGCCAACAAACACTTCAAGGTAGAGCCTGGTTTAAATTCAACATCAAAGATTCACTGATCTGATGGAATTGTGCTAACACCAGGGCCGGATGGAGTTTGGTGAGATGTTTGATGTGGTCTCTAATAAAGTGAGCACAGACATGTTTAAGCCCTGAAAGTGCTGACATTCAGCTTTGAATTGAAGGGATTAATCAGGTCAAGGGCTTAGAGACTCCAAACTCTTTTTATCATTATTAATTTTCCTTCTTTCTTTTTTCTTTTTGTAAACCCAGGTAAAACTTCATGCAGGCATGAAGAGCTGGCACTCCAGTCTCATTTCTTTATTCTCTCTTCCTGATTAAATTAACTTGATAGAAAAAAATGTCAACACCGGCCTCAATATTGTGGGGGGCAATTAGTAAAGCACACTCCTTAGGGAGCCAGACTCGTGCTGTTCACACTGACTGGGACGGTATCTAGGCAACAAATCATCTGAAAGTTTCTAACAATTATCCAGCTATGCTGCACTAGAACTGAGCTGGTTTACATTCACTACCATTACTCCTATAACTGTAATCTATCAAATCTGTGATTTTACCTAAATTAATTTATCAATCATTATACAGTTGGAATATATGTTGTAGAATAATTTGAATTCCCAATAGGTATGTTTACATGCACTATTTTTTTTGTGTAAATCTGGATGAATCGAGTCCAATTTCAGGTTCTGAAATTTCTGCTTATATGAATCCTAAACTTTGTCATCCAATTCACATTTTGTGTTCATTTGCATTTATGTATTCTGAAAATAATTCAGTGCATGTTTAGTGCCCAGTCGGTGTTAAGTCAAGTCACCTTTATTTATATTGCGCTTTATACAATACAGATTGTTTCTAAGCAGTAGACAGTAGTGTCATTATTCAGACTGGTCAGTTGGTTCTGTGCTGATTCAATTCAGTTTAATAACAGTGTGATATTATGAAACAAAGTCAATTTAGCTATAAATGTCAGAAAGGATTTTAGGCACTCTTCTGAGGTGGGAAAGAGTTTAACAGACTGATACGTCAATAGATGCACTGATGAGGGTCATTATCATGCGAGATGATTAGAATATGTATAACGTCCATAAAGAGCAGATCAGTCTTTACCATAGTAATACCACAAGAAGGATATATTATATTTACACACACACACACACACACACACACACACACACACACACACACACACACACACACACACAAAACAAAACAAAATCAGTAACTAAAAACTCCTTTCAGTAGAAGCATACAGGAATATACAGTTGTAATTGAAATTATTCAACCCCCATTGCAAATCAGGTTTATTGGCAAAATTGACAGACCTTCAACTGTTTGCAATGAACAAATCAATCAAAGGTAATTGAAATAGCTCAACACAACAAATATTTAAAGTGGTTTCCCCAAATTTAACAGAAAATGCTACTTTTAATGACTTCTGCAGTTTCATAATTATTCAACACCCTGAATAGAATTCCTCACAACAGCACAAATCTGGAAAACAGGTGTTGTCTCAAGCACAGCTGATGCAACTAATCAAGGGCTTCATTAGATGCACCAGGTGTGCATGAGCTAGAACCAATGAAATATCAGAACTGGCTAAGTTTGTTGAGTGTCACGTTTGACTGCATGTTAGAAAGTCAAAAGAATGGTCCAAAAATGTAAGAGAAGATATCATTGGCCTTCACAAACAAGGAACATGATACAATAAGATAGCAAATGCATTAAATTATCCTAGAGACACCTTTGGAAGCATAGTTCACAAGTTCAAAGTTACAGGTTACACTACCTGGACGGGGCAGAAAAAGGAAGCTATCAACGGCTGTAACCAGATTTCTGAGAAGACAGTTAAAAAAAAAAAAAAAAAAACTTTGAGTGACTGCAAAAGACCTGCAGCAAGACTTGGTGGTCAGCTTGCACAGTAAGGCGCATACTAAACACATGCCAGAACTCCAAGACATACACCACTACTGACCCAAAAGCACAAGAAAAGTCAGCTCCAATTTGCTTAAAATTATATAAATAAGCTACAGAAGTTTAGGAATTCTGTTCTGTGGACTTTTCGGCCCTGTGGATCAGCGGTATGTCTGGAGGAAGAAGAAAGTCACTGTTTACGTCAGTATTCATTTGGTTGTGTTGTATGCATCTCCAGCAATCTGAGTTTTTCTATTGTGGATCTATTGATTAAAGACGATTAGACATATACGTCTATATCTATCTATAGATCATCTTGAAGAGAGATGACTGACATCAAGATAAGCAAAAGAGAGTAAGTTTGTCATGCCTTCGCCAGGGATGACGAAATGAATTGCAATTCTTTCTGAATTGGTTTCTCCAGAAGGGGTGGGCGGTAGATTAAACATAACTGTACTCTTGTATGACAGCTGCTTTGCTAATGCAAATATGTAGACATCAAATTCCCACCATTATTTTGGCCCCCAAGCCCAGAAAACAAGATGCTTCTGAGATAAAAAATAAAAAATAAAAATAAACTCTCATAGACAGCACCTGACTGGTGAACACACATCACTAGCCAACTCCGTAACTCCATAAAAGACTGCCATGGGTCACAATTTTTTATATATATATATATATATATATATAGAAGTTGTCCATGCTTCTGTGGAATTTTTAAAGAGGAATAATTGCGGCTTTTCTCTTCTAAGGGTACGTTTACACGACAACGATATGCTTAAAATGAAGAAGTGTTTCCCTTGAGTTTTCCGCGTACAGATGACACCATTGTCAAAACGATCCCCATTCACGATCCGCGAAAACGACTAAAAACCCTGTAGTCTGTATTCTGCTGCCAGGCCATTAGATGGCGATGAAACACTATAGACTGAACACGTAAAATGCATGTGCATGACGTCATCGCCTTCAGAGATTTGCGTTTTTGTTGTTTACATGGAGACAAACGTGCACTTTTTCAAAAGTTGGCGTTTTCAGGCACCCAAAACACTGGTGTCGTGTAAACAGCCTCTAAAACGACAGTTTTGTATTCAGCTTTAGGGACAAGTAAGGAGGCATTCATTATGTTTTAATAAATATAATCATATACACTGTAACAATTGAGACAAATCAGACAGAAGTTTTTGTTATATTTAACAAATAATCTTTAAAACCCCTCACCAACCACAAAACAAGGTACCAAGGTGTATGTGAAACCCCGCAAAGTAATAGAACCAGGCCTTTGGTGTCAGGGTTCTGTCACTTCGGTCTAGTTTATTCTTGGACAGAGCCCTGTCACAAAATTATGATTACAAGTTCTCATTAGTTGCGAGTTCAGCACATGTTTTCACTTGCCATGTGCTTGGGTTTTTGTCATGTTTGTTGTGAGCACATGGCTTGTCATGTATGTTTCCTTGTGCTATGCGCTCCTGTCGATTGTCTAACCCCGCCCATCTTGTTACCTGATTATTGGTTCATTTGCCTCACCTGTTCTCCCTGGTTACCTGCTTTGTTTGCTCTCCCTATTTATTCTCCTTGTTTTCGCAGTCCTGTGCTGGTTCGTCATCTAAGGTACCCTCATGTTTCCGCCAAGTCCAGTTCTTGTGAGGTCTTGCTGTCTGTCTTGTTTCTCCCACGGGGTAGTTTTTGCTTTGTTTTATTTTATTTTATGCTTAATAAAAAAAAGCCCATTGCTCTGCATTTGAGTCGTCGCTACTTTCATCAACCCAAACCCTGACATCTGGTTGCCATGGTTTTATGACCTGTCAGAATTCAGAGCCTTGCTCTAATAGGAAAGGAAAGATGCGTCAAGCAGACTCTTCTGCATTAATTTATAGATAAAATGTTATAAACAAACAAGACATTGTCTATATGATTATGTATGATGTCTTGTATAGATGAATATCAGATTATGTCACCAACGTCTCCTCACTGACGTCACTCAGTTCTAAAACTTGTCTGCCGCCATCTTGAGTACCTGATTCACGTCAGTCGCAAAGGGACTAGCTAGCTATACCTTCAATATGTTGTGCGGTGGGGTGCAACAACAAATGTATTTGGATGTAAATATATTGTTAACGAGCTAACGCTAGCTGTTCGCTGTTGCTAATCGCCAACCTAAAGATAATATCATAGCCTACGAATTTTTCCAAACAGTATTAAGTAATCAGTGTGAATTGGTTCATATACTGTCTAACAGCATGAGTTTATCGTCAAAGGTCAGTTTATCGTGGGACATGTCCCCACCACTTTTTGCTAAGGTCGATATTGTCCCCACCACTTTTGAAACATCTCGCGGCACAAATGTACCAATACAAATAAACAAAACATCTCCAGGTAACTAGCAGAGCATTCATTTCGTTCGTTTGCTAAATAAGAGGCGATCTAGCGCTGAAATGTATTGTCTTTGAAATCAAGTGATCAAAGTGCTCGTTGCCGCTGCGATCAGTGACGCAGATACTGTGTTTGTTTGTCTTCACTCGGACGCGCGCTTCAATCCGTTGTGGAGAGACTCTCTATTCGTTCCGTTGAAATTACAAAACAAAATGCACACAAACGTGTCCCTGCCTGATATACAACCACTGATAAACATAATCGGTTTTGATGAAAAAAATTAAATAAAAAATACGAGTGCGGATTAGAACCCAAAACTTCTGACACGCTTGGCAAAAGTTCTGCCCCTGGACCATTTAAATAGAGTTCTCAACGGGTCGGGTCGGCCCGACAAACCCGACGGGACCCGCGGGTTCGGGCCGGGTTCGGGTCGAAAATATAATCAAATGACTCGGGTCGGGTCGGACCTCGGGCTTAATCTTTTCCAGTCAGTGAAAAAAAAAAAACATTTATTAATCATCGCTGCTGTTCACCGTAAAGAAAGTCTGGCTGCTGCGTGCAAGGGGCGGGGGGCAGACCTGACGCCGCTGCGTGCATGCCTTTAGCCTGGAGAAGAAGATGGAGTTGGTGAAAAGTAAACTTGCCTCAGGTGAATTCACCGTCGCTACTACAGCCTATTTATATATTTAAAGTTTATTGTTTCAGTTGTTTGTATTGTTAAAAGGCGTGAACATTAAAGGTTGATTTGAATTTCCGTCTGCTGGTCATGATAATACGTGTATGAGAAAAAAAAAAATCCGTCGGGCCGCGGGCCGGGTTCGGGCAGATAATTCATGTTGATGTGTCGGGTTACATCGGGTCCGGGCTTTAAAAGCCACGGGCCGGGTCGGGTCGGGTTGTTATTTTCAGGCCCGTTGAGAACTCTACATTTAAATACACACTTAGTCGGATCAACATATAATAACCCTCATTAAACGACTAATTATATATATATATATAATCTCATTGAATGCCAGGATTGGTAGTTCGGTAGCAGCGGACAGAGGCTGGAAGTACGCATCAGGTATCGCGTAGGGATCACACTCTAATGATGATATTTTTTGAAAGTAGCATTTCTTTTCATGGCAGTCGAGGTGCGAAATGTTGTCTTTCGTAGCCATTTACTGTATCCGTATGAAGCTGTAAATCGTAGCAAGCTAGCTAGCTAATGCTTGTCAGTACCATAGACAGTACTCATTAGGTACTCAAGATGGCGGCAGTCAACTGGAAAAAGAGCGGATGACGTAAGAGGTCACGTGACTGATATTCATGTATAGTGTCTCTTACATTTGTATTCATTTCATGCATGCTTTATGAGAGAACTACTAGTTAATGTAACCCCACCTATATTGTGTCTCCTATCTTTTAATTAATAATAATAATAATAATAAATAATAATTTATGCTCATTTAACAACTCACACTTTAGTGGACATCACCTTCTTATAGAAAGTAGTGTGTGTTTGGTTTAATCGGAGTATTAATGGACACAAACTGCCAGACCCATTCTAACCATGCTCCATAAGGGTTATAGAACCTCCCAACAGAGGTATTTTCCCGCTTGGAAATTCCACCTTTCTCATTGGTCAAGCCAACCCTGAAAGGTGAGGCTTTATAGAGCATCCACACAAGTTCCTCCCCCTCTTCATGCTTCTGCTGGTTGCTGTGTGTGTGTCGGACTGGAAACCTGGTCTGACCATGCGTTCGCGGGCCAGCAGCCCCAACACTTCAACCCATGTGCAACCCATGTTGTGTTCGTGATTTAGTTTATAAAACTTGTGCACAATGCACATTTGGTTCTGATTCTCAGCTTGCAGCAAAATCAGTTTAACGATTTCTGGTCTTGTTACACATGCTAAGGAAGAATCAGGGTTCCACTTTATTTTGATAGTCCACTTAAAACATTCTACTAACTATAGTAACTTTTCAACTACATGTCAACTTAGTCTCATTAGAATATAAGTAGACTGTAGTAGACTGTCAGTAGACTGTTATAGGTTATGGTTAGGTGTTAGGGTTCGGGTTAGTAGAATAAGTTGACTTGTAGTCAACAAGTTACTTATAGTCAGCCGAATGTCTGTTGGGGGACCAACAAAATAAAGTGTTAGCAGATATTAAGCAGACAGTCTACTAATAACACATTATGATTAATTATGAATATTTCCTCTTCAAGATAACTATGTTGTTATTGTTGCATAATATTTTATATTGCACTACAATACACTGAGATGCAAATAGTATCTGACATTATTTGCACTTAGTTTAAATAGCATTTAATCACTTAGCTAATGGCAATAAAAAATCATTAGTTGTCATACTTTTTACTGCAGTAAATGTTTTTTAATATAGTTTTTTTTTTTTTTTTTTTTTTTTGTATACATGAAATTCTCAGTATGAACAAACAAACAATAAATAAATAAATACTTACTATAAAACATTATATTGGATAAGTTAGTGACAGAGGGAACCTGCCACTACACTACCATAAAAATATGGTGATATTGGAATTTTGGTTACTCTAATTTAGCGGTGTTTTGAAGGAAGCATTTGAAACACATAAAACCACTGCTAGAAGAAACAGCACTTGTGTAATTCAACTTTACTGATATAACACTTGTGACATACATCCCCATGGGACAGCATGGCAGTCTCTTCTACATGCAAATATATAAAAACGGTAAGAATTCATCAAAGTATTAGAACCTCTTTATACTTCTCTCCCACACGCATGATGAGCAAACTGCTGATGTTTTCAAAAATATCAAATAGTTGTGATTCCTGTGACACTCTAGGGACTTATTCCTCTGTGCACCACTATCAGAGAAAGCAAATAACTCTCACATCACAAGAGATACTCTGTAAATGATATTCATGATTCTCCAAGCCGATTCTCATACATGGCCGTCTTTCAGGTCACTGATCTGTACAACAAATGCAAAATAACCCAAAGCTGAACCGCAGAGACACAAAATTCTTGCTTTAGAACTACTGTCTTATGGTTTGCGCACTAAAAAACACCAACATTTTTACTGTTCAGGAGGAGGGTGTGTTCATATGACTAACTCCAACTCCACAACATTCCCGTCCTCCAGAGAGGAATAACTAGATTTCTACATTACCTGTATAAATGTAAGAGGTGCTTTATTAGTCACCAAAATGTTTGGGTATGTGCTAGGTGTTCTCTGTCATTTTTCTTAGTTGACCTGACTTAAAAAAAGACAATGGCCTTAAAACTCTAAGTAAAAATACTTACCTTGAATATATATTTTGCCCGAGTAAAGAGAACAATGTGCAACTAGTTCATCAAATGTGCCTAGTTGCAGCATGCCATGTAGCTCGATGTTTGCCCTGACATGAACTTTTCTGGAAAACAGCGCATATGCAAGTGACTGAATGCACAATTAGAAAAACAAAGTATATCTGGGCCTTTAGCATTTACGTTGTTGCAGTTTCTAATCTGTTTTGGTTTCTTTGGGATGTTTTTGCAGATGTTATTGTTTATTGTTACTGATCACATAGAAAGGAATGGCCGAAGCACAAATGTGTGGAATGAGTTACAGTTTAACAATTAGGGTTATTTATTTCATAACGATAAAAAAAGTAATAATGATGCATGACTTAATAAGAGCCACAAAAAGGAAAAAATGAGGCTCGATATTCATTTGCATACTCTGAGACTGCATTTGTTTTGTTGTGGCAGTGCTCTACTTATCACGGGCACAGACATATTTCCTATAAGATTTGTGACCTCAATAAATCAACACAACTGCATATTTCACTGCATGTGGGAGAGAGAATCAAAGGCAATCATGTTGATGGAGGATTTGCTTGTACTTAGCAGCATATTTTTCTGTCTTTCTCCCCCCCCCCCCACACACACACACACGCACAAAATAAAAAAATAAGAATAAAATAATAAATAAAAGCTTTCCTGTAGCTCAAACAGTAGAGCGTTGGCGCTTGCAACGCCAAGGTCATGGTTCAATTCCCAGGGAAAGCAAGAACTGATAAGAATGTAAAATGTGTACCTTGAAATGCAATGTTAGTCACTTTGGATAAAAGTGTCTGTCAAAATGCATAAATGTAAGTCAAATCACCTTTAAAAATAAACAAGACACCTTTGTCTTTTGTCAGTGCTCATATCAGAGACCCCCCTATGTGTACCTTAGACACCCACAGAGAGTCAGGGCAGCTTTTAAATGCACTGTGTGCCCTGCAAACACTAACCATTAAAATGTGTTTGTTTGTCCTGTGTCTGTAATTTATTGTGGTGTTCACACACTCTGCAGGACGCCCAAATCCAAGCCCTAGGGAAAAACATTAAAGACATGAATAAATTCAATTTGATATCACCCCGACTTCTTTTTAACAGACATACATTAGCATCTGTATTTGGGCAGAAAGGCTCAGGAGACGAGTATAGAAAACGGCTTTATTAGAGGAGCGATAAGAATACATTAGGATTTCACGTCATTGGGCCCTGCTGTTGATAAACTGCTTAGGAATTAGTTTCAGGAAACGTCAGGGAAAAACTCTACATTATGGAGGCCAGGAATAAAAATTAGACTTTATTGCACTGTTCTGGAGCCTGGTGGACTTTGTTGCCATCTACTATCATAAGTATGTTCCTAACTCAAATGGAACCTCAAATGTGACTGGGGTTTTTGAATATTTTACATCAGTGGTGAAATCAGAAATCAGTGAGTGGATCTTAAAATAAAGTGGACTTTTCTGTCCAATAATGACTTAAAACATAGAAATGCAAATCATTTTGAGTTTACTGTTTTGAACAGCATCTGGTTATTTTTGCAGTTATTTAGTTGGTATTAAAATTACCTGGCCTGCATTGACTTGACAGTGCAATTTTACACATTCAGTATTTACTGTACTATTGTTAAATCTGGCACAAATCCTGCCTATTTTTACTGGTTATACTGTGTGTGTGTGTGTGTGTGTGTGTGTGTGTGTGTGTGTGTGTGTGTGTGTGTGTGTGTGTGTGTGTGTGTGTGTGTGTGTGTGTGTGTGTGTGTGTGTGTGTGTGTGTGTGTGTGTGCACTTGCATTTTTATTTGGCTAAACTACAATTAGGTTTTTTATTTCTGTATACCCAACATCTTACATATTTAAATAAAAATGAACAATTTATTTAAGTAATGTTAACAAATGTACTGTTTAATTTACCTTATAACAAATTATATACCCTGGTGAAAAATAAATAAATAAATGCTAAGTATACTTGCCGCCAGACTAATTATCAGTATACTTTGAGTGTGTTAATGATTAGTTAACTTGAAATGTGCTAAGTATATTTTAGTTGTAATTAAATTGTAGTAAATCATAACTTTAAGTGTATTTAGTGTACTTTTGTGTACTAAATTGGACCAAATTCAAGTATATTTAGTATACTTTCAGTATATGCCTGTGTAGGGTCTAATTACATGCTTGATTAGTGATATTAAAGTGTACTTTATTTGTGTAACAAGTTCATTACAAATTCATTACGAGTGTCTTCGAAACATACAGTATAAGCAATATACCATTAGTGTATTTATATATATTTTTAATAAAATAAAAAATATATATAAATACACTAATGGTATATATACTTTGGCCATTTTCGCCTTTTATTAGGATAGGACAGTTGCTAGAAAGGAAGAGAGGTGGGAAAGAGAGAGAGGTAGGAGGGACGGGATCAGGACAGGTCCACGAGCCGGGACTTGAACTCGGGTCTCCCTAAGCACATGTCAGTCAGCGCACTTGCCCACGAGGCTCATTAATACCTTTGGCTTATTCCAAATACTACAAATTGCATACTTTGTCTTCAATAACAACTGTACATTATTAGACAAATAAAACTTAGCTATACTTTGAATGTATAAAGTATACTTTCAATGCATTGTTACAATGATCATTTCCAGCACACAGTTAAAATATACCTAAAATATATTTTTAATAAAGTGCAAATAAATACACTTTGAAAAAATAAAAATATATTTTTTAGAAAATATACTAAAGTACAATTATTTTAAAGTGTGTTAAAAGTTGTATTGTGAAAATGGTAAAAGCATGATGCTAATATTGTCAGGGTTCTGCCCTGGCAGCGTTGTCTGTGTTGTCTCTGTTTAATGTTTCTATGTTTATGTTGTGCTTAAACACATGGCTGTGTCTTTGTTTGTGTTTGCCATGTGCTCCTCTGTCCCTTCCTCCTTGTTTCCCGATACCACGCCCCCTTGTTTAGTTGAGTCCTTGTTTGAGTGTTAGCACCTGTCTCCTCGTTATGTCCTTGTTTGTCTGAGTGTGCTCACCTGTTCCTCATGTTCTTACTGTAGCTCCCTTTATATGTTTGCTCTTTCCCTCTTGTGTTTGCCAGTTTGTTAAATGTTGTACCTCTGAGTACTACTGTGTCTCAGTATCGTTTCTCTTAAGTCTTTAGTGTTTTGTTGTAAAAGTTTGTTAGTGCTCTGGTTACTGCCATTGGCTTTGTCTGTCTTGTTCCCTGTTCCCTGTTCCAGTCCTGTCCAGCAAGCAGCCCTGTTCTGAGCCTGAGATATCTGAGCGCCAAGCTGTAAGAAGTTCCTGTCTGGCTTTAGCTGGTAACCTCTGGTCTCTCTCTAATCTGCCATATCAACACTCCAGCCTACGGACACCTCATTACATCTGCTGCTCTGCTGTTGTCATTCTCATCTCTACCTATAGTTTGGATTGCTATCTTCTCCCACCTCGTCGTGTCATCTGTTTGTCAATAAAGCTGTTAATTGTCATCCTGCAATTGAGTCCTCCTTCACAGATCCATAACAAATATACTTTTAATATATTTAAAGATCAATTTTAGTGGAAGTGAGAGACTATGGGCCCTATCTTGCACCCAGCGCAATTGACTTTGTACACCGACGCATGTATCATTCCTATTTTGCACCCGCGCAAAGCGGACTTTTCCCTCCACAGACGCACGTCGGTTAACTAAGAAATACACTTGCGCTCCCCGGGGCGGTTCAGCGCAAAGAGGAGGTGTGTTCCGGCGCAAACGTTCCCTCATGCTATTTTACAGGTTTAGAAAACAATTGCGCCACTGACCGAAAAAAAAAAAACTGTTTAAAGTCAGTGGCGCGTTGCGCATGTTATTCATATGCTATTTTAAGGGCGCATGCTTGGCCTTAATCAATGTAGCGTGTGCACAACGCGCATACACTTTGATTCTCTCATCTACACACAGACGCAGCAGTTATCATTTTTGCAAATCATACATTATTATTATGATAGATAGATAGATAGATAGATAGATAGACATTTTATTATAAAAGCATACATCTAGCTTACACATTTACCCAAATTATCATACGCCTGTTTAACCGAAGTTAATTTGGGTGTGTTTCTCCATCCCCAACGTCCCTGACGAGAACGTCGGTCTCCTCGGCCTTGAACCGCTCCTGGCGTGCGCCTGGCAAATCCGCCGTTATAATAGGAATCCGCTTTAGAACAAGCGCGCCTGCTCTTAAAGGGAATGTGAGATGTCGCTCTGATTGGTTTATTTCACGTTACGCCCAAACCACACCTATGAATAATGAAGCTACTTTAGACCAACCCCTTTTAGATTTGTGCCAGGCGCAAGAGTCATTTATCCCGCCGGGAAAATAGCAACAGCGCCCAAGACCCGCCCACAAAGTTACTTGCGCTTTGCGCTTGACACTTGCGTTTCAGATCGTTAAAATAGGGCCCTATAAGTTTTTAATGCTAACAGCATCTCATAAATGCTAATTTTGTCATTGTTTTGGAACACGCCAGCTTATTCATAACCTTAAGGCTAACATATTCATACTAAAAGCTAAACAAATTAAATTTTGATTTCAGGGGGCCTTTAAGTATATCTTTAGTTGGACTTCAGCACTATTTTCATAAATATGTAAATATATAGTATACTTAGCATAAAATAAATGTATTTCAGATACATTTTAGTATATTTATTTTTCACTAGGAAAGGTTTATATCGTGATATTATGTGGTTTTCAAGTGATCCTGAAGAGCTTGATTAGCTGATTCAGGTGTGTTTGATTAGATTGGAGCTAAACTTTCCAGTATAGTGCTGGGTCTCTAGGAGCAGGTTGAAAGGACTGGGATTGTGATGCCCATAAACTTTATAATAGTTTGGTAAGTTATAAGAATGTTGTGAATGACAGAGTGTATCAGAATTACACAGATGCCACAAAAGTAATTGTAAGCATCTCTCAAAGACCTTTCAGGTGTCCCGAATGAAAAAGAGGGTTCTCATTTCCATCAAAGCCCCGCTTGTCTCTTTGTACTGTCTTTTGCAGCAAGCTTAGCCACCCACCTGCATGATTATTTTTAGAGATGGTCATGTCAAAAATGTAAATGATCCCTGAGAAAACATGTCCCTTGTGCTCCCACACATAAGCCTACCCAGCATTGTTTTCAGTGCAAAATCC
Source organism: Rutilus rutilus (assembly GCF_951802725.1). Classification (NCBI taxonomy): domain Eukaryota; kingdom Metazoa; phylum Chordata; class Actinopteri; order Cypriniformes; family Leuciscidae; genus Rutilus; species Rutilus rutilus. Next base: position 23,093,207 of record NC_140228.1, read on the forward strand.
TTTATGCAAAAATGCCTTGCATCATTCTGATTACAGCTACATCCGTGGTGTATAGGACTGCACAGTCTTTTATATAATGAGGATGAATAAAAAAAATAAAAAAAATAAAAAAATTCTAGCATTATTGTTTTTATATCAATATTTTATATATTGAGAACCTATACTGTTATACCTGGTGTTTTATGTGAAGTCAAAATCGCAGCAGCTGAATACATCAATAATGTGTACATCAACATCATTAATGGTCTGATTTGTATTTACTGTATTGAAAATTGCCAGAAACAACAATCCATTGCTGGCAGGAAAAAAGAGCTGTGGGCAACTGCAGAGGTTTGACAGCTTAGGATTTGTACACTTCACACAGTTCAAATGAATGAGTCACAATTAAATGAGACATAGCATGAGAATCTACATGTACTTGAAAGACAGCAGAAACAATCATAATGTGGATTTGTTCCCACAGTGTAGCTTGTGTGTTGGTGTGGCTGCATGTGGCTTTAAACCACATCCAAGTGCTTGTAGATAATCTGTTTTGGAAGCTATCAATGAAATAATTATGTTACAAGGCAATACTTTTTGCATCGTTCTGGCTATTCCAGGAATGGATATAGACATCTGTAAAAGATATGATCTTGACACACATAAATCACACATTTACACATATCAGAATCCCCATATGCATGCATCATTTAATCAGAATGTTCCGTGTTTCTAACTGGTAACTTTCAGCCAGTGATGAAAAAGAAGCTCTGTCTTGGCTAGGAGAAGTTGGAGATGTCTACTAAGCAGCCACCAAAGAACCATCAAATTGGAACTAAAAGCAGAGCTGCATCTTGTTGTGGTAGAAAAATCCATGTGCCTGGATGTAGGATTTCAGGCTTACAGAACTATCTGATGAGATGCTTTGTCAAAGGCTGTAAACAATCCCAACAAAATGACATACCTCAGCTTTGATAGTGTTGGCATTGGCTCTCATGTGTCGCGTGACAGATTGCATCATGCTAAAGAGTCGGGTGTATCTTTTGAATGAGATATGACTCTGCGTTTACGCAGTAGGATCATTTCAGCAATTAAAACATTAAGTTTCACTCTGTTCTTAACGCAAGGATACCGTATGGCTTCAGAGAAATTGGAATGCAAAAACAGTCCAAATACAACTAATACAATATATTATGTTCACAGTCTTGACCAAGTTGGTGGTCTCAAGGCATCAGTTAGTGCACATTGATCTTTGTTGCATCATCTGAAAATATACTATCACAAAAAGAAAATATCATTGTTTGTTTATCCTAAAAGGTTGCATCTTGATTAAGCTAAATATAAGATTAAATTGGAAAGCTACTATAAGATACTTAGATAAGTAGATTACTACAATGAAGCCACTTGAGGGCAATGTCTTTTTGGCTATGTGCAATTATGCAATTGTATGATTTAGAATTTAATCAGTTGTGGCTTTCTGGGACAAAAAACAATTGAGAGTTTTTAAATCAGACTTTTTAAAGCTACGTATGAGAGAGGTTTGTTTAGCAAGAACTGATTTGCTAATGAATCAGACTTTTTAAAGCTACACATGGTAGAGAGAGAGGGGCATTTGGGATGAACTGATTCACTAAAATGAACCAACCTTTCCAAAGCAACCACTCCCAGGACATCTAAAATTGAAGCATCGTCAAGCACCTTTAGCACCACTATTAAGTAACTAAAAATGTACATCAACGAACCAGGAACTCCATTGCTTTCAATTGCTTGTCTTATGCATCAGATAAAGACCATTGATGGATTATACATTTAATTCTTTGGCTGCATTTGTAAAATTATAAATTATTTGGTTGCACTTTATTTTACAGTATGTTGACTAACATGTACCTCCAGTGTAATTACCTAAAAAATTTTTAAAAAAAAAATGGGTAAAGGTTAGGTTTAGGGGTAGGTTCAGGCTTAGTTGGGAAGAGCAGGGCACAACCTAACACTTTTTGACTTTCTCAGTTTGTGTAAATTCACTTGGGGTTCAGAGTATTTATTTTTTCCTAAATTAATTTCACATGTCTAGTACAATTGTGTGATTTTGTTACATTAACATTTCTTGATTTACCCCAAAAGAATGGAAGTGAAATGTGACAACATGCCCCATAGGTGTCACATGGTCTCGAGCTGTCTCGAGTTGCGTCCGATGGGGACACAGTGGACACCGTTTCTGATATGCCTTGACAAATTTTAATACATAGATTCACTTTTTTTTAGGTGGCAGCAAAATGGAGGAGTATAAACTATAAACTTAATTGGTTAGCTAGGGGTGAATTAATGGTTATTGGGACAGTTTTTGAAATTCTGCCTTGTGTAAGCTTTCTTGCCATAAATTAAAAACATCAGCCCATTTGGGACACAACCTTTGGGTGATTGGGACAGCACATCTTATTGATTTAGGATAGATCAAGTATATGTATTGCACAAGTTTATACTTTGATATAATTTCATATTAAGATTTCCTTTTTCTGTTCATCATTAGTAAGACTCCATGTTTGTTTGTGTTCAATTCAATCTTTATTACTTCTGTTTATTAATCTATCCACAATTCATGCAGTATAGAATTCTCTCCCCCCAAATCTCATTGAACACATTTAGTTCTCTCAGTCACACTTTATATTAGGTGTCTTTAACTTGTCACGGTCACCAGCTCAGTCACTATCAAACACTACATTTCCCATCATCCCTCCTTCCGCTCAACCCTCACTCAGTCACACCGATCTCTATCACCTGAGTACTGATCACCACCAGCTGTCACCCATCATCTCAGTTTTAAGGACTTGCAGTTGCCACACACACAAACACACGTTTAATCCATTTGGATTATCGCTTACCTGAAGCATACCTCCATGTTCCTGTTCCTGTTCCTGTTCCCGGTCGCAGTTCCTCGTTCTCCTCCAGTCTCTGTGTGATTGTCCTAAAAAGAGAAAAAGGAAAGTTAATTCATTACCCATCAGTGACTGCCATTCCTCCTTTCACCATCTTCATCACTCAGCTGCCTACCTTATTGCTCATTTCCTTCCTCATTTTATATAAATAAAGAGTTTGGATTGATTGGACAGCAAATTATAGGGACACCTAATATAAAGTGTGTGACCAATCTTTTCTCCCAAATTTCACTTAACACATGTAATTGAGGTAAAAGAAGGTCACTGAAAACATTTCACTGAAGTACAAAAATGCTCCAGGTCCAAAATTGACCCATAGTCTTTTAAATTGTAAATTGTCATAGCTAATATACTGCACAAACCTTTGATGGAAACATGATTATGGTGTACTTCTGCAACAAAACCAGTAAAAAAAATTGTGTAACTATCATATTTGTATATTTTCAGAATTGCGTTATTTTATTTCAGCAAATTCCTGCTAGTCCACGAATTTTTTTTGGTTAATTAGAAGTTCCACAAAATAAAGAGTTTGGGAACCAGCAATTTACAGCATACACAATTGTTCACTATTGCTATATTCATTTTCTAAATGAGCAAAGCCTTTAAGCAATGTCACCATCATGCCGTCCCATCCACACAAATTATGTTTGGGTGGATAGAATAAAACAAAAACAACATCATGATATTGTTGAACACAACTGAAACATGATATTAACAAATGTTTTACTGATATTGAAAAACATTTTATGCATCATATTCATGTTTCCATCAAAGATTTGTGCAATATACTGTATCAGCTATGACAGTTTTATGACATTTTGATGAAATCTAGCTAAAGCTAATGTTGTTTTCCCTCACCTCATGTATAGTGCTGCAGTCATCAAGTCAATACCTGGAAGACTAATTCGCCCGTGATTCCCTCAAGATTTTCCCATGGAGTTTTATAATGGGGTTTTTACGATTTCTGGGTAAAATAAGGTCTGTGGTAAACACAAGTCGGCGATAATTGGATTTTTGTTCTACAACGTAAATTACACTCCCATATCGAGCAGACGAGCACACACCTCTTCGTGAGTAGAGTAGACGGGTGAGTAGGATCCTCTAGACTGAGTATTACTGGAGATGGCAGGAGTTTAACAGGGAGATTTTTGGAGTTTCACAACGAGATCACTTCACTTGAGTATCATAGGGAGATTTCTACGGTAAGCATAGTGGGTAAGGAGTCTGTTAACCACATTTGAGACCAGAAAAGGAGTGATTGTGAGGTGTGTGCTTTTACACGGGTCCAGATTGGAGTGCTGATGGGGAAGAGGTGCGGGTGATGGCCGAGTGAGTGCAGGTGAGGGACAGGAGGGATGCTGGGAAATGTAGCTTCTGACTAGATGACTGGACTGTTGAAGATGGGCAGATGGAGAGTGTACGAGACACTCATAAGCACTGGCAAATTAGTCTTCTTGTTTGATGTTGACCCCACCAACATGTGGTGTAGCGTGTGATGTCACACCAGTGAGGGAATTTAATTTTGATTATGAGGTCTCACAGCTAGGGCTCAAAAAAAAAAAAAAAACTTTCACTCATCAGGCAAGAAAATAAGCTCTGTAGTTATACTGTCCCATTTGACCTTATGTCCCAGTCAAGTTCACCCCCTAGGGCTTGCTCATGTTAGTGTATAACGAATGCAAAACTGCTCTAATGAACAGGCTACCAAGATTTTGGTAACACTTTACTATAAGGTTCATTAATTAACATTTGTTAACAGTAGTTAATGCACTGTGAATTAACACGAATAAAACAATGAACAGCTGTATTTTTATAAACTATCATTAACAAAGATTAATAAATACTGTAACAAATGTATTGCTCATTATTAGTTCAGGATAGTTAATACATTAACTACCGTTAACTAATGAACATTATTGCAAAGTGTTGCCAAGATTTTCATAGACTGCAGTATGATTATGGTCCATGTATAAACTAACAGTTAAAAGTTTGGACCCTTGACTCAATTTTTGCTTCTCATTATCTTAATGTAGGCTACTGTTAAAGTTTTGCTGTTAAAGTCTAGTTTCCCTAGCTGGCTGTTAATTAGTTGCCACACAACTGTTTCTGTTCTCCTTGATTATGTTCCCAGCTGTATTTGAGTTCTTTCTGTTCAGTGTTCGGTATCGTCTAAGTTACCGTGGTTGGCAAGAAACACTCAGGAGATCACAGGGGAATAAATAACACTTTATTAATGACTGTTTTTGTTCTCCATCTCTTTTGTCGTGTGCTTCATTACAGCCACAAGTGACAGAATGCTGGACCAAGAGTAGATTTCTTTTTCTCCATTTTTAGACAGAAACATTTTTGTTACTAAATTTTAGTTACTAAACTAGTGGATTATGAGGGCATGGAGGAAAGCCCCACCCACATTCCCACCACTGAGGGTGAGCTACAGCTGGCTTCTGCAAATTTTTATGGTGATTTAGAAGAGGATATTTATCTGATTCTCCCATCCCTGCTGGTCCTGCCCAACTCAAAGTCTCCTATGCCCCCACTGGTTCTGCACTGCTCAAAGTCTCCTGTGCCCTAGTTCTGCAAAGCTCAAAGTCTCCTATGCCCTAGATGGTTGCACCCAACTTGAAGTTTCCTGTGCCCCCGCTGGTTCCACCCAGCTTGAAGTCTCCTGTGCCCTCGCTAGTTCTGCCCAGCTTGAAGTCTCCTGTGCCCTCGCTAGTTCTGCCCAGCTTGAAGTCTCCTGTGCCCTCGCTAGTTCTGCCCAGCTTGAAGTCTCCTGTGCCCTCGCTAGTTCTGCCCAGCTTGAAGTCCCGCCTTCGTCAGACGTCAGGCCTTACAGGCCTTCAGCTACGCTTTGTCCATTCGGCTCCGCCAGGCTCCACTTTCCCTTTGGCTACGCCTTGGCCCTCAGTCCCATCGACTCCACCTTAGTCCTTTGGCAACCTGGCTCCACCTCGGACACTCGTCACTATGGCTCTGTCTCCTAAGCCATCGGTGTCATTTGGTCCCATCTGCTTCGCCTTGGGCTCCACAACCATCGGCTACATCTGCGTCAGTAATCCCCATGGTGTTGACAGCCCAATCACCACCATGGATCCTCTACTCCTTCATGGGCCTTTGTCCTGGCTACTCCGCTTCCCTGGCTCCTCCCACCGTCATCACCACCCTAGTTTCTTCTGCCAACATCTCCTGTTGTTTCCTGCCCTTCTTTACAACCACACATGACAGTAAAAAGTTATTGTCTCCGAAAAGAAAGAATCGATTCTGAACTGTTGAAACCAGTAATCAACAATTCCAGTTTCACTTCCAGTTCCATGCCCTCTCAACAATGTAACAAATTTACATAATGGTCTTCATTGGTTGCCCGCAAAACACTGTAGTTGTAGCTGAGGCCTGGAAAAGTTTGCTTCATGTCGTCGTCATGTCGAGAGGATGCTGTTTTCAGCACAGCGAATGCACTTTGCATGCATTTCAAAATGATGAGGACCTGCGGTGGAATTGGTACAAAACAAAACGACACATCATTTGTATCACTGTGAATCAAGTGCTGAGGAAGCCTTCAGAGCTGAAATGCAGATATGTTAATAGGCGTATTATTTCCAACACACTCTGTAAGCGGTAGACCAATTACCACAGACTGGGCTATCTGACCAATCAGAGCAGAGTAGGCTCGTGGAAATTAGGGGTTTAGAGAGACTGAATCTTCAAACAGCCGTTTTCAGACTCTTTGAGAAATAAGATGATGTACAATGTATATTACAAGAAAATGAAAGTGTTTTTTGACATTGGATGCATGCAAACCTATTGTAGTAGGCCTCCAAATCAAAATTAGGAACCTTTAAAATATCATAATAGGGGCTTATTAAATGCTTGACGTTAGTTAGATAATAATAAATCTATATAATAAATCAGATTTTCTTTACTAAATGAAAACAATAGTTGGATTGGATAGTATGTTATTTTTATTGCATTCATTTTGTGTTCTTTATTATTATAACATGTGGAAAATAAGTTATGATTAGGTGCATCCAAATGATTGATTTATAGTGTATGTGTAATTTGAGTACATAAATGATTAGTAGTATACATGCGGCGTGAGATGTGTGGTTTAAACAGAGGAGCTCTCATTTCTTCTGTCATCGGCATGTGTTTCTGCTTAAGCAGTGGAGAAACTGCAGTGATGCGGACTATGGTCATTTATCATCCACTGGTTGTTGTATAATTTAACCCCTCGTCCCCTGCATTCCCACTGTCATCCATCAGCGTTATAGTAGTGATGACACCCTGATGTGATTTCAATATCACATCCAAAAACTGCTGAACCTTAAAAGTGGCTAGATAAGAGGAAGAGGAGGAAGAGGATGAAAGGAGAGAGAGATAGAGGAAAGACTGGCCTGGGGGATCTTCATTGTCTGCTGTAGATCTTCTTGATGTATTCACTTAAGTGCTGTTTCACTTGCAGAGCTGCATGGGAATTATTTGTTGACTTGCATTTTTAGAAGAACAAAAAGTCAAAGTTCCATCACAGAAATGAGATGCATGAAATACGATACGCTCTTTTTGATTAAACGAGTGACAGAGGGTGAAATTAGTTTCTCAGCGCACATAGACTCACTTTCTCTCTCTTTTTGTCAGTTTTAGCAGTTTCTCCATCGTCTTCATATTTATTTTATTACCATACACACAGTTATACTGTTAACCAGATTTTCATTTAATGTAAATAATGCTGGAAAAATAGCAAAATATTAATGTATAATAATATTAATACAAATATATAATATATATTTTTTTCAACATTTAACTTTCAGCAACAGAATAAATGTTTCTCATGCAGCTTTTCTATTTTACTTATATTCAGATTTCTTAAGTTGAGCAAACAAGAGCATTCAAGATTTCACCCTCTCCCCATCACTTTATTGAAATTGAAACTTTATTTATTTTTATTTTAGTAACTTGTTGTCTTGTGATTTCATGATGAGTTTGTGGTTTTGTAATGTGTTTATTTTATTCCCACAATAAATGGACAAAACACATCACTAAAAGTTATGAACTTAACCCTAACCCTAACACTAACCTTAACTTGCTTAAGTGAGTCATATGTTTATTCGTTTTGTTTGATGGATTTCATCAATCTGGTACCGTGCGAGTCATTTTGAATGATTCAATAAAATGCCCATATTATGCCATTTTAAAGGTTGCTAATTTTGTCTGGAGGTTGGGTTTGCAATGGGTTTACATGCATCCAAGGGCAAAAATACTTAACTTTTTTCATAATTTACATTGCAAATCACCTCATTCTTAAATGAGTCTGAAAACGGTTCGTTTACCATATATGAATTTCAGCTCTGAAGGCTTCCTCAGCGCTTGATACACAGTGATATGATGATGGAGTCGTTGTTTTCTGTACCAATTCCAGTGCGAGTCCTGATCCTTTGGAAGTGCATCCAAAGTGGATCTGCATCGCCAGCGTCTTCTAAACAGACTCTTCCAGGCCTCAGCTAAGCTACAACAGTGTACGAGGGCAGCTCAAAGTAGACGCATTTTGTGAGTAGCCATTTAAAACCATAGGCTGGCATTATGCAAATGTGTTACATTGTTACATATGTATGTAACAGGAAGTGAGACTAGCATTGCTGATGACTCATTTCAGCAGTGCAGCAGTCTCAACAGAATCAATTCATTCAGTCCAGATTTGGTGTCTTTAATTACTATGTAACATTTAAATGAATCATTTGATACAGTGCACTTATTATGGACATACACATTGCACTTATATTATTATAATTACCTGCATGTGTCACATTGTCAGTTTGTTTTGACTTCTGTTCTGTTCTGTGTTTGATTATTCTGTTAATTAGTACAGTTCTGTCTTCTTCCGCCCCCTGCATGTTTGTTTCTATAGTTTCTGATTGTTTGTTAGTTCAGATCAGGTGTGTCTTGTTAATTTGCTCTTAAGTTCTGTCTATTTAAACCCTGTGTTCTTTGTCAGTTCTTATCGTTGCATTAAGTTTGTTGTTCTGTTCCCGTTCCTGCTCTTGAGAATCCAGAATTATTTTTAAGGTTTTGATTTCGTTTAATTAAAGACTGCTGCAATGAGATCCTGCTTCCTCAATTGCTGCAGCCAATTGTAACAGAAGAACTGACCACACTAATGGATCTAGCAGCAGGTTTCCCGCCTGGAGTTCGTCTGGAGGATCACACCCAAGACTTCCTGGACCTTGCCAGTCCCTCATAGTTTTTTATTGGACCAGCCTCAATGAACCACTTAAATCACTCGTCTTCTGTGATGATCCTTGAGGGTCGATGGTGGACTTTGTTGAATGGGCATTGCTACTAAGCGGATCAATCTTAACGGTGAGGGAGGTAATCGAGGTCATGCCTGAGTCCTCGGTCAAGATGGCCTTCACGCCTGGGCGCCCACCCCTGTGAAGTCTTTGCGGCGTGAGGACACACCTTCCGGGAGGAGGGTGTACTGTCACATTGTCAATTTGTTTTGATTTCTGTTCTGTTCTGTGTTTGATTATTCTGTTAATTAGTTCAGTTCTGTCTTCTTCCACCCCCTGCCTGTTTGTTTCTATAGTTTCAGATTTTTTGTTAGTTCAATTCTGGTGTGTCTTGTTAATTTGCTCTTCAGTTCTGTCTATTTAAACCCTGTGTTCTGTCTTGTTCTTTGTCAGTTCTTATCGTTGCATTAAGTTGGTTGTTCTGTTCCCATTCCTGCTCTTGAGAATCTTTGTAAGGTTTTGATTTTGTTTAATAAAAGACTGCTGCAATAAGATCCTGCCGCCTCCATTGCTGCAACCAATTGTAACAACATGTAATTACATCTGTAATAAATTTCCATAATTATAGCTATAATTACAATGTTGACCCATCCCTTCCCATTTAATCCACCACTAAACCTATCCTTACCATTAAACCCATCCCAAACCTTACCCGTATCTCACCTCATCATCAACACAATAATTAACACAATATTTGTTGTGCACTTAGACCTTTAAAACTTTGCAGACCTTTTACATTCACAAACAGCTATATTGCACAATGCATGAAAGGTAATAATAAAAATAGGGGCACTTTAAGAGATGCGGGTCAAAGTAATTTGTTCTTAAATCGTTTGGAAATAAAGGTGTCTCTGACACTGTTAAAGAAAGAAATAATTAAATAATAAAATGAAGTTCTATGAACACATTTTTCACAATTATGTTTCACAATCACAAGCAAGCGTGGAAATAAGGTGATATGTAGTTTTTTTGCTCAATATTTAAACACATCACAAGCGACATTTCAAAGGGCAGTCTGATAAGATAACAATGTTGGGCTTGTGGTTCTGGAAAACTCTTTTAGAATGTCTCAGCTATTTATAATGTAATTTATGCAAGTGGGCTGAAATGCTATGGCTCATCACAGAGAAGGAAGTTTTCAAATAAGCTCTTCTGTCACAGAGTGCCACTTCCAGTGCTTATGAAGTATGCAGTGCTCTCTGATTAATTTTTAGGACATGCAGTGACTATGAAGGAAGGACTTAGTTTGATGAACCAACAAACTTACCGCAGTGAGGGAAATTGAGGGAAGGAAATGCCAGAGGGATAATGTAATGCTTTCATAAGGGTCTGGTGAATCACCAGAATACTTATTTTATACTTTATGCTTTAGATGAAGAATAAATATTATCAAGACAAGTTTAAAAAAGTGTAAAGGTTATTTAGGTCTCATGTTGAATAATTAGGCAGTTTGAGGAGAGATTTTAGGTAATGCTGGCCTTGCTGAGGTATGGTTGCAAGACAGTTGCTAAACTGTTCTGTGTGGTTGCTTGTTTGGCTAACACTTTATTTCGATATTCCACTTTAGACACTCACTATAAGTAACTTTGCAACTTTATGTCAACTACCAGTCATTAAGAGTATTAGTAGACTTAATATCATTAACACTTTAACCCCCAACAGGCATTCTACTCACTATAAGTAACTTTGCAAGTACGTCAACTTATTCTACTAACGTGAACCTATCACCTAACCATAACCCAACAGTCTACTAACAGTCTACTAATACTCTAAGGAGAGTTAGTTGACATGTAGTTGCAAAGTTACTTATAGTTAGTAAAATGTCTAAAGTGGACTATTGAAATAAAGAGCAACCCTAGGTTGTTATCATTGTTAATGAAAACCGAGCCATTTTAAAGCTGTTGCGCATTAATTTTGGCAGTACTAAAATTCTAAAACTGAAATAAAAACAAAAATAAACTGAAAATAGAAAACTCTGCAAAATTGGTAGTATAGTCTTAAGAGACTGAAGGACTGCTGAGTTTGGTGGATGCTTGTAAAGCTATTGTTTATAGTCATTTTTTAGATTAAAGAGTTCATAAAGCAAAAAACATCACTTATGTATATATGTAAAGTTTAAAGAAAGTGTGTTTTCAACAATAGTCTTCACTTTAAGTTATTGGGTGTGGAGGATGTTGCATTAACAGTTCCAAGGTCTCATGAATTTAAGTTAATTTTCCTTGTGCTCCTGAAGCACTGACATGTCGTTTACACTGATGCAACTTTAATATTCTCCCTGCTGAATCAGTATAGAATCTGCCTTGCTGGAGTGAACATAGTAGATCTGAATGAATCTTTCGTCTTAGAGTCACATCCCTGAGTAGTGGGGTGTGAAAAAAAAAACGATTGTGACGCAGGTTGGAAGTAATGAAATATTAACTGTTTAATATTGGTAAGCGATTGGGATCACTATATCCATCTGGCCCCTGGGAAAGAAATTTTGGGGAGTCCAACGGTCATGTGAATTTCACCCTGACAGTGTACTAATCTAAAATGATATCAACTACCCCAGACACCCTCCACCACAGCGCAGATTTCTATGCATTTCAAATGACTTCCCATTGTCAGACATCAGTAGCCATTTAAGGGTTTGTGTGCAGGCTGGAAAGCTGTTGGCTTATATATCCACGCTATAGTCCAATCACAAAGTTATTTGGCATAGGCCCTGTCCTTAGTCCAGGTCTTGAGGTATGCTGGCAAGTCCTGAAGATGAAGGCAGGGGCGGAGCCAACCCCTGGACAGATGGATAGGGATGGAGGTGAACTATGGTGAATTCAGATTGATTGGGACAATTTTCACAGTCATTGAGATGACTGTGAAAAGTGTCCTAATCAACCTGAATTCAGTAGGGATGGACAAAGGAGCCTGGTGGAGCCAAAGGGGTGGTGGATCCAGGCACGGCCAGACACCCGGAAGTTCGTGGCGGAGGCAGAGTGACGACTGACTGAGGCTGAGCTGGAGGAGTCAGAGGGCTGACAGACCATGGTGAAGCTGAGGGAGAGCAGAGCCGAGGGGGAGCCAATGGGCTGACAGGCTGAGGTGAAGCCGGGGAATCTGTAACACCGTGCCGAGCTGGGGATCGGGAAGCCCAAAACAGAGCGGGAGAATTACACAGAGTAAGCAGTGGGGGCAGAGCCGAGGAGCTGGTCGACACCAGCAAAGACGCCAGATCCAGGGGGTTGGACGGAATCAGCAGAGGAGAAGGAACCAGGGAGTTGGGCGGGAACATTGGTGGATCCGTGGACCACAGGTCTATAAGACAGTCGGTCACAAGACACATGACAGCCAATGCCGTTTTACAATCATAGCTGATGTAATGATGCAATTGGTCACGAGACATACGAGAGCCAATGCAATTTCACTATCAAAGCTGACGTAACGTTTCTTCGGGCGCAATTTTTGAATATGTGCATAATATGTACGGTGGATGGAAATAGAGACGGTGATCGCTTTTGGGACTTTTCTTCACAAAAATCATTCGTTTGGCCTCAGAACACTTGGAATATTTGTACTTTTTTAATAATAATACAATAATAATAATTGTGCCTGTAGTCGTATCTGCCTGTTATATTCTGTGTTTTATATCATATAATATGCAAATGGTTTAGGGGTGGGTTGGGTTTGGTGTTCAAACCTTTTTTTAATGGCATGAATAAATTGAGAATCACACTTCAACATGTCATAATGGCAAAATTATAACCCAGTATATAATTTCATCACAACGATAACATTCCCATGCCCAAAGCATCTGTGTATGACGCCAAAGGTTTCTCATTGAAATCAATGGAGTACCCTGCGCGTCAAAAATGAAGATAAAGGGGTACCCTGCATGTTAAAAAGTGACGGAGTGGGGTCCTGACCAAGTGTCAATATGTGATGAGTTGGGAGTGAGAACGTGTTGGCTGGTAAGTCCATATTTTGTCAGTCAGTTCTTCTGTAACAGTAGTCCACAGGTACAAAGACGAAGAAGATACAGGCAGTAGATGGACAATAGGCAGTTTTTATTAACGATGCAAAACAACATATGAGAAATGCTAACTACATAAACCACAAACGAGAACCGACAAAGGAAAGATCATAACATGGACTAAATACAAGGCAGACACAACAAAAGACAAGTGCGAATATATTAAAGCTGCAGTCCGTAACTTTTTGTGACTCGTCATAGACATAAACAGAGAGAAGTAGGTCCAGCTACAATGTTCTTCCACAAGACGCATGCAGTTCTGTTTATCAACCGCTAGAGCAGCAAAAGTTAAGGACTGCAGCTTGAAGTTACTATAGAAACAAATGAGTACATATTCAGTAACCCAGGAAAACGAAACAAAACAGAGCAGGGAAACAGGAACTAAAGGAAACAAAACAGAATATCAAAATAAGAGTCCATAATCGTGACAATAGGTAGTATTGAGCTTATTTCTTCCACACCAGAGGACAAGTAGAGTCAGTAATTTCTACCTGATCTGAGCCTTAAAAATTACTTTCATTAGTGTAAAAAATATAGTCAAACTGTTTCAGTAATATTAAAGTCTGCATGAAATGTTCGCAACACGTTTTACTTTCGCAATGTGAAATATTTCCAGGTGAAACGGGTGAAAAGTATGCAGAAACCTTTTAAATGCAAAACTAAAGTAGAATAGCAAATAATAGCAAAAATAGCAAAGCATGTTTCATGTTCTTAACTTTTCCTCATTTCACTAAAAAAAAATCTTCCTTTTCAGGTCTTCAGAGTGAAGCCAGGTCTGCTCGCACAGCAGGAAGTCCAGAGTGAACGCTAACAGTGGTTGATGCTAAGAAAAGCCAATCCAGTCTGGGAGCCTCTGAGTCAGCATGAACTCTGCTTTTCCCTGTTCCTTGGTGAAGATGGAAGCATCCGCAATCGTACTCTCCATGGAGAATTCTGATTAACGCTCCGTTTGTGTTTGTATGCCACAAGCAGCCAGTGGGGAGGGATGGGAGTCTTTTAACGAATGCAAATTGAAGTCTATTCTTGAAGATGCACTGCCCACCAGAGAGTTGTGTTTTGGTTATGGGGATGATTTGATGTTTTTGCCCATATGCATTAATGCATTAAATGAGATTATAATTTTTAATGAAACAGTTATATAATCATGTATGACTATGTTTTAGTGTAGTGTTCCTAGCATTAAAGATTAAATTGTAATAATTTTAATAATAATAATAAATTGTAACTGCTTTCTATTAAAGGAAGAACTGATTAAAAGGTTTGAGGTTAAATACAATATGTGTAATAGTGTTGTTGATATACTTGCAAAACAAATCATCCCATAGACTTTCATTGTAAGTGTGTTACTGTACATGTGATTTTACAAGCTGAGAGAGGAGATGAAATTAGTCTTCTGCAATAATTTGACAATATGTGTGCCAGTTTAATAGAGATGAGGTTGTATATAACCTGGAATATTATTTTAAAAGAAAATACCTTCAGTGTAACCTCAATCAGTACACAGAGAAGCATTGCATTCAATAGTATGACATAAAAGTTTGTGTCTTAAAGTCAACAAGAAACCTAGTTCACAATCCTGTGTATTTCCACAATCTGATGAAACAGAGTATGATTTTGAAATTTTAAAAAAGTGGACATTGAGCAAAGTTTTTTGGAATGTTGCATTTTGATAAAACAAAAACAAAAAAACTTTTATTGCACCAATGAATTGTTCCTAATAAGACAAGGAATGTGGTGGGTGGATGGATGGGATGTGTTCGAAATGGCATCCTATCTTACTACTCTTACTATTTCTGAAGTATCCAGTATGTATACTGTGTATAGTATGCAAATTATTCTGTCTGCATGGAATACCTGGATGATCTAGTATTGGTATGGAAGCTGTGTTCGGAATGGTATACTACCTTACAACTCCTACTATACTGCAGTATGCAATGTGTATACTGTGAATAGTATTTGAATTTTATGTTCGCATGTATGTGTGACAGGTTGAGAATCTGTACTGTTCGTTTTGGCTCATTGGCAGGTAACTTTTAAAGGTGCAGTGTGTGATTTTTAGCGGCATCTAGTGGTGAGTTTTGCGAATTGCAACCGGTCAATAATTTGCGGCCTTTTCTTGAAATTTCAAACTCGAATGAGAGGTTACGGTGGCCGACGTAGGAAGCCGCGTCTTTTTCTGCTGCTTCTCATTCAAGTTAGTGATGAAACGCGCTCTGTAGCGCTGTCTGTTCGCTGTCGGCTACGGTAGAAACATGACGTCACGATATGTTGACCTTCATAGAAGGGGGTGGCCGCGGTTATGTACATATAAATGACTCATTCTAAGGTAATAAAAACATAACGGTTCATTAAGTAAGGTCTTTATACACCACTGAAAACATAGTTATGGATCTTATATTGCATTTCTGTCAATAGATCCTCAGAAATATCACACATTGCACCTTTAATGGTTGCTATATTTCAAATGGCAAGACACGCCCACTGGCGTTGAACCGCAGCTTGATATTGAGTACACCTGTGCGGCGCAATCATGGAGGTGCGTCAGGTTCTAGTGGCGTGATAAAAAGCCTGTTTAAGTGGGGCATTGTCATTCTTCTTTGTGCTGTGTGTAGTAACAGGCTACCCATTTCGATTTGCGTTGCCCTCTCTGGTGAGTTGTTTGCCATATTGCCCTTTTCTCAGTCGCAGATTACGGTCTAAATATACGTTTGTCATCAGGAATGTGTGTGCGTGAAGTGGCGAGCGCAGGTAGCATGAAGTTCACTATAGCTTAAGAATTTCCTAAGTTTCCTACGAGGTAAGAAACATTATGGTGGGTTTCCTCTTTTGGGAGGGGTAAAATTACAATTAACGTACTATTCGTGTTTTTATTGCAGGTGTGGCCCAAGAGCGCTAGCTGCTGTTCTGTTTTTTATATCTATTTGTGTCACTGTCCTGTTTGCACGACTGACTGCAGCGGACGTTGCGGTTTTCGAACTGCTGTATCCACCGAGCTCTTTAACGAGCCCTGCTCGTTATGAACTGTGTTGAAGTATTGGACTTGCGTGTTCTATGGGCTATTATATCAAACTAACACGCTGGTAGCTGAGTCCAGTAATGCAGGTTTGCGAGGTGGTGCCCCGCCAAATCTCGCGAGAATAACGACTTGCTTTACGGCACGACGTCACATACATCAACAACATATGAAGCAGCCTGTATGGAAGACACTAGCATGCATTTCAGACGTGAATCATGGCAGAGTCGACGAAGAAAATGAAGAAAGCGCGGTCGAATGAGTGCAGAGATGGCTCTGCATGAGTGGCATTTACAACAGTAACGTTAAATACAAGTACTCCACAGCGACTCTGGGGTCGCTGTTTGAGAAAAACGGAAACTGCATAGTGTGCCTTTAAAGAGCAAAATGGTCCCACAGAGCTCCTCTCTGGTTCAAGAGAGAGCTGTTCCAATACAGCAGTGGGACTCAACAGCCACTGCTCTGTGTAAAGTGCAGGGCAGGCTTTCTACAATACATCTAAGCCTTTAAAAGAGACTGATTGATTAAAAGAGAGAGTGGGTGGCGCTCCTCTCCAAAGCTTTCTGAAAATGGGCTTTCAGCTGAGACATACTCCATAGCACCACAGATAAATATTTGCCTTTATGAAGGTATTGGAGGAAAGCACATTTCATTGGCTTATCTTCTTATAGTAAATGTTTTATAACAAGACACTATGGAAACTTGATTCCGAGCATTCGGGGTTAATGACAGCTCAGCTGTTTAACTGTTCGTTATCCTGGACATCCCTTATATCTATTTTTGTATGTTTTCCATATCACTCCAAAGTCTCTTTATTGAGACATAATAACCTCAACTCAAATTAGAATAAAAAGAAATATATATATAATATATATATGATTTTTTTTTTTTTTTTTTTTTTTTTTACAGCCATTGTGGTGCTGATCACTCTGAGTAAATTAGCAAAAATTACCATATAGATATAACTCACATATAGATACAGTATGTGATATAAAATAAATATGACAGATATATCAAGCAAATTGCAACAGCAAAACTAGATAGAAGGAAAAAGCATTGGATGGATGGATGGATGGATGGATGGATGGATGGATGGATGGATGGATGGATGGATGGATGGATGATTACAACATAACACGAAAGTGTGCAAATGCTTTTTGTCTTCATTTTGAATCAATATTGTTTAGGCTATTGTTTAAATACAGTTCTAACTCTAACCAAAACCTTACAAACATATTAATACACTCACCAGCCACTTTATTAGGTACACCTGTTCAACTGTTTGTTAACGCAGATATCTTATCATCCAACCACAAAGCAGCAACTAGACATGGTCAAGATAATCTACTGGAGTCCAAACTGAGCATCAGAATGGGAATGAACTGTGAACGTGGCATGGTTGTTGGTATCAGATGAGTTGGTCTGAGTTTTTCAGAAACTGGGATTTCTACTGCGATTATCTACTGGGATTTCCACGCACAGCCATCTCTAGGGTTTACAAAGAATGGACCGAAAAAGAGATAATATTCGGTGAGCGGCAGAGGTCAGAGGAGAATGAGGGAGAGGAATCAGGGAGAGTTTGGACTGACTTCTCCCCTTCCAGCAATCCTAGGTTAAGTCCTGATTATTTTAATGGTTCTACAGATTATCTTATCAGATTTTCCTGTGGTGTGAGGACTGAATCTGCTCGGAAGAACGTCGGAGTCACCCCGATCTCGAAACGTAAATATCAGAAATCCTGTTGTGTGGGGGGGAACCCTGAGGACAAACGCACACACTCTCTAGAGATTAGCCCGTGTAACGAAACAATACCCAATCAGAAAGCGAGCTGACAGAAGACTCACCTCCAGCTTGCGCTGTAACATGTTAGTCCATGTTCACACCATCTCCATAACTTCATTTAAACATTTTTCTTTTTCTTTTTTCTTTTTTGCCATTTCTTCTTGCCGGTCATCTGACATGTTTGTTTACTTTAAAGTTGCATGTGGGACTGTTGGGTTGTTTGTGAATGGGATCTGTTCGTGTGTGTGGTGTGCTTTCCTGGTCACATCACGGCACTCCACACATTAGAGCAAAGGTCTTCAATCCTGCTCCTGGAGGGCCACTATCCTGCAGAGTTTAGTTCCAACCTGCTTCAGCACACCTGCCTTTGAATATTCAAGTGATTCTGAAGAGCTTGATGAGCTGATTCAGGTGTGTTTGATTAGGGTTGGAACTAAACTTTGCAGGACAGTGGCCCTCCAGGAGCAGGATTGAAGACCTCTGCACTAGAGGAACAAAACAGTCCCACTTTATATTAAGTGGCCCTAATACCTCTGAACTTACATGGTAACTACATGTTTACATAGTGTATAACTACAGTGTAAGTACACATTAGTACATAGCATCTACAGCTGTAATATTTGTGTAACTACACATATGTAACAACCCACAGAATGGTATGTAAGTACAAATGTGTAACAGGACATTGGTAACAACACTTTTTTCACTTCAGTAAGTACACACGTGTAACAGGAATTATGTAACTACAATTTTGTAACAACAATTTGTATTTACACAAGTGGTTCCGCTTCCACATGCAATCTTAAATACTGCAGTTACCAGTTTGGATATACATTTATTTAATTTCAAACCATGTCAGTATGTTAAAAGCAGATTTAGTTTCAAAGTGGCAAAGTGTTTTTTTTTTTTTTTTTTTTTGTTGGCAGTCTAAAGGACCTTGTGCTGTTCTAGTGTTAACCCAGCTGCAGGTACACTAAAGTTTTACAAAAGAGCAGGGACGTCGTTAGGCCTATTTTAGGGGGGCTGAAGCTACCCCAAAATGTTCCTAAGCCCCCCTAAATGATAATAAGAACAACAATAACAATTTGATTTATCAATAACCGTATCCTCATTCATATTTAGACACAACATATATCCAGCTACAAAAAATAGCCGAAAAGTAAGTTGGACCACGCATTCACCGTGAGACACGCAATTCACACTTTTCACACGCTCTCTCAAGCACAGAAAAATCGCGAAGCAAAGAGGACACGGAGACCAACAGACTAGACAGAGCAGGTTACTTTATAAAAAACAGAATCTCAACTCTCAGATTCTGTCAATTTTATTACGAAATTCAAACAATAAATACCGTTTTGGCGTTTGTAAATGTTACGTGACATCCTTAGCGCACGTGAACCGATCATCTCTACTAGCTAATAGTAAAAAAACACACTGTTGAAAGATACAGTAGGCTACTACAACTTACCGAAATGTATATTTCTCATACATAATATCGATCAATCAGTGTTTTTTTATCAGCGTGAAGAGGTCAATAACATAGCTGGAGAACAATTATGTCACATTTACCTCAGCGAAAGCCATTTAATGAACATAATAGGACGTAAGTTAGCTGGCAAGAAAAAAAAAGAGCTATAGAGAGTATTTTGCTAAATATGTGTTTTATATTACATATTTATTATATTTTTACTTATATCATTAAATAAAGTTATTATAATAAAAAAAATTATATTATTATATTATTATATTTAATTTTAAACATTATATTATATTTAATTTGAGTTATTTTAACCTTAAATAATACTACCAGCTGATAGGGCTCTCTGTATGTTTACAGCATTAGGTGAGTTGTTTTTTTCTTGAGAAATAAAAATACAATAATTGAATTGAAATAATAAAAAAGCATTGCTTACCAGAAATTATACCATGCACCATAAAATTTACATAGCCTATAATTTTACACTTATGCTATACTAAAGCCTGAAATGGGCACTTTTTGTGACAGCAACCCTATAATTTTTTATCAAAGATGTGGCTTAACTTCAGAATTTGAACTAAAATCAGTATTCTTATGATTGCTCTGAACATTTCTGACTAAGTTCAACAAACATTACTTATTCATAAACTTAAAATAATTAATAAACATGAAGGTGTGACGGGGTTGAGACTAGGATAACCGGGTTTAAGATGGTAACGGGGTTGAAGAGACAAATACAGCTAAACATAGTTGTTTTTTACTCAAATTCACTGTAAGATTTTCTATAAACGCAAGTTCCAAATACCCTGGGGGCTAAGCCCCCCCTGTCTTCCAATCCTAGTGACGTCCCTGCAAAAGAGACTGTTACACTGTTGAGTGTAATGTGTATCAATAAACATTGTTTAACTTTACTGCTTTTTTCTCTTTTTGCAGTCCTCTATACTTTATTTACTGAGAAGTGATCAATGTTTAATACTTGGTAATTTCACCCATGCAATTGTTAAATTACTTTTAAGTGGGAAGTTCCTTTGAAATGATCATGTAATGACACTGATGGTACACAGCAATTACTTTAACAATTACAGTTTATATTAAGAGGACAGTTCCTGCAGAGTTACCATGTAAGTACACTGTTATTATCAGTCCATCCAGGATTTCACGATTTTTGTGTGTGATTTTTGCGATCAAAATGACTGATTTTGTGGTGGTAATTTCCAGAAATTTGTGAAAAAAATTGCGATTTTTATATTTTATAATTAGGACATCACATTTACCATAATAGTATGTCAGATGAACAATAGTCATACAAGACACAAATCACAAACAAAATGCATAAAGCTTGTTTATTTTGGTCTAATCAAATTCTCATCAAATTAACTTAAATATTAACAGCAGGTGTAGTAATTTATACTGTAGAACTTTGTGTAAATCCTGAGTTGAGGGGTCCTGAGCTGCAGTAGGCAACCAGTTACTTATAGTGCGCCGTTTTGCATTGCGTCCCCACTTCATATAGCTACGCAATACGAAGTGACCGTTCGAAAGGGAACTACTCGGTTACTATAGTAACCTCAGTTCCCTGAGAGTAGGGAACGAGTATTGCGTAGCCGGCCGCACTATAGTAACCTGGCAAGTTGTCGCTTCAGTCGTTAAACCTGCTAAAACAGCGTTTTTCGGGGACTAATATCATAGACAGTAAAAGAATAATATAGGCTAAGGCCGCGCCCCCTTGGCGGGCTCTGACGTGTAAGGGCGTGATGCTAGCTCATTGGCACACACGTCAGAGGCGCCCGCGCCATTGGATGTGCAGTTGCCGCAGCACAGCCAATGAGTGAGCCAGACACTCACTGCGCTAGCTGTGCAGCTGCAAAATGCATTTTACATTATAGGCTTCAGTAAATCGAGGAAAAGGAGTTAAATTAGGAATTATGCAGGATCGCAAAAAATTGCGACATTTTGTTGATTTTGCGTTGTATTCAGCGATCGCGGAATTGCGAAAAACTGGAGGGACTGTATTATAGTGTTACACAGATGTTTAGGTTTTGCATATGTAACAGAGTTATATATATAGTGTGTGTGTCTCCACTTGCTAATAATGATCTGTTAAATATTCACACTGAAAGATGATTGGATAGAATAAGGGTTAACAGGGTTTCCTATTGGCTGGCTGGTTCTCTGTGCTGTGTGCGCCCTGTGTCGCAACTATCAGTTCACGTGTGTAAGGCCAGCGCGCCAGCACAAGGAGTGTCGTATGCTGAATTATTTCATCTCACTCTGTTACACGATGTTTTCCCAGTGAATAAAATTGATGGGAGAAGATTTCTTGAAGCAAGAGTTTTATTGAAACACAACACAACGCAGAGAGGACAAGAGACCAGTTACATTGGTGCCCTGATTGGTCTTCTGAGCATCGACGTCGAACTTGTGACGCCAGGCGGACATCCAAGCATCGGTGCACAGCGGACGTTGGAGGAATAGCGCGAGAGGCAAACGCGTCAACGTTCAGAGCGTCAACGCGAGGCGGAGCTTAGAAGTGAAGACGAGGTGGTTGTTTACAATACTGCACACGCATATTTGGACACAGAACTGAGTACAATGAATGGATTGGAGCCTTAATTCATAAAAAAATAAAATAATAATAATTGATATGCATATTATTTGAAATATTTACTGTTTTGAATATATTACTCTCATAGTAGTGTTTTTATTATTTTTTTTATTTTGGGTTCAATAGAGTGAGAAAATATGGAGAAATTTAACACGCCAGGCCTGGGTAGAGGGAGAGGTGTGTATCAGACAGATGTAACATTTTCAGTAGGTAGGGGGTTTTCTGGCTACCCACTAACTTCCACGCCACGGGTAACCTATCAAAATTGTAAATTAAGGACTTCAACTGCAGAGGGACGTATTTCTATGGATATGTTGGCCACTGTTGTGAAACAAATAGGACAATCCATCAGTGAGAATATTATATCCTGTCTGGAATCAAGAGTAACGGGGTGTGGGGAGGGATCTAGAGCGACACACGCTGGCAGCAGTGCGCCCTCTGACATGCAGAATTTGAAGCTGGTATTACAGTCTGATGTTAAAGAGCCAGCTTACTATCGTGGGGATGGTTCTGATAAATGTACAATATATGAATGGGTGGAATTGATTCCAGTATACTTGCGTAAATGTGAGTATGGCCAAGAATGTCAGGCTGAAGAAGTTCTGAGCCGATTAATGGGAAGGGCACGAGATGTTGTTAAAATAGCCCTACGCAACTATGAAAAAACTGACTTGAGTAATGGCCCCGGACCTATTTTTGTATTTTCAAAATACACAAAAACTGTCAATGCATGAGGAATTGTTTTATACTGACGTTTTGTTGGAGAACACATTGACTGTTAAAGGTATGATTGATTGTGGTTCTATGACTTGCACTTTGAGTCCTGTGGCTGTGTCTAAATTACAGGATGCTGGTATAGCCTTGCATGATTCTGTGTCTCCATCTGATGTAGTACTGGTCGGCTGTGGTGGGTCGAAAACAAAACCAATTGGTATGTGTGACTTAAACATGACTGTTTATGGGTGTACTATTCTGGTTCCAACCTTAGTTGTAGACGGCCAAGTTGATGACCTCATTGTGGGCAGTAACGTGATAAAACACCTGATCAAAGAGTTGAAAAAGCATGGAGAATTGATGGAGAAAATGACGTCCAATGTCACTACGAATTCTGAGGATAGCAAACTTATTCAGTTGCTGGCTAATGTTGAGAGGTGGAATGGAACAGTTGTCCCTGAAAAGGTTGGGACAGTTAAACTGAAGAATTCAGTAACACTTGAACCTTTACAGGAGCATTTAGTTTGGGCAAAACTCTCTAAACGATTTGTCGTTGCTAAAAATCGTCTAAAAATCTTTAAAAAATCGTCTCTAAATGATTTGTCAGCTGGCAGTGCCATCATTGCAGAGCCGTGCAGAGCTCGTTCAAGGCCCAGAAATATCCTTATTGGCCGCACAGTGGGGAGGTTGTGGGCCGATAGATGGGTGCCTGTTAAGGTAATTAACCCCTCACCGGTGTCTGTTACTCTCAGACGTAATGCAAAATTGGCTGACATTTATCCATGTTTGGCATTTGAGGATTTTGACCCTGATGCGAGTGTCACACACATAGGGTTGCCATACACAATCAAACAACATACCAGCAATGTAGAGTTTCCTGACAATTCAAGTGCTGGCAGTTTGTCTGATATCAGTGCACCGAAGGAAGACTGTGAGTTCCGTGATAGGTTAATGAACCTGGGTCTTGCAGACGTTGATTTGAGCTCTTGTCAGTTGTCTTCAGAATGGAAGGAAAAACTTGTTGATCTACTTGCAAAGTACGAATGTATCTTGTCTAGACAAAGACTTGATTGTGGCAAGGCAGAGGGCTATGTACATCGGATAAGGCTCAGTGATGAGCATCCATTTAGACTTCCATACAGACGACTTCCCCCTAATCAGTATCATAAGCTCAGGCAAGCTTTGGATGAGATGGAGGAGAGGGAAATTATCAGGAGATCCAGTAGTGAGTATGCTTCCCCTCTGGTAATTGTTTGGAAAAGAAATGGAGATTTGAGACTCTGTACTGATTTTAGGTGGCTCAATGCTCGAACTGTAAAGGATGCTCATCCACTGCCACATCAAGCCGACGCTTTAGCTGCGCTGGGTGGAAATGTTTTTTTTTTCTACTATGGATTTGACATCTGGCTACTACAGCGTTGCAGTACATGAGGAAGACCGCAAATACACTGCTTTCACATCTCCTTTTGGGCTATACGAGTATAATCGCCTTCCTCAGGGCCTTTGTAACAGTCCAGCGACTTTTATGAGAATGATGCTCTGAATTTTTGAAGATCATAATTTCCTGAGTCTTCTCTGTTATTTAGATGATGTGCTTGTTTTTGCTCCAAATGAAGAGTTGGGTTTGAAGAGATTGGAGTTGTTTTTTGAGTGCCTGAAATCTCATTATTTGAAATTAGCTCCAAAGAAATGTCATTTTTTGCAACGGTCAGTAAAGTTCCTCGGTCATGTGGTCAGCGAGGCAGGTGTGGCTTCAGACCCTGATAAAATCAAGGTGATTATTGAAACGACTGAGTCAGACCTTATGGATGAAAAAAACTGCTGTTCCATCTCACCAGAAGATACGTTATTTTCTTGGGATGGTTGTATATTACCAGCAGTTTATAGAACAGTGTTCAGTAATTGTAAGGCCACTTTTCCAGTTGATTGCTGGTCCTAAGGCTCAGAGAAGGAAAAAGAAGACCATGTCGAAAAGAACACTCACAGCAGAGGATTGGACTGACGATTGTAGGCAGGCATTTAGTCGTCTTAAGCAGGCCCTGATTGACAGTGTTTTGTTGGCTCATCCAGATTTCAACAGGCCATTTTTAGTTTCGGTGGATACTTCCAGTAATGGCCTGGGTGCTGTACTTTCACAAGTGCCAGAGAATGGGGGTACAGCAAAGCCAGTTTATTTTGCTAGCAAGTCACTTTCGTTCGCCCAGTCAAAATACCCTGCACATCGGCTAGAATTTTTTGCATTGAAGTGGGCTGTATGTGACAAATTTAGTCACTGGTTGAGAGGTCGGCCCTTCACAGTATGGACCGATAACAACCCACTGACATATATTTTGACAAAGCCGAAACTGGATGCTTGCGAGCATAGGTGGGTTGCCAAGTTGGCTCCTTATCAGTTTGATATTCGGTATATACCTGGTTCGAGGAATGTTGTGGCAGATGCTCTTAGCAGAGAGCCATTTGTGAAGCAGAGCGCCTTGCATCATCTTACTAGGGTACCTTATAACTCACTGTTGAAGGAAGCATCAGCAGTTCAAGGGGAACAAGTGCAAGAAGTTTTCATATGGTCTGCGCACCCTTTTGAGCCTGGCACAGAGTCTGGCATTGAGCCAACTCATGGCGTGTTGGCAGTAAATTCCCAAACACCTGTAGGTAGGCCATCTGGTTCTTGGTCTGCAATGGAAGTGCCTGCGGTCATGGAGGCAAAGAGGTCTCATTTGGTTACACCATATTGTGATCTTTTGTTACCACAGTTGATTCATCATGTTGTTCCCACAGATCAACCAAAACAGAAGGGCCTGTCTTACGAAGAGTTGGCTGAGAGGCAGCAGACTGACAGCGTATTGGCTAGAGTGATTTTTTATGTGGAGAGGGGTAAGAAACCATCTAGTTGGAGTTTAAACGGGAGCCAGTGGAAGTTGTGAGGCTGCTTAGATTCTGGAATAAGTTTGAGATGAGAGCAGGGATTCTTTACAGAGTTTCAAGGGATGAAAGAAAAAGACATTCCAGTATGTCGTTCCAAAACTGTTGGTGGGTACTGTTGGTTTTTTGGCATAAACTTGAGAAGGATGTGAGAGATTATGTTAAATGTTGTAGGAGATGTGTCTATGGCAAATCCCCTGAGCCAGAGGCTAGAGCTCCTCTTGAAAACATCGTCACATCTGATCCCTTGGAGCTTGTGTGTGTTGACTTTTGGTCAGCTGATGACAGCAGGAATAAGTCAGTGGATGTTCTTGTTGTCACTGATCATTTTACGAAGTTGGCACATGCTTTTCATTGCCCAAATCAGTCAGCCAAAGCTGTTGCCAAACAGTTATGGGACAACTTTTTTTGTATATATGGTTTCCCCAAACGAATTCACTCCATTCAAGGAGCAAATTTTGAAAGTGCTTTAATTTCCGAGCTATTGTCTGTTGCAGGTGTGGAAAAGTCACACACCACTCCGTATCACCCAATGGGCAATGGAGGGGTGGAAAGATTTAATAGGACTCTTGGAAATATGATTCGAGCTCTGCCCCCTGCAGCGAAGCAAATGTGGCCTCGAAAGCTCAAATTACTGACATTTGCATACAATTGTACAATTCATGAAACTACTGGATATGCGCCTTTTCAGCTGATGTTTGGCAGGACTCCAAGACTCCCTGTTGATGTGGTGTTTGGGTCAGTTTTGCGGGACAATGATGTTGTTGACTATGATGAGTATGTTAGGGATTTGTTAAAAGACCTCAAACAAGCGGTGACAATTGCAAGGATGACTGCTGGAAAGCAGCTGAAAAGACACACTGCTCTTTACAGCAGAAAGGTTAAGGGTGCTCCGGTAGATGTCGGGGATAGGGTCCTGTTGGCAAACAAGAGAGAGTGTTGGAAACGAAAATTGTCCGACCGCTGGGAGACTAATCTGTACATTGTAGTTGACAAGAATGCTGAAACCAATACTTTCAAAATTGAGAATTCTTCCACAGGCCAGGTGAAGATTGTTCACCGCAACTTGATCATGCCTGTAAATTTTCTGCCTCTTCCCGATGATGTTGCAGAGGGACCTTTGAGTGTGGAAGGGTGTGTTGGGAGTGAAGAAACCCAAACTCTAGAGCACTTACCTCAGCCTGCAGCTGGTGAGAGAACTGTGGTATGTGTTTCAGAGCTTGAATGTTCAAGAGGTCCTGAAAAGGGGCCAGAGATGTTTGAAGAAGAGGTTGGTAGACAAGCAATGATTGGTAGTCATGATGGATCCAGTGACTCAGTGGTATTGACTGGGTTGGAGGACTCTGTTAGGCTTCCATATTCAGTTGATGATGAAATTGATCTGGACATGAACTCAAACTTGACTGCATTGGATCGGCTGTCTTCAGATGTTGACTGTCAAAGTGATGTAGCTACTGTGGTGACAGTTCAATCAGTTAACCAAAATGATGTTGGAGGTTTGATGACTTCAGTTAGATCAAGAGCTGGAAGGATTATCAGACCAGTCGTGAGGCTTATCGAAACAATGCAAGTACAAAGAATAGATAACCAGGTTAATGCAGCTATGTGGATCTGTTTTCTTTCTATTTTGTACTTTGGAGTCGGGAATGTATTTGGTCAGTATACCAAGATGTGATTGAAAGGAATGCTTATATGTTGAGTGAGTGTACTAGACATGTAACAGGCATGTTGACCTATGAGTTTGGGGGAGCGTAGCTAACCTTTCCTTCCTCTAATTCTTCGTAAGAATAGTCTATGAACTGAAAAACTCATCGACATTTGTTTTTTCTGAGAGATGTATTTGCATTGGATTCCATGTTTTTTTGTGTGTGTGTTTTTATTTTATTTTATAAATGTGTAAGTATATATAGATCTGTTATGATTACTGATGTTCTTTGTACCTGAGTGTTACCTAATTAGTTGTGGGTGATGTATTATGCCATGCCATGATACTTTATTTCTGTTTATTTGCAAGTGGAGTTCAGAAGGGGAGAATGTAACAGAGTTATATATATAGTGTGTGTGTCTCCACTTGCTAATAATGATCTGTTAAATATTCACACTGAAAGATGATTGGATAGAATAAGGGTTAACAGGGTTTCCTATTGGCTGGCTGGTTCTCTGTGCTATGTGCGCCCTGTGTCGCAACTATCAGGCCAGCGCGCCATACACACGTGAGTTTCGTATGCTGAATTATTTCAACTCACTCTGTTACACAATGTTTTCTCAGTGAATAAAATTGATTGATTTCTTGAAGCAAGAGTTTTATTGAAACACAACACAAGGCAGAGAGGACAAGAGACCAGTTACACATATTACACAGTAAGTTGTGACCATTTTACACTTTATATTAAGTGAACAGTTCCTGAGAAGTTACCATGCAAGTACACTGGTATCACAAGGGGAAACTGTAGTTGTAATTAATGTTAATTAATGTTGGAAACAACATTAGTCCTGCCAGTCATAAATACATGGTATACACATAGGAATCATCATGGTTTCCATAAAGTTTCAGTGTATTTCAAACTGGTAACTGCAGAATTTAAGACTGCTTGTGGAAGTGGAACAACTTGTGTAAATACATATTGTTGTTACAAAATGTAGTAACATAATTCCTGTTACACATGTGTACTTACTGAAGTGAAAAAAGTGTTGTTACTTACACATACCATTCCGTGGGTTGTTACATATGTTACACAAATATTACAGCTGTAGATATTATGTACCAGTGTGTACTTACACTGTAGTTACATACTATGTACACACGACGTAGTCACCATGTAAGTTCACAGGTATTAGGGCCACTTAATATAAAGTGGGACCTCTGTGGCTTTTCTCCAGCATTTCCTCAAGACCTGTAAGACAAAGACTTTGATTACTATTCAGCCTGCTAAACATCAACTAAAATGTGTGTGTGAGGAGTTTACTCAGCTGTTGAAGTCACTATCACTATTTTCACTTGCCAATCCTAAGAACTTAAGTTTAATACCTGCCTTGATCATTGTTATCATTAATAAAGCACTCTCTCTAATCTGCTGTATCCTGACATTAGGTTCCTAGTACAGGGTTGGAAAAAAAACTAGTTTGAAAAAAATAAGTCACCAGAATTGGCTAAAATATTTTGCTTATACAGAGAGTCAAAAAATCTCTCAGATGTATTTTTAGCCTTCAGAGGTTTTCATTATGAGTGATCATCATGGATGTACTTTGAAATGCAATTAATATTGAATTTCTTTTTTTGTTATTAAAATAATCTTCAAATGGAATTGTGCGTTCTTATGTAATGCTGTACTTTTATTGCCTGTGACGCGCCACTGACACGATCACAATGAGTCTGACTCATTTGCAAATGCTTGCGTTTGTCGTCTGAAGGGTCCAATTCCACATCAAATCTTTTTCCACTGCACAAAAAAAGAGAAAAACTATTTCCCCTCTTCTCCCACCCCCAACCCCCAACCCCCATTTCTAATTTATGCCTGATTCACATTTGGATAATATTTCACCCTGCTGTGAGGACATGACAGGGGAGATATGAGATCCTTTGGTTTATATTATTAGAACAATTTCCATAAAATTGCAAGATTCCCAGGCCCCATAGCAAACATTATTTCATTAGTTAGGGAGAATTTGAAGTTAATAATATAAAAGCACATATAAAATATAGATTCTTTCACATTACAGAAAGCAAGCAAACACGTGCATTACATAGATTCTGATCAGGAAAGCATGTTTCTACATGTAACATCTCTCATCATGTTGTGAGGAAACGGAAAAATACTGATTTATCAAACAGCAACCATGTGCTATAGATAGTAATAATTCACACAAATGAGCACATTTACTATCCTATACTCTTAAATTCTTAAAAATGTTGATTTGCCATCTTTGAATTATCTGGTATTATCTGTTAGAGCATTATCATCTATATTAAATATTTAATTTAGGAAATTAAGGGTGTTTTCACACCTAGTTCATTTGAGCTCTCCGAACGCTCTCGGAGCGGTTCAGCGTGTATATGTGAACAAAGCAAGTGATCTCAGACCCCCCTAAAACAACCCCAAAGCAAACCATACTCAAACCACCTCCAGAGTCATGTAATTGATGCTTTGTAAGAATTGTTCATTTTGAGATAATATTTACCCGCAATAAACTATCATCAGCTCTCTCCTTTAAACGTTTGTTTTCTCCTAAACAGCAATGAGATCAAGTGGAAAGCAAACTGAGGCGTCTCCAGAGAGAAAAAAAAAACAGGTAATCTCACTAGTATCTCTTCTTGTTTCAATATGGGAATGGCACTCAGAGGAAAATGATTACTCAGAGATTACTCTTTCATTGCTCTAGAGACTTAATGGAGTCCAGAGTTATGTGTTAAGTAACTGTAACTATTATGTTCAGTTTTGGTTTCGTTTTCATTGTGATTCAGTTCCTGTTTTCCTGCTTTAATGTAGTTATCTAGTTAGTTCCCTATCAGTCAGTCACGTTCGACGTTACGCCAGAATGACTGACGAATTGGGATCTCACCTGATAGCCCAATCATCTTTGAGTGTAAATAAAACAAGCCAACAGACATTGGCAAGCGAGATTTGCATTGCGAACCATGCCACACGGAGCGGGTATATAAGGAAGCACGCTGCACTCGCTCATTTAAGCTTTCGCTTCTGAGCCGAGCTTTTCATTGTCGATTCTGCTCTGCAATCATCAACAAGTGTTGACAAACCAGGAAATAGCTCGCTATTTAAACTGCATTCATGGTTCCCACCACTCCATTTAGGGACCAGGGGTTGTTAACCTAGACATTATCTTTGTAAAGTAAACCATTTTGACCTTCTTCGTCAACCTTCTTCATCTTCGGAACCATAATGTGACAGTACTATAATATAATTGGCATAATTGGAAGCTACGTCGTAGGCGATGTGTAGTGTAGCACGCGTACCCTTCAGCGTACCCTGACGTGCACCTCTCCAAAAATGTAACAACGCGTTAAGGCTGATTTATACTTCTGCGTCGGACCTACGCCGGAGCCTCTACGCTGTAGACAACGCGTTGGTTTTCATTTATACTTCTGCGTTGTTGTCCGCGTTCACGCGCGCAGAGGGAGCATGTGAAACCCGAGGGAGCGGTCCTAGCAGACCAATCACAGCGATTGCGTCCGAGTAGAGTTGACGCGTTGTTACATTTTTGGAGAGGTGCACGTCAGGGTAC
Source organism: Rutilus rutilus (assembly GCF_951802725.1). Classification (NCBI taxonomy): domain Eukaryota; kingdom Metazoa; phylum Chordata; class Actinopteri; order Cypriniformes; family Leuciscidae; genus Rutilus; species Rutilus rutilus. The sequence goes on from NC_140228.1 coordinate 23,124,157, forward strand.
GCCGAAGGGTATACGCGCTACACACAGCCTACAACGTAGCTACGGCGTAAGTTCGACGCAGAAGTATAAATTGGGCTTAACATTGAAATCACTCACGCCTGACGCGCTATTCGCGTTCGGTGTGAACGCACCATTACAAAAGCGAGAGCTTACAGTAAATACTATATCAACACTAATATTGGCTAGCAGGTGAGCGGAGGCAAAGCTTTGCCCTTTGTTTGAATCGTAGCAACAACATAAAACTTATAATTTGAACTGTTAATAGAGAACGCAACAACAAATAATAAGACATACTTACAAGTTGTGATCCACAACAGAGCATGTGAGCGGAGTGGAGCGGGAGCGAGCGGGGAGCGCGAGCGGGCGGATCTTGGACAGAGCGCAGAGCGGCAATTTCAAAAGGACGGAGCGTCGCATTTCCCGCTCCAATTTCGCTCCGCTCCGCTCACACCACGAGTCTGAAGCATGCTCAGTCAAGCCTGACCCTGAATCCATTTGTCTTGCACAGTCATCAACAGTAGACTATTTTCAGGCAAAACTCGGCTCAATAATGGAGTTCAAAAAGTAAAATGAGAATTCATACAGGTGTAGCCTATCAATATAAGTCGCTCCGGAGTAGGCTATAAGGCGCATCAGTCAAAAAATGCGCCATGAAGAAGAAAAAACATAGGCCTAGCCTCGCACTGGACTATAAGTCACATTTATTTAGAAATTTATACAAAAAAAAAAAAAAAATGTTATGGACGGGACAGTTCTCCGTTACGGACGTGAGCGCTCTGAAAGCGGCACTAAGACTGCTTTAAAACTTTCACTCAGACCTCAAACAGAAAGCACAAAGCCTGTCTTTAAAATTAATTTCGTTTTGTATTAATTGTATCTTAATTTTAATCAAGGTTTCATCAACCAATTGTCTGGATTTAATAAGAAGTAAATATATTAGAAAATAGATAACCATGATACGAAGGCGCCGGCGTGAACCTGGAGTTTGTCTCATGAATGAACCGAAACTCAGCGTATAGCCTACTTGCCTCACACACCTGAGACATATATATAAAGCTTGAAATGTCTACTTTTAAACAGAACAATTCAAAACGAAAGAAAACAGACTGCTCTCCCGTATGAAATGTGCATTTCTCTCAGGCGCGTTCACTACTGCGAAGATCACGAGTCAGCATCTTTCCAGCCGACAGACATAAAAAAAATTAAAATGTCTTCTGCTATATTTTACATATTCATAATCATTTTGCCGGTTCGTTGTGACAGCTTTTAGGTGCCCTTACATGTTACGTGAACGCATCAGCACTGAAAACATAGAGATTTTTTTTCTTTTGGGGGCATTTTGTTTGTTTTCAGACTTTCTCATTTGCCTGCGCAATGTTAGAGGACGCTGTTAATAAAGTTGCGAGTAGGCCTACACATTGGATTCACGTTTATTATTATAGGCTATTTAAAAAAATACCCCCGTTTTTATGCCAGTCGTATCATTTTAATCATTTTTGTTGTATTTATCCGCCACACACCTTGAAGGCCGGTCCGTGTCTGATATTGTCTGATTTTAAACCGGTCCGTGGCGCAAAAAAGGTTGGGGACCGCTACAAGTGATATACATGTAGATTTTTTTTCCTTTTTTGGAGCGAGCGGGGGGTGATTTGAGTGGAGCGCGAAGCAAACTGCGTTGAGCGCTGAGCGAAAATGAGCGGAGCGGCCTGATGTAACTTTGAGCGGGGGAGCGGAGGGGTGAACAGTTCAGTGAGCGATGAGCGGAGATTCTCACCGCTCCACTCCGCTCACATGCTCTGATCCACAAACAACAGATTCTCCCTTCAGGAGAGGCTTTTGTGCGTAGCCTGCATCGTGGTTCTGGAAGCTGTTCTCTGTAAAATGTGCAGCGCACACAGATAAACGTTGGGATTAAATTGTTCAGGATCAGTGTTTAAAATAAATTTAAACCACTCTGAGTTCGTCAGCCTTTGGAAGGTCAAACAAATGAGTTTTGGAAACAGGGTGTACAAAACAGCATCTCACTGACATAGCGACAACACTGTCTTCTCTAATGCAGCTCATCCAGACCTCGCACCTTTTTTCGCTTATTCTGTGGGCTGAGATTATTTAAATGCATTTAAATTTAAAAGCATTATGAAAAATGAGATAACCTGTATTTAATATGCTTTAAAAAAATACTTTTACTGTGATAATTTCTCATAAAAAAAAAAAACATCTGAAATTTAAATCTAAGTCTGCTCTCCATTTAATTGCAATGATTTCTAGAAGAAACATTTGAGACAAACAAGATATTGTTCTTTACTATGAGAGTCAGTCTTGTGTATTCTTACTGATGGATTGTTGAATCCTCTTGCGTTTATCTGTCAAACTGTCAAATGTTGAACAATCTTTGCTATTGTCAGGCTTGTGTAACCGTGAAACCATTCAAATCTATCTATTTCTTTTCTCACTCTTGCTTTGTGTGTATGTGCCACACACAATGCACACAAACATACACTTTGACATGTGCCCGTGGGACTAGAGGTTTCCCGGGCCTCAGCCTTACAAATGGCTGAAGATTAATTGGCAGTTTAAAGGTTGCTCTGGTTTGAGATGTGCCCACACAACAGCTTGCTCAAGGAATTCTCTAACATCTGTTCTTGAATCAATGAGTAAGCTCCTTATTAAGAGATGCAGGTTGAGGAGATCACCGCCCCATCTGTTAGGAAGCAAGCATCTCTCCTGTTCACAAAGAGTCTGACTGCTTTACTTACATGTTACACAGCTCACTGTAAGTTGTCTCTCTCACAAGTGTGCAAAACACATGATGTCTGACACATTACTGACATGTCTGCCGAAAGAACATGGGCCTGGACTATCGTCAAGCAGGTTGATGGTAGGCTGGGACGCCCTCAGGCAGAAACTCTCACCAGCAACTGTGTCAAAGCCTCACACAAACATGACATACTGCATTTTTATTTAACCTGCAAGTCACCATGAACTCAAAATGGAAAATTCTTATTTTGTTTTGTTCCGTTTTGTTTTATGGAATATTGCAGTATTTTATTATAAATGATTAATCCATGCACATCATTATTCTTTTTAAATTTATGGGCCCTTGTAATTTTTAATCAAAACAACTTCCCTTGCATCTTCCCCTGTTACTCCGAAATCGCTCCCTAAACTCTCATTCACTATTCCCTACGTTAGCACACTAATACTGTTCACTTGATCACTTGAATTCGGACAGCCGTTGAGCGTACATCGGTTGTACACTTTGGTTGTTGCAGTGCAATGTGGGATTGAATAAGTGCACTCAATAATGTCCACAATGGTTTCAGACACCACTACAAATGGATGTCCCCTCAAATAGCACCCTATTTGAAGGTATAGGGGGCGATTTTGGATTCAGCCCTATTTTCTCTTTTTTTTCTGAGCATATTACCAGTTGGATGGGGGCAGAGCCTGATTATTTCTTACACCTGTTTATTTAAGAAATGCTGGTGGCACTTCACCTTGGCCTACTTCAGGAAACTACTTGTTGGTGGTTTTGGAGTTTGTTTTACCTTTTCTTTTGTACAGGATGGTGAATTTTGTTTGTTTAGTTATATTAGATTAGAGGGAAAGCACAGGTAAGTAAGCTGGCCCCGAAGTTTCTTTGTGTTTGTTATTTTTCTTTAGTGATGGGAAACCAAGGCTTTATGAAGTGTTTGAGGCTTTCCTCAAATTGTGCCGAAAAACAGTTCACTACTCGAAGTTTTTAACACAATGCGCATTAGCGACATCCGGTGGTCAGACTGGTTTTCTCCACTATTTCTAACAAATCACAGAAGAGCAAAAAAAGCACGTGACCAAACAAAGCTTCGGTGACATACAAGAGTGGAATCAGTCTGGAATCAGTACAGTTCTGTCTAATCTGATCTAATCTCATCTAAATGAATTTGTGCCACTGAGACCACAACTTGTGTCATGTGTAGCCTGGTCAATTGATTCACATATTGATCAATAAAATAAAATATACAAATGTGTGATCATCCCTCCACCACCTCTTCTCCACACTTCTAGTCCTAACCACTTACATACGGGGGGAGTACTCTGGGTTCGGGCCGGATTCCGAGCTCGGAGCCCTCCCCCCGGACAGCACGCCAAATACGCATTAAATTTGACCCCCTCTAATTGTATGTAAGTGTGAACTCGTGAATTAGTAATTGACGTAATTGAGTAAATGAAAATATATTTTGGGTTTTCTGGGTTTTTTTTTTTTTGTGCAATTTATGTTATGGGAAGTATAGTATTAAATAATTTAAATAAATAATGCCTCCTCAATAATCATTTCCCCCTTTTTTATGCCTCAGTTAGTGTCGGGAAGCGGCAGTTTTTTTTTCAAACCACCTGTTTCGACCCTCCAATACTGACATTAATGACAATAATGACGTTCGACGCTTCAAATTTCATCAACCACGTGGTATTGTCCTTTCGAACCATTGGTACAGTGTGTGATACAATAGTGCTTTGAAAACCATGCCTGAGCATCGGAGCCCTGGTATCACTATTTTTCTTGGGAGTTAGGAAAGTGTTAACTGAATTGTAGTTAAGATAAGTTAGCTTGCCAGTCCTGATTTGAGATTGTTGGCAAATGTCTCATCGATCGGGGGCATCGACGCGTATCCACGTTCACACATCCCCTCAACATTCGCATAGGTTGCACGTCGGTGGATGCGGGCTGAATACGGGTTCTTCCATGCCTTCTCGATCTCGGTGTGGAGATCGGTCCAATCTTCCACGAACGGTCTCTTCCCTAACACGCTCCCACGACAGCTAAAGTCTGCCTGAAGCATGTTCCATAATGCCCAACAGCACATCATACGTGGGGCATGGCGGCTGCGATGGCTCAGATGTCTCACCTTCTTCACCCTCAACAGCCTTCTCCTGCTCTTCCTAGCATGGTGCCAGCAGAGCACTGTCCGCTGAACCAGAGGATGCAAGAGACAACGAATCCTGATCCAGCAGCACCCTCTCATCAGCCGCTGAAGCGCGTGAGAGATTGACACCTCTCTCATATGCTTCAGCGAGCTCCATCTGTGAGCCCCATTATCTTAATCTCAGTCACCTCTCCACCTTAGTGGGAAACGGTCACAGTGTACGCAAACAGCTTCCTCAAGATCTGAGCGTGCGTGCTCCTTCGCCCAAACAGAGAACGCACAAGTCATGTGCGTCATCGGATGTCAAATATCTAGAACACGGATCAGCACACTACTTGAAACGTTTGCTTTTACAAGCTGGTTTTGAACAGCGCACTTCAAACAAACAGTCCCTGAAGATGAAAAGAGGATGACACGTTCTCTAGGCGCCCCTTATATACTTCCTGGTCGCACTAGTAGTGACATCATAGGCTGTTGCCGGCCAATACGATTGCTGTGATTTTACAAGTGCTTCAGATAGTCATGCTGATGTGTTCCCCAATAGTGTCTCAGGACGCAGTGCAAGTTCCCTTTTGAAGGGGAACTACATTACCCATGATGCGGTACAGGAAATTCCACCAATCAGAGAGTCACGTCAAGCAAAACACAAAGAGCTGTTTACAGTAGCTCTGCCCACTACCATGACGCACTACAAATGATGTACTGTAATCAACTCGGTATCCCTATGCTCACAAATTACTTAATTTATATATATATATATATATATATATATATATATATATATATATATAAAAACAGGAAATGTATGTTATATGTCGCTTTGCAGTTGCTAGGGTATTTTACTTGCATCAAAAGAACCCACCCTAAATATTCTGATTTCTATACAGATTGGGTCCCTCTTTCAAATGTCAATCTATGTGAGGGTTTTTGTTTGTTTTTGGTAATTGTATCTTCCCTCAGGCAAAAATCGTTAATCTGATTGTTTAGAAAAGTAGCAGTAGCTACAATTCTCCTCAAACTGCATGAATTCAGTATCATTCAAGTCTGTATAAAAGATTGCATGAGTTGCTCAAAGTTTAGGCTGTATTGAGGGTTAGTAATTTGTTCAACAGTATAAGTAGTATTTATGAAAAATGTAGAGCAACCAGATAAACACTGGAAATCATTAAAGTTCAATTGTGTAGTGTACTTGTTCAAATTAGATTTGAGTGGAAAAAGCACTCAAATGTATGCTGACAGTTTGCGAGCAAACAAAGTTTCTACAGAGATCATTTTTGCAAGAGAATGCAAAAAGCACTGACTTTTTTTTTTTTTTTCACAATCATGTCCACTTAGAGGCTCCAAAGGATTGCACTATTCGAGCAACCCCTGACAAACATTCACAACCATATTCTCCTAAGTATGATTCCCAATATCGTAATTTCTCTCAAAACTTTGAACAAATAGCAGCTTAAAATTGTTTATGAAATTCAGACACACTGGCTTAGTATCTGATTTTTAAGCAGCATGACAAACAACTTCAGCTACAGATAGAAAATGGGTCTTTAAAATGGTTGATCAGAGCAATATCTGAAAACATTGAAGGAAGTTTAAAGTCCATATTACTGTAAAATACAATTTTCAGTGGACAGGACTTGGTTTCATCAATCAGACTTGATTGGATATGAACAGGGAAGGTGTTGCAAATAAAAGTGCGTTTAAAGTCATTTTAGAGGTTCGTCAAGTTACTACTTTTGATGAAAGACGACAAAAAGTCACCAATTAATTGTTTACAATAATTCTGTCACACAGAAGGGGACGGAGATGGTAAGGTGATGAGGGCTGGAAGGCGGGAGGTTGGGCAGGAGTTCAGGGTTCTGAAAGACGGGGACTGGAGTGGTTTCCGGACTTGGGGCGAAGGCTAGGGACCGAGGCGTGGTGGCAGCCATCTTGACTGAGATTCCAAGACATCTTGGAACTGCAGCCCTTTTGAGAGGCAGCACTGGATTGGCGGCGGCCATCTCAAGAGACTCTGGAAGGGTGGTCTCGGCGGGAAAAGACTCTGGAGCATCGTATAAGGTCATCCACATAACCGTAGAATGTTTCCAATATACCTCTGCAGCTACAGGAACTTGCTGATACAGGTGATCGTCCAACCCACACCAAAAGACGGTCTTTAATGTGTCCTCGGTCCAGGATACTCCATGCGCATGATCAAGTAACCCTTCTACATAGTCCTCGATCGGCCAACCATCTTGAAAGCGGGTGAGAAGAAAGTTAACTGGGTTCACTGGGGTGAGGATGCCTATCCTGTGCTTCTTTGTGGTCTGGTCTTCTGTCACAAACACAGAAGGGAACAGACTGATGGTAAGGTGAAAACAGTGTTTTGAGCAGAATGATGGGATAACAGCAGGAACCAGATGATGGTGAGAGGATGGTGACTTGAAGAATATTGATGAGACTTAGCGGGTGATGACTGAAGTGGATTCTCTGTGCAGGTGAAGGGTGAACAATGACTGGAGATCTGGATCCGGGTGGCGGACAGGAGAAACACCGGAAGACATGAGACTTCACAATCACAGGTGCGTGTACAAGGAAAGAAGTCTGACTGTTTACATAGCAATTACGTTCGTAGTAACATTGATGAGACTAGACACTGACATGAGGGTTATGCAGGTTGATATAGGCTGTGTTGATGAGGGAGTGCAGGTGCAGGGAATCAGTATCTGGTGATGATCAGCAGCAGGAGTGGTGATGGATGACTGAGTGCAGGTGGGGACCAGAAGGGATGCTGGGAAGTGTAGTGCAGACAGGTTACAGAGTTGGTGACTGAGCTGGTGACTGTGAAAAATTCAGTAATATGATGGTTTTGATTTTATGATGACTTTACGGTGACCCTTTAATGTTAAACACCTTCTAAAATGGATAAAAGACAGAAATGGATATTTACTGGTGCATTCATGCAAGCTGAAAGGAAGATTCAGACCGACGGATGTGAGAGACTGTGTACACTTCTATAGGAATATTTTACATTATAAAATCAAATGCTTTTGATGTGGACATATCATTGCAGCATACTCTGCATTTACTGGATTTAGGAAGGAGCTGCAAAAAGAACAAGGAGACCAAATAAATTAGATTATACACAATAACTATTATAATGCACAAATATATAATCTTGTCACTATGATGCATGCCAGACTCACATTTACAATCTCAATTTAGGAAAGTAGTGTACAGACAAAAATCTCAGAGGACCTGCTTGACTAAAGGTTGGCAAATCACACTCTCAGGGTTACTGATTCAGCACTTTTGGGAAACTCTCACAATTTATATTCACCGCTTAATTCTACACATGAATGCCAAAAAGTCCATTGAGTGGGAATTGTTTTGCTTTCCCCCGTAAATCTTCCACAAGCTACATCGTTTCATTCTGCTGGTAATATTTAGCACTGGGTGTTGTTGGGAGTAAGTTTGTAGGGTTGAGTAATAGAAAAGCAAATGGCGTTCAACTGAAATTAATTGTTCAATTAAAAGAACCAGCAAAGCATGTGAAGTATCTTACATGAGTGTTCCTTAACCAATGAGACTTTTGTATGCGCTCAGAAACTAGTTCCAAATGCTTCTATTTAAATAATAATGAGGCTGTGGGAAAGAAATACATTGCATCAAAAAATGTGATGTTAGATCTTACAATATAGGCTACACTATAATCTGTTGTACTGATTGAACTGTCAGGTAGTGCAAGTTACTTTTTGATGAAGGATGACAAAAAAAAAAATTCTTTCAAGTAACATTCACCAGTTTTTTATTCACAAAAAAGAAATAATAGGGTTGTTTTGATTTCATGTTTACTTTAAGGGAAACCTTGTATGTTAAACACCTTCTAAAATGTAAAATATATAGACGGTCAAAGATTTACAGATGCACTAACATGCAGTATAGGCTACAGTACAACATATATCTGATTTCTTAAGGTAAAATGTCTAATTTTCAGAACCCATGTTGAGATTTTTGCTGTGTAAAAATGTATTAGACAGACAGATTTCCAATGTTTTATTGGCTGAGAGATTGATATCAAGGCACACAATAATACAACTTTTTTTAATGCAGTGTATTGCTAATCTAAAGTAAGGGTCAATGGTTTGTTAATATCATGAATCAAAGTATCTATATATGGTGCATATATATCTAGTTGAGGGTATCCAGAATCCAGAATTCTTCTTCAATCCAGAATAGCAGCACTGCTGAAAGGATTGTTTGAGCAGCGCCCTCTACTGTACAGGTGTGAATCTGCATTTCCTTCAGCCTGAGGCTTATTCATTTCATTTTTGGTGTGACAGGGCCTAACACAATTAGTTGCTTTATAGGGAGTAACACAATATTGTAATGCATTACTTTTAAAAGTAACTTTTCCCAACACTATATATACAGTATCTATATATGGTTTATGACACTGCGATAGTCTTTTGTTCCCTTTTGTGACGTATGTCCAAGTGAAACAGCTTCTCGAACAATAAAAAATGTTGGGTGGGAATTGATTACGTATGTCCACTGGGAATTGATTAAATGGTTAGATAATTGTGGTTTGCTATTACTGCGATCTCATGTGAGTGACAGGTTGTCCCACCCTCACTCTAGTAAACACATCAGAGAAGAGAAGAGAAGAGAAGAGAAGAGAAGAGAAGAGAAGAGAAGAGAAGAGAAGAGAAGAGAAGAGAAGAGAAGAGAAGAGAAGAGAAGAGAAGAGAAGAGAAGTGTTGCTACAAGAGAAAGAGGGGAATATATATATTTTTTATTACGAAGGCACATAAATAAAAATAAATTATGTGCAAGGATAAATCATTTATAATAAATGCCACAATATTCCATACAAAAAATGTAAATGGTCAATTCGAATTTAAGGGTGACTTTAAATTGACAAGTGTTTTCCAAATGTCATATTTTGAAATTAAATACAAGGCAAAACAATCACATTAAACATCCTACAGACATGCCTAAAATAATTTTCATCCATCAGACTTTATTGACAATAATACTAAATACAATTCAAGATTCTTAATACCTCTTCTGAGGTATAGAACATGTCAGATTCAACTCACCCAAGTATTCTTGCAAAGGAAGATTGATAGCAGTTTTGTAGTTTTGCCATTTTTCATGGCTTAGCACATCATACTTGTCACAATATCACCATCAGTTATCTAAGATGGACAGGCTCACCATGTTTTGCCCTTAAATGTAGCAGAACAGATTGAGAGCCAAACACTTCCTGCTCTGTGATAAGGGGATAGATTTACCCTGCAGTTTGATTAATCTGTTTCTTTCTGCGCCTGCTGATGGTACACTAAACTCCACACACACACAAACATCATAAGCATTGGGATCGATATGGCTTTAGAAGTCAAACTGAACTGTAGATGATAGAATTCTGAGCTAAGCCCTGAGAATCGTGATGCCAAAGTACAAAGCATACATTTTTCGAAGCTAGTCTTGGTATTCCTTTTGAACTTTTGAATTTGCTTAGCTAGATGGTTCAAACTGAATTGTTATATATAATATACATATTTGACTTAATGTGATAGATTTATTTACATATTTTCAGATTAAATGAAAACCTAAAGAAAAAAAAAAGGTAAGCTTGATGTAATTAATTGGACCATGCGCTACATATCAGAATGGAGGCAGATGGTTGAATGGTTTGTGTTTAAATGTTGTGTGAAAAATATTTTATTTAGGCAAACAGTTACTTTTGACTGGCTGTTAATGGACAAAACATTTACATTTATGCAGACGCTTTTATCCAAAGCGACTTACATTGCATTTCATGGTACACATTTACATTCTTATCGACTCTTGCTTTTCCTGGGAATCAAACCCTTTGACCTTGGCGTTGCAAGCGCCAACGCTCTACTGTTTAAACTACAGGAAAGCTAAAGGATGCTTTTAAGTCGGACCTAGCTGGTGTAGTTACAGCATCTCCCAGAAGGGCTAACAGGTTCATATACCAGTGGCAGAACATGGGGCAGAACAAGTGGCTATTTTGATGAAAGATTACAAAGATAAAATTGCTTATCAATTAGACAAACCATACACGAGTTCCAAGGCCATATCAAAATAAGTAAGTTTTAAACCAAACCATCTTGTTTAGTTTTCATGACATATAAAAGTGGGAAAACAGATCATTCTAAACAAATTTGAAGCAGATTCCATTTTCTTTTAATAAAGCAGAATCTATGGGGAATTCTGTAGCGAATTTGTACAATCAGATATTGTGTCATTTTCAATCAGAACATTTATTGTATCAAATCATTGTAAAAATCGAATTAATCACATCAGTTGCATTCCTTTAGGATTTTGTAAGTATAGGAATATTTTCATTATATGAATATTCTTAAAAGATACACGCGTATGTAAGGGGATTCATGCAATGTTTTAATTGGTGGTTTCCTCCTCTCTGAAGAAGAAGCGCACGAGGAGAGCGAGTAACTCCAGCAATCTCTCCAATGTGCATCAAAACCTTCTGCTTCATCTCTCCACAGTCTTATGAGGTCATTTTGACATCTAATAACTCCTTATCGAAGGATTTTTGAGGACTTAACAAGAAAGGACAGCACGACTCGTTTTAGTTTCATTCACCTCCTTTGGTTTGTGGAAACAACTGACTTGGGACACTTTCTCTAGACTGTGTTTGATTATCAGTGGGAATATCCAGGGGGAGTGTTTGAATTTAAGTCCTCGAGACTTAAAAGGTATTTAAAGAAGACTGATCATACAGGTAAAGTTGCTTGTCATTCTAATGCGCTGTAGTTGTGCGTGTCTGCACGCGTAAACTAGAACGCTTCTGTGCGCTCCTACATCGCAAATAGTTTCACAAGGGACGCGTTTGCGTTCTAAAAATTCGGACGCATCTCGAGACGCGTTTTAAAACTGTTTACTTGATGCGGCATAGACGTTATAAAAACACCGAGACGCGTGTGTTTTTTCACCTTGTGCTTTTCATTTGTGTAAAAAAATAATAAAAATAGCGTTAACAGCAGCGTTCTGGTTTTGAGCCGTCGCGTCATGTTGTAGACGCGGCGTTAGTGTGAAATGGGATGTTTGTTGATTATTTATTTCCTCTACTGTTCCAGTTATCGAAAATGAATCAAACCGCAGGAGCCACAAACACTTACAGAAGATGCTCAAAAGGAGGAAAAGTAAGTCGCGGATAACTATATGCTTTCGTTCGAAAAAAGATGAAAAGTGCGAGATACTCTGAAAGCTGGATGCACAGTTGTGTTGAATGTTTACAGTCACAGTTCAATATGGAAAAATGTTGAAGCTGTAGGCTATTCTTGTAACAAACAAGATGTAGGTTCAAACTCATCAAGAGTTACACTGAAAGTGATTTTATAGACAAATATGCTGAAATATACAATGCTAAAAATATACCACCTACTCACTCAACTTTCCTGCAACAATTTAAACCATTAAGCTTTAAAAGGTCAACCTGTGGCTTTGTTGATCCACATGTAGGCCTCTGGATCTGCAAGTTAATCAAACTAAAAGACAACAATGTTATAAAACATATTTTTTTCCATGGTAGTCCAAGTGATGGGTGTGCATAATCAAAGGATAGATGATCAGCTTATGTCTATTAAAAAGACAAATACTGTAGCTGTTTTGAAAAGTGCGGCTTCCATTTTGTTTTCTTACAACAGTTCAAACACAATAACAATACAATAAAAATAGTTAATATGACTCATGCGTTATATATTCAAAGAGTTCTGAAGTCATATAATAAATGAGCAATTTCAGTATGCAAAATAGACAATGTCATTTGCAAATTGCAATGGAGCGAATGATTATCAGCGAATGACGACTTCAGTTTTTGTCTGTTCCTCGCACAAAGCTATCATATGACTTCAGGGGGTATTCCAGAAAGCAAGTTATGCGACATATCAGGTATGTACTGTAAGTAGCTATAGCCACTTACTCTCGGAGCAGGTTATCTTCTAGGGTTAGTATGTTTCAAAGGTATTCAGCACATGATGGGGCTCCAGTGAGCATTACAGATTACACACAATATTATATTATAGTCATATATTATTACATAACATAAAGCAATGTTATTTAACTCTAATCCTATTTATTCTCTTCTCACACATTGTAGATGTGAGATGTGTAGAACAAAAGGTTTTTGAATGAAAATGAGACATTTTCTATATAATGTATTTCTATAATAAAATGCATGTGATACATCTCAAAACAATTTTTTTTTTTCAACTTTTCTGAAGAGACTCGATCGTTTTATATGATGAACAGATTGAATTTAGCCTTTTACTCACATGTAAACATTCATCAACTCACACATCAGTTTTGGTAAACGGAAGCTCAAACATTTTCGCTTGACGTGTGAGAACCAATGAAGGTGCAGCATATTTGAACTTCATCAAGAACCAATGAGGTTCATTCTCATGTGTTACGCAGCACATTTGAGCTTCAGCAAGAACCAATGAAATTCATTCTTGTGTTACGCAGCACATTTGAGCTTCAGCAAGAACCAATGAAATTCATTCTTGTGTTACGCAGCACATTTGAGCTTCAGCAAGTACCAATGAGGTTCATTCTCGTGTTACGCAGCACATTTGAGCTTCAGCAAGAACCAATGAAATTCATTCTTGTGTTACGCAGCACGTTTGAGCTTCAGCAAGAACCAATGAGGTTCATTTGTTGTGTGTTTCGCGGCATGTTTGAGCTTCTGCGAGAACCAATGAGGTTCATTCTCAAGTGTTACGCTGCACGTTTGAGCTTCAGCAAGAACCAATGAGGTTCATTCTCAAGTGTTACGCAGCACGTTTGAGCTTCAGCAAGAACCAATGAGGTTCATTTGTTGTGTGTTTCGCGGCATGTTTGAGCTTCTGCGAGAACCAATGAGGTTCATTCTCAAGTGTTACGCTGCACGTTTGAGCTTCTGCGAGAACCAATGAGGTTCATTCTCAAGTGTTACGCAGCACGTTTGAGCTTCAGCAAGAACCAATGAGGTTCATTCTCATGTTACGCAGCACGTTTGAGCTTCTGCGAGAACCAATGAGGTTCATTCTCAAGTGTTACGCAGCACGTTTGAGCTTCAGCAAGAACCAATGAGTTTCATTCTCAAGTGTTACGCAGCACATTTGAGCTTCCGTGTCAAGCAGGTTTGGTTAAGCTTCTGTTTATGTTCTCTGATCTCTGTGAACAAAAGCCTAAATTAAATCTGGTCATCATATAAAGCGATCGAGTCTCTTCAGAAAATTTGGACTAAACTGCTAAATTCATATGGATTATTGTATAGTTTTTTTTCTTCTTCTTTTTTTCTGGAGTTTGATAGCAAATATACAAATAGAGTGTTGTATCGATGGAGTGTTGCATGCACAAGTATGCACACGGTTTCCCCTCTGAATTCTCTGCTGGAGTTCCCAAAAGAGCAGCAGTGCTTTGAGAATTCAGTCTGTTCTCTTAGCATTCCCAGAACTTTACTGACAATACATTTGGTTTCATGATACAACTGGATGGTGTGTGATTGAAGTGAATATTTCTTGGATCCCACTTTTGTTAGACATGGCTATACATGTGGAACAATTCTCATCTTTCATTCTTTCTTATTGATCGCTGTTCTAGTTAAAACAGAATTTCTGTTATGTGCACTGCAATGCAGAGTAAGATATGTGTTTATTGATCTTGATCTTTCCTGCTCTGGCTACCCTTTCCAGTACCATCGATGCTCATCACAAAACTGCTAAACACCCTCAACCAACATGTATTTATACTAGAGCTGGTTCCCCAAACAGATTTAGTATCATGAAGCAGAAATAATTTATTTAAATGGTTTATTTATTGCTGCAGTGTCACCAAAATTGCTTATTAATTTGCATACATGCCACTCTTGCTTTGCATATGCTCTGAAAGGTCAGTGATTGGAGGAGAGTATGTGAAGTATGCACTGCTGAGAGATGCCTGTCTGATTCTGAGAGTGGAACTGTCATGTTTCATTTGGATCAAATTACTAAGTGTGTTTGTGGTTGTGACATTTTCTCAGCCAATGATATGATAATGACAACTGGGAGAGACAGTTTGCAGGTAAACATGACATCTTGGCTGAAGTCAAAACATAATTAACAGTAAGAAAATGACTCAATTAAATCGGCTTTTTTGAAGTTAAAATACTTTCTCTAAAAAAAGGAGAGACTGCTATAAGTATAGTACTGTTAGGATTTTTTTAAATTTATTCTGTTTATATTTTGTGCATGTATTTGACCTATTTTGAGATCAAATGTTCAGTTTTCTGCAGTGTAATATAAAAGACATCGGAAACACCTCTATGTAAAAAGAACTGTTGCATTGACCCCACGTGAATTGCTTCAAATTAATAACACACCTTTTTTTTCACTGAACATTTGTGTTGGTGTGAACATGACTTAAGTCTTATTAGTAGAAACAAATATTCTGTAAGTATTTCAGTATGTGGTGTGCTGTGATCCCCTTGAGCAAGAAATAACTGCAACCAAACATGAATCTGTCCTGAACATCGGCTTGGATGCTCCCTTCAATGAACTCGATGATGTTGAGTGTTTTCCTAGCACAAACTGCTATTCAGATCCTTCCATACTTCTATTGGGTTTAGGTCAGGAATTTGACTTCCAAAACATTACATTTGTTCTGCTTTAACCATTCAGTGGTAGACCTAGTTGTCTTTCTGTAGAGTAACCTTTATTTTGTGCTCAACACAATGTAGAGTCCATTGTAGAGTCCACGTCCTGGTCCAGTGGCAGCAAAGTAGCTCCAAACTATTATATTCATACAGTTTTGGGAGAAAGGTTCCTATTATTGAATGCAGTGGTGTTCACCAAATGTAGCATTTTTCATTTAAATAAAAAAGTACTTTTTTTTAAACTTATTCTTACAAAACATTATTACAGTTGTCTGATTAAATCACATAGTCTCTGGAAAACGTTTGGCGGGCAGCAATGTTCTTCTTGTAGAACAGAGGCTTCCTACTGTCCTGCCATGCACATCATTTTTGGTCATTGTTTGTCTGATAGTGGTAAATGCATGGACTCATGAACACTTACCCTTAACGAACATCTTTATTATCAATTTCGTAAATTCCTTCTATTGTCTTTGAAGGATGGTTAACATCTGCTGAATGTACTGACAAGCATTCATGGTAAACTAAAATGGCGTTGCTATTTTGTTGAAGTTCAGTACATTTAAAATATATTAACTGTATGGGGACGTTTACAAGACACCATTTTCAACTAAAAACAGAAAACATCTTATATGTTTTGGCCGCTCATTTTCACGAAAGTGGTGTTTCAGAGGCCTGAAAACACAAACTTTTGAAAACGGGTTTCAAAGTGCAAGTTTTTGAATACAATAACATTAACTTCTCTGTGTAAACTCGTGATTTAAGTTTAAAAAAGTGTATAAATAAACATGTATTCTTTTTAAGTACACTTTATATAAAGGTGTCTTTTATTTCAGTAATATTATATGATATGCTTGCACTTTTTATGCTTTTAAGATTTGAAGTACACTACAAGTTCACTTTCAATTCAGTTAATCACATTTCTTTTTCACAAGAATAGGTTTTATAAAAAAAAAAAATTAATATTGAATATTCTTGCAGAAATGTACATATCAAGCACATTGCTGTCTAATTCAGTTGAAAGTAAATGAACATTTTGAAACATGAGCTGTAGATGCATGGATTTTTGCTAATGATTCAGTTTGAATAAGAAAAATTGAAAGTGTTTTGATGGATATGCTCATTGAATGCTTTTGTAAAGCAATTAAAAAGATCCTCTGCTGACAGACACTTCTGTTTAGTCGACTGTAAGATGAGTTTTGAATATGTGCAGTAGATAGGCTAGGTAGTTATTTAGCTGAGTGAATAATTGACTGTTGTTGTTGTTGTTTTGTTGGCCTTACAGTTGCTCACATTCATAGTCTTTGTACTGCCTATAATCAAGTTCTAGACTACTTCTACCTGACGTCTGAGGTCTACAGGAATGTTTATGTCTGTAACTGCCGTGACCGTTTTGTTCATTGGTTGATGGCAGCCTTGGCCACTGTTCTTCACGGTGTAATGAGGTATATGTAAGGACAACATCATCAGTATTGTCCCTAAGGTAGGACACACATCATGATATTATTGTCTTCATGACAAGGTGTGACAATGGCAGGAACATAGAGATGTGAGGGGAAACCTGTATTATCTCTGAAGCCTTGGAGGATTCAGTGTATCCTGTGGACATATGTGGAGAGTGTCACATTGTGTGGGTTGTGTGTCCATTCAAATGAGGCTCAAGAGGAGTTTGACGGATTGCTTTGTAAGACATGTCATGACACTATACTGGAAAAGAGAGCATCTTTACAAAGGAGAAGCAGGATTAATGCATAGAGAATATTCTACAGAGGCCTCCCTAGTGAAAAAAAGTATACTTTGTTGTATTTAAAATATATTAATCTTTTCAATAGTACATTGCAAATATGCTAACAAAAATGTTACTAATATATTAAAAGTATATTAGCATCATGCTTTTACCTATTCTCACAATACAACTTTTAACACAATTTAAAATAATTTGTATATTTTCTACAAATATATTTTAGAAAAATATACTTGAAGTGAAAATTCTGTTTATTTTTCAAAGTGTATTTATTTGCACTTTATTAAAAATATATTATAGGTATATTTTTACTGTATGCTGGACATGATCATTGTACCAATTCATTGAAAGTATACTTTCAAAATACATTATAGTATACCATAGTATTTTGTACATAGTATAGCTAAGTATTATTTGTCTATTAATGTGCGTTTGTTATTAAAGGCAAAGTGTGCAATTTGTAGTATTTGGAATAAGCCAAAGGTATTACTGGGCATATACTTTTTACTCAAATATAGTACACTTATGGTCGGAGCCGATAGCCTTGTGGGCAAGTGCGTGACATGTAGCGCCGTTGTGCTTAGGGCGACCCGAGTTCGAGTCCCAGCTCGTGGACCTTTCCCGATCCCGTCCCTCCTCTCTCTCTCTCACTCTCTCTCCCATCTCACTTCCTGTCTAGCTACTGTCCTATCCTAATAAAAGGCAAAAAAAATAAAAAAATTATATATATAATATAGCTTGTATGGTTCAAAGACACTCGTAATGAATTTGTAATGTACTTCTAACACAAATTACACTCTAGTACACTTTAGTATCACTAATCAAGCATGTAATTAGTCCCTATACAGGCATATACTTGAAGTGTTTCCAATTTAGCACACAAAAGTACACTAAATACACTTAAATACACTAAAAGTACAATTTAATTACAACTAAAATATACAAATTTAGCTAAATTAATTCAAAATAGCACACTTCAAGTTAACTAATCATTAACACACAGTGGATGCAGTTTGTTTTTCCGGGGCAGCAAATGAGTTGTGCATGTGTGTTTGTTTGTTCTCGGTGTTGTGCCGATTTCTGACCCCCGCCAAATTATTACCCCCTTAGTATTGGTTGGTTTAGGATTAGGTGTGGGGGAGGGGTTAGGATTAGGGGTGTGGTTAAGATTAGGCAATCAGGTAGCGACTTCAACGAGGGGGGTAATAATTTGGCAGGCAGTCGAAATTCGGCACAACAAGGCCCAGTTCAACGCTGGATTTGCAGATTGTTTGAAACTGTAAGATGGAGCGGTCCCAGCGATAAAAGATCCCGTTCATGAGTCGGCGGTAAGTAAAACTGCAAAAAATGTCTGTGTTTTGTTGGCAATCAGCGCGCAAGTGCATATCAACGTATAGTGAATCAAAAGTTATCCAGGGATAATGCGATGATGTATTGTGTGTGTTTAAATACATTTGTTTAGCTGACCACCATAAATGTCCACTTGTTTATTCTAAAACCACTCCGTGCCCGTGACTCTTTAGCTCCACCCACGGGACGCTTCCAGGAGCTCGAATCAGAATCAGTACAGCTGATATAGTCTTTCTTTTATAAATCTGATAAAACTAAAGATATGAAGGATGCAATACTACTCTATAGTAAAAAAGATTATCAAGATATTGGCAGAAACTGTGTGTATTATGTACCTTTTAATGCTCTGCACATTTGAAAATAACATGCCATATTCACTCAAACATACCCTAAACCTAACCAATAGTGTTAACAAAGGCAAACATGAGATAAAAAAGCTTTTGCTGAGGCAACCGTGCCATTTTATCTTACTTCAAGTCTTTCAGCTCTTTTATTCAGACTCAATCCCAGGCGCTCCGCATCACAAATGCAATACTGTAGCAGATAGAGCTATTGAGAAAGTTTATTACATCAGAAAAGCTACATATGGAGCTAGTTATCTGATGGAAATGTCAAAACTTTGGCTATTAGTTTACAAATCATGCACTATGGTAAAACTAATTTGAGGTCATATCATAGTATTGTGCAAGGAACCACGCAAAACTAAGTCTTTGATAATCAATAATCTGCCAATAATATGTTTAAAGAAATAATTGTTTTACTGCCACTATTGTTCATTTTAGCTGGAAACTGCAGTGAATTTTATGTATACAGAAGGTTTGTTTCTGGCTAGTTTCTGGAGTTTTGCTAAATGTAGGTAGAGCCTATATGTTGCCATATTGACTGCTGTTCAGTAGGACACATGTGAGTGCCGTTTGGGACAGGACCATTGGCTCACCCATGAGGTTTGCCTGTTTTAGTAAGGCAGGAAGAAGAAATGATTGGTGGCCTGCTATGTTTGAAAAAGGCAGAGTTTTTATAATGTGTTATAGCAGAGTTTTTATACTGTATTTGCATTAAGGTCTGGATCAAGTTATTGAGTTCATTTTTCATGCTGAAATACTTTTTTGTGTGGTTTTTATTCTTTTTTTTATGATTTCTTGCAAATAGTTTGGGGGAAATAGTTCAGTCACATTTGCTATACCTGGAAAGAAGACATCAAATATGCTATTCTGCACTTTGGTTAATAATAGCTTGTAAAATGTAGTTTCTTTTTCCCTGCTGGCAAGCTGTAGCAGCAGTTAACCACTAGAGGTCCCTATTGTAATACATTCATATAGGGAAAGGTTTGGTACTGTACATTTAAGACATGGTTTTGCAGCATATGCTGATTTTGCTTATCGGATGTGACAGTTTAATAAGAAAATGGTTGTGAGTGTATGTCATCAATTGAGTCCGATGTACATAAAAACTCAGATAAAGAGCTGTAGAATCTTATTTGATTATGTGCAGGCAGAATTATAGCCGTTCGCTGAAGTAAACATTGTACATGACTGTGCATATACTGAGCTATATAGCTAAGCTTGAATTTAAAATAGGGCTGAGGAGGAACATGTTTATGATGTCGGAGGAAAGGACAAGCATCCCAACAAATCAGCATAACAGGAGTGGATATATGGGTATCTTTGCTGTGGTACTGTGCTCACTAGTTATGTCTAGACAATTTCCTCTGAAAATAAGACCAAGAATAAACAACACCCGCTGTGATGAGGAAGAAGTGGCCCCAAGTGCTCTCCAAACTTTTCCAAAACTTTTAAAACGAGCACTAAAGAACACCTGCTTGAGGAAATCTGAGTCTCCCATGACTTTCCCAACATCTGTTAAATGATTGCAGTTGTAAACCTGAGTGGTTCCTCCTTTATTCTCCCTGGAAAGGCACACAGTCCGTTTCATTCTCAGTTTTACCTGGAGGCAAGTTCACAAGAGTTGTATATTCACCATGAGGCTATATGTCATAGTTTCCTGATTGCATTCAGAGATTGGAAGCATTAGAATGCTTCACTGCTTACAGGATAAACATATGGAAGTGGTGGCCACTGGCTAGAGGAAGAGTTTGTGGTTTTCACAGAGTAAAGGTCTAATAATTATACTTGAATGTTACCTCCAACTCATGTGGCATGTTCAGAGGCTTTTTAAAATTCTGAGATTTGTGATTTCTGGGCAATAAAATAGGCTTTCAAAACTACTTTCCTTGACAGAGGAGACCAGAAAATATAGACTTAAGGTTGGACTCTTAGTAACTGTAATCACCTAGAAACCATCCAGAACAACCTAGCAACCATACAGCAACACAGGCATTGTGATAGTGAGTATGCAAGGGCAAATACCATTTGCATTTCCTACAGTTCCTCCTTTAATGCTATGACAGTAATGTGGGTTTTCGTGTAGCGCTGTCCATGGTGCTGCTGAGTCCTGGTGCTGAAGTGCTGGACAGTTCCTGACCTAAATAACACCCGGAAATGTCCTTTGTTTTCTACTAGACCCTTGGTTTAAATAGACTGTGTGTAAAGTAGAATTAACATGCTGTTTGTGAGAGACGCTGATATGCATTTCTCCATTCTTACAAAAAAATCTGTTTTTATCAGTTTAAGGGTTATGTTTAGTTCTGTTAGTTCATTGTGTTTTGGTTTGGTTCTGTCCTGTTCCTGTTCACTACCATTTGTATGTTGGCCTAGTGTCCTAGTGTGTGCCTGTGGGTCACTAATTGAATGTACAGTTTGTTCATTTAGTGTCCTTGTTTACCCATGTGCACTTTTGTTTGTTCGAGTTCTTCATATGCACTTTATTAATACAGCCACTCCTGACAATAAGAGATGAAAGGCTTTTACCAGGTTTTTACTCTGACTAAAATATACCTAGATTTAGCATTTTCTAAAGAAATGTTTAGTTTTGCTCTGCTATTTGCCTTGCTAATGTATACTGAGTGGTTGTTAGCATTTTGCCATGCAGTTGCCAGGATGTGTTGAGTGGTAGAGAGCCGACCTTTAAATCTCTGTGATATTCTGGCTTATACATATGGCTCAAGTCTTTCCTTCAATGTAAGTCTATGGGATTTCTGCACCCATTATATTTTTGACAATCTAATATCTAGTTTATTTGAAAAGTAATGCATCACATGACATCAACAAGCTGCACGATTTGAGGAATCATTCATGTCTGTATCAGAAATGGTGCAGAATGATTGTTAATATCAATGTTTAAACAATGTATGTTTATATCAATACATGTATCAAAATAATATTTTAATTTTTTTAAATAAGCATTTAATAATTGTTATTTTTATTTAAAATGTGCATGTGTATGGTTTATGGATTGGTATGTTTTTGGTCAGTGTATGTGGGCACCAGGTCCAAGACAAATTTCCCCATCGGGGACAATAAAATGTATTGAATTGAACTGAATTGGATATCACCGGCCATATGAGCAGTTGTAATAGTGTAACACTATAAATAAACAGAACCCAAACATTGAGTGCAATTAAAGTGTTCATGTAGTCCACAGAGAACATAAATCACAATAGTCCTGGGGCCCGTACCATGATGGTAGTTGAACAAACTCAGGGTTATAGGATTAGTTTTGAGTTGACAAAACCAAACCAGTCTTTGTCTTTGTTGGTACCATCATCAACATCAACGCTGATCATCAACTTTCTCTGTCAACTCCGGCTTTGATCCTGAGTTTAGGAGTTTAGGTGTGACATCAGTAGTGAACAGCCAATCACATGCTGTGGAACAGTGAAACTGAGATTAATTTCACGCGAGAGAAGCAGTGCGATTTACTTCTCTCTTCTGCAGAATATTACGAGATTGAAAAATATTAGGAATTAAACAATTTTATAGCTTTATCTATTGATTCTAAAGCTTAGTTATATTACTTTAATATTTATATTCATCAACTAAGTGCTTAATAATTGATAAACTAAAATTGTACACGTGTAATGGATTGTGTAAGGGTGTATTAATTACATAAATATTTAAATCAAACAAAATTATTATTATAAATAAGCAGACGATTTTGTCTCTAAAAATCATTTATGTAGTGACCTTTAATTTGGAGCAGAAACAGGGGGGAGTGTCTTTAATGCATCAGATATATGTCACTTTGCTTACAGCTGATTGGTCCAGTTTCGGTCTGAGATCTCATACCCATTGCATAACCTGCCCTGGAGCAGGTTACCCGTGGAGCGTTAATTACTATGGCGATGAACACTGCTAAAAGCCAAACCACTTTCATAGTGCCAGAAACCCAGGATTGGCATACACTAAACTGAAACATACCTGGCTAGCCACCTAAACTGACTTCATAGGCTGTCAATGGAGGGACAGAAAGCTCTCAGATTTCATCAAAAAGGTCTTCATTTGTGTTCTGAAGATGAACGAAAGTCCTTAGGAACGACATGAGGGTGAGTCATTAATGACATTATTTAAATTTTTGGTGGATAGATGATGAATAAATCGAAACAACAGATGAAGCTGACTAGAGTTAAGGAACCAACACACTACAAGATAATCAGACCGATTTTGGGCCCAACTCTCCCCTTCCGACAATCCTAGGGAAAGTCCAGATTAACTTGATGGTTCTACAGATTATTTGATCAGATTTTTCTGTGGTGTGAGGTGTGTTAGAGTGATTGAATCTGCTTAGAAGAACGTCGGGGCTGCACCACTCTCAAACCCTGTTGTGTAGGGGGAACCCCGAGGACAAACTTTCACGCACTCTGTAGATTGTGCTCCATATATTGTCACGTGGAACAAAACGATACCCAATCAGAAAGCGATCTGACTGAAGATGTAAGCACAACACGACTTCATCCAAACCTTTTTGTTGAGAATTTTCTTTAAAAAGCAGTCCAAACTCTCTTATCGCCATTTCTTCTTGCTCTTCATCCACCATGTTTGTTTACTCTAAAGTCGCGTTTGACCGTGAGAGATTTTTTGTGAATGGAATCTGTTTGTGTGTGGCGTGCTGTCTTGGTCACATAGACACTCCACACACTATAGGAACAATACTGTTAAATCTATGTTTTTTTATCGTCATGTTTGTGGTCTCTCATATTTCGGTTTTGGCCAGTCTTTAGACGATGAACTTAAATAGGAAGAATTCAGTCAGACAGTCCAATCTGTATAATCCAGGCTGGTTTGTGATCGACCATGGAATCCAACGTGGAATGAAATTAAAGCACCAAGAGACGGAAGCAATGCCAATAAAGTCTAGATAAGAGAACAACACTGTGAGACAACAACAACAAACTGACACGGAATGAACACACACACTGAGGTATATAGAGTGGGGCTTTCTGGGATAGTCCTAAAATGGTTCAGGTCATACTTAGATGGGAGAGGTTATTATGTGAGTATAGGAGACCATAAGTCTGAGTGGACATCCATGACATGCGGAGTCCCTCAAGGCTCAATTCTTGCGCCACTCCTGTTCAACCTGTATATGCTCCCAATGAGCCAAATAATGAGAAAGAACCAAATTGCTTACCACAGCTATGCAGACGACACACAGCTCTACTTAGCCCTATCACCTAACGATTACAGCCCCATTGACTCCCTGTGCCAATGCATTGATGAAGTTAACAGTTGGATGTGTCAAAACTTTCTTCAGTTAAACAAAGACAAAACTGAAGTCATTGCGTTTGGAAACAAAGATGAAGTTCTCAAGGTGAACGCATACCTTCACTCTAGGGGTCAAACAACTAAACGTCAAGTCAGGAATCTTGGTGTGACACTAGAGTCAGACCTTAGTTTCAGTAGTCATGTCAAAGCAATAACTAAATCAGCATACTATCATCTGAAAAATATAGCAAGAATAAGATGCTTTGTTTCCAGACAAGACTTAGAGAAACTTGTTCATGCTTTCATCACCAGCAGGGTGGATTATTGTAATGGACTCCTCACTGGCCTTCCCAAAAAGACCATAAGACAGTTGCAGCTCATACAGAACGCTGCCGCCAGGATTCTGAGCAGAACCAGAAAATATGAACATATCACACCAGTCCTCAGGTCTTTACACTGGCTCCCAGTTAAATTTAGGATTGATTTTAAAGTATTATTACTGGTATATAAATCATTCAATGGCCTAGGACCTCAATACATTGCAGATATGCTCACTGAATATAAACCCAACAGATCACTCAGATCATTAGGATCATATCAGCTTGAAATACCAAGGGTTCACTCTAAGCATGGCGAGTCCGCTTTTAGCTATTATGCCAGCCGCAGCTGGAACCAGCTTCCAGAGGAGATCAGATGTGCTCCTACTGTAGTCACATTCAAATCCAGACTCAAAACACATCTTTTTAACTATGCATTTACTGAATGAGCACTGTGCCAATGTTCGTCCGACTGTTTGTACTGTATTTTATTTTGTATTCTTCTAAACTGTTTTAATTATTCTTATTTCTTTTTATTATTTAAATTTCTTCTATGTAAAGCACTTTGAATTGCCATTGTGTATGAAATGTGCTATATAAATAAACTTGCCTTGCCTTGCCTTGCCTTGCCTTGCCTAGAGGAAACAAAGGTGAGGAAGGGCTTGATTAGACTCATCAGCTGATAAGTTGCTATAGAAGCTGAACGAGTCAGCCATGCCCACAAAACAACAACAGCAATGAATATAAAGACAATGACAAATAGTGATGCTTGGCAAACACCATTCATAATCTCATTGAAGTTTATGGTGGAACATCAAAGTTAGTGGAGAGAGAAGCTTTTATCCTGTCTTCATTACAAAATGATAATTAAATAATACACGCTTCATTTTGTCTCTCTATTTTGAGAATGGATGAAAACATTCATTATTATTCACTGATATGCATGCAGTATTATTATATAATTTTTTATATTATTCAAATACATAGTAATTGGAAAAGTTCTGCAATCAGTAAAAGTAGCAGTGTTGGACTTTTGGATAAATAGATAAATCTATTTTTATCTAATTTATTTTTAATCTTTTGATTGTACACAACTAATCTACTGACCTCAACTGAAAGTAGGGACTTGACCCCGGGCTCAGAGGTGATGGTAGTCACGCTGTGTTTTGCATTGAAGTGTATCCCATAATTACATTGGCAAGATTATCCAACAGCGCAGCAGTGAGTTCATTCAAATGTGCCAGCTATCGAGCGTTAATTCATTACTCAGTCTGCTCCAATCTATAGTTATCACTGGAGGTTCCATAGCACAACTTATTGAAATAAGCATTGATTTGAGAGAGCAGTCTGCGGTGGGGTGGAGTACTTAATTTATTGTTTGCAATGTGCCTAATTATTGCTTTTGAAGTGTTTTCATTCTCATTAACTAAGTCTTTTTTTCAATGGCTGGAGAGGGGAAACCACATCATCAACCTAATGCAATGCTCAGTAAAGCTGTCTG
Source organism: Rutilus rutilus (assembly GCF_951802725.1). Lineage (NCBI taxonomy): Eukaryota > Metazoa > Chordata > Actinopteri > Cypriniformes > Leuciscidae > Rutilus > Rutilus rutilus. Next base: position 23,150,218 of record NC_140228.1, read on the forward strand.
ACTCATGCCTTAATAAAATGTTTCAGAATATATGTTAGTAAAAGCTATATATGTTTTAAAACAGCTTTCCCTTAAACCTGTAAAAAATAAAACTACTGTATACTATATTCTCCTCCCATACATTTTGCGTCTGAAAGGCAACCACCTACAAATGCATAATAACTGTGTCCATAGCTAATTTTTCACTGCATGCTTTTATTAATCCTCACAGTACTTTTTTAATGCCAAAAAAAGGGTTTGCGCTGGAGAGAACATGAGCAAAATCTGCGCGGGGAACCAATTTGGCCCTCAAGCCAAACTCAAACGTGATGACTCCTATTGAAATTACTGGATTTCACTCGTGAAATTTCGCCGAGCAATGGTAAATGCGACCGACCATTAAGAATCAGTTCATCAGAGACTGGAAAGCACTGAGGCACAGCCACAGATAACTTAGGGAATTAGACCTTGAATATAGAGACACAGCAAGAGACAGAGAAGACCATTTATAATTCACAAGCTCAGACACTTAATTAGCGAAGCAACTTTCTGCATGTCAACTAACGCAGTGTTCTAAACAGACGTGGCCTGATGAAGCGACAAGCGATAACAGCTATCTTTCCCGTGTAAGTCTGAGGTTTTTGTCCTTATCAATCACAACCATGATAAGTGATGAGGAACGGGACATTTTGTCACATGGTTTCTATTTCTACCTAGATGCCATGCGGGTAAAAAAACTACTACAGTCAAATATTGAAATATGTGTAGTCAGAATACCTAGCAGGTTTTGAATATAAAATATGCTTTTTGCTTTATATTTTATACATTTAAATGATAGTCAATCTCAATAATTTGCTATAAAAGACATGCAAATGTGAAATGTATTCATTTAATCTTCATTTTTTTTTAGAAAATCTGCAACTGTAATACTCTCATTTTTCTTTCTTTTTTTTACATTTACATATCTGTCAAGCATCCAACAATTCAAATAAATGCAAATGAACCATTTCTCAGTATCATATCATCTATGCATAATAATCAAATGTTCATGGAATGATATAACTACAGTATTAATAGTTTAGTATTCCAAATGACTTGATGACATGGAATATGAATGAGATTATAATTAAAAAGGTCTTAAATCCAATTTCAAATTCAAGCAAAAGGAGGATCAAGTCCCTAGTGGTGCCCATGGTTTTGGAATTAAATCTTCAGTAAGCACATGTATTCAAAGGGTTCACCATATTTTGAAAAATGTTTTAGTTGATTTTGTCCATTCAATAAAAGTCAGTGGGGTCCAAAACAACAATAAAAAACAGTGATGGAAGATTTTTTATTATTATTATTTTAATATCATTTTTTATGTTCCTCAGATGAGAAAAAAAAAAAAAAAGTTATGCAGATTTGGAACAACATGAGGGTTAGTAAGTGATGGGTGATCTATTTTGGGTGAACTATCCCTTTAATTGTCTAGATTAACTAATGGCTGTGCTGGTCCTTTAGAAGGATATTTGGGCCAGGCCAGGAACAGGTTGGGCTCACTTTCTCTGGCTTTGACTCAGACAGAGAAAGGCAGTTTTTAAGTTTTTAATTACTAGATGTTGCTCTCTCACACACCAATTCACTGCCGTCACCACAGGCTGACAAACACGACTGATTGAGGCCTCAAACCCAGCGGATCGGCTGCATAAACTCTGCCTAATGAATTCCTGCTCGGCGTTTCTCCACCTCTGCCTCATATTAATAGTGATTAGTGACACTTTTGTAAGCTAATGCAGATTGCTGCTGGGGAGAGAGGGTGATGGAGGTGATACTTATTCAAGGTAAAGAGCAGAGAGGAGCAGATGAGAAGCATCGCTGCTGTGGTGTACCGCCGCTGGGACAATGTTGTCGTAAAACCACTAGACGGACGATGTGATTTATTGTGCAGATTGTGCTGCAACAGCAGATCTGTGAACTATTTGATCAGTTGATGTGGTTTAGCTCCGGCCCTACTCTAATAAAGCATAGTACAGGTGCTACGGCCATATCTATCTATCTATCTATCTATCTATCTATCTATCTATCTATCTATCTATCTATCTATCTATCTATCTATCTATCTATCTGTCTGTCTGTCTGTCTGTCTGTCTGTCTGTCTGTCTGTCTGTCTGTCTGTCTGTCTGTCTGCACATATCTATCTATCTATCTATCTATCTATCTATCTATCTATCTATCTATCTATCTATCTATCTGTCTATCTATCTGTCTGTCTGTCTGTCTGTGTGCCTGCACCTATCTATCTATCTATCTATCTATCTATCTATCTATCTATCTATCTATCTATCTATCTATCTATCTATCTATCTATCTATCTATCTATCTATCTATCTATCTATCTATCTATCTATCTATCTATCTATCTATCTATCCTGTCTGTCCGTCCCCAGCGCATTAACATGTCTGTCAATCATTTACTAAATGTATCTGTTTCTGTCTGTTTGTCTTTCTTTCTGTCAGTCACCTGCGTCCGTCCGTCCGTCCGTCCGTCCGTCCGTCCGCCTGTTCATCTATCTTTACACTTGTCAATTTTTGCGGTTTTAATTTGATTTCGTAGTGTTTTCAATGTGAAAGGTGATTGACAGCAGGAGTGCTATGAGTCACACAGATCTCTCTGCCCTCTGAGTAAACGGCCGTCTTCACTAAATGCTGAGGTCATGACAGTCTGTCTGCCAGTGATTTCACACACTCTCAAGTTGACTCGAGCTCGTGGAGAGGAACTCACTGCTGTGCTACAAGTCACACTTAGAGGGACTGACACTTTTTGAACTTACTAATACCATTATTTAATTTCTTTAAAATGCTTACAGGGGTTTGCCAAAATATGAAGCACTCAGATGTTTACATGGAGTACAGACTCTATATTCTAAAGTCATTTCATACTCTGCAATATTATTGCTCTATACCTAGCAAATATAGACACAAATATGCTAATGAAGAAATCAGTAGGGCCTATATCTAATGTATCCTATCCAATATTTGTCCTTCTTGATGTAATTATTTTAAAGTGGTCATGAATTGAAAAATAAAATTTTCCTTGGGCTTTTGACATCATACTATACGAAAACGTCCTTGTTAAAACTGGATCGACCAAGTGATTAACATGAATTTTAAGAGTGCAAAATGTTGTGCAATGCCAGGTTGTGGAAAAACACTGTCACTGCATAACCTTCCTTCTGACGTTGGATTTGCAGAGAGACTGAAAAAAACGAAAAAACAATGCTGGGCCTTCTATGTTAGATCCAACAGGAATGGCGCAACGCACTTATGTGGTAAAATAAGTTTTTACTGTGTCACTATTGCTTTGTTACAGATTGTTTGATATGTACTGATTATCTGTACGTGTCTAATAAAAAAGTGACCAGTGATTTATGATGTTTTTTTTTGTTGTTGTTGTTGTTTCAAAATCGCTTATTGCTGTCTGTGTCAGTAAATCAAACCAGTGATGAAAATAGTAGGATGAAAATAATCTGTTATTAAACCTGTGATCAAAGAACAGTCCCTTTACAATCGCTGGAGCTGTCAATCAAACAGCAAGAGTTTATCAGACTGAGTTCTGGACTCTTGCCAAAACTCCTGTTATAATCAACAAATCTCCAATGTACATCGTGTTTGCACTGTTAGTTATGATGAAAGCATTCGTGAGAGTGCAGAAATCGATCCGCAATGATGAGATCACTGCATTCATGTCTGTCATCGGGCTCATGCTCATCGCTGCAACCTTTCATGCCACGATCTAAATGTGATGTTATAGATGTGGCTAGTTTTATTTTGAGTTTGACAAGGCAGGCTATTGAAGAACAAAACCCTGAAATGTATCAAACATAACACATACTCAAGACAAACTTATGTACCTAATAAAAACTGGTGGAGTAAAACAGATGCACAGAAAACCCTGAAATACATCAGGCTTCATACAATAAAACCTGTAAGTTATTTATAAAACAATTTAAGAGCACTTTGTATAAAAGAAAGTTTGTGTCTTTTTGTTTTACTCCTGGGCACAACAAATTCCCTACGCTGCCGTAGTAGATAAGTAGGTGTTGGAGCCACAGACAGGAAACAATGCAGTGGTGATGAACTGTCCTTGAGTAGTATAGTAAAAGTACGTATAGTGGCCTCGTCGCGCCTCCCACTCAGTGATGGGAGAGTAGAAGTTGGAACACCTATTATCCGACAGCAACGTTTTTGGACCCTCTCTAACTCATCAGAGAGACCTTTAGGTAGTCCACCCCATACTGGGCTAGCGTACTCAAGAACTGGCCGTATAAATGTTAAATATACTTTCATTAGAACATCACAAGGGAGACCCGCGTTTTTAGCAACACAGAGATAGTGGATTCTAGGACGCACCTTTAAAATCATGTACTTATTGTGGGCGTCCCATGACCAAGCTGTTTATGGAGATGACAAAAAGCAGAGGGGATCGAAGTCCCCCCTGAGGAACACTGAAATTGGATAGGAGTTAGACATACTTCACTTCACCTTTTGCTCTCTGTTACTCAGATAGCTCCTTACACTGAGCCAAACCGGTCGTCTGACATTCATGTCAGCTAAAGCATAAAGGAGTCGACAATGATCAATTGTGTCAAAAGCTCGAGTAAAATCAACAAAAACAGCATGGATGTCCAATTTATTATCTAAATATGATGCTATAATCAACACTTTTCATGATTAGTTAACTTGAGAGCTGTAATAGTAAAATGTGCTAAACGTTTTCGAGAGAGTTCCACATAGCTATTTCATATGCAAAGATGTTAGCCAATCAGCAGTGGGCATTTATATTGAAGTTTTACAGCAGACACGCCCCTTCAAACAGAGCGTTCAGATAAGAGGGCTAAAATCAGGGTAGGAAAAATGCCTTTTATTTCTAAATGACCATTTTTGATGTAAAAATCATACTAACATTGCAAGCACACCCCAGGAAATACTTTAAATAATAAAATAATGCAGTTTTATGACCCCTTTAACGTTTCCTTTGGTTCAAACAACTAGGTACAGCCTTATTATCTAATTAGTCTAAGAACCGGTTTCAAGTCTTTAATCATCCTATTTTTTTTTTTTTTATAAAAAAAAACAAAAAACATCAAAGATCCTTTTTTGTGGAACGTCAAAGCCGACCTGGATTTGAAGTGACTGATAAACAAGAGATAAGGCTTAGAAAACCTTCCATCTACTAATAAATATAGCCAGTCACCATACACCCAACCGTTCCAGGAAGTGTTCAAAGTGAAACTGTTAACCAATCAAATACACTCACACAGCACATAAGGCAGCCTAAACAGGCACACTGAATAATGCCTCAGTAACAGTCCCTTTGACCTATTCGGAATATCATATGCATTCAACAAATTCTCCTTAAATATTTGGACAGTACAGTCCCCCTGGTCTCACCTCAAATATCATTCCCCAAGTGCTTCCTCAGCTTAGTGTTTGGAATAGGAATCCTTTCATTGAAATGCACAGTGTTGCCATCTTCCTATAACTGCAGCTGAGTGTTTTATTGACTGTTTGAAAATGGCTGGCAAATAACCTGCTGTGCGTGCCGAGACAACCCACATGGCCATGGCCGTTAAAAGAAATGATTTGTTGAGTATGAACCACACTTAAACCTCACTCATGTCGTACAAGAGTGCAAATGAGCAGTCGTTTGGATGTGGCACGCAATGGAACATAAAAATGGTTTTATGGGTGTAGAATCATCCCAATCAGATGTTTTTAAATCACTCACTGACATTCCTACATTATGAATGATTGCTACAAGGATCGTTTGTGTGGTTACAAAAGCACAAACAGCTAAACTCTAATGGGTCATTCTTAAGGTGCTATACTCTAAAAGTAAAGTTCAACCTAGTGGTCAACATGGAATTTTTAATGGCCGATTCTTGAATGGCCTCACTCTTTATTGATGATTTATTAATATGCATTTTCTATTTTTACAACATTCCAATTAAATATCTGTATGTCATAAATTGCCGCTGCAAAAAAAAGAAAAAGAAATCACGTTTCATGGGCTGAATGTACTTTTGTAACCAATGTATAAGTAGTACTAAACATGTTACAGTTTTGACCTTTTGGGGTTGAATGTTACAGGGTTAAAAGTCAGCGTGCAAACTGTCAAATTACTGTTGTATGTAGCAAATAGTTAAGTGTTTCCTTTACCATTTTTGTTCCTTTTATTGCTCTTATTCTTAATTATTGCTATGTTACTTTGTTAGAACTTTCCACTTACAATATAGTTCAACAAAAGCATTGAAAAACGAACACAAGCACAGCAAACACAAGCTATAGCATTCCAGATAAACTGATTATATAACATTAGTGTTTATTATAAAATAAGTAAGAAAGAAAGTAAGTAAATAAGTACATACATAAACAATGTGTGTATAAAAGAGTATTCTCTGGTGATTTTAAATGTTATAATGAGCAGGTGTTAGAACTTGCAGTGTTGGTTGTCAATGCCTTGATTTAGTCAACGCACAACTAGTGAAGAATTTCATAATACACAAAGAGAGCTTTGTCATCTGGAGAATAATGAGACAGGTGTTCGCTCCAGAGCAATTGACACTCTATCAAAAGTGAAGAGGCATTTTATCTCTGCCACCACAGATCTTGAGGCTTTGCAGAATATATGCTGTATTTGTAATTTTATTCATTGATCAGTCTGTGTAAGTGAAATCGTCTAACTTCTTTGTCTATAAATGTCTTCTGTTTGTGTTTTAGTTGTGCGTTAGAAATATACAGTGGCCCCAGACAATATTTGGTCATTACATTTCTACATGTTTGTTTTAAAGACTGAGCACAAGCACACTTTTCTGGTAAAAAAAAAAAACATTTTACTGAAAGAGTCTTGAAACAAAACAATATGCAGTAGTGTTCAATATGAAAACAAAACATTGTGGTGAGTCACATGGCATGAATGGATAATTTTCATATAATTGAAAAAAGAAAAGATTTTTCGAAATGTTTGAAGTTTTTTTGTGTGTGTGTGTTTAGTGTAAAATAGTGTTATTTGAGGATTCTTTGTAATTGTGAAATTTAGCAATTTTTCTGACTAATTATTGTCTTTGTTTTCCAGTGTAGGAGTAATGATAATGGTACATTTCAAACCTCATTCTCCTTGGAAACACACAAGTCAAGCAGATGCCTTAAGCCCAAAGTATACTTCAGCCGTCCAAGTTCCGCACAATGTAATATTCGTCATCAGGAGTGTCCGTGGACATCTGCGCACACAGTCCACGCGCGTGCAGACCAACTCTTTTCTAGCTGGCCTTTATTTCACTCATCCCCCATTCCAATCCGGGTCACGGCACCAGTGTAACCCTTCCGGATCTTCTGCAGCCATTAACATGTCTCTTGAGGCCAGCGGAGTGAGGTTTACCTGCACAGCACTTTACTAGCTGGCCTCGGTTACACTCACCCCCCTAAACCTCACTCCAATCCTGGGATTCGAACCGGCGTTTCCAGCATGAAGGCAGGCACACTAACAAGGATGCTAAAGGTTGCTAGTGCACCTCTTGAAGCTAAGGGAATGAGGTCACTCATCACTTTATTAGCTGGCATCTGTGAAAGTTGTGCGGACAGGACTGTGCAAGAGACTGAGTGGAATGCAGAAAATAAAGTATACCCAGACCTTTAGAGGTGAAAGGGAATGCCAATGGTTTTTCCAGGTATTAAATACCATCTTAGTCTGAATTTGAGAGGAAGTTTTATTTGAACTTCAACTTGAATTGAATACATTCAATAAATATCGCCTTGACACCAATTACCTTGAAGTCATTGCAAAAACAGCTTAGAAAATCTAAATTAGTTCTATTAGATGTGGAGTCTCAAATTCCTCAACTTCTTGCTGTTTGGGCGAATTTGTCTTGGAAAGGCTTTTTAAAGAGTCCGCTTCACCCTCGACACCTACATCTGGATTCTTAATTATTTACAAGACCTTTGAAATAAGTGTGGTGCTTGGACAAGCATTCGTAAAGGTGACGACAATTTGCATTCGCAAAGCATTGTCCATGAGATTACACGAATTGATTGATGCTCTTTTCAGTCGCCCCAGAAACCACCTTGAGGATCAGTTATGAGCTGTATATCTCCCCAGTAACAGCCCATAAAGCATATTCTCTTCTGCACTACATCTTTCAGGTGGTGATGTGAGGTTTAATTCTAGACCAGCTGTCTGGATCAGGTGAGAGAGTGTCATGTTAATAGAATATCTGAAGGCAGCCACTATCATGACTTTCTTAACTCTTTCCTTGCCATTGATAAGATTTTCTGTCATTTATTACAAAACGCTTCCCCACCATTGACGTGTTATTCCGGCATTCCATGTTTTTACTGGGAGCTATTACGCATCTACTGAAAGAGTACAGCATCTCTGGATCCAAAAACAAGAGAAGAAAAAATATGCATAAACCCAGAAGGAGCGGATATAAGTTTAAACTAACATGAGCACCAAACATTCAACAGCATATGAATCAAAACTGCCTGACATTACAGAGACACAATGTAGATGTGAAGAAAATCGAGTTATACCACTCAATCTATGTTTTGATCATTCTGAAGACACAAGAAATTATATTTACCCCCGGTTTCACTGACGAGGCTTAAAGGTGATACAGAGGGCAACTTTTTGAGCAATGTTGCTGGGCAATGCAACCAGATGAGACACTGGGCCCACGACCGATCTTAAATTCATATTTGAGCTGTTTTAACTAAAAGCAACTTGCACTGACATATCTTAAAATATGTCAGTGCCATTGTTTTGTCTCAAGATGCACACCAGTATGTTTTTTTCTAAGGCATGTTTATAAAAGATACAGTGTCCTAATTGAACTAATCCTGGCTTAATCTGAGCCCTGTCTGTGAAACCAAGCCTTAGTGACTTACATTTTAGACACAATAAATGTAAAATGTTTGCCATTTGACCAACAAAAATTGTTCCAAACAAATCCACAGCAGAAGCAATACACAGTGGTGTTTAGTTTTTGAATGAATCCACATTTTGACCAAATCGTATGAGTGACTGATTCAATGAATGACCTATGATAAAGTAATCAGTCAATTGCTTTATTCCTGGATAAATTGGTAGATTCGAATGAATACAATTATTCAGTGATTCACACATTAATTAAGACAGTGACTTGCTACCACCTACTGGTGGTTTTAATTTCATATTTAAGAACATAATTTCATTGTTTCCCCATCATTTCATATAAAAAAAAATTATAATAAAAAAAATGGTCCCAGTTTGATACAATGCACTTATTGCATTGTTTTGACATTGTTTTCTGTGGGTCTGTATACACATAAAAAAGATCAGATTGCTATGTCTTTTTTTCTTCTTTTTTTTTTTTTTTTTAAACCGAGGGGGATACAGAGAGGCTTTCTTTTGTAACAGTATAGGAGCCCTGCATGGTTGAGCTAATGCTAGATGTAAGCTAGAGGTCTTAAACCCTGCTCCTGGGTGTCAAATATTCCCCATGTCTTGTCTGGACTTGTGTTGTCTTTCCTGTCCTAGTGGCATCTTTGTAGTTCATTGTTTTTCATGTTGATTAGTCTCCCTCTCGTTTCCTTGTTACCTTGTTAAGCTTGTTTGGCCCTGTGTATATTTAGCCCTTGTGTTTCACTTGTTATATTGTCAGTTGTTGTACGTGTAATGGTTGGTTCTGGTTCCGTTGTTCCTTTGTTCCTTGAGTTCTTTGTTATCTGTTCAATGTGTTATTTTATTAAAAACACCTGCATTTAGATCCTCACCTTCTCCTGCTTTCTCCGGCTCATTACACTGGGGACGTCACTGTCCTGCAGAGTTTACATATTAATGCTATATAGACGGCCGTATTAATGCTATGTAGAAGCGATGCTTCAACAAGTCTGCCATATTAAACCGGACAAGACTGCTCAAATACAATTAAACGGGAAAATGATTTTTTCTAGGCGAAAAGCACAAAAACTTTAACATTTCTCAACTGATTCCAGCACTTTATGATCTGTGTGGAGTACGAAAAGGTTCCGTCTCCAGTTACTTAAAATCTTGGAAGTTAGACCTTGAAAATTATTCATTGCCATAAGGAATTTTCAATTATAGATTTTCCTTGGTTAACAATTGTTTAAACATCCCTAATGTACATGAAGTGTTCATAAAGCTTTTCATTGTGGAAATGGATTTTTCTGTCTTCAACACCATCATTTTAGCTTTTTCCCTTGCGCCTTCAGGTCACAACACAGCTTGTTTACTCTGAATTACTGAAAAAGCTAAATAATGAAACACTAAAAACTAACAAGTTTTAAAACGGCAAAATCATTTGAAATGCTACATGTGGATTTAGGCAACATTATAATAAAAAAAAATGAAAAGATTAGGCTTAACAGTGTCATTAAACATTAACTTTAAATGATAAACATTAGTTTTAAACATTGTCTTTGTTGTCATCTAATGTTTATCTTTTAAAGCCCGAATAATTTTAATACCGCTGTTAAGCCTAATCTTTAGTAAATCTAAAAATAAACATCATATTCATAATGTTGCCTAAATCCACATGTAGCATTTCAAATTGTCTTTGTTGTCATCTAATGTTTATAATTTCAGAGTTAATGTAAAAAAAATAGGAAATAAGCATGCACAATTAAATACAAAATATTGCCCGTAAAAAAAAATATTTGTAAACTAAAGTTTAAATAGTTTAAAAAATGTAACATTGGTCAAGAACCGATTTGTTATCAGCATTTCTTGCATGCTTAATATAAGTCGCAAGAACACTACTTTTCAAAAGTTTGAGGTCAGCACGATTTTTTTTTTATATTTGTAATATTTCATATGCACACCAAGGCTGCATTTATTTGATCAGCTTGTTGTCTTCAGCGTCACATGATCCTTCAGAAATCATTCTAATATGTTGATTTGATGCTTAAGAAACACTACTGTCAACAGTTAACTGACTTTTGATCAATTGGACAAGTCCTTGATGAATAAGTATTCATTTCTTTCCAAAAACAACAACAACAAAAAACCTTTTGACCAGTACTATATTTCATTATTTCACCAGTTTTTATAAAAAGCATTACATTGACCTAAATGTTCCCTGTCTGCAGCCTTTGAGGTTACAGTTCTAGATAGAGTTTGGGACTGTGTGTTCTTGTGTTGCCATCAGCGAGTCAGCATTTTTTGGCATTGCATTTAAGGCTTAGATGATTGTCTAAAAAATTAAAAAATAAAACAATAAAATTAAATAAAAGAACTGTGTCCACAATTGAGCGTCCTTATGGCAGTATGCAGGTCGCACTCTTTCGATGGGGAATGCATCAGCCAAGAAAATGCCATTGAAATGAATGAAAATGTATTCTCTAGGCATTATCCAGGGTTAAAAGTGAGTTTAAATTTAAACCTGTATAACACTGAGAAACAATTGCTGTTGTATGAGCACTACAACTGCTGTATCTTTCCTCACCAAGCGTGCAGCACCTTACGACCTCCCTTTCCATCCGTTCTGACTCCGGGTGGGCAACTTTTCTGGAACATTTCCTAAAGTTCTTCTCTCCTGTCAGGCTGGCCCATGAGGTAGAGAAACATCTGCTCTGGAAGTTCACCTCATCATTCATCTCCCCAGCAAAGCAGGTTAAAATGATGGATTTAATATGCGTTTATGGCATATGTCTGCTGTTCCCAGGAAACACTTCCATTAATATTCAGATATGCTGAGCGCTTTGCTTTCAGAGGAACAGGCTGTGTCTTAAAAGACTGGTAATTGCTTAAGACTTATTCGTTCTTTCACTCATTAAATCATAAATAGTGCATGGACTTTGAATAGTTTCACAGAATAGTTATTAGTTTCAATGAATAGTGTTTAACTCTTCATGTTTCGTCTTGAATGCAGTTCAGTTTTAAAGAGATAAGGATGTTTTTCATGGCAAAATATGAATGGCAGGTTTAGATGTTCAAACAAGAGTAAAGCACTTGTGAGGAAATCAACTGACCTTATATTTGAGCACTATGATGTCACGTTCGTTCTACACATATGGGCACAATTTGTCTGCACCTGTCTTCATTAACTGAAGTAATTACTTCTACGTCTGACAGGGCATGACCTGGAAGGTCAGCGCTACTGATTCTTCTAAATTACCCTGGCTCTGCTTACAAAGTACTCCTGAAGAACCCCGCAAGACGTTACACATGAGCCGGTTAATCAACAGTGCAGAGACAGCCATCAATTCTGAGCGCTCATATGACTGGAATCCTAATGTTGACTGTGCTTGTCGAAGTGCTTTATCTTTATGCGCACGTGTGTATAAGTGCACGTGCTATGAATCAAGTCATTTGAGCTTTTAGGAAATATTTAATTAATGGAAACACTTGGAGTTGGAAAAACAATGGTGTTAAGCCAGGCTCAGACTACAGGGGTTTCAGGCCGATTTATGCCTGATCTACACAATAGCCAATAAGAGACGGAAGTGGAACTTTTGAAATGGCGAACGTGAAAGCCGCTGTACAGGTCCGGTGGACAACGGAGATGGATGAACGGCTGGTCGAAATGTGGAAATGTTTCCACGACACTATCCATTTTGTTTGTATCCGCTAAATCTGGCATGATTATTTTTAGAAAATCTTGTAGTGTATGATGTGCCACGATTTTCAAACCCTGTAGTGTGTGCAGGTTTGAGATTTGAAAGAAGAAAATCTGTGAAGATTCTCCTTATGTGCGTAATGCAACCAGATTTCACAATCGGTTAAGTTGGCTTTACTTGCCTTTATTTTTGTGAATAATGGCTTTAAAAATGGTGCCTTGGTAAAGTCTGTAAATGGATGTGTTGCTTTCAATTTAATCCAACACAGGCTTATTGGAAAAACTTACCTGTGGCAATATTTTTGCAAAACGCGAAATACGTACCAATACGTAGCCTATATCACTGCAGTTTCCAACATAAATAAACACTGAGGCAGTAAAATAGCAAGCACTTTTAATCGTTTTCACACACAATTATGATTACAGGGGCAGATTATGAATTAATAAAGACTTGTTTTCACGTGCTCCTTGCATAATTATGTTATGACCTTAAAACACTTTTTACCATAGTGCAGGATTTGTAAACGAATATATTTGGAGTTTTCATCACTTAACCAGCTCCATATGTTCGGTTTTACTAAGCTTGCTCGGTAGATCAGCTGCTACAGAATAGTTGTGATACGGGGGAGCTTGGGTACGAACCCCGTCAAAGACGAGTTACAACAAAAGAGCTCAAAAACGAGCTAAAATAGCATGGTTGTGACTGCGTTTTTATGTCACTTTGCTTTTGAGTTTAGTGTAGGTGTACGTTATTTTAAAATGGAGCATTGAGCTTTTAGCGCCACTCACCAGACATTTCAACTCAGAACTGCGGTCATAAACTCCAACATAATAAAATATTGCCATATTCACGTTCATCTGTTCCGGAAAAAAACATAAAACGCTTTTAGCGCCACTCACTGGACATTTCACTTTGAAACTTTTGCGAAACGTGCACGATGCAACGTATTTTGCGTTTTTGCTAAAATGTTGCCACAGGTACGTTTTTCTAGCCTGGCAAGCCAGACCTACATCAAGATGTTAGGTCTGGCAACCATAGACACAGTTCAATCCGAGGGGCGGGATAAACGGCTGTCTTTCAAATTCACTCTGCACGCAATAGGACAGCGCTTCAACCAACCAGAGCGTTTTCCCAACAGCGGAGCTAGCGTTAGTTGATAGATTCAACTTTTGAATCTGGACGGCAAAACTACGAACACATCTTCCTTTTTTAAGAATGACTTAAGTGCTGTTCTTTGCTCTTTTCTCAAAGAAAAACGTAACTCCAAGTCCTCCAGAGTCGCGGCCAAAGCCGATTCGAAAGACTGTTGGCCAGCAGCAGCAGCCATTCTTTGTTTTCAAGTAGCGGGGAACCGTCACAACTCTGTCGTCATTATGTTAAGCCCGCCCCGCCTACTCTATACACGATGTGATTGGCCTGACCCAATTTAGGTTTTTACAGCTCCGAAAGTCAATGGAGAGTTGCTAGACTACCCTGTCTGCAAAATAAATGTTGTCTAGAGTGGTGCGTCTAGATTTCTAGGCTAACGTTTTTCTAATGATTGGCTTATTTAATCAGATGTTTTGTGCTACAGACATACCTTAAACTGTGCAGCTTGTTGAGGAGAGGTGTGAACTTTCTAAGTGGTTACTTACAATTTTCACTTGGGGGACAATAAAACTGACAAAAACTGTTTTTTAATTATTATTTTGTTTCAATGACTCAAACATTTAAAGTATGACGTGAATTACATCAAAAGTTTACTGCTTTGAACCAAACCAAAAAATAGGAGAATTCAATTGAATGTGGCTTTTAATGTTGAAGCAACTGATGGACATAGGCCTAGTTAAATTAATATACTATTATCCCACTTACCACAATAATCTTGAAGATCAGAAATTCCAGGTGGATTCAACATGGTTTGTTGCAGAAGAAACCTTAGTCAACTTTTGCTTGTAACCATGAGATTTAGTGAAACATTTCAAAATTATGCCCTTCTCATCGCCATCGTCCTTCTCTCGCCCGCCTCCCCCAACCATGTAGCGAACCCTATTTTGTGTATGCAGACGTAATTAATGTCCTTGAGGGAGTCATTCCGCAATGTTGCCATATATTGATTGTGTCCCTCAATTCTTAAATTAGCATAATAGCCTTGTTAACAACAGAATATTTATTCAGGATAGTACGTCCTCCAAGCTGTTTTTCCCTTATATTTTGTTTTATGGCTCCTTATGTTCAGTCTGCAATTCATTGCCGTAGCCTACACTAAATACAAATGGCCAATGGCTCATTTTCATACAGTATGTGTCTGCTCGCCCTACAAGGAATGTTAATTATCCTTTAAATTCATATTTATACAGCAGTGTTCAAATTTGCACTTTAATTTACTACACATTTTAGATGTCTCTTTATTCTAACACACCTGACTGTTTGAAAACTGGTTCTTTTTGCAATTCGGTGATGCTAGTGGCCCAGAAATTACACACTTCAGCTTTACAGGTTGTATTTTTGAGCAGGTGGCCCAGTTTCTGACCCAGCACGGCTGACTATGCAGTATGGTGGTTGAACCAGAAACACTCCTACTTATTAGTAGCAATACATTTTGCTGGAGTAATTGACTGTAATCAGGTGGGAACATTTTCTTTGCTTAGAAAGTTGCCTGTCCTCTATAAAGAATAGCCTACAGTGTTAGATGGCCAGAAGTGAAACTGACCTGAAGCATATACTTACACAAGCCTTATTTTATACATTTTGTCGAATTGCAATTTATAATAGTGCAAGTAGCCTATGTGTTGAGCCTAAAAGGTGCTAGTAGACATTACCAAAAAGTTGCAAATTGGTGGCAAATTTGTATGATCTAAGGTTTTGTACAGGTTTCTTATGCCTTACTGATGGTTGGGTTTAGGGGGTGAGTTTAGCGGTGGATGCTTACGTTATTTTTTCTAACGTTATGCTTATGTCTGTATTTTCTTTACAAATCAGATTGTACAATTTCAAAATCAGCACCTCATAAAATAGATACATTTTCTTCGGGTTGGTTTGAGTGAACCTACAAGTCATACATCAATTCACAAATTCATTAATCACCTGTAATCTTGTAGGCTAAAAAAAAAAAAAAAAAACACAGCAGACAACCAGCTCCTACAGCAAGTAAACCCTCCATGCAAAAGAGATTTTATTTGATCTTGAAAGATTTGGCAACACCATAGTGGCCACTTTGGATCATCTAACAAGACCAAATACTTTCATTCTATGCCTGCTGGAGTTGTAAACATGGATCTCAGAAATAGAGATGCTTGTGAACACTTTGATTTAATCTTTTTATGCTTGACAGAAACATAAATAAAAATAATAATATATATATTTTTGACCTGAATAATGTTTGAATGAGATTTGAGAGCAGCTTTTATGATGCTTATTCTGTCCTTTTGAGAGCTTACACCACTTTAAACCACTGTAGACCAGCACAGACATATTATTCACCAATAAAAATGCTGGTCAACCAGAGTAATCTGGTATCCAGCAATAGCCTACATGTCTTTTCAACAGAGATACAGTATTTAAACAAGACCCTCAGTTTCTGAACAAATGGCCTATAGATGTCTATATAATCTGTGAGGTTTTTTTTTTTATTATTATTATTTTCTGTGTGACATTGTAAATCACAATGGTCAACTTGTGTTTTTTTTTATTGTGCTATATAAATAAAGTTGCTATTTTTATTGCCATTTCATTTTAAAAATAAATATTTTGTGTTTTAAAAATAATAAAAAATACTATATAAAATAACCCATTGGTTTCATCTGTGTTTTTGTAGTGATACATCGATTCATTTTCATTCAGATATTTCAATGACCTCAACAGTAAAGTTGGAGCAATAGATCCCGTAACAGGCGCGAGGCGCGAGGCGTGTGTTCCTCTCACAGCAGCGGGATTGTCATGTGCAGCTTCACTCTTTACTCGCGTCGAGTTCACGGACCGCGATAGAAACCATCACTCGCTCACCCCTCTCTGAAACGAGCAAATAAACCGTCCTGCGCCACAGTGGAGGCTTTCTGAGAACTAACTGCTGCTGGCGTCTAAAACAGCCGACGGTGAATGACTGTAGAAGCAGTTTAGTGTCGGAGCGCTCAACAGGGTGCTGAGAAAGAAGAACCGGACCGGGCGGAACCAGCCGAGACACAGACACTGACACATACATCCATCACACCGAAGAAACAAAATGAAGGAGAAGAATTTAATCGAAACGGCCAAAATGCAGGGAAATATGATGGTAAGCGAAACATATTTATTATCAGATGTGTGCGTTTCAGAGGAGATACTGAAAGTGACTTTCTGTGTTTAATAGATTTCATTGTTTGGCGTTGTTTGTTTGTTTTTTCCCTCACGCGCAAAGGCAAGAACAGTGTTTCCTACTTTACACTCCGTAACAAAAAAGTACCGTGGTCCTAATATGATATAGAATAACATGACTGATGATATCTAATGATTAACATATCAATACTAGACCTACCAAGTGGTGCTTCAAAGAATACCATCGTATTACTACTGATTTCAATAAATCAATCAATCATTAAAAAACAAGCCATTGCCATTGTTCAAACACGTTATTACCATAGTACAGTGTCAAATAAACTTGATATTGATGTTCAAATAACAAAAACATATTACCTTGTTAAAAAAAAAAGACATGGTAGGCTATATTAAAAAAATCCAAATGTTATTAGTACCATTTCAAAACGTAGCCTAGTACTAATAACTTGGTAACTTTGTATAAACAGGCCAAAACATGGTAGTAGGCTACCATTGTTCAGTGACAAGAAAGAAAAAAAATCATGGTATTGGAACATAGCCATTTTTATAAAAAACAAACAAATAGGCCTAAGCATGACACTATTTAGAGTATGTCAAGAAAAACATGGTATTGATGCCTAAAACACATAGCAATTATACCGTTGTAGGTTTTGTCAGTGCTGCTTCTAATTTATATTTCTTATATAGGTGTCCTGTGAATCAAACCCGTTACAGTGGAATTGATGGTGCTCTGAGCTAAAGGAACTTCTAGGCTATTTATAATATATATCAGTTTTGTTTGTTTCATGTTATTATTTATAATAATGGCAAGTGATTCTGCAGCCTGTATAGTAGATAAGAAATGATTGAAAAGTTTAATAGTTGTTGCAGGATATACATTTAAACATGTTTCAAGTCAAGTGAAGCAGTACACATGGGATTGTATTTATGTTAGGGCTTTAGCCTGCATTAAAGGCAGAGGTGACCTTTAGTGTCCGGGGTTCAGATGAGAGAGAATTCATTAAAATTTGATCGCACCTAAAGCACAGTGGAATATTGGGATATTGCAGCGCCAAGTTCGATGTGTCAGTGACCTGCAGAGACTGAGGTCCAGACACAAACCTCACGGTCCGTCAGGCTTTATTCTTTAAACTGAGACTGATCTGATACCAAAGACTGGAAATAACTTAACACTGCAATCATGCCAGAGAAATTGAAGTATTTGCCCTCTTTAAAATGAAAAAAGATTGACAGAAATGTATTCTAAAAAAGTGCTCGAACTTGATTCTTTCATTATATTTCAACAAGCAAACAGGACTAATATAAAAGATATGGGCTAAAATAAATACTTGTTGGTGTCATGTTTGTAAGCTTACTGTTAAAAGAGAGAAAATGCTGTTTTGTTGTAAAACACAGAATTTTAAAGAGTGTCCTCCACTGAGACGTACACTAATGCACTTTTATCACTAGATGCACAATTCTACCCTTCATGTTGGAACAAGATCCTTGTCCAGCAAACCATGAGAAATGTCAGTTTGAGCCATGTACCTATCTGACAACCTGTCTGCTTTTGTTATGCTCATGAGTTCGAGATAGTTGAATTTCTCAAGCTTACACTGTGTTCTCAGACAAAAACCCTCAGCTTGATCTAAAGAGATGTCTGATCAGTGGTGATGGTTAAAGATACAAACCTTACTGACTGAATAAGCCTCAACTTTTTTCACTGATTGATGAACAGATGATTTTTTTGATAACAACTTTGATTAGTAGATTTCAATGAATTTGATATTGAAACGGTAAGTTATTTACATATACTAAGAGATAGTTTAATAAATGTGCGAGGCATAAAAGTATATGTAAAGTTGCTCTTTTAAAATAACAGTTTAGATTTTATTTCTTGACTGAATGACTGTCTACTCTAGAGTATATATACAGACCCTTTCCAAAAAATTTGAATATCATGGAAAAGTTGATTTATTTCCATAATTCCATTCAAAACGTTAAACTTCCGTAGATTATAGATTCAGGGCCCACAACTTAAACGATTTCAAGTATTTAGTTGTTTATTTGTACATAATTTGGGCTTCCAGCTCATAAAACCCACGAAAACAGGATTTAAAAAAATTAGAATGTTACATGAAATCACACAGTAATTACACAGTGATACCATGGTCATTGAACCAGGTTTTGGTTATTTTGGCAGTGTGGGCAGGTGCAAATCCTGCTGGAAAATGAAGTCAGCATCTCCATAAAGCTTGTCTGCTGAAGGAAGCATGAAGCGCTCTGAAAATGTCCTGGTAGACGGCTGCGTTGAGTGGACAGCACAGTGGACCAACACCAGCCGATGACATGGCTCCCCAAACCAACACAGACTGTGGAAACTTCACACTGGACTTCAAGCATCTTGGATTGTGTGCCTCTCCATTCTTCCTCCAGACTCTGGGTCCTTGGTTTCAAAATTTGCTCTCATCAGAAAAGAGGACTTTGGTCCACTGTGCTTTATTAAATCCAGAGTCAACGCAGCCGTCTACCAGGACATTTTCAGAGCGCTTTCATGCTTCCTTCAGCAGACAAGCTTTATGGAGATGCTGACTTCATTTTCCAGCAGGATTTGCACCTGCCCACACTGCCAAAATAACCAAAACCTGGTTCAATGACCATGGTATCACTGTGTAATTACTGTGTGATTTCATGTAATATTCTAATTTTTTTAAATCCTGTTTTCGTGGGTTTTATGAACTGCAAGCCCAAATTATGTACAAATAAACAACTAAATACTTGAAATCGTTTAAGTTGTGGGCCCTGAATCTATAATCTATGGAAGTTTAACGTTTTGAATGGAATTATGGAAATAAAAAAAACTTTTCCATGATATTCAAATTTTTTGGAAAGGGTCTGTAGGCTATATATATATATAAAGTTAATGGGATGAATTCTTTTTTTGTGCATTTTTTCTAATGTCTGATGTTGTCATGATGTAATTTTCCTGCACATGAGCAAAGATAGTAGTATGTAAATTGTGTACTGCATGTGTCATCAAAGCAAATATCATTGAGATGAATGTGAGTGCTAATGGATACAGTATTAATACCTTCTTGGTGTAAAACATGATTTCAAACATGAATTGATAGGGTCCGAGTGTCCATTATTCTCTTCAGAGTCAAGAGTGCCTTTGTGGTCGTATATCCACAGGTCGTTTGTCTTTGGGGTCCGATTGGCTGTGTGAGTTATTTTTCCCATGTAGAAAAACATGGTAGTAGTGCAGCACTTTGCTTTGATTACTGTAATTGAAGCATTACAGTGGCCACTTATGGGAACTTTGGTTACTTAGTGGCAAAGAGGACCGAGTTGGCACATTGACATAGTTATATAGAAGAACAACTTTGTGTGTGTGTATATATATATATATATATATATATATATATATATATATATATGTGTGTATCTTGCAGCTCGTGGCACCTGATCAGGGATTGATTGAAAGATAACCATGTGTGACTGAAGCATGTGACATGTCTGCGTCAGTTAAAGTCACACATACATATAATGAGAAGAACATCCTGTATGTTCATCATTGTCTGTCTACTAGCCCAGATAAAGCGCCATGTTAACGCTGGTAAATGCAGGCTTGCAAGCGTCGTGGATCCACGGAGCGGTTTATTTGATTGGGGTTGGCCCGCTGGACGAGTGCAGCGCACAAGCGGGGAAAGAGGTCCGTGATTTATAGTGACCTTTAAGTGGGTCGTCGTTTCTCAAAGCTAGATCTGGCATCCGCAGCGTTTCATTAGGCCTGCTGGAATCCATCATCTGTAATGTTTTTCTCAATGCAATGCTGCATGCAATTTAAAGAGGTACACATGCACGTAAATATCAAGTTATTTTCCACGACCGTCAGACTTTCATGCATGAACACACAGTCATTTACTCTCAAAGAGATTTTTTATCCTTTCTAACATTGTTAGACAGTCATAAAAGTCATATTTTGAGTCTTTACTCACTTTCGCACTTGCATCTCAAAGCTTTTTCATCATTCTCATTCCAATCAAAACCCACATCATTGCAGGCTACATGAGCCCACTCAAAAATATATGTTTATGAAATAAAATCCATTATTTCATGAGGGAAAGTTGTTGGAGTTTAGTAATGAATAATTAGCTGTAGGTGTATTTTCTTTCTCAACCAATACAACTGTTGCAAGAAAAACACAGAATATGAGTGAAACTCAGTATGTCACGCCAGATTTCCCATTTCCCACTCTGCGCTCAATAGTGAGAAACCCTGCTCTGAGCGTTCCTGGAGCGAGTGAAAACACTAACAGTTTGACTTTCAAAAATCCACTCCTTAGCTCCAGGCAAACTCATACAGCTCCATTGCCCGCTACACTTTCACTCATCACCATTCACATGCTATGATCTGTAACATTGAGCAAACTAACAGAATAAAGATCTGTGCACATTATTCCAAATAAAATCTAATAAAATCAAATAAGAAATCTTTCACCAGAATGACTTCCTCTGCCTCTGTTGCAATTTATAATTTGCAGTTGATTGACGTTGAATAATTATAACTAAGGTTAAATGATTATAATTGATTTAATGTTTATGATTGTTTTGTTGTTAACCTTTACAATATATTCAAACAAACTACATTACCCATGAGCAGTGGCGCGTGTGAGCAGGAAGGGGGTGGAGCCAGAGCGTCAGTCTGTATCATCAGCTCTACAGCTGTTTTGTTATGCTTTCAACGTGATTTGTTTATCATCAAACCCTTGTTCAGTAAAGTTGCCTGCAAAGCTGAGATGATGCCTATTTCAATATTTTGCTTCAAACTATTTCATGGTGCCGAAACCCGGGAATATGGACTTTATTAACGGACTTTTATAAGAAGTTTGGAGCTAGCTCGCGGCTACGCGAGTGAGTGAGTGAAAATGGCTGAGCACCACGAGCGAATGAGACGGAAGCGGGGAACGATTAGAGCTTCGACCACAAAGCTTTTAACTCGTATGGAAGAGGAGATCAACAAGGACAACGCAGATTGTGAGCATTTACGTGAACTGTTGTCATTGTTGAGCACAAGAGAGGAAAGCTTATCAGAACTGGACAAGCATATAGAGGACGAAACGCCGACAGACGAACTCGAGGATGAGGTTGAAAGCGCGCAAGAGTATAAAGACCGTATTGTGTTATGGAAAAGACGTGCTACCAGGCTGATTCAGTGCAGCAGCCGAGATTCAACCGCTCGTCAAGGTGACGTAAGTGCCAATGCTGAACGATCGCATAACAGACAGTCAGTTAAACTGCCAAAGTTGATAATTGACAAATATGATGGAGAAATAAGTGCTTGGCAAGAATTTTGGAACCAATATGAGACTGCCATTCACTTAAATGATGCGCTGTGCAAAAGGGAAAAGTTTAGCTACTTAAAATCCTACTTAACTGGAGCTGCAGCTAAGGCAGTAGCAGGGCTTACATTGAGTGATAGCAATTATGATGCTGCAATCACGTTGCTCAATGACAGATTTGGAAGGAAGGATCTCGTAGTGAACGCACATATGTCCAAATTGCTGAATCTGACTCCCGTGAGGAAATCATATGACATTACAGCATTAAGACAGCTATATGATGAATGTGAGATACAGATTCGCAGTTTAGAGTCTGCTGGCATTCACTGTGACACTTATGGTAGCCTTCTTTGCCCAATATTGATGCAGTTAATTCCAAACGACATTGCACTCAATTATACTCGTCAGGCTGGCACAAATGACGTATGGAGTGTACCTGAGTTCATGGCATTTTTGCAACTTGAAGTTGAGAGCAGAGAAAGAGCACAGCAGCTCACGAGACCCAATTGCGTACAAAGAGATGCTGTTCAGAAACCATTCAATAAGCCAGGCAGTGAATCACGACCTAAGAGACTGAGTGCTCCATCAGCTGCTGCGTTGCACACAGCGTGCCCTACAGCTCCAGTTAATTGTGTATTCTGTGACAGCACAACCCATAAGTCAGAGTGTTGTCCCGATTATTCAGTAGCTGCACGCAAGGAGAAATTGAAAAAAATAGGCAGATGTTTTGTGTGTCTTGGCACGAGACACATAGCAAAGTTCTGTAGAGCAAAAGGTGCTTCATGTCCGCTCTGCAGTCGTCGCCATCATCAGTCTGTGTGTGAACAAAGTGAAGAAAAGCCAGAAATGTCTGTTACGAAGATGGACACTGTGGTTTCATCTGTATCAAGCACAGTAAATATTAAATCAAAGGAACCAAACACAGTGTTGCTGCAGACAGCGAAAGCATGGACTGAGGGTCCAGGAGGGAGAAAGATTGTACGGTGTTTGATAGATGGAGGCAGTCAACGAAGTTTTGTTCACGAAAGGCTGGTGAGAAGTTTGCAGCTACCAGTGCTGAGACAAGAGACATTGAACCTCCACACCTTCGGCTCTCCCAATTCTTTGATGACCAAGCGTAACACTGTAAAAATGATCTTAGAAAACGTGTGGAACACACAACAGAAAATTGAGATTGAAGCGATTGAAACTCCACAAGTGTCCTCAGCTGTTATGAAGGTGCCTGATGATCAAATTCAAAGACTGATGAAGGACAGGGGACTGCAGCTCGCAGACTTTCCACTTGAGGGTGATGACCCAGAACTTCTAGTGCTCATTGGAGCAGATTTCTATTGGAAGGTGGTGTCTGGGAAGATTGAGAGATTAACTGATTCCCTCGTGGCTCTGGACAGCACCTTTGGTTGGGCCATTCAAGGTATTGTTTCAAGCTCAAGCGAAATGGAAACCACATGTATGCACATTAGTGTAGCAGAAGATGATAAGATATCAAAGCAGTTACACGCGTTTTGGGAAATTGAATCTCTCGGTATCGTCCATGACAAAGCACCCAGTGCAGAAGAAGCTGAAGCTTTGGAAATTTTTGAACAGACAGTGAGCTTTGAAGATGGACGCTATCTGGTTGAGTTGCCATGGAAACATGACAGAGACACATCAGAGCTCAAAGACAACTACAAAGTTGCAAAGAAAAGGTTTGAAACTATAACGAAAAGATTCAGAACTGATAATGTGCTCTACGAGAGATACAATGATGTGATTCAAGAATATCTGCAGCAAGATATATGTGAGGAGGTAAAGGATACGCCAAATGCAGAGCAGGCCAGCACGGTGAAGTATTACATGCCACACCATCCAGTAATCCGAGATGATAAGTCAACAACTAAATTGAGAATAGTGTTTGATGCGTCTTCACATGAAGAGGGCTCGCCCTCCCTCAATGACTGTTTGCTCATCGGGCCTAACTTAAACCCAGATTTACTTCATGTGCTTATTAAATTCCGCCTTCACAAAGTCGCCTTCACAGCTGATATTGCAAAGGCTTTTCTGCAGATAGGATTGAAAGAAAGGGATAGAGATGTTGTGAGGTTTTTATGGACTTATGATCCCTCGTCACAGAATTCTGAAAGTGAGTTTCGCATCATGAGAATGAACAGAGTTGTGTTTGGAGTTGCATCTAGCCCCTTTCTGTTGGCAGCGACCATTAGAACCCATCTCAACCAGTATGAGTCTGA
Organism: Rutilus rutilus; assembly: GCF_951802725.1. Lineage (NCBI taxonomy): Eukaryota > Metazoa > Chordata > Actinopteri > Cypriniformes > Leuciscidae > Rutilus > Rutilus rutilus. Next base: position 23,174,635 of record NC_140228.1, read on the forward strand.
ACAGCCTAAAACTGTAGCAGTACTCCGGGAATCACTATATGTGGATGATCTCATTGCGAGCTTACCGGATGTGGATGAAGCTTGTTCTATCACAGCACAAGCAAAAGCTATCTTATCTGCTGCAGGAATGGACCTGCGGAAATGGACGACCAACTCCTCGGACCTGAGAGCGAGATGGACGAAAGAACAGGTTGAGAGTACAGCAGATTCAGAGACACACAGCATTGCATTGAAAGTGTTGGGATTGATATGGAGGCAAGACCACGATGACTTTGTGTTTGACTTGCGCAAGGTGCTAGATGTTTTGAAGAGAAAAGAGAGTACGAAGAGGAGCGTGCTTCAGATTTCATCACGTATCTTTGATCCAATAGGTTTTCTAACACCCTATACTATCCGTGCAAAATGCCTGTTCCAGGAAATGTGGGAGCGAGGTCTCAAGTGGGATGAGGAACTGCCCCCAGATTTAGCCTACAAATGGAGGAAGTGGTGTGATGATTTACCACAGTTACACAATGTGTCCATACCTAGATGGTATCATATCTTGACGAATCAGCAAGGCGAGACGGTCAGACTTCATGTTTTTTGCGACGCGAGTGAAAGAGCTTACTGTGCAGTTGGATATCTGCAAGGCAAGAATGAGACTGCAGAAATTGTCTCAACTCTGGTAGCCTCAAAGTCCAGAGTTGCACCTCTAAAGAAAATGACGCTGCCTCGACTGGAGTTAATGGGAGCCTTGATAGGTGCCAGGCTAGGCCATAATCTGTTAAAGGCTCTTAAGATTGGAGAAAACCAGCTCAGCATGTGGACCGACTCAATGATAGTCTTGAGTTGGATCCGCAGTTCAGCGCAGAAATGGAAGCCCTTTGTGGCAAACCGAGTAACTGAGATTCAAAGCCTCACTAAACCAGAGTCATGGTCACATTGTGACGGAAAGCACAATCCAGCAGATCTTCCTACAAGAGGACAATCTGTTGACAGTTTGATTGATAATCAGTTGTGGTGGAATGGACCTGATTTTCTCCTGTCAATGAATCCAGTGGTCTCAGCTGATGTAGAGTTTCCAGTGGAGGAGGTAAATGTAGAGCTCAGATCTAAATTCCAAGTTGCAATGCAGTTCATTGGCACAGACAAAGGTGAGCCTCTGCTAGATCTAAGTAAATACAGCAAACTCAGTACTGTTCTCAGAATAACAGCTTGGATACAGAGATTCCTCACCAACACACGCTCAAGTGTAAAGAAGCATGGAGAGCTTTCAGCTGAAGAGTTAGTGACAGCTGAAGTGTATTGGATCGGAAGGACTCAGGAAGAGACATTTGAAAGAGAAATGAGTTCGCTCAGGGAAGGACAGTGTGTACATAAAGACTCAAAGATCAAAGAACTTAAACCATTCCTTGATGAGCAAGGCCTGATTAGTGTGGGAGGAAGGTTGCAGCAATCTGATCTCACCTTTAGAGAGCAGCACCCGTGGATATTACCTGCTAAACACAGGTATTGTGAACTTTTGATTCAAAACTGTCATCAGAAGGTTTTGCACTCTGGTACAAGAGATACACTCATGCAAGTCAGAGACAGATTTTGGATTTTGAAGGGTAGACAGCTTGTTAAGCTGATAGTCGGAAGGTGTCCCGTCTGCAAGCGGTTTAAGGCTAAGCCAGCGCAGCAGGCTACGGCCCCCTTACCAAGGGATAGAGTCACTGAATCTCCTCCTTTTGAAACTACTGGTGTGGATTTTGCTGGGCCGCTCATGGTAAAGACCAGTAATGGTACGAGTAAAGCATACATAGCGCTTTTCACTTGCGCTGTCACTAGGGCCATTCATTTGGAACTAGTCTCAAGTCAAAGCACAGAGAACTTCCTTTTAGCACTAAAGAGGTTCATAGCCAGGAGGGGACTTTGTAAAGTCATATACTCAGATAATGCAAAGACCTTCAAACGAGCAGATCGAGATCTGAAGGAGCTATGGAAGTCAATCAAAGAGCCTGATCTCAGAATCTTCTTTGCTGAAAGGGGAATAACATGGAAGTACATAGTCGAGAGAGCAGCTTGGTGGGGCGGTTTCTGGGAACGCCTTGTAAGGTCAACAAAGTCATGCCTTAAGAGGATCTTGGGTAAAGCCTCGTTGAATTTTGAAGAGTTAACCACCATCTTAACTGAAGTAGAGGCTGTGCTAAATTCAAGACCCCTCACTTATGTTCACAACGAATTGAATGAACCTCAGCCATTGACACCTGCTCATTTTTTGGTTGGTAACCGACTTACATCTTTACCACCAAAACCCATTGCATCTAACACTCAGCCAGCTACTCAGAGTCGAGAAACCTTGACAAAGAGATGGAAATACAGTCAGAGGCTGCTGAACGAAATTTGGACTCGTTGGCGCAGGGACTACTTAATGAATTTAAGATCCGCTCACCAATGTGTAAACACCAAAGCTGAGGCACTGAAGGTGGGAGATGTCGTCCTTATAGGAGAGGATAAGATGCCACGGCAGACGTGGAAGACAGGAAAGATAGAAGAGGTTTTCCTGGGGAGAGATGGATTAATACGCGCATGTTCCGTGCGCACTTCCCTTGGAACGGTGTTGAGAAGACCAGTACAGTTACTGTATCCTTTGGAAATTAACAAGTAGAGATGAATAAGTTCATCGGGGGGGAGGATGTTGCAATTTATAATTTGCAGTTGATTGACGTTGAATAATTATAACTAAGGTTAAATGATTATAATTGATTTAATGTTTATGATTGTTTTGTTGTTAACCTTTACAATATATTCAAACAAACTACATTACCCATGAGCAGTGGCGCGTGTGAGCAGGAAGGGGGTGGAGCCAGAGCGTCAGTCTGTATCATCAGCTCTACAGCTGTTTTGTTATGCTTTCAACGTGATTTGTTTATCATCAAACCCTTGTTCAGTAAAGTTGCCTGCAAAGCTGAGATGATGCCTATTTCAATATTTTGCTTCAAACTATTTCAGCCTCAGAAACAAAGTTTAATTTCATCTGACATCATCATGACTTTGTGGGCGTGGAAAATAGCTAAACATGTTTAAAGCACCTGCTGAGACCACCACATCAAACTAAAGTAGCAAACACAGAGTTGGTGAGAAGGTGCATATTTGGATTTTTATCTCCCCCGAAACCTCTTCCCATCCACAGATTTAACTGATTACACAGAAACGATTCTTGTACTAGAGACAAGAAAGCATTTGCTATAGAGGCATATATATATATATACATACTGTATACTGTATATATATATACATATACTAATGTTTCATAACCAGTTAAGAATGAAGATTTCATATGCTGAAGGTTTTGTCGAGAGATATTGTGCTGCCTGCTATTGCACGCCATGGTGTTGCATGCATATTTGCATATGTTGCAAGCTTTACTTAATTTGAATATGAAGAGAAACTGAGATTAAAGTATGAAGTTTTTGGGACAGTCTAGCAGTCTAGCTGGAGAGACTTGGCTGAAAGTTAAAAGGAAGTGGTCCTTTTTAACAAGTATTGCTCAGATGTTGCTCTTTCATATCTCAAGAAATCGAAACGAGTTTTCAGCAGTGTTTCATTTGACTATCAACTTTGTCTAAGATGTTTCTCTTAAAAATAGGAATTAAAATAGTCGATTGTTATAGAGCTGTATACAATTAATTTGGATAGCATAACTTCTTGGTCTTGAAAGATTTCGATGAAAAATGCTGTTCATGCTGAGATCTTTTACTTTTGATTGATTGATCTGAAAATCATTGCTGTCTAAGCAAATCAACTGAGATCTCATTTGTGATTTATATTTCCTGCAAATGTGTGTCTATTGTTTCAATGACTCTGAAATGTAATCTATAATGTTGTAGATCTCATCACCTCTCATGAAGAAAATATATTTATCATCAACACACATTGTTCTAAAAACATGAACTTTTAAAGTGTTTTCCTTGTTTTTCAGTTTAAAAAATAAGGAAGATGTTTTTTTTTCTCCGTGTGGTGTCTTTGCTCTCCTGCTTGAGCTATTCGGATTGGATGGATGATGTGCCATGTACAGAATCCTGCTCATATAAAGGCATTTTTTTTTCCCATGCCGCCCATTTCTGTCTGTTCCAATGGCGCTCTGGTCCAAAGCCATCCATCACCACTCACCAAGACGACTATGGGCCAGTCTGCGAGCAAAATAATGAGTTTACAATAGATGAATATTTCATCATGCCTTTTGCCTCACCCTGTGCCTTTATGTTCACACACAGATTAGATGAGCTGATACTAGTAATACAATATAATTGATTCAAATCTTGTACGGATCTGTGGCTTGAGGCTTTGCTAAAATGAATTCCTCATGCCACTTGGTATTTAATGGTAATGCATACTAGTTTATCTGAACATCTGTAATGGATGCCACTGACACTGGTAATGCAATTTTAGGTTGTAGTCCTTTGTTTCACAAGATCTGGTGTGAGGTAAGAAAATAGACAATAGCTTATTAAAAGTTAATCATTCAACTCAAAACAAGATTATCCAGAATAAGCTGATAAAGCATCAAGTTATTGTTATGGCACAGCCAGCCAGCAGATATAAAACATGTGACTGCACATTATATTATGTATACTGTATGATAATTCATTGCTACAGTGATTTTCCATAGGCCAGAAAAAAAAAAATGTCTAATGTGTGATTTAATAGACACAGAAATGTCCTCAGTATTATGTCTATTTTATTCTAGTCTAGTAGCATTCAAAAATAACCATTATAAAAGCCTGCTATTTTATGTAATTTTCATTATTTTCTATTATTTACTTTTTTTAGATGTGCTTACCAGATAAAAGAAAATAAGCCTATTACTGTGATGCAAATTTTGGCAGGCAGCTATTAACGTGTGTGAAGACATAAAGAGTACACTGGGAAATAGAAATGTTGCATTTGACATTTGTCAAGTGATAGACATTTAGCTATACTATTTATTTATTTATTACACACAAGAACAATAGAGAAACGTGAAGTAATGCAGAAATACAAATCAGGATGATGAAGAATTTGATCAGGCTAAATGAAAAAGAAGTACATTTTAGAATACTGTCATTTCTATTGAAACTTGAATATATGTATTTAAATATATTTGTAATAACACAGTCATGAAGTTGCAATTCAGTCAAATTTAGTTAAAATACTATATTAACTTTAGGCTAAATGTAATATTGAATAACACACTACATAATTATGTCCAAGTACATACATGTATGTTAGTCAACTCATCAAAATAAGTGGTCACACCTTTGTGTCATTTTATCATGTAAGTGTAAAACTTAAAACTTGGCATTTGTTCTGTTTTAACGCGGAATAGATACTTTTTTTATTTTTTTATCCATAGTTTTAATTCTGAAGATGAGTGAGTGACTCTCAAAATACACATCATTTATTCATTTATTTATTTAGTGAGAGATATAACCATTTAAACTAAATTGTTACACCTTTTGCGTTCGGGTCCGTTTTTACCGGAAAGTGAACTGTGGCTATATCTATTAGTTAGATTTGTCTCAAATTACTTGTGTAAAATACATTTAGCATCTTTCCTACACTCAAACACACATATTGTTTCCTTCCCACATGCGGCTGCATTTGGTTTATAAACATGTTCGTGCATGCACACACAATAATTCTGGAATTAAAATAAACAAATTAATGTCTTTATATGTTTGTAGAGCAATAAAAAAATAAAAAAAGTCTAAATTTTAAAAAAAGAAAGAGAATTTGGAAAAGAAAAAGTCCAGATTTCACTTTGCTGCCACCTAATAATGAACCATTGCAGCATGATAAAGAGATTCAAGCTTATCATCATAATTGTTTCTATTCAAAAGTACAAGTTTATGCAAATAAAAGACACCTACATCTTGGATGCCCTTGAGGTAAGCTAAAACATACCAAAATTTAATTTCAAAGTGAACTATCCCTTTAAGTACAGTTTTTTAAATATACTTTTAAAGGTCCCATTCCATGGATTATTTTTATTATTTTATAATGTTTCCAGGGGTGCCCTTATAATGTTAGTATGTTTTTTAGATCAAAAATTGTTATAATTTAGAAATAAAAGGCATATTTCCTAGCCTGATTTCATTCCCTGGTTTGAACACTCTGTTTGAAGGGGCGTGTCTGCTGTGAGACTTCAGTGTAAACGGCCTCTGCTGTGATTGGCTGACATGCTTGCATATGAAATAGCTGGCATTACATGTGGAACTATCTGGAAAACTTTTACTATTACAGCTATTATACGTTTTTACTATTACAGCTATCTGGATTAACGAATCATGAGAAGTTTTTTAAGTATTTAGATCTATTACCATCACATAAAAGGTTGCAGTGATGAGCATTGAGCAGATGACAGTCTGTTGATCGCGTGAAAGATCTTATCATTGCAACGCAGTTTCTGCACTATCACTAATGATTTCACCAATGCAAACATGAGGCATATAAATACAGTAAGAGCTTCGTTGTGCAGTGTAACAGCGTCATTGATTTCATAACGAGTTTTGGCAAGTGTCCAGATAAACTCGCGCTGTGTGATTGATAGCTTGGGCGATTGGAAAGGGATTGTTCTTTGATCGCTTTCTGTATATTAATCACAGTTTAAGTAAGATTATTTTCATCCTACTAAGAGAAACGAACGATGTGAAGAGTGATCGCTACTTCCATATTAAATCACTACTTACCGCTTGCTGGAATATAGTTGAAATAGTCCCCTTCGTCAGTATGAAACGCTGAGAGAAGTCTGCTTGATATTATTCCAGGTTAGAAAAACAGTCCGTGGTGAAATGGACAGAGCAAACTAACAACTTCGAATTAAACTTTTGCGGTATCCGATTATAGATAAACATCAACCACGTCTGTTGACATTTCGCCATCAATACGCCTGTGTTCCTGTGGGCGGAGGTTATGGTTCTAGTGACATCATTAAAGCAGGATGTAAAGGGGTGTAGTCCAATCCAGCCGTTTTTTGTAGTCAACTTCTGTTAAATAAAATATCTCGCTTGGCATTGAACTTTGAGCTTTATAATTTTACAGATATTATTTATACTCTAACAACAACATTACACACTAACTAAAGTTTGAAACATGGGATCACATAGAACGGGACCTTTAAGATTTGAAGTATAAACTACAAGTGCACATTAAATACAATTATACACACTTCTTTTTTCACAAGGGTATGGCTAGTCTGAGTTATCCATATACTGTAGGAAAATCTACCTCCTTTAATTCAAGTATGTTTGCTTCCACGTTTTTGGGTGTTGTGTTAACATGGAGAAAGTGGAGGGGGTGGAGTCCAGCTGCATGATGAAGAAATTGCCTTTGTGAGGAGCATTAATGATGATTTCCCTCTCCTATGCTCATTAGGAATCTGCTGTCATAAGCTCCCCTCTACCACTCACTCATACCATTGAGTATAATTGTGTTTCATAGTCTGGCCTATGCCCACTGAATGATAAAGCCGGAGGTGCTTATTATGTGTAATCTCCACGGCCCATTGCAGGAGCCACCAGATCAGTCTGTATCTCAGTCAGGAGGGACGAATGGTGAGTGACAGCAGAGTAAAGCGCTAAATGTGCCAATGAGATGTGGGTATTGAGTGATATGTGCAGGAGAGAGACCCCACACACTCTGAAACTGAAGCATTGTTGCTGGATAATGTTATTTTTAAGCTTAACGTGTTACATTAATGTATTTTTTTGCCACAAAATATTTTGCAATAATGACCGACTGACTTTACATTATCCTACTTATTACACGTTTACTTAACACATAAATAAATACATTGACATGAAAGATTTGAATGTACATTTTATGTGCGAAGATAGAGCGCACAAAGTGATACGAGACACATTAAACAACAAGTAAAAGCACAGTTAAGCAGTCTTTATATGACCACAGAATACTATGATTGACCTACAGTGTCACATTCAAGTTTTGCATGCAACTGTGTAATAAGAAAATTATTACATTCCAACACGCTCCATCACATTGACAATAACATGCTACGCATTGTCACACTAACCATTCTTTGTGTCCCTCTGTTACTGGCAGCTTTCACTGATATTTTCCTCATTAACCTTCAGCTGGCATTCAAATAATGCCTTTGTAAGCCAAAAACCTTGATCACGGATATCGCTGTTCATCTTCCGCAGCAGCAGATGAGATGCTAGAGAACCATGGGATCTATGGTATTTATCCTCCTCCTCCTTGTTTCTGACTTCTTTGTCTTTTGCTTTGTGTTAATGAAAACCACGTCCTTCAGAAAGTTCATTTGTTCATGATTTGAACCATTTGCAACTATTGCTGATTCAAACTGTAAAGAACTTCTTGAAACATCCGTGCACATTGCTGACGGTTTGCACAAATTGCAAAATTTCCGAAAAGTGCATTGTGATGCTCACTAATGTGATCAAACTTTCTCCTGAATCAACACGTCAGCCTGTCATCTCTCTCTCTCACGCTCCGTCTTTTGGTCTCTGCATAGGCGTCTCAGTAGAAAGAAGTGTGGAGTTGAAAGCACAGCCACTGAGCAATTCCTCTTCCCTAACTTTCCATCTCTCTCTGTCACACAGAGAGAGAGAGAGAGAGAGAGCGAGAGAGAGAGAGAGAGAGAGAGAAAGTGAGAGACACACACACACTTTTCAGCCAGCTGATTCACACCATTTTTCATACATACCATTTTGTCTCTGTGAGTGAGGGAAGTTCTGGGAAAGTCTCTCTGTGATGTATAACTCTTTTAATGGAACTCTTCATTTGTGTCTCCCCCAGAGCTAGGCATTGTGGGTAGTCATACTGAGGAAAGCCATTTTCAAGCTTTTAACAGCTTTTCCGAGAGCTGTATAAGTTAAGGCAATGGGGAATCAAAATTGACCCCATTTTCTTAGTCATATTGTGATTTATTGGTGCAAATTATTTTAAAGAAAAAAAAGTCTTTGCAATCTTTGATCATATTTTAATAACTTGCTCCTCTTCCCATTTTCAACCCCTCCCTTCCAACCACCTTTACTCCATTCTGGTATGCACTGATTTTTTTATTATTCAATCAATTCCCTTTGCACAAAGTCAGGTACTGCTCTACACTTTTTCTCATTGAAAATATTGTTGAACTTTGAAATGCTATCACCCAAAGTGTTTCATGTTGATCTGAAGCACTACTATGCGTTTATTTAGGGCTGTGACTAGCATGTCCTAAAGGAAATAGTGTTTGGAAGGCAGCCGAAGAACATTATATAGGTAGTTTAGGTTTTAGCCTTGGGTTTTAGCCTCTATAAATGAAATGTTGCATCAGAGCCACTTATTGTGTGAAAATAAACACACACCATCTTTGGTTATGAAATAAAAACTTAAATAGTTTGGCATGATCTTGTATTATTTATAAGAATAAGAAATATTTTCATAAGTATTTCTTAAAATATCACATAATTCGATTTTTTTTATGACAGGTTAAGGTTAGTTTAGGTTATATAACGCCATTTGTGTTTGTTTTTTAATGTAAATTTGTTCATTTATATATTTATTAATTTATACATAATAAAATATATTTAATTTTTAAAAATAATTATTCAGATGTATGCACTGTAAGGACTTGTATGTAAGGCAACAGTTTTTGGCTCATTACATTTCAATTTTTCTTGAACATGGTATAAATATTTTTCAAAACCATATGAAACCAACCTTTTTAAGAAAAGTTAAGAAAAGTGTCACGTGCTTTAAACTACAGTTTTAAAATATTTTTCTTACCCTTGGACACTCTTATTTGTCATTTACCCTAATCATTTTTCAGTATGCAGATTATTTTAATAGAGTGAACATTTTAACAATGTGATTTTTCAAACTTTAGTTCTTCAAAAAGCTCACCAACTGCTCAAATGATCTACAAAACAAAGTTTGAATGGGGTCTGTATGGTAATCAGTATAAGCTGAATTATTTCAGGAAAACAAAATACAAAGAATTAAAGGAGGATTTCAATACAGTGCTGGCTTGCAAGTACTAAGATTTCAGCAATAACATTCAACTTTAACAGACCATACAACATGACTATTTTGTTTGCATATAATAATGTTTGTCTCTGTAAGTCCTCACTCTTTCAGGATAACATTTTAATGAGATCTTGCATGGCAGTCAGACAGAAAATTTAATAACACCTGTTAGACCCTGAACAGAATATTCCCCGGCCATTATGAGAGCGTTTTATCATGGGAGCACTCACTACATCTAAATTAACTTATAAATGCATGGCAGCGTCTTGCATTTCAGCCACGCTGCCATTTATTGTCTGTTGTTGCTTAAGGAATTCACTCAAAAGGCTTAAAATATAATGGGAATGAAAATTAGGCCCTTGTCGAGGGTCGCATACATAAGATTGATGTCCTGGCTTTGAAGTCCAGTCCCGTAAAGGTTCCCTGGGGTGTGTTTCATCCATGTTCAGAGCATGGTCAGGGACTGAACTTATGACTTGGCCATGAAACAAAATGACCGTTTAACAAAAATGGTCTGTTAGGACTGGTCTAAAAATGCTCTAAAAGTATTGCTGAAACATTGGGACATTCTTGAATGGAAAACAGGCGCAATTTCTTTTCTATCAATCTCAGTGCAAATAAACATTGGAGCAACTAATATTGCATGCTAATTGTTGCTTTTTAAATATATATATAAAAAAATCCAAATTTAAAGGATTTTTAGTTCACGCTGAAAATTTCAACATCGTTTTCTCACCTTCATGCACCCTGCTGGCCTCACTATCACCTCTTCCAACAGCAACCTAGTTTTCCCAGGAGGTCTCCCATCCAGGTACTAACCAGGCTCAGCCCTGCTTAGCTTCAGTGGGCAACCAGTCCTGGGCTACAGGGTGATATGGCTTCTGGCTATGCTCATCGAAGATGTGTATTAAGGTCAATTTATGTGTAAAGTGCATTTTAATGTATTAATGTATAAGTAAAGGTAACATTTTTGGCTTTTCCTCACACAAACTTCAGAATAGTTGTAATATAGAGCATGATTGTAGAGCAAATAGTTGCAATTTGTAACTATTTGAAGTTTGAAGAATTGATGAATTCGTATGATATATTTTGTATACGCCTTGCTGAGGTTTAGGGGTGGACCTTCATTATTTTATTATCTGTCAGCTCTTGGAGAGATTAGCATGATAATGGACATGGAAATGTTATTGTATTTGGTCTTGGTGGAATAGAGCTGCTATGCTGTTACTGCTGTAGATTATTGCTGCCGCTGCAGTGCAAGTACTTAGACTTGCTACTGCCAATACATGGACATCCACAGACATGCTGCTGCTGCACATATAACATATATGAAATTACCTGTATAGCAAATCTATACAGGTGGAGCTGGGGAAGCTTCTGAAAGCACGCTGCAGACTTGTAACAGCAAATACTACAAAGTATTTGAATGTTGAGCAGCAAGCTCATTGGCTGCTGATGCAAATTCAACCAATCAGCTGCGCTATGTAGACAATGATGTGATTGCTAGCAGATTGAGTTAAGGACCTTTCAGCCTGTGCCATCTTAGAGTTTCCTAACAGAACTTTGTATTTCTGTCACGACAACTTTCAGAGAGATAAGCATGAAAATGTACATTGTAATGTTAATGTATTTGGTCTTGGTGGAATAGATGCTGCTGCTGCTGACGATTATTGTACAGAGACAGAGACAAGTACAGATACTTGCTACTGGCAATACATCCACAGACATTTAAGACTGCTGCACATATAACATAAGTGAAAGTGAAAGTTACTTGATGTGCAGCCAAGTATGGTTTCCCATACTCTGAATTTGTGCTCTACATTTCACCCATCCAAGTGCACACACACAGCAGTGAGTATTGAACACACACACCGTGAACAAATGCCCGGAGCAGTGGACAGCACCTGGGGAGTGGTTGTGGGTGAGGTGCTTTGCTCAAGGTAATGAGTTGTGGGTAATGAGAGTGCTGTTCATTCACTCTACCCACCTACATTCCCTGCCAGTGCTAAGACTCGATCCTGCGTCCTTTGGGTGACAAGTCTGACTCTCTAACCATTAGGCCACAACTGCATACATGAAATAACCACATGTATGAAATAATCCCCTTACAAATCACGATAACTGGATAATACAAGCCAATATATGCATGCTCCTGAGTGCAAGAAAACAAGCATCGGTAGACATGCATATATCCGCACATATGGATGAACATCATCCAGGGCAGGATGGGATAGGACAAAGCACCCCACAAAACAAGCAGATCTACCCCCAAGAGGCCTATGACTATGTGTGCCTGGGCTTCCACACCAAATGGCTTCACTCTAGTGGCCTAAAACTATGTGTGCCTGGGCTACCACGTCAAATGGCTTCACTCTAGTGGCCTAAAACTATGTGTGCCTGGGCTACCACGTCAAATGGCTTAGCTCTAGAAATATGCACTCTTTAAATGTGTTCACATTAACAATATATATATCACATTGCAAGCTAATAGAGATAAGAAAACCTATCAACAACCTGAAGCAAGTATCATAATTTAAGTCGTTTGATAATATCATTGACATAACCCTTATACTCTTATTTTAATAAGTGAAAAAGCCATCGGGCACAATAAATGAATGACAGGAAATACCACTTGCTGCTACATAAACAGAACTGCGTAAACGCTACTGCTTTGTGCTTAATAATACTCTCCTGCATCAAATGCAAGACCGTTAAACATGGTGCCTAGTTAATTAATAGCAGACCAAGATATGGAGTAAAAGAGCGTTCTCTTATCTTAGATGTTGATATTAGATGCTTTCTGAAAGTGCGCTGCAGACTTCTAACATCAAATACTGGCAAGTATTTGAATGTTGAGCAGCAAGAACATTCACTGCTAATGCAAAAGCAACCAACAACGATGTGATTGTTAGCAGATTGAATTAAGGACCTATCAGCCTGCGAAAAAACTAGAGTATCATGATTGTACTTTGTATTTGTACACTGACTTCACAATGACACTATTCTCACTAAAAAAGACAAATTGTAAAACTGTATGGAAAATAACTACAAAAAGATTTTTTTTCTTTTCGACAGAGAAAAACGTAAATGGGTTTGGAATGTCACGTGGGTGAGTAAATAATGACAAAATTGGCACTGTTGGGTGAACTATTTTAACGCATCTAACTGAAACCAAGTATGGTCAATGGAGAGATGGGTCTAAGGCCTTGTTTACACTGCAAATCTTGATGCCCATTTCTGATTTGTTGCCTATATCCGATTTTTTTTTTTACCGTCCGTTTACACGTTCTTTCAATTGTGACCCATGTCCGATTCATGTGTTTACACTTGACATACTATCTGAAAAGTCGCGCATGCTTAAAGGAGGTTCTTGCACAGATGGACGAACGCAAAATATGCTTGATGCTAACTCTGCAATGTTCAAACGTCACCATGATTTTGAGGCGGGGGAGGACGGAAAGGGCCATCATTGCAGCCTGCACATATGCTTCAGTTATTGTGTGCGAGAGAGATCTTAGGACTGGTGGTAACACACAACACGATCTCATGAAAGTGCGTATCTATACCACTAATTTTATTTCTCGTGCCATTTATACGGCAAAAATAGTTTTTGCGTGCATGATACGCACTGTAAACCCCATGGGTAGGATTAGAGGTGTGGAGTGCGTGCGTATTACACGCCATAAAGTGCATATCATATGCACGCGAAAACTGGGTATCATATGGACGCAAAAAACTATTTTTGGCATAAATGGCATGAGAAATAAAATTTGTGGTATAGATACACACTTTCATGAGATCATGGCGGGCTTTAACGAGGAGCAGTGGGTCTGAAATTTTAGGATGAGCAAGCCAGCCTTTGATATGTTGTGTCAACATTCCTCTCCTTTCCTGTGTTCACTGTCATAGAACACATCCGATCTGTGTCACATATGAGCAAAAAATCAGAATTGGGTCACATTTCACTGACAATGTAAACGAGGCCTATATGATCGCAGAGGGCGCATTATGGATCAGTGGCGAGAGGTTAGATGGGTCCTCTCTGCTTAAGCATTCAGTTGTTTCATATTCATCTGTATGATTGAAGCCTGAATGTGTGCTACATTTCAATTGGCATTGGGCCCCCTCCAGAGTGCTGGAGAGATCTAATGCCTTGCCAATCATATGCACATAATAAGAAGAGGGGGGTAAAGGTGAGAGTCATGACTTCCAAATGTCTTCTGTTCTGTTTGTCAGACTCGTCAAGCATGCAATATCTCAACTGCCGCCCGAGCGAGCTCAGGTATTGACCTTAAAACACTTTCAAAGGGTTTTATTTGAAAGAAATCTTTGTAAAAGCCATATGGGGCGACAGTGACGGTTTATGCATGCTTTGACTGATTGATGTCGAAAGCATCTCTGTTTGAAGTCTGCTTTGGCGAGGGATCTGAGCACAGGAAGTGTGTACTGTAGAGCGCAGGCCATATTGGGCCGTAGCATGGCGTCTGTGAGCGGCCGCACTTACCTAAAGTGCTGGTTGCACATAGAGCCACTGATGCTTGCTTAATGGCAGGCTGTGGGCGTCTCGATCCGCCTTTCCAAATCCAACCGTTTGGGCAGATGCTCCCTGGCAGTCGATGAGCCTCTGGCACACCTATTAATTAGGTTTCCTCAAACAGGAAGCAGGTTTTGGGAGATGAGATGGGTACTGTCTCTGTTCCAACTCGTCTTGTCTGAGATGCTCTGAAGTGACAATCTCTCAGAAGAACTTTTGGCTCTCAGAGTTTCATGGGAAGTGGCAGTGTTGGAGAGTGCACAAAGCTGGCACTTGACAAGTGGGAGTGGTTTTAGAAAGGCACCAAATGTTCCTCTGTAGTGGCTTTGTTGTTTTTGATGGAGATTAATTTTTCTGTTGTACAGTGACTGAACTGCAATGGAACTAACTCATTGTTTGAACGTTTGTTCGGTTCATTTGTTAACTACGTGGTGACATATTTTAGGGTATTGCAGACTTGAGTTCTAAATTTGGTTAGTGTAAAAGCTGTTTTCTGAACTCCTTCTTTGAACACCTAGGAGTCGCACAGAATCTGCATGCAAGTACTTATGGTGGTATGTATTGTAGAGTCATGCAATTAAACCAAGTCTAGTAACAGCCTCACCCTATGTATACTATCCTGTAGTACATACTGTATAAAGACTCAGATTGCTTACAGTTGCTGGGATTACATGGCAGATGACCTTTTAAAATCTTTGTGTGACTTTGTGCAGTTGCCACTAGCGACTTTATTTTTGTCTAGTAGTCCCAACAAACTGATGGGGACAAGGGATATAATGGTTTCTGCTGCAGATTTAATGAATTTAATGTTGTAATCCATTGTCAGGTGTAGTCTCACATTCCCAAACCTTTTACTATCAGCATTAAAATGTTGTGCACATTACAGCTTCTTCCAGCTAAGACACAAGATCGTAGACAGGAAGGGACTCTCTAAGTCAGGGATTAGTCATTTTAACATCAAAAAAGAAATAATGAGGATTTTATTTTATTTTATTTTAATTTAATTCATTTTAGCAAATAGTAAAAATGCACTGTAAGTGAATTGAATTGAACTGAATTTTTTTTGGGGTGTTTATATAAAACAGTACGCTAATAGCTTATAGAAAAAAAGATCTGCTAAATACCGCCATACAAATGAAATGTTTTCTGGGTAGTATTTTAATTATTTCTTTTGGTTTAAGTACGATGACAATACAAAAAACAATTATTACAATTTTCTTTTTGCATATCATTTAATTTGACAGTATGTTGTCCTTACAATGTCTAACCCATTATTTTTCTCACATAGTATGCATAGGGTTTTACACATGACAAGTATAACGTTGCCTTTATTTTTTTAGAAAGGCCTATCATATTTGTGGGAAAAAAAAGTTGGACTAAGTGATCAACCACAGTTTAAGTATCATGCTCATGCTCCATGATTTTTTTTTTTTTTCTAGGCAGCATAAAAACCTGTGCACAGTGAACACCAGAGATTGCATAGAAACCATAGTGAGTCAGATAGTGAGTCAGATTTGAGCTGGCCATGTCAGCCAGTACTTGCAGTCTGTTAGTTTTCCACATCTGAAGGACACTGCTACATTTTCCGATTTCTTTATTTTTCTAAAATGTGTAACATCTGCCTCTGTATAAAATACTTCTCATCCCAGTATTTCATAATCACTATGGGGCATTGAATTTAGCACTTGAGGTGCAATGAAGCCCTTTCTGATTGATAGATATGTTCACTGTTAAAAGAGCTTGACTGTAGCCTGCGGGTAAAGACACATCCAACCCCAGAGTCTTCTGAAAGGTCAACGCGCCATTTAATCAAACATCAGACTGTTGAGGCCGAGCTGTCAGAGCTACGTGACCTTCTGCTCTCCTCACTTTTAAAGATCAGCTTTAACCTGCTCAAATGCTGCCACACTTACCAGGTCCGTCCTGCTGTTCCCTGAGCAAGATCACTCACCTCACTGCCTCTTTGCTCTTGGTCTTCGCCCACTGTCTGCATTTCCTTCAAGTGTTCTTGTGATCTTTGTCTAGCACTCGCCTTTGTTGCTGGTGTTTGCTGACAGATGCTATTATAGCACATACCATTCATCTCACATGGACATTTTTTTTTAGCAAACTTTCAGTTCAGCTTTCAATTATTCTGTGCTCAGTAGCAGGAAATCCAGTCATCTTTTAGTTCTAAACCAAAATGACACATTGCCATTAGGGCTAATAGAGTTTGATGCGGCTCATTAGCTCTTCATAGGCTATTGCGTATAGTGGCTCTATTTTTCGATGGCAAATTGGATGCGAGGATGATCTCTTGCTAATGGTTATTTCTAATACAGAGCTAATGTGGTTGTCCAAGCCCCTCCCATGAATGCAAATGAAACGGTTGTTAAGGAGGATGACATTGTGTAGTAGAATGTCTAGGATCAAACAATGGGGCTACTTGGCCTTGAATTGCAATTTAAAAGCTTTTAGCTATTGCAGTCATTGCTGATGCTGTCTGCTCTGTTTATTAGCAATAACATTTTACAAAGCTTCATAACCATGACTGGTTTGGCAAGTTCTTGTATATAGAAGTTTTATCACCCTTTGTACTCCAAGGTCCCTCATTGTCCTAGACAATATTCAAAGACTAAGATATTTCTTATACATCTGCCTTTAATGACAAAACTACTTTTTTATTTATAGAAGAGTGCAATCTATTGAATAATTATTAAATCAAATAATAATGCAATTACACAAAACCGTAATTACAGAAGTGTCACAAAGTTGTCATGATCACCAGCTGGAGTGCCCTTGATATCAAGCCCACACATATCAAGCTCTGATGGCCACCAGCATGTCCAGTTATAATGGTCGCTAGTCCTGTGTTTCCAGTACTTTCCCGTCCTGTGGTTCCCACACCAGAGCCTGTCCACAACATGGCCGCCACACCAGAGCCTGATCACAACATGGCTGCCACACCAAAGCCTTCAGTCAACATGGCCGCCACGCCAGAACCTCCAGTTGTCACAGATGCTATGCTGGAGTTTCCAGCCGTCATTGGACGCCACATCAGTGTTCCCAGTCGTCATGAACATTGCACATGAAGCCATTAATGTGGGCCCTAGGCGTTTGAGACTTATTTAGCTTGGAGGACACTTCGCTGATGTCGGTGCGAGCAGTTGGCATCTCTGTGGTAACGTCAAGCCTGGGGGTCTCAGAGGTGGTCCCACTGTCTACTGTACTCCCTGTTACGGTGATGGCTATTGTGTGTGTTTGGGCCACATGCTGCTCTTCAGCCCGCAAACCCGTTCCAACCCATGAGATGGCTCCAGCCCCTGACCAGTGTCCAGTGATGGCTCCAGGCCCAGAGTTGAGTCCCAAGCCCACTCTTGTCCCTGAGCTGCTCCAGAAACCACTCCTGCCCTAGAGTTTCCTCTTTGCCTTGATGCGAACACGGAGGTAATCCCAGAGTTTCTTGTCTTCCTTGATACGACCACGGAGGTCGTCCTTGAGATTTCAGCCTGCTTCGACACGACCGCAGAGGTCGTACCTGAACTTCCTATCTACCTCGACTCAACCACAGAGGTCGTACCTGAACTTCCTGTCTACCTTGACGCGACCGCAGAGATCGTACCTAAACTTCCTGTCTGCCTGCTCCACCCTGGGCACCTGCTCAGCCTGCTTCCATCTTTGCTTTCAGTTCTACTCCCATTTCATGGACCTGTGCCTTCATCCCAAACCCTGGTCCACCTCCGCTCCGTTTCCCTCCTGGACTTCTTTGACTATATTAGGAGTGTCTGGAAGCCGCTCCTTAGGAGGGGGGCTATGTCACGATCACCAGCTGGAGTGCCCTTGAGAGCCACCAGGGGGCACTCCATCACACACTATTGCCATTCCATCAAAGACTTCATTACCAATAATCCTTTGCCCGGACTCATCATCCTTGATTTCTGTTAGCTGTGTGTGATTAGCCTGTTAGCTCACCTTATATAAGCCATGTGTCATTCAGTCATTCTTTGTGAAGACTTGTATGTGTTACCACTGCATTTCTGAACCCTCAGTTTCCCGGATTTCCCTGTTTTCCTGAGTTACCTGCCTTGTGTTTGTTTTTGGATGGTTTATATGTGTTTTGACCCTTTGTCTGCTGTATTGACTACGATTTTGGACTACCCTCAAATAAAGCTGCATTTGGATCTTCACTTTTCGTGTCTCCGTGCAGTGCGTAACAAAAGTGAGTGTTCTTCAGGGTTTACAATCACAATGGCCAATGAATTTACATAAGCTTTCCAGTCTTTTCAGTGATCATTACATGATAAGGTTGTTTAAATTTTTTTTACTTAAAATGTATATGGAGCACGACACAGGACATGAAGGGGGAAAAAATAGATTTTGTGGCCATGAATTAAGAATTTGTCCCATGACTTATTAATTCATGGTCATACTGTACTAATTTGTTCTCTTATTTTAGAAAAATCGTGGCCATGTAGTACTAATTAAACAGAGAGAACAAAGCAGTACAACATGGCCACAGTTTAACTAAAATGAGGGAATGAATTAATATAATGAATTATAATGTTTGCAAATGTTTCATTTTATTTAAATGTATTTTTTATTATTTGTGAATGTAGTAATAACATGATTTATACACCACGGCAACTTATTTGTGTGTGTGCGTGTGTGTGTATGTATGTGTGTTCTTGTATAAATGGTTTACAAATGTGTATAATGAAATGGGTATTACAATGTAAACATGGTTTATGAGGACACTAACTGTGTATAGAATATACAGTTTGTATAGTATAAAAAACCATTACGCCAATGGAGAGTCTTTGTAAACCACATATACTGTACAAGTGTGTATGTGTGTGTGTGTGTGTTGTCCTCTCAACAATGCAATTTTTATCAGGTGCAACTTTTACTCCTGAAAATATGGTAGCAAGTCGTGGGAAGGAACAAATTCTTAATTTACGGTCACAATATTTGATCACCTCCCCCCACCCCTGCATTTAATGTTTGAGGCTCCATAAATATAGCAATTTCTATGTAATAAAATGTTTTGAGCTATATTCATTATAGAAATATCCTTGTCTTTTTAATATCATATTAATTATGGCAGTTCCAGGTTTAAAAATCACATTTGTATTCCCTCACATGTACTGGTTTTCCAAGACCGTTGGAGACCTGGATACAAAATGGCAGTTGTTAAGATAGAGAGGCAAAATAAGATAAAGTTTAAAAGTTCAGTTTACAAAAGTTTAAGTTTAAATCTTGATTTTAAGCTATGTTAACCTAAAGCTTGTTTTTTTTTACTCTTTTGAATGATAAATCATTTAAGCCATCTTGCAGACCCTTTGGAAGTGTGCTGAGGGCCCCTTGGGTCCTGACCTCCTGCTTGAAAACCACTGGTAATGCGATTGCAATCATGCCATTTCTATATTTGATATTTGCCGGCATCAAATCATATTTCTTAACACTGTTTCACTCCCTCCCACTTAATAACCGTATTTGCCCTATATGCATTTCTGCCTCATCTTGCTTTTTCAGCTCTGGTCTTTGAAGTTGAGATGATTGAAAAAGTGTGTAAAGTGCAGAGATGGCAATAAAAAGATTGCATTTTCTGCAGTCTGTCATGCCGTCCCTATTGAGTGTTCAGAAATCAGCAATAAATATGGAATACTGACTGCATTAGCCACAGCGGCTGGTATACAAAACAAGTCTTCATCCTAATGAGAGAACAACTAATGTGTTTCTAAACATTGTAGGGTTTGCAACGAAAAGCTGACTAAACCTGCAACTAATGAAGTGCCGACTAGTCGTGAATCACATGATTGTATTTCTTCTATACTTGACGTGATACCATTTGTTTTGCATTGTAGCCTGTTATGGACAAATATATTTGGAAGTTAACAAGTTTGAGAATAATGTTAACTCTGGGCACATTTTGTTCACAAACAAACAAGCCAAAATGTATGTGCCCTGAAACTTAGCTGGGCAATGATGGCACAGCATGTATGACGGCAAACGACATTAGGGCTGATTGTTAGTTAGTGGGAGGTGTGTGACCCAAATTAGGCTTGTGACCATTGGCCACATTTGAAAAAGATACATTTTAGATAAATAAAAAGATGAATAAAAATATTTTTTTCAAAAGATTATTTCTCATGAGCAGACATACTGAGAATAATTGATAAGTAAATGCATAATTGAATAACAGAATAATTGAGTGCAGTTTAAGGCAGTTGACTGATTTACTTAATTTGAAATAACTTTTCATTTAAAGATCATTCATAATTTTAAACAAGACTACACTTTAAAATGTTAAAGTGAATAAACGTTCTTTGATCATTTAACCATTAATTGTCATGCAATATTTATTTTGTTTGCCATGGGATATATAAGGACATAATTATGAATATGCTGTGGCTCAAAAAATAAAATACACCACAAATACCGTCTTCAGTAGAGTGATCCTAACAGTCAAATCCAGCACTCATTAAAAATGGAAAATTTGCCATGCCAAGATGCGTTACAACAAAGGTTTTATATCAGTGAATTTACATTAGTTTACATCAATTGCTCATTGGCTTTTGCGTGCTTGGTCACCGATTTTGACATGCTGTGTTAGGTGGTTGTGTGTTTGAATGAAATGTGCGCCTTCACAGAGTGTATCAGGATACGTTTAAATTCTACTGTGTAGCTCATACAAAACTGTTACTATACAAAACTATTCAACCAGAATACTTAGAGTGCAACACATCGTCATTTGGACTACTTTGGTACTGCTTTATAACATGTTTGGAATAAATTGTTGTTTTTACGCTTGTTTGTCTGTTATGTAACCGCTTAGGTCTCTCTAGCACTGGAAAGCTTGTCTAGCATTAGCGCAGGTCCTATAACCCTTCTTTTTCCAGTGATATTCCTCTGAGATTTCAACAGTCTTTCTTCAAATCTCCCTATTGCTCACCCTCTCTCCTCCACCATCATACGCTCTCTAATGCTGATTGGCTAAACATTTGTTGTGGTGCTCGGTCCGACAACTTTTCAGTAAAAGTTTTTGAAAAATCACTTACTGTACCTTAAAAACAATGCATCCAGGCCAGTATTGAAAGGACAGTAACATGGTCAATATTAAAAACAAATGTACTTTAAGCATCATAGAACACTCATTTGCCATTTGTTCAGGTTCTCTTTTCAAGTATTTGGAATGTCTTCAAAGATGATGCCAACATCTTTTTAAGGGTCTGTAGCCTCTGCCCCTTCATGCATGACCACATAGATTCCTAGGGTGGTCTTGCATATCGAGGTTAGGGCTTCAGCATGTGCAGCATCCTAAAAAAGTCAAATGCAGCGCATTCCAGGTTTTAAAAGTGTATTGCCTGTAAGAATATGCACATGGACATACGTGTTTGCGACCATAGTGTCCATCTATCTACTTGAAGGGCCCTATTTTAACGATCTGAAACGCAAGTATCAAACGCAAGTAACTTTGTGGGCGGATCTCGGCGCAAATCTAAAATGGGTTGGTCTGAAGTAGCTACATTACTCATAGGTGTGGTTTGGGCGTAACGTGAAATAAACCAATCAGAGCATCATCTCACATTCCCTTTAAGAGCAGGCGCGCTTGTTCCATGGCGGATTGCTATTATAATGGCGGATTTGTCAGGCGCACGCCAGGAGCGGTTCACAGCCGAGGAGCTGTTTATATATTCTCGTCTGGGCCGTAAAAGACAGAAAAGTGACATTGTATGGGGATGGGAGAAACCCACCCAAACTAGCTTCGGTTAAACAGGCGTATAATAATTTTGGTAAATGTGTAAGCTAGATTTATGCCTATTTTTTCACATCTTCATGTACACCACAATGATTTCCCTCATGTGGAATATTTTTCCTTGTAATTATGTATGGTTTGCAAAAATGGCAACTGTTGCGTCTGTGTGTAGATGAGAGAAGCAAAGTGTATGCGCGTTGTGCATGCTACATTATGGCCAAGCATGCGCCCTTAAAATAGCATCTGAACGCGCCACTGAAAACACGCCACTGACTTTAGACTATATTTTTCCTGGTCTGTGGCGGAATTGTTTTCTGAAACTGCAAAATAGCACCAGGGAACATTTGTGCCGGAACACGCCTCCTCTTTTCGCTGAACCGCCCCCGGGAGCGCAAATTCATGCCCTAATTTACCGACGTGCGTCTGTCGAGGGAAAAGTCCGCTGTGCGTCGGGTGCAAAATAGGAATGATACATGCATCGGTGTACAAAGTCAATTGCGCTGAGTGCAAGATAAGGCCCGAAGTGTCTTAAAAGCTTTGGTCTGGATCTGTGAGAAAAGCCACAATCGCTGCAGTGCACAGCCACATGCAGGGCTCTAAAAGCAGGATTACAAAAACCTGTGAGAAAAAATAAATACTATTCAAGTGTCAAATGGGATTTCCCGCTCTTTACACTTACTAACACAGAAAAAGAGTCTGAGTAGATAACCAATTTTCTGAGCAATTTTGAATCCATCCACAATCCATAGTATCTTACCACAGATACCTGCTTTAACATCTGATTATAGATTTTCATCATCCGCATATCTTCCATATTGATGTCAGGTTGTACTTTAGAAAAAAACATCATTAAAAAGAATATGGCTTCAAACACTTCCTTGTGGCATTCCATAATCAGTTGAATAATTTTTTTATATGATTCTCCCACACTAACATGTATTGTCCTTGTAACAATGTTTAAAGCTCAGGGAAAAAGGAGGTGGGAACCAGCGAATGATCACAGATGTAAAGTTAAATCATAAAATAAATAAACAACAAAATGAAAGTAAAGCGTTGCAGCTGCTCATGGACAACTGCTTCATATAAACATAATAAAACACAACACGTGTCCCAGGCCTGGTCGTCACTTTTATCCTTCCGGAGCTCCTCCATGGGACTTGAGGCCAGTGTTGTGTGCAGGTGATGCTCATTTAAAGTCGCACAGCCCCGCACTGTTTACAATAGTCATATCCATTAACAACTTATTATTCACTTATATAATCCCTTTTATTCCAATTTTGTCCAGTTTAATTAATAATCCTTCCCTCCACATCATATTGAAAGCCTTCTCTACATCAAAAAACACTCCAACTACTGTGTTCACTTTCACTTTTCTTATATCTTTCTCAAGACATCTTGAGTGTATTGTGCTATGACCGTTCCTAAATCCATTTTGCTGTGGATTTAAAAGCCCCTTTCTTTCCAGCACATATCAGATGGGTCATTACCATCTTTTGCAATAAACACAGGTTTGATGTCAGGGATGGACTGGGACACAATTTCAGGCCGGGAAATCTCACACTCATCCAGGATATCCCATACACCCACAACAAAATTTGGAATCACAGACAACCCTACTTTTTGTATGGCCATCAAATAAAAAAGGTTTAGACTGGGGCAGAACAAAATAATTAAAGGTTCTGAACTGCACCTTCAATTTAATTTTCCTTCTCCTCATCTTCCCTGAAATCTCTCTGTCTCTCCCTTGTGTGTGTGTGTACTTTTTGCGCAATTTTTCTTGTACCTGTCACTTCTTCATCAGCAGGTCTACTGTTATGAACATAACTGTCTCCACCTTGTTGCAAAAATACCATCTCATTGTAATTTGTTTGCACATAATCTAAATGTATTTTAGTCATTAGGACAATGTGTTGTTGTTGTTTTATCTTAAAATTATTTATATTTCATACCAATATATTAAAACAAATTTTCTAAATTGCCTAAATGTCAAAATTAGTACAGTAATAACTACTCATGACAATATCGTAATGGAAAAATTATAATACTGAACATGTTATTGGATTGACTCCATTATCACTGATTATGGCTCCCTCAAAACCTATACTATAAATTTATGTAAATATCGGTCTGCTAAATTGCTACTCTAACTTTACAATAGATAATAATGATGTCCTTAGCTTACAGTATTTTGAGTGACTATAGTAATGCGATGCTAACGTTTACTAGCAGTTTAATGCTTAGCTACAGTAAGTTAACAAAGACAAAACTACAGTTGCCTATTTACAGATTAATGTGACCTGCACTCGAAGCTCTGAACAGGTCAGTCATTTTTACATTTCGCTGCTTCTTCGTGGAGAGCTTTCCTTCTCTGCTCCACCTGACCGGTTCCTCTATATGCTCGAGTCCCTCGCATCGATTAGTCTGTTCAAAACAATTTGGCTGAGATGCGGAGCGCACATGAGCTGAATCGTAGCATTGCCAGTCAAGACTAAATGATTCATGATTTATTATCGGATGCCAAAGTTGGAAATGATCACTTTAGTACATTGGGCAGGTGATAATATATAATAATAATAATTTAAATAAATAAATAAACAAACAAACAAACAAACAGGGCAGTGGGACAAATCAGTTGCCAGGCCCGGTGCTCCCGACGGCCAGTCCGGGCCTGTTTGATGGTAGCGCTATACAGTATGTCTGTAATGCAATGGATTTGATTGATCTTTCCCAGGTTTTGCTATTGGTTTGATACCTCAGTGTTTCGGAGTATGGCAACTTTCCTTCTTTCCATACCTTGTTAAAAAGACTTAAAATTACATTCAATGAAGCATCTGAAAGATGTTTAAACATTTCTTAACAAATTCCATCCTTTCCTGGGGATGTATTTCTCACACTCAATAGAGCCTGTTTAAGTTCATACATTGAGTGAACATCAATTGTTCCCCCAGTAATGTTTTATTTTGTTTAATAAGTTTGGGTATTTCCTCAGATTCTGCTCTCTCTACATCTCCTCATATCATTTGAAATATTTTCATTGCTATGTACATTAACAAAAGACTCTACAAAACCAGGAATATTATTACACTTCTGGATCCCACCCATCTTCCTTATGAGATATCACCTTTATTACAAAATTCTCTCCAGTGACTTCTTTTAGCCGTTCTAACCATTTTCCTAACATTTTTCTGAGCTCTTTTGTACAAAATGAAACCATCAAATGAAAAAGTATTTCTTACTTTACTTAATCTATTTCTGACTCTAAAAGCCATTCTATAACATTCTTCTACATTTGCTGCAGTTTTACACATAATTCCACTGATTTTGCAGCTCATCTACTTGTTCTGTTGACCCATTTAACTCCTTAAACATATATCT
This sequence comes from Rutilus rutilus, assembly GCF_951802725.1. Classification (NCBI taxonomy): domain Eukaryota; kingdom Metazoa; phylum Chordata; class Actinopteri; order Cypriniformes; family Leuciscidae; genus Rutilus; species Rutilus rutilus. The sequence goes on from NC_140228.1 coordinate 23,200,272, forward strand.
TTCACATATATCTTTGGATGTATCCCAATCTGCTGATTTAAATCGAATCTTGGGTCTTCTATATTAAATCTCAGAATTATATCTATACTTACTGATATTACCTCTACTCCAATTTTATTTACAATGGGGATTCTTTTGTCCTGTAGTTGCACAGTGAATTTTGTGTGATTTGATTTCCACAAACTGGTGTTGGTCGAAAGAGAGCTGAAGGATGAGCGCTAAACATGCTTTCCATTTGCGCATGTGCAAATATTGCTGTACTGCAGACGCATCACAACTGCATTTCAATCATTTAACTTGAGCTGTGTAAATTTGAAATATTACTTTTTCTAATTTTGTCAACACCAATTTTGTTAATTTTAATGCACAAACATAACTACTTTATTTAATTTAAACATAGTTACATTCTTTGGACCAACAAAGGCCCTTTGGAGTATAAACAGCAGGCCTTTAGTGCGTATATGATTTGTGAATTTTATGGTTTCAATTTTGTACAAATTGGCATGATTATGTTTACATACAGTATTGAAAAAACATTATTACACAAAACACATAATAGCAAGTAAGAGAAATATACAATATAACAATGACACTTATTTGTCATTGACCCAGTAGCAGTTTAACATGCTTTTTGAACACACTGCAGTTTAACACACTGTGTGGATTGTGTCAGATAATGCTGAGTTGGAAACATTTTCATTGACATTTTGCTAGTTTTCCGAGATATCAATGTATACAAATGTGCACATGTAACATTTAGTTTTCAAAGGCACTGGATATGGTAATGGACTGGTCTACTTTTTACCTCCTTATCAATTACCAGCTTGCTCTTTCCTTTGTACTACTGACAGGCGAGACATTTAATTAGGGATGGAACTAGCATTCTCAAATAGTGCCCTATAGTCTTTATCAAACACCCAGAAAAAAAGACAAAAAAAGCGGCCTGCTTGTTAAAGAAAATATATAATCAACCAATTATGTGACAGTAACTTAATATACAAAAGAACAACATGAGGTTCAATTGTTCACATCAAACATCAGAATGGGGAAGAAGTGATCTGAGGCGTAGTTCACACGGTTTACACACAACAAATATCATTCAACAAATGACGAAAAATCTTGCCCATATCCATCACAGTAGTGCAGATGGCATAAACACCATAGGTATTACTGTATTTATGCATTATATGCTGTTGCCTGAAACTGCTCACTGATTTATTATTTAATATATAATGAATAACTGTCAAATGTGAGAGTGAATGAGTGAATTTAGACGAGAAACTGATGCGCTCTATGCATTAAGTTATATACACATCCCCAATGATGGAACAATATATACAAAACTTTGGTTGTAAGCATATGGATTTGGTTTGGGTGGGTTTTTCACTGTTAATACTTGAAACAAGTAAATCGGTTTTAGTCTGATAGGACTTTTTTTGTTGTTGTTTTTCGCTGCCTGTCTATATAAAGCCATAGTGACTGCGGTTGTTTGGGTTATTCAGGTATGACTGAATGGCGAAAAACATTCAGTTAGCTTCAGTGCTGTAAGGAGGTCAGAGGAGAATTTGCAGACTGGTTTAAGCTGACAGAAAGGCAAACACATCAAACCTTAAAGTGGATGAGCTACAGCAGAAGACGACACCGAAGCTCCACTTTTGTCATTTGAGAACAGGAAACTGATGCTACAATGTACATGGGCTCAACAAAACTGAGAAAAAAAAAAAAAAAAAAAAAAACTCAGCTGGAGTTCTCATATAATCAAATTTGAATTTGATGGGCCCAAGCACAAGAGTGCCATGGCCACTTGTAACAATGCATGGAGGGCACATGTATTTAAGAGCGTAAATACAAGAGGAATATTTCAAAGTCTTTCAGTGTGACTATCTCAAGGTGTGACTATACTGTGGAAGATGTCTGAATAATACAGTAGAGCAGCAAAATAACTAGATATAATTATTTTGCCATAGAAAATTCTATATTAAACATATGTGCTTACTTATTCATTTACTGGCTGCCAGGGTGTTGTTCTGATTCATTGTTAACTGATTTCTGTTCAGTTGCTAGGGTGTCCTAACCTTGGTGGTTGCTTGGTGGTTATTTAGTGGCCCAAGTCAAAAAATCCCAGCCCAAGTCTGTTCTGGTCTCTAGATGGTCTTCCTTTAATAATGGTCAAAAGTAAGCTCTTTGTTATTTACTTGCCACAAAATACACTATAAAAGAAGAAAGAGGTTGGAAATCTTATCTCCAATCAAGCGGTGTGAAATAAGCTGTAATAAGATCTTAACTGTAGATCTTTTACATTATCACACTCAGAAAAACAGATATCGGTCGGATCAGCAGGGTTATACATGTGAAAATGAAACACCTTTTCTACAGCGGATCACTGCCAGTGGACAGGGGTGTTGAAATACAATAACAACAGGTTATGCTTTACATGGGCACCTGCACAGTCAAGTAAACACAGCTGAGCTGTTTGTGTCTGTGGGGGTCGGGGCCACTGTGGCCCCTGTGAGTGCATGTCTGACGGGCGTAATGGCAGCTGTTTATGAACACTGCCCACGTCCGGATGGATGAGGCTGTAACTGAAGTGGGCTTTTATCCAGGAGGATGTCTCTCCAAATACCCCATCTCAGCCCCAGCCATGTGTGCCATGAGAGACAGTCATTTCGCTCTGTCGTTCTGTGAGCTCAGGGGAGTGAGACTGGCCTGGAGGATCCAATCAGTGCAGAAAAACATTTGGCGTCTCGGTCCGTAGGGAAAGCAGCTCCGCATGAGTGCCGCTCTTCGCTGTTCCTCTCATGTCCATCTCTATTTGTTACAGGGGAGATGAGCTTAGAGTTTTGCTGTTTTACAGTTTTTGTTCATGTGGTCATTGAGCCTTTACATCAGTGGTTCCGACCTGGTGGGTCGTGGCTCAGAAATGCCTCACAGATCTGTTCTGATGCTGAATGCAAATAATCTACTGCCACTTACCAAATAATCGGGCATAATTAGGATATCAAAATAAATGAAGGTGAAAAAACACTTCCCATATTTTTTGTTCTTGACGCCAAAGGCTGTGGGCCCTATCATACACAAGTGTTTTTTGCTAGATTCAACCCGAGTTATCATTTTCACGTCCTGCGCCGCGTTGTTTAAATAGCCCATTTGTTAGCCATGGGCGTGCTGGTCTGAAAACGAGGTGTGTTCACATTGGCACGTTGATATTTTGAGGCAACTGAAATAGACTGCGCCATTGACAAACTGAAACCTGGTCTAAAGTCAATGGCGCAATATTTTTTTGTTATTTAAAGGCCACATTAGTAATAAGCGCCTATAGGCGGGTCCACAACGCGTACACGTACACACACAGGGATGCGCAGAAGCACACAAACTAGCCAAATATTAAAAATAAAAGGATTACAATGTAAAAGATTATTATTGTGTTCATAAAGATATGGTGGAATCCGGCTTGTCCCGTAGATGGTCACTTATGTGCTTTTTTTTTACCTTCAGTCTTTCCGCTTGCAAATTCCGCCATGTAAATAGCTCCCTTTTAAGCCTGGAACACACCAAGCCGACGGTCGGCCGTCGGGCAGTTTCCGTGCGTCGGCCGACTAAATCTTCTCAGTGTGTTCCGCACCGTCGGCTGAAGTTGGTCCTCGTCGGCTTTTTTTCGGCCGATTCGACATGTTGAATCGGCGTCGGGCCGTCGGTGAAAGAGGGAACTCTGATTGGCTGTTCAGCTTAGTGAACGAGTCAGTGCACGAGAATAATAGCAAAACAGCGAGCAAAGTCAAAACGGGACAGGCACGCTGTTCTAATGTTACGTCATCTTACCTGAGTGTTCTTTGGTGAATATTTCAATATTAACACGAGAGGAGTGGAATAAAGAAAGTGTTTAGCAGGATTGATATTCAAAACGGTAAGTGCGCACTGCTTTGTTTACGTTTGTGTATCTGCAGCGTCGGTCAGGGCCGGATTGGGACTCATTTTCAGCCCTGGAGTTTCATGCCTTAGACCGGCCCACTTTAGTTCCCGACTGACTATTAAAATAATGTAATTAAACCCTCAGTATATAAGGCCCAATCTTTCAAGGGCTATCTGGCACTTCCCCCAATATGGAAGCTTGATTCCGCCACAAAATAAAAATAAATAAATGATAATTGCGACTTTTTATCTCACAATTGCGAGTTTACATCTTTATTTCACGCAATTCTGACTTTGTATCTCGCAATTCTGAGAAATAAAGTCAGAATTGCGAGATACAAAGTCAGAATTGCGTGAAATAAAGTCGCAATTGCGTGTTATAAAGTCAGAATTCTGACTTTTTTTCTCGCAATTGCGACTTTATATCTCGCAATTCTGACATATTTTCTCAGAATTGTAAGCTATAAACTCACAATTGTGAATTTGTGAGATATAAAGTCCTACTCTAAGGGGGAAAAAAAGACGCACTTTTTTTTTTTTCAGAATAGTTTATCTCACAATTCTGACTTTATAACACGCACTTGCGACTTTATATCATGCAATTCTGACTTTATATCTCCCAATTGCGTGTTATAAAGTCAGAGTTGCGTGATATAAAGTCACAATTGCGAGAAAAAAAGTCAGAATTCTGACTTTATAACACGCAATTCTGACTTTATTTCACGCAATTCTGACTTTGTATCTCGCAATTCTGAGAAATAAAGTCAGAATTGCGAGATGTAAACTCGCAATTGTGAGATAAAAAGTCGCAATTATCATTTTTTTTTTATTATTTTGTGGCGGAAACAAGCTTCCTTACCCCTACCCCTACCCCTCCAACCAAAAAAGAATCGAGACAACCCTACCCCTTCACGGGAACGCGCAAAACGGAGGGGTAGGGGACAAGGGGTGAATTGGGATTGAGTCTGCAATAGTGCACTGTTCTGTACAGCCTTGTAATTCATCGTATTTTTCAAAAATATAATTTTCTATTCAGTGCAATATCAGTACCAAGGGTTTTATAAATACAGAGGTCCCAAAAGTGAGGGGTTCGGGGCATATTATTTTTCCACTGTCATTGGGAAAGAACATCTGACTGTGTTAAATAGGAATCCATTGTAATAAAGTTATTCTCATTATTATGCAATAGGCTATTGCTCTACCTGCTCTCCTCTCTCATCTCCTTCTTTCGTTCTTCTTCTCTCAGTCTCTTTATCTTTACCTGTAAATCTCCCCTTCCTGAAGATGAGCTTAGATTGATACAGTCTTTGTAAAGTTATTATTTATGTCGGTCGTTTAAAATTTCTATCGTAAAACAGCCGTTTAGTTTAGCCACTTGCACCTTATCTCGTGAAGCGTCGCGTTGGGATTCGCGCGCGGCCGCGGCTCGCGCTTCTGTGAACTTAAATCCCCGCTTGCTTTGATCGGTCGCCTTTGCGCCTGTAGGCTATTATCCATGTTTTGTATCTCTTATTTTTTGTTCGCACATCTCTAACAAAGTGACTTTATTTATTTTTTTTTTGTGGGGCTGCGATAAAATAATGATAAAAAAATAGTGGGGCTGCGCTATGACTGAAGTAAAGCATTCAACCCAGTGCCATGACAACACCGGCCCTCCTGGCCAATAAAACAGACCGGCCCACCGGGAATTTTCCCGGTGCTCCCGATTAGCCAATCCGGGCCTGGCGTCGGTTTCCCTTTTTGAATGACGAATAGGCCTATAGACGAATATATCTGCAGCAAAAGACAGTTGTCACATTTACACGCAGGCGCAGAACGCGCATTCTAGCTGACAGTCGGCTGTAGTTCTCTCAGTGTGTTCAAGCGCAGCTTTTTACCCCGACGCGAGGCGACAACACAGTCGGCTTTCATCAGCGCTAGTTCGTCGGCGTCGGCTTGGTGTGTTCCAGGCTTTAGACCATGCGCCGGGCGTGCAGACCATTTTTCCCGTCGTTAAACAAGCAAAAGTGGATGTCTCACAAACATCTTGCTTTCATTGATATCAGTCTGAGAATTAAGCAAGTTTTGTGTACATAAAGTTTGTGAAACAAATCACAAAATGCATGTAAATCGTAAATCAATCCTTGCAGCAAAAAAAATAATAATTCCACATGGTAATATTAGTATATTTCATAATCATATTTCAGTTTCAACATTAAATAAATCAATTTATTTTAGGGACTTTTTTTTGTTAACTTTTGACTAATAAACAATTTTAGTACAATTGTTGTCCATTGGACAATTTTGTCCATTTTTAAATCTCAGTCTTAATTAGTAAAATCAGTTCAACCAATACCTGAGATATAAAGTGAGTTGTAGAAATATGTGGCGATCTACAACACTTGAAACAGAATCTTTTATATCTGACTCTGCTGGGTTTTACTAAATCTATTAACTATTATAACACAATAACATAATAACTATGAATTACTAAAGAAAATTGCAACTGTGATGGGCTGAATATATTTAAAATATCCATCCTTTATTTTTTGTAGAAAATGTGAGTGATGTTTGCCTACAAAACCCACTGCTACACTTCCAGTGTGTTGTAGGTGGATGCCAGGGCGTTGTAATTAATTTGCTATGGTGCTTGTAATTTAGCATACTAGGTGGCTGCTAGATTTTTCAGGGTGGTTACTTATACTGGCCTATTATTCAGTTATTCAGTGGCCTCTCATTTTCTCATTTGTACGTTTGTGCTTTGTTTCCCTAAGGCTAGTGATACCGGGCAGGTACCGCTTACAGATGCTGATTCACAACCCCTCTGCTAGTGACAGTAGCGTCTTTAGGGAGGTGTTACATCGGCTTTAATAAACACACATCACATACAGTCAATGTTTTGAAGGGCAATAGAACATGCTTTAAAAGACATGCATTATTAAAGCATAGTTCACCCAAAAAGGAAAATTCTGTCATCCTTTACTCAGCCTCAAGTTGTTCCAAACCTGCATTAATTTCTTTCTTTTGCTGAACACAAAAAATGATATTTTGAAGAATGTAAGAAACCGAAAAGTTGATGTGCCCCATTGACTTCCATAGTATTTTTTTTTCCCATACTATGGAAGTCAATGGGGTCCAACAACTGTTTGGTTACCCATATACCCATATTTTTGGGTGAACTAACCCTTTAAAGCGTTCTGTCGGGTGCTTCATAGAACCTTTTAGGGGTTCCCATGGTAACTTTATGGATAGATTGCATTTTAATAAAGATTTTATGAATTAAACAGTTTGTATACTTTACTGTATAACTAGAAAAAATGTCTCCTTATATAGAACGTTTTTGGCATAAAGTATGTTTAAAATTAAGTCAAGAACCCTATATAGACTATATAGACAGGTTCTATTTAGACAGCCTGATTTCATTGTTAATACATAGGCATTAATATGCAACATTTACAGGGATAAAATATTTTTTTGTACGTTTTACCTCTAAACCTACCCATAACCATTTCCTAAAAACGTGTAGTTAAAGAAAAATATAACAGACAGACAAGTGGAATCACAATAATTTATTAAAAAAAGTCAAAAGCAGTACCAAAAGTTGTCCAAATGATGATGTGTTGCAGTATATGTGTTGGTATATAATAGTTTTGTATGAGGTACAGAGCAGAATTTATTAATTACTGAAAATGTTACCCCGATTCACTATGTGAGTCATGCATTTTTGATTCAAATGCAAAACAAATAAAAAAAATTACATCTGTGACGAAACAGGCGAGAGCCAATGTGCATTTGTTACCGCTGGCGTATAGTGCTTATTTAGAGCAATTTTTAAATTCACAACGAGTGCGGTATTTGACGTTTACGGTCGCTGTTGAGAATGGAGATGAAAAAAGCAGAATAAAGGCATGAATTTGGATCTGTTCCTCACTTTTGTACGGATTCTAAAGATTTGGATTACAGCGAATGTATAAAATGTATGACTTTTATGAATTTATGTTGCGTTTTTTGTGTATTTTATGGTTATGACTATACTATAAAATGTCTTTTGTGTCCCACGGCTAACAAAATAAATATTACAACATGATAAATAATGGTTAAACAATAAAAAATAAAAATCTTTTTAATTTTAAAGTTTTAAAATGTAGTCTTGTTTAACATTATGTAATCTTTCGAAGAAGTCACGAACAGAGCGAAATGTTATAATTTCAAATTAAGTAGATGAGAACTGCATTTAATAAATGCGACAAAACATATTTGATATGACAACTGAATACAGTTGTAACGGTTGCTCTGCAGAAGAAGGTGCGCAGATGAAGACGAAAGGTTTCAATGTAGTTTAATAATATTCCACAGAGTAGAAATACAGGTAAAGCAAACACAACCTTACGTATACGAGACCGGACAATGAACATAAGAGAAGCAGGAACTTAAAGGGATACTCCACTTTTTTCGGAAATATGCTCATTTTACATCTCCCCCAGAGTTAAACAGTTGAGTTTTACCGTTTTAGAATCCATTCAGCCGAACTCCGGGTCTGACGGTACCACTTTTAGCATAGCTTAGCACAGATCATTGATTCTGATGAGTCCAGTAGCATTTCTTTCAAAATGACCAAAGAGTTTCAATATTTTTCCTATTTAAAACTTGACTCTTCTATAGTTAAACCGTGTACTAAGATCGACGGAAAATGAAAAGTTGCGATTTTCTAAGCCTATATGACTAGGAACTACTCTCATTCCGGCGTAATAATCAAGGAACTGTGCGGCTGTACCATGAGTGCAGCAGGCGTAATGATATGACGCAGCGCCTGAAAATAGGTCTAATAGGTTAGACAAACTTAGTCCCGGTCACGTTGGAAGAAGTTACCGAGCTGGGGACTATTTTCAGGCGCTGCGTCATATCATTACGCCTCCTGCACTCATGGTACAGCCACACAGTTCCTTGATTATTACGCTGGAATGAGAGTAGTTCCTAGCCATATAGGCTTAGAAAATCGCAACTTTTCATTTTCCGTCGATCTTAGTACACGGTTTAACTACAGAAGAGTCAAGTTTTAAATAGGAAAAATATTGAAACTCTTTGGTCATTTTGAAAGAAATGCTACTGGACTCATCAGAATCAATGATCTGTGCTAAGCTATGCTAAAAGTGGTACCGTCAGACCCGGAGTTCGGCTGAATGGATTCGAAAACGGTAAAACTCATCTGTTTAACTCTGGGGTAGTTGTAAAATGAGCATATTTCCGAAAAAAGTGGAGTATCCCTTTAAGTAGTTCAGATAACAAGGTGATAATCAAAAACACACTAGCGTAACCAAACAAACTCATAATGATGTGTGACCATGGAGACGGAAGACAGGCGGGAAAACGTGATGAATAACTAAAAAAGTACATGAAAACAAAACAAAAAATGAACATAACTGAACATTCATTGTCACAAATTGAATATTCATAAATAAGAATTTGTAGCCTGACGTCGTCATACTCAATTCTAGTCAGAAAGTGAGTCTGATACTTCTCCATTGAGCTTTGATTATGGGGCGTGTTTCAACCGAACCAGGAAAAAAAATTCCTCTGCACTCAATTGGATAGACCTACAACCAATCAGAGCAACGGAGTAAGTGACGTATGTTTTTCATTCATGTTTCCGATCGCGGTTCTCTGTTCCTCTTTTCAAATGAATGCGCTGTCGATATCTTCTATAACAGACGCGATGGCGGAATCTACACATGATGTTTTATAAACAAATTTCAGGAGGAGCACGTACAAATAATCAATCCAATCAACCGTCTATCAGCATGAGAAGAAAGCATATATTTATTCACTCGGTCAACTCACCTAACATGACAGTTTTCAGCATCCCTGCACTCACTCTTGGCTTGTTCTTCCACAGCCAGGAATACGGGGGGAGTACTTTGGGTTCGGGCCGAATACCGAGCCCGAAGCCTCTCCTCGGACAGCACGCCAAATATGCATTTATTCTATCTGACTTATTTGTAAGCGTGAACTCGTGAAATCTCAATTCTTCAGCGGCAGTCATTTGAATTCAACCCAAGCGCTCGTTGATGACGTGGATGATGACGTTACCGTTGCCTATCTGTCCATCATCGTATAAAGCCCGCCCTGACAATTTGATTGGTCCGAACAATTTTTGTTCGGGCATAATAGCTCCTCAACGGAGCGAGTCCAGACCGAACTTCCCGACCAAAAAATATTGTGGGCGGGGTTCGGGCTGGCACCCAGGCTAAAGAATTTGTACACTTGTACATCTGTAAAGCTGCTAATATGAAAATAATTCATGTTTTAGTGCTGTCAATACGTCAATATTTTGTACGTTTCAGTGTGTATAAAAAAGTAAGTAAATGTAGTAGAACCACACTTTACGTAAAAATACACATGAATACTCATGAGTAGTGCTGTGAAACGATTGAGCGCAATTAATCGCATCCAAAATAAAAAAAGTATTTATATAATGTATGTGTGCTGTGTATAATTATTTTGTATATATAAATACACACACATGCATGTAAATATTTAAGCAAAATTAATTATTTGTATATAAAATATGTATATATAATATAAATTATATATAAATATATATACAGTTTATACATGCAAATATGTCTTTAATATATACATGCATGTGTGTGTATACATAATTATTCACAGTACACACACATATATTATGTAAACACAAACATTTATTTTGATTGTGATTAATCGTGAATAATCGTTTCACAGCTCTACTCATGAGATCACGTTGATATGGAAACCCATTGAACCTTTTCTTTTTTAAGAGTGAAAAGGAGATGTTTCGCAGAATGCAACATTACCAAGCTGCTCTTTACTTTACAGTGAAAGTTAATTATAACAAACCAGACTGTTCATGCGCTGAGTGATGGTTAATTGTCAAACTCACATGGCTGTGACTGTTTCATTGATACGCTTCTGTTAATTCACTTCTGGAAAGGACATTAACAACTAAATTATGATTATTTCTAGAGAAAGAACCTCGTAGAACAGTATATGTGGGACACAGAAAAATAAAATGATACAACATTTATATGACACTTTAAATACATCTATACCAGTGTAAGGTGGGTGCAGTAATCAGTGAAATTCATACATCATTATTTATTAGCCTGTAAACTCCGCAACATGAGCGATTTAGCTCCTTCCACATAAACTGAGGCCTGTATATAAAAAATATAAAAAAATCATTCATTATTTATTATTTATAAACCTTTCACCTCTTTTGACAGGCTTATGAAAGTGTGGAGGAACATGTTTCTACGTTTTTTGTTGTTGTTTTTTTTCATGAAATACTCTGATAAATGAACGGCAGAGGACAATCATTCATTTATATGCAAATAGGGGCCCTATTTGATATCAAGCCAAAGAGAGATAAACATTATTATGCTCTAGTATGAGTGTGTTGTTTTACACACACACCCATGGATGTTCAGTAAATAGATACTTAAGACATGTCAATCATACGCTGTAAACATGTAAAGTCACAAAGATGTAAAACTAGCACATCAGACTCCATCCTGTTAGGTCACGTGAGACTCTCTGTTCAAAACGTTTCTTTTTTTTCATATCTATTTTCATTCTTATTTCTCCTGATACTCTGATGCAGTCCTATTAATAACACACACAATAAAATAGCAGAGTCAAGCGCCATCAGGCGTTCTTTTATTATGAGGAATGGGACAATTTGGCACAGAAAGCTTGTGGCTGTTCAAAACACGCACATCACTTATCTAAATAGTTCAGTCGGTCGCTGAATGTCAAGTTATTAAACACCACACATCTGTATACAGACTCATTTGCTGCTGCAGAATGAAATTAGAAAAAGTTGAGCATTCATTTTTTTTGCATAATGGGAAGTCTGAGTCAATCAGTGTCTGATATTTGTGTTTAAATGGTGTCTAAATGCAAGTGTTATAAATACATAGGTTGTCCAACATTGCAATAATCAATACCAGTTAAATTTCACATTCCCATTCTTAAAATCAATACAATACCACAGACAAATGAAAATGTATTCAAGCACACTCCCTTATTTAAAAAGTGAATATTTAAAAATATTTATGCTTAATATATATATATATATATATATATATATATATTATAATTTTTTAAAAAAAATTTAAGACAATAGCATGTATCTTTCAAGTATTTCTCAATAAAGTAAACATTGTTTCATTTTCTCAAATAATTATTCAAGTAAGCAGTCCATACTAAAATAAAGAACAAAGAAACAAAGTAAACAGTGCTTGATGTTTTTCAAGTATTAAAGGCTTCAGGGAAAATCCGATTATTATTAAATAAAATGTTTGTGGCAAGAACTGATTTTTTATTTTATTTTTTCTGTTCAAACTGTTGCTTTTGCTTGTTTTTTCATGTGCAAGAGAGTGGCATATGCAATGTTTTACTGATGTCTTATTCCGTCCCTCTAGTTTTTTGCAATTCTGTTATAGCAGAACTAGGATAGTCAATTTACATAAATTCCCATAGTTGATCGTTGTTTAAATCAACAATCAATTAATTGATTAATCGTAACCTTAAAGGGGTCATATAATGCCATTTTTGTACAAGGTAATATGATTCTTTAGGGTCTAAATGAAAAGTTTGTAATATACTTTAATTAAAAATTCTCATTAGTATTGTAAGAAAACACTCATTTTATCTGGTCAAAAACATCTCTGTTTTCAGCACGCCATTTAAGTGCATGTGTCTTTAAATGATAATGAGCTTTGCTCACCCCGGCCCTCTGTTCTGTGGGGCGTTTTGACACAACATACATGGAGTGTTGCCTTGACAACAGTTGAGGGTATATTTTGGAGAAAGAATGGCAGCGAGAGTCTCTGAGGACACATCTGTGCAACAAACCGTATCAATTTGAACCGGAGTCGGACCCGGAAAAAGATGACGGCCCCGAAGAAGTTCGACAATTAAAGTAAGCTTAGTGTAGTGTTACCACGTTAACTTTAACACCTGCGTACACAGTTTGTAATAACACAATAACCATAACGCGTTGTTCATTATAAACGTGGGATTATGAATTATATTGAGAACGTCGTACATAGAAAACATGCCGTAATGTACCCTGTGTGTAAACCTTAGCCGCATTCATCGTGAAGCGTGCAAGCGATTTGCAAAGATTAATATAAAGGTTAATAAAACGTTACACTCACTTCTTCTGGAGGTGCAGCAGGAACACGAATAGTTGGTACCGATCCTTTTTTCAGGAGCAGCTTCTTAGCAAAACCAGCTTTATACTGACCCTCGTTTATAAAGCAGTCTGGTGAGAAATGATTTGCGCAAACATGAAAGCATTGACGTTGATCGTGGGGAATATTCCCCTTCGAAAACAAAACTCAGCCACTGTGTCTTCAGCAGTTCGGATTTAGGAACATCAAAATGGCTACGTTCACACTGCAGGCTGAAACGACCCAATTCCGATTTTTTTGCCCCTACGCGACCTGTATCTGATCTTTTCATGACAGTCTGAACGACACAGATCCGATCTTTTCAAATGCGACCCAGGCCACTTGGGTATGTGGTCCAAATCCGATACGTATCCGATCTTTTGAAATGTGACTTCAGTCTGAACGGCCAGGTCGCATGTATCCGACCCGCACGTCTTTGATACGCGACAAACGTCATAAGTCTGCGGTGAAGTAGTCGTCGGTTTGAAAACGGACTGCATATTCGTCGAACTGAGATAAATCTGCCGAACGGGTCGACCTCGACGAGCCCGTTAATTAAAAAAATAAATAAAAGCCCACGGCCACCATCATTATATACAGTATCCAATGTGAATAAGAGTAGACTAACGTTATGTTAACTTATTTGTGCTGATATTAGATAGGTCAGCGGCTGCTGTCTGGCTCTTGTGTAATGGTCGCTGCGCGCGCTCGTGTGTTGTGTGTGTGTGTGTGTGTGTGAGTCAATCACAGTTAGTTGAAGTTTAGCTAACGTTACTTCCGCAAACAACAAGTGACGTCGTTGACCGTTGAGTACTCTTTTGCGCATGCGGGTCACTTCTGGGTCATTTCACGTTCACACAGGAGATCACAAAAGGTCGCATTTAATTGGAAATGTGAACGGCCTTGCAAAAAAATCTAATTTTTAAAAAAAATCGGAATTGAGCATTAAGCCCTGCAGTGTGAACGCAGCCAATGACTGCTGTGTTCGTTATTACACCCAAGAACAGAACACCACAGTCGCTTAGACACCATTCTGCTCCAGCGTATCAACAATGGCGGACTATGATGACAGCTCGCTCAGGGCGGGTCTGTGTTGAAACGCTGCTGTCAATTAACAATCGTGGGAGGGGCGTCCGACCGTGTGACGTCACACGGTCAGACGGCTTGATTTGAGACAGGGGAAAATATATAAGGAGATTAAAAATAAACCACTGGATGGATTTTTATCATTATATGATGGTTGTGTACAGGTACTGCCAACACACATTTCAGTACAATCAACTTCTAAAAGTGCATGTACCATTATATGACCCCTTTAAAGGGTTAGTTCACCCAAAATGAAAATTCTGTCAGTAATAACTCAACCTCATGTTGTTCCAACCCCGTAAGACTTTCGTTCATCTTCGGAACACAAATTAAGATATTTTTGATGAAGTCTGAGAGCTATCTCACTCCTTCATAGGCTGCTTGGTAATTGCATCTGCCGGCCCAGAAAGTTAGCATCCACTATCCAGTGGGCTAACCTCTTGCTAAGCACCAGAGACAGGTCCCAAGAGGGTATAGAGGAGGGACAAGGCGGATTTAGTCTCCTAGCCCCCTTCAGGAACCTGACGATCAGGTCATGCTTTCCCAATGACTTTCCTTCAACTGCATCTTGATGCGAGGCTTGATCGGGCATCTTCAGGGGTCTTCCCGTCGGGAAGAACACCAGTCAACGAATAGGTTCCAGTTCAATGCATAGAGGCGCCTCGTAGAGGGGTCCACCTAGAACCTCCGGTTCCTGTCCTGTCCTGTCCGAAGCTGTGCTCTAAGACGCATGATGTAGGGAAAAAAGAGCCACATTGGCTTCCCCGATTGCAGGAACTTCCTTTTTTATTACAGATATTTTGTGCCAATTTCCCAGGCATTTTGTTCTCTTGGGATGGAAATGGTACTTAAATTGCATATGTTTAATGCGATATTCCAATTTTGTGCACAAGTTAAATTCGCAACTTTGAAAAAAAAAAAAAAAAATCATCAATCAATATGTTTTCCTTTGGTGTGAATAAAGCCTGTTTTCACAGGAGTGTCACGTGAACCTTCGTCCAGAGACACGACAGCACAAATGCACAAGTCGGCACTCGGCACAGACAACAAAACATGTCCACAGTGTTGTAGTACTTGAAGGTGAAGGCAACAGCAGAGCATACAGACTCACACTCTGATCTATTGCTTTTTCACAGCTGTACCAGCTCATTATTCATTTCAGTGAAATCACTACCAAAACAGAAAATAAATGTCACAGTCTCTTGATATATAACAACAGTTTTGGTTTATTAAATATAAAAAGTTATATCAGGCAAAATGGAAAAGAGAATATTTATCAAAGGGGTGGTTTAATGCCCCTTTTTACAATATGTTTATGTGAGGTTTTAGCTCAATAATTTTTTACAGCATGTTAAAGTTGTCCCTTTTTGAGGGTCAGTAAAAACACGTCGTTTCGTGTGTGTCCCTTTAAATGCAAATGAGCTGCTGCTCCCTGCACAGAGGGCAGAGCTTCAACAGCTTGTGTGTTAGTAGCTCCGATTACCTCACGGAGACAAGCTCTAAAATGTTAGAAACTGTTCTGCCTTTTATGCCTGGAGTCGGACAATGATGGAGAGACTCAAGAAGTGAATGCAACAGGACTTTTCTGAATGGTTATTTGATGAATTTATGTTGCTGATGTGGAGTTAACTATCTTCATGTCTTTGATTAGCATATTCTGTCATGATAATCTATAAAATCGCTTGTGTGGGAACTGTTGTAAGATGCCTACAGAGTGACATGCTATTGCATTGGTGTTACGTACTGTATTGCATGTGAAAAAGACGGATGCGACAGCTTGAGCAGACTCACAAATGTGCTCAGCTACAACTCTTCCTCTTCTCAACATGGACTGCGTGTTTCCGGGGGTGGGGTTTATGTACATTTTAGGGTTTGTGATGTCAGTGATTCCCACTGGACTGTGTTTATCCACTGACCTACAGAACCCCAGGACAGATAGTGGCAAATTTAGGAATTAAGTTATGAAACTGAATATGTTGCATGTTCACTTGATTTACTCGAATGGGTCAGCACGAATTATTGCTCCCTTCAATCACTGAGTAACGAGTTAATGACTCGTTTTATGTTGAAAAATGGCCAGTCAGTGTGCCATTAAAATTGTAATTTAAATGATTTTTTTGGACATTTCTAATTATAAAGTTGGTTACATTTCTCTTCAGACATGCAAATAAGAAAATACTATTCTACTGTTCTCCTGAACAATGTCACAGACTAACAATTTATCAAAACAATAAAAGATCATTTTAAATGATTTGTGCATAATCTAATTAATATTCATGAGCATAATATATATTCATGACAACACATATAGTGCATCCATGCAAACGTGACAGTCAACCATTTAAAATGTACATCTGTTTCCCTTCATGAAATAAATTAACAAAAAAAAAAAGTTTTTAAAAATGATAATGCCACTTCCCCAATTCTAAATACCATCAGCTGTATTCAGCCATAGTTTTAATGAAACAAACAAACATCT
Organism: Rutilus rutilus; assembly: GCF_951802725.1. Lineage (NCBI taxonomy): Eukaryota > Metazoa > Chordata > Actinopteri > Cypriniformes > Leuciscidae > Rutilus > Rutilus rutilus. The sequence goes on from NC_140228.1 coordinate 23,216,940, forward strand.
TTTGTGTGTGCATTTATAAAAATTGACAAACAGCAAATCCACAGACACTCGATGGAATAAACACAAACAAACAAACACAATTTGCATGAATTTCAGCCCTCTCTGTTTCCATCACTGAGATGGCTCTGGTCTATGTCGAGTACTCTGAACTGATGTGGAGTGACGGATACGCACTCATTTTATCTTGCTTGAGGCAAATCTCAGCTAGATGACAGTGCTATTGCAGGCCTCTGGGAGCCTGTTCATTTTTTAATTCATCCCTCCTTCATGAAGTGGGGAATTGGGGAGGCATTGTTCAATAATGAAATAAACTCATCATGGGGGACTCTTGAATGTCTCGTTGTGGAGGCAGCATTCTCAGCCTGCAAGAACCCCTCATTGCTACATCCATTGCTTTTGATTTAGTTGTTTTTTATTACATTTATGAAACGCAAACGATGTGTGATAGAAACTGACTTTTATTATTTAGAGAGGAGTCATGGGGAATATTCAGAAAATGCATTGTGCATACTGCATAGAGTTGAGATACAGTTGCTAAGGTGTTCTGTGGGGTTGCTAAATATTTTCTAGGTGGTTGCTTGGATGTTTGAGTTGGTTTGTAGGTGGTTGTCAAAAGAAACCATGCCATTGCCAACTCTTTGTAATAGTCTGGTATCTAGACATGGCTTAGGCTCAGGTCCCGCATTCAATGTCAATAAACTTTATTCGCTCTCAAAACCATTGGAATATAGTTTTCCCCTCCCACCTCATACTTAACCTGTTTACTACCGTTCTCCTTTTTGAGCATTGATCTGAACTTAAAGGGTTGTAATTCATGAATGCTTTGGAATATAGACCTAAGGTCTCTTTTAAAGAAGGCACTCGGCATCAAAAAATGAATGTCACAAAAATGAATGTGTAAAATGTCATAGAAGTTTAGGTTTACTGTAAAGCAAATGAACTGAAATAAACATTATTGCATACAAACTATACAAAATAATTGCTAGAAAATCAAAGCCACATGTATAACCAAGTTGTGTAATAAATTTGAAGTTATCACAAAAATGTAGCCTGTTAAAAATGTTTAAAGTACCATTTCAATAGGAATGCAATGTTCAATTTCAAAACGTTTGTTACAGGATGAATTTGGGTTGTTTAGCTTTTGAATGATATAGGCCAATTCAATTTTTGATTACTAAAGTGCGTAATAGGGATAAAAAGGACAGTTTCTCAGGCTATCTTCTTATTTCATCAGACCACCAAACACATTTTTACACAAATGTGGATTGCAAGTAAAAATTTCCATATTTCTAAAATAATAATTTGACACCATGCAAGGTAATAAGACCATGTAGCATAGTACTGTTTGATACTTTTATCGTTTCACGCTGCAGACTGCCTGACATATTTTTAAAATTGGAAAGGCATTATACAGCATGTATAGTGTGTAATAGGCTGTATGCTTTGCTGCATGCCAATGTATGCTGCGATGATTTATCATTGCTTCTTTATGTCAGGTTTGAGCAGATAGGTAATTGTTTGCGAGACTCTGTCTTGTGTGTGTGTGTTTGGCAGTGAAAAATGCTTACTCTGCACCTGTGTCAGATGGACCTGCTGGGAGTTCGCAGTGTGAAAGTGCGGACCAGCCTTTCTGATGGATCCATAACCTCAGCTCATGTCCCTCAGCATCATAATTGATTTATGACTAACCAATCATATGTTTACCAAAGACAAATCAAGATATGAGGGAAGTGAATGTTCCCTTAGAGGTTCATTTAGAGTAGAATTTTATTACTGGAGTTAGATGAGACTTAATTGAGTTTTCCGTTATGTTTCATTATACATACAGTAGCATCAAAGATGTATCACCTCAAACTCCTTTGGTCAAATAAAAATTTGGTGACACGTACAAATATAGAGCTATACGTTTAATAGCATCCTAGATCATTTAAACTTGACTGTAAGAATTTGATTTGAAATGCTCAATTTTGTTTTATATTTCGAGTTCATATTCAGAGCTCTGAATGTTTGATTTCATATTTGAGCATTATTTAATGGTTCAATAATGTGAGGCTTTTTTTTTTTTTTTTTTTTGTCTTGCTTAATTAATTATTGTAAAAAAAAAACACCTCTTCTGTGGTTAGTTAATTTTTTTAATGAATTTGTCTGCCAAATTGGTCTGCTTAGTCAGTCAGTCATGTTGTGTGACCAATAAATAAATAAATACAATCTGATAATTTGACCTTTTTATAACAAGGAAGTTTAGTTTGTGTGGTGTGAGTAATAATGCATAATACAAGAAATAAAAACAAGGTGTATGATGTTAACTACATTTTTAAAATACATATACAGTATTTATCATGGACACTAAATGTTCATTGATCCCAATCTGAGAAATCGTATCTGATCTCTGAAACCGCAACATTACAAGAGTCTTTTTTCTCAAGGGAAGCAGAAGGTTTCAGCGGAAGTCTCAATTTGCTCTCCAAGTAATCTCATTGCTGTCTTGAAGACATCTGGCTTGTGATTTTTCTCTCTTGCGGGCTTTATCCTGAAGCTCATGTCTTGAGCAGCACCTCTCCATGTCTTCTGAGGGAGCGCTGTGTGTTGTTTTGAAGTGATTCTGACAGGAACAGACACTTTGTGTCAGTTTTCCGAAACACGTTCCCTTCGACCAGGTTTTGTTCTGCATGGCACTGAAACTCTGGATCACTACAATTGTCAGCTGAACAGCTTTGAGGAACCAAATCATTTGATCTGTCTTTGAAACACTTTGGTTGTACATAAATAAACCGGTGTTGCATTGGATTACACCAGTGCCATTCAGGTGAGCAGGTATGGCATGCTAGACGTGCCACATAAAGATCCCAGCCTCACAACGACTGAACGGATTGATTTCATGTTAGTGGAATGGATGGAAATACACCAGCAACTCGCACCCTCAAGCAGTATCAGGAGGGGATTGAGGCAAGCACTTCACTACTTTTCAGTGCTAGAAAGTTCCTGATTGCCTGGTGTGTTTTTGTTTGGGCGTTGCAGGATCCTACAGCTTTCTGAACACTGAAATTGCAGTATACCCAAAGTCCCTTTTAAGGAAAGTCAATTCCACAATTGCCTCCGGCAGCTCTTTCCGACATGCAAGACCAACTCCTATCTACTTGAATTGGGAATGGGGAAATGCTGAAGCCTCAAAAACTGATTGGCAAATATTTCAATAACATATTTTAAATCAGCAATAATAAAAAAAAAATCTCAAAAATGTTGTTTCTTTAACTCAAATAACGTTAAACCATATGTTTCGGGTTTTTCCGGCTAATGCACATACAATCCCTAGCATGTTCAATCCTTAGAACTTCATTAGAGTCTTAAGACACTAATTGTTTCTATATAAACCGGAGCTTCTAACAGGCACTGCATGCTCTTTGAAGGCAGAACTTTTTCTACCATTTTTCCTATTCCAATTAATATGAGTGAACCCTCTTGTTAAATAATGGTATATATATACAGTCTTTGGTGTAGTCGAATCACTAAACCATCAAAATAACCTGTGAAGAGATGAGTCAACGTGAAATGGCATTTGCCACCCCTTTTATATCTGTAATGTGACAGAGATTCTCAGTGATACAGATTAATTAATATTAAACCTTTTGAAACATCGCTTGCACAAACTTTTGAGGAAAATCTCCACATATACCAAATAGTGTTGGGCAATACCAAAGTCCCTTTAAGGCAAGTCATTTCACTCAGCAGCCATCTTTGAAATGCCTCTCGGACGGCTATTTTAGTCACGCAAGTACAGCTCCTATCTCTTTGAATGGGGAAACCTCAAATTCTGCAAAGCTGTTCCCCAAGCTTAAAATAAAATTTCATATTTGAAATCACCAATGAAATCTTAACAACAACTGTCTCATAAATTATTTTTCTAAATGCTCAAAATATGAAAAACAGCCAATGTGCATGTGCAGTCATTAGCGCACGCTTTAGTGTCGGTTCATACAAAACGCGTTAAAAATTGCTGTTAAAAATGCGAGACGTAGGTCAGTGGAACGGAAAAAAATTGCAAGGTCTAGAGACATGTTTTTTTAAAAAGTTGAACTACTTGGATTTTTAGAACACCGCATCATGTGTGAGACGCTGCAAAAGATGCTTGCTCAATACGAACAGGATCTTGTGTTACGGTAGGAAAGTAAATAGAGTCAGTTAGTTTTGAATTCATGTTGATGTTGCACTCCATCCATAAAGAGGCATGTTCAGTGAGTGGATGGGGGTGGGAAAAGAAGGGGGAGATGGAGTCAAAAAGAGCGAGACGGAACCCAGAGAGAGCGAGAAAGCATGAGAAGGAGAGCGAGATAGCCACAGAGTATGAAACTGGGATAGATAGACTGTCTTCTTGTTGTGCCACTAGGCGATTGATTTGTTGGAGAGAGTCTTGTAGTGAGCTGGCGTGGGGTCCCGAGTCAGAGTCGCATATAGAACCCCTCCCTCCGTACCCCAGCGGACTTCCTGAAGACTTGAAGTGAAAGATAGAGAAACAGCAGCAGGAGACGGGCAGAGGCGCAGGCATCTCAATCATGTCTGTCTTAATTGCCACCCAACAGATCGATACGGCTGCCTCTTCTAACATGGTAAGAAACTTTCAGTGATGGGCTGTGCTGTGTTACCTCTCCAGAGAGACCGGATCTTTACCAAGGGCTGTAAATGTAATTCGAATTTTGGAAAGAAATCCGGTGACAATGAATAAATAATTTAATACTGAAGTCTGAGAGGAATCGTACTTTGCTGTTCTTATAAGTGAGGTTATTATGAGATCTGCCCCCCGAACAGAATATCATTTGTCGAGCCTCTGAATTGCTAAAGCTTGTAAAATATATGGCATGCTCATCTGTTGCTCTGTACCACAGTGATTTTGGATGGAAAAGCTCTCTTCACGTTAATGGAAGCATCCTGGAGTAGTAAAGAGTGTATTTGGTGGCGTGTATGTGTTATTTGCAGTGCTTTGTGATGCTTGTCTCAAAATGAATGTGTTAAATCACAAAAAAGTTATATATTTTTAGACGCTGCAAATGAAATGAAATGAAATGAAATTAAAGAATTAATGTTAGGTTTGGGTCAATGTTAGGTTTGGTGAATGAGCGAGTTATGGTTTTTGAGTATTTGTGGCACTGGTGTTTTGGTGTTTAAAGTCAATATCAATATGCAAAGGAATTACTATAATTTGTCTGAATCTTATGTAAATATCATCAATTCATCTTTTTTTGGAAAGTTGGAGGTCATTCTTTGGGTACTCTAGGACTTTGAAATGAGGAGATGAGGTGTAAATGTTTTATTTCTAGGCATGAACATATTGACGTGGCAGCTTTGATATAAAGTATTGAATTTCCTATCAAATGTGTGCTGTGTAGGAAACACCAGTCCTTTAGCTTGAAATGTTTCATTTCCCAGCTAATGCCGCCTATTCCAGCTCATCTCTCACCTGTACTCGCTCAATGGAGTCATGCTTCTTTATGAAAGATGATCAGGGGTCTCAAAAGTATTCAACATCAATCCCAGCCACCAAATATAAGTTATATTACCTATTTTCTTTTTTCTTTCTTTCTTTCTTTTCTTTCTTTTTTTTTTTGAGATGTCTGAAGGTAAGAGAGATGATGTCTACAGTCTTTTTTTTGTGTGTGAATTCAAGCTAATAGAACGTCCTTCAAAATAAAAAAAAGAAAGTCCTTTAAATTCCTTAGAGTATAAAAATAAATAAATATATATAATTTTTATGTTTCATCAATGAAAGATGACAGATGGTGTCAAATACAGTGTCAGAGATGTGGAAAAAGACTATGAGATCTTCTCGGAAGGCACTTGTCTTTAAAGAAGATTCCTCTGTCCTTCAAGTTATTATTCCACTCAAAGAAATCAATACTGACTTGCATACTGTCCTGTCACTAATTCAACTTTACCTCTCAGCAGGCTGAATATGAAATTAAAAAAAGAAAATAGCTGTTCAAAGTAATGAATTATGCTGAATTAAACTTGATCTTTGCTATTTATGTCTGTTTTACAAAAGCAAACTCTAAAAGCATTTGGAATAAGGTCTCCACTGCAGCAAATTAAAATGCTGTTTTAGGTACAATCTTCTAAACGCTGGATTGTTGGTATAATCAGTAGTTAAAGCATGTCTGCCTCACTGCAGTTTTTCAAAAAGGTTTGTCCGTAATTACATTTTCCCGGCTACCATTCAGGGCAGGATTATAATGGGCGACTGTGGAAATTCTGCAGCAGAATTATTTTTAAAAAAATACTTATTTTCATCACACTATGGCTGTTCCAAAACCTAATGAACTGTCTTCTAGCATCCTCACTGAGATGAGTGAGTCTAATGAGAGTTAGTAGACATGTAGTTGCAAGGTTACTTATAGTTAGTGTAATGTCTGAAGTGAAACATTGAAATAAAGTGTTACCCAAATTCCTTGATGCATAAAGATTTCTACTTTGCGGTGATGTTCAGGACATTGAATTTTTGTGTATTTCGGACCGAGGTACTGCTTAGCCTGCAGCAAGGACACAAAATGAAGCTATAAAAGATGTGGGCTATTATAAACAAGTCAAACAACTAATAAAGGCGAACCACACTTGCATGTCTGGGTTAGTAGGCAATTAACTTTTTTAAATAATTTTTTAATGACAAAACACTAGAACTACTGCTACTACTACTATCTAGTCTATGTAAAATGTTATAGGCTCAAACAGTATGTCTTGCTGTAACTCCAGGGCTAATTCATAACTGCATAGGTGAATATTGTGTAGACATATTGTTTACATCAAATTCATGCTTTATTCATCAGTCAGTCTGTTCATTTAATGGCTTGCAACCATAAACATCTGCGTTTATTGTAGACGATGGTATTCTATAAAAATGAAGACATGTTTTTACATTCCAATTCTGACATCTAAAGGTACAATACAACATTTGTTCTCCTTATTCTGTGGATCTCAGCTGTTGTCCTTCATTTGTTACCATTGTTTTTTGTTTGTTTGTTTGTTTTTTCCACTGTAATGCGCATGCAACTGGAGTGATGTAGCTATGATGTCTACTCTCAAATGGTCTATTCTCTTGACAGGGCATTATGGGTTTGCGTTTTCTGCAGAAGATGCATGCAAAGAACATTTGAGCACTCGTGAGAACTTGATAAGTTGTAAGCTGCCTACCTTGATAATATGGAATGCAATATACTGGCACCATATTAGTGATGAAATTTTTATTTATCAGTCGATATAACACACTCTCTTAGCAGTGTTATATCTTAAGCCCCACTGAGGTTTAGGTGTAAGGGTTGAGTTAGGGGTGGACTTTCATACTTAGTTTTGTTTCTTATACGTTTTCACATGAATGAGATACATAAGAATCAAATCGTGAGAATTTTCGGGTTGGTCGATATGTGAGTTTGTTGCCCCGAACTACTATAGCTACAGTTCATAGACCTTTCACTGCCCCTTTCTCTCTGTGGCATCTCTTGTTTTGTTCTTATTCCCCTTTCATGTGGAGGTCTAAATAATAACGGTGAACTTTGCTGTGTCCAGTATGGCTGGCAGCTCTAGAAACTCGAGTAATAAAGGAGTTTGGCAGAATCCTGACTGATGTGTCGAGTCCTGCAGCAATGAAGTGTTGCAGACAAACACTCATATACAGCTATGATATATATCACAACACACACCAACCACCAAATACTGTACAACATCTCTATTATTGTACACTCTTTTTCTTTCACTAACAAGAAAGTATCTATCTATCTATCTATCTATCTATCTATCTATCTATCTATCTATCTATCTATCTATCTATCTATCTATCTATCTATCTATCTATCTATCTATCTATCTATCTATCTATCTATCTATCTATCTATCTATCTATCTATCTATCTATCTAAAACACATCTGTTTAGCTATGCATTTACTGAATGAGCACTGTGCCACTGTTCGTCCGACTGTTTGTACTGTACTGTATTTTATTTTTCTAAACTGTTTTAATTATTTCTTTTATTATTTTAATTTCTTCTATGTAAAGCACTTTGAATTGCCATTGTGTATGAAATGTGCTATATAAATAAACTTGCCTTGCCTATCTATCGATCTATCGATCTATCTATCTATCTATCTATCTATCTATCTATCTATCTATCTATCTATCTATCGATCTATCGATCTATCGATCTATCGATCTATCTATCTATCTATCTATCTATCTATCTATCTATCTATCTATCTATCTATCTATCTATATATCTATCTATCTATCTATCTATCTATCTATCTATCTATCTATCTATCAGCATTATTATTAAATACATATCTGGGAAGTACCATGACTTCTTTCTTTCTTTCTTTCTTTCTTTCTTTCTTTCTTTCTTTCTTTCTTTCTTTCTTTCTTTCTTTCTTTCTTCTCTCTCTCTATCTCTCTATCTATCTATCTATCTATCTATCTATCTATCTATCTATCTATCTATCTATCTATCTATCTATCTATCTATCTATCTATCTATCTATCTATCTATCAGCATTATTATTAAATACATATCTGGGAAGTACCATGACTTCCTTCTTTCTTTCTTTCTTTCTTTCTTTCTTTCTTTCTTTCTTTCTTTCTTTCTTTCTTTCTTTCTTTCTTTCTTTCTTTCTTTCTTTCTCTCTCTCTCTCTCTCTCTCTCTCTCTCTCTCTCTCTCTCTCTCTCTCTCTCTCTCTCTCTCTCTCTCTCTCTCTCTCTCTCTCTCTCTCTCTCTCTCTCTCTCTCTCTCTCTCTCTCTCTCTCTCTCTCTCTCTCTCTCTGTGTGTGTTTACATGGGACTGTATCTCATGTGTTTCTAATAGGATTGGGTTTCCATTTGCCCTACATACTGGCTGCATATTTGAGAGTCCCGTTCTACATGACAAAAGCAGAACATTATTTTTTTTTTTTCCTGAATGTCGATCAGAGGGGAGGGATTGGGTGCATGGAGCTGTCACTCAGAGCGTGTGTCTTTCTCTGACAGGCTGGAACAGAGGGGTGGAGGGGTGGATGAGAATAACAGGGCCTATTAATTTCACCGTTTGGATTTTAGACAAACACGGTCAAGCTCCAGCAGCCTCAATCTCTCCCTGTCATTCAGTCGGGCCTCCATCGGAGCCAAAATACACACACACTCACGCAACCTAAGACAGGGAAGTATAATGGTATATACACCGTTATACTGCTACACCATTGAAACTGTGATACATTCGTGTTGTTATCAGTGGGCAGGACTGCTTTATGTTACAGTTTTTCTCGATTGTTTACACACATTTTCTGAAAGCATGCCTCATATTCTCAGAACTCTACACACAAATCAAAAAACACACACACAATGGGCAAAACCCCTCAATTCTCCTGCAAAATTAAACTTTACATTCAAAACAATGTTATTTCTTCTCAAAATGGTATTTTGTTTTCAAATGACACACACAAACCATCATATGAATAGACATTTATAAGAACCAGCTGAACACTGATGTGCTCAATGTAAAACACTATGATGAATGGAAAACACTTCTTCTCCATTCATCATAATGACTTAGGCCTTTTTTTTGTTCAATGTTACACTTACTACAGACAGTACATACATAAGTGTGTTGTAAAATATTTGAGAATATTGTTTTTATACTCAGAACACACAAATACATGGTAACAAATATATTTTATTTTTCCCACAAAAACAATGTACACAGTGTACATCCCAACCAACACAAAGTTGTACATACAGTGGTCTACATACAAAACAACAGAAGAATTGACTGTATACAGTTACAGTAAAAAAAAAAGAAAAGAATCCAGTGTTGGCATCCATTGCTCCATTGAAGAGCTCACCTGTTGCTCTTTTATGCTAAAGCTCTGATTGCTAATTGTAAAACTGTGTGACGGGTGTTTGCCCATGTGATGAGTCAGTGTGCATATCTGAATGGCAGTGTGTTCCTTGTGAAAACAAGAGATTTTCTGCATGAAAATTGTGCCAAAAGCAGAGAATTGTGTGTAGTGTTTTGAAAAAGGTGTGTTTTAGAACTGCAGTTTGAGTGTAAAGCAGGAATTGTGCTTGTAGTTTAGCAGGATTGGCTCAGGGGGTTGGTGAATGAGTTACATGTTGTGGTCATTGTGTCTCAAGTACCAGTATTTGTGTGTAAACAATCGAGAAAAACTGTAATTACGATTGAGAAACATAAATTAGAGTAAAGTAAAGCAGAGTGTCTTAGACAAATCAAAATGTGGAATAATGTGTATTAATGTTATTAAGTGGTGGTTCTATCAACCCAGGCTAATTGGAAAAACGTGCCTGTGGCAACATTTCTGCAACGTCTCGCGACACTTTTGAAACGATATGTCCAGTAAGTGGTGCTAAAAGCATGTTTATTTCTATCTGAAACAGACGAATGCGAGTCTGGCAATATTGTATTACTTTGGTGGTTGTACAAATTGCTGCAGTTCGGAAATAAAACATCTGCTGAGTAGTGCTTAAAGGTTAAGGGTCTATCACATTTGAACGCTACTCAAAACCTAACTGATAATATTAACAAAAACAAATGCTACTTGAATGCATGCCTTTTTCGCGTATCTGAACACTCTTACCTGAGTGTTCTACATTTCAAGTACAATACTGTACCAGAGGAACTACTGAACAAGTTTACTACATCAGAAACGGCATGCATATGGTGCTGGTTATGTAATGCTGGTTATGTTAAGTCAAAATGAATTCATTTACAATTATTTACTATGGTGAAAGTGTTTTGAGGTCATAACATAGTATTATATAATATATAGTCTTTATTAATCAACAATCTGTCCCTGTAATCATAATTTGTGTGTAAATGAATTGAAGATTTTGGTTTTACAGCCAGTTGTGGTGTTTCATAAATAGTTTTTACTATAATGTTTAATTTGAAAAGTTCTGTATTCACTGAAACATATAGGCGGTATCATATGTACAGTACAATATACTATAAACCATTCTTTGTTGAAATTCCAGAAAACAATTATTATTATAACATCATAATAGTAAACTACAGTACTCTACCTCACACCGCTCACATACTTTGGAACCCACACACTCTCTGAATTGGAATTAAAGGACAGGAAATAACTATATAAAATGATCATGCCGTGGTATTTCCCTTTGGCCGTATCACTCCAACTCCTAGTCATAATAGTTCAGAATATTTTGAAGAAGAGCGAGGCAGCCATCTGCTACACGCCAACACTGTCTTCTTCACCTCAGTTGGGTTATAGAGACGATTGTCTGGACTAATTCAGTTTGTCCCTTTGTTGTGAAGTACAGAAATGTGAAATATCCAGGTAATGGCCATATTGATCTTGCACATATGAAGGCTGCAGTATATCAAAGTATCGTGGCTTAGAAATGGCAAAGGAATGAATTCTTGTGATCTATCCTGCTCTCCAGCCATTCCATACTGTCTCTCTCCACTCTCCAGTACAGGCCCTTCATCAACATGGTCAAGCATCTCTTCCTTCTTCTATTGCTGTTCTTCACATTCAACATCAATGATGAACTGACTCCATCCCCAGGTGCCCTCAAGAACCTTACAAAGAATGTTAATTAAGCAAAAAAAAATTCATTCACTTTTTAAGGAACAGGACATAAAAATATGACATAATTGACTCACCCTCATATCGATCCAAACCAGCACAACAGGGCAGATATCTAAGAGACTGTCAAACTGTTCATTTTAGGACTGGGCTGTCGAGCTGCAAAAAAACGTCCACAAAAATATCTATCTGTCTATCTATCGTCACTGGATATAGTCCAGAAAAAAGTATTTGGTGTATGATCCTTACCACCAGAGAGCGTCCGTCATATTAGGAGGGCAACTTTAATGCCTATTACGCTGGAGAGAACTCTCTGATATGGATGATGAATCCAACAAGAACGGGCAGATCAAGTCGGGTGGTGAGATGGAGATGATTGGCCCTCAAAACAAGGAGTAAAACAGCCACTGACTATCTTGTTTTCCTCAACCACCTCATTTATAAAGCTTAGGCACAGACTTTTGGAGGCAGGTAAAGGAAAGTGGCATTAGAGGATTGTAAGGATATAACGTTTGCTGGCAAATTAAGGGCAAATTATAAATCTGCTAGATGACAGTGTTGATTCTTTTTTTCTTTTTTTTTGACAAAGTTTTAAAAGTATAGTTGGTGGAATTGATATAAAGTGGCCTCACAAAGCATTTGCATGCTTAAAAACGCCTGTATTTCATTGCATTAGATATCCAAATATTAAATCAATTATAGCTATAATTATAGCTTTAGCATCTGCACTCTTATGCTGCTAAATTCTCTTTCTCTAATTTCTCACAATTCTCTTTTGCACATTGGCTTCATCATGTCATGATGACAATAATCATGTTTTTTTTTTTTTTTTTTTTTTTTAGTGGATGAATGAAGCCAGTTCTCCTCAAGTTCACCCAGCAGAGTAACCACAGCTGTAGTTCATCACATTAAATGGATAGTTCACCCAAAAATTAAGCATAGCGTCAATTCTGGCAGGTCACGCGAGTCAAGATGAAAGTTTTGTCATCATTTTCTCACCCTCAAGTTGTTCCAAACCTGTATGAATTTCTTTCTTCTGCTGAAAACAAAGGAAGATAATTTGAAGAATAACCAAACAGTTGATGTTGGAAATCAGCCCCATTGAATTCCATAGTATTTTTTATTTCCATACTATGGAAGTCAATGGGGTCCATCAACTGTTTGGTTACTCATACTCTTCAAAATATCTTCTTTTGTGTTCAGCAGAAGAAAGAAATGTATTCAAGTTTGGAACAACTTGTGGGTGAGTAAATGATGATAGAATTTTCATTTTTGGGTGAACTATCGCTTTAACTATCAATATGATTCACTCAAGGAAGTGTAATATCTGGAAAAGCCCTCTGACTCAGGGTACGTTTACACGACAAAGATTTACTAGTAAAAACGGAAACGTTTTTCCTTTGCTATTTTCACGTACAGCGAAAACTTGACAACAACGTTGTCAAAACGATTCCCCAGGTCTGTGAAGTTGACGTTAAACAGACTGAAGACAGAAATAGTCGATTTCACTCTTTACAAACCCTGCAAATTAAACCATCACAGGTAAACATAATGTATGGGCTATCCTACACGTCAATGTTTTTGGGATGAAAATGAATTGGTTGTTTGTGTCTAATTGTTTCTGTTTCTTGTTGGAAGTCAGTCTGGCACACCGCTGTTCCTTTTATAACCTGCTTCAATTTTGGGCCGGTTCAATGTTTTTAACACGTTTACAAATGCATGCTTCATCCCTGCAGGTGTTTCTGAGTGATGCATCATTTAAGGAGCTCTTGCATATGCAAATCTCTCAGAGACTGATTATGTTTGATGGAGCAGATGTCCTTACTCCTCTTATAGACCACCTGAGGTTGTGTGTGTACATGTGTGTACGCACAACAGTCATTCATTGCAAATTACTGTAAAAAAAAAGATTTTTTTTTACATTATACCATAGTAATACCATATTTTTTACCATATATAATGATAATACTATGTTGTTAAAGTCAGCATGAACAAAATAAGTCCTTTCTCCCCTATCGTGACGTATATCCGAGTGAAACTGCTTCTCAAACATGTCGGGCGGAACTTGATTTTCTCCATCCTGAATTGATTGGATGGTTGCGGTTTGCTATTGCTTTGGTCTCTCATGTGAGTGATGGAAAAATGCTCCTAAAAACACATCATCAGAATTATAACTGTGCCATGCTAAACTTTGTAAAAGTAGCTAAACTGATTATTGCAGTAAAATAATTTATTAATTTTAATATCAGATGTTTTTAATGCCTAACCTCCCTTTATGTGCTTGTGAGAGATTTTCATTCTTTCTGCTGTCAAGCGTTTGTTTCAACCTAATGAAACCCTCAGGGCAGATAATACAGTATAGATAGCGATTTGCACACACTTATAATTCTGAATAATTAAGTCATCTTTTTAAAAAAGAATTCATAATAAAAAAGTGTTTTAATGAAGTTCATGTATAGTCACAATTTATATTTGTCTGATAAAAATAATTTCAATATAAAGTAACACTTTACAATAAGGTTTCATTTTCTTAACATTAGTTAACTACATTAGTTAACATGAACTAAAAATGAACAGCACTTCTACAGCATTTGTTATTAATCATATTATTTATATCAACATTTACTAAACATTAGTTATTGCACTGCGACTTTAACAAAGATTACAAATGTATTGCTTGTTGTTAGTTTATGTTAGTTAATGCATTAACTAATATTAACAAATTCGACCGAATTGTAAAGTGTTACCAATGTTATAGGTGGCCATTTCAAAGTCTTTCTAATTGGTCAAATATTATTTAACATGACACTTTTTTCTTTTCCTATTTTATGAGAACTGATTATAGACGAAGTTTATTAACTTTATAACATGCTTCAGACATGATAAAAAATAAATTACTGTTTGTCTGGGTCAGCGACCCCAGATATAAAATATGAATACATGAATAAGAAGTGACATTAATCAATATCATTATTATATCTGTATCTCTAGTTTGTGATACAACAGAGGGTTAAAGCGTGAACAAAATCTGCCTTCTGGGTTTTGATTTGAACAGTGGAGCAGATTAAAACCGCTGGAAGGCAAATATGAGGTTCATTTTTAAATTACTATTATTACTTTACACAGACATCTTTGCGACCTCAGTAAAGTCAGTCTCAATAGAATATGAGGGTTAAGTCTTTAGATCAAAAGTTTTATAGATCACAGGAAACATACATTAAAGTTTGACTGGTACTGGAGGTGTCTAGTTGTGTAAGTGATTTTGCAGAGGTTTATCTGGCCACTTGGAGGCGCTCTAGTATTTCCTGTGATCAGTGTAAAAGGATGGAAATAAACAGTTAAGATGGATGCACAATTGCAGAAAGTCACTCTTTAGTAGTATGACGGCATTGATTCTGACTCATTCATAATAGTCTCTAGCACTATTCACATGTGAGAAATCATCTTGAATAAGGTCATTAGCTCCTTGTTTTTGGCTTAGAGACATTCGCCCCCATCTTCTGTAGTTTCTGAGGTTGAAAAAACTCAGTGGATGAATGTGAACAAAGTGAATGGACATTCTCACTCAAGTCTTCTTGTGAAATGTTTGTCCCATCACCACGGATCTTACTCTCTGAATTTAAATCTTATCGATCTGCTTGTTTGACCTTTTTTCCCCTTGGATCTTCATCGGCTCTTTCTGTGTGTGGAGTGTGTGGGCTTAAAGATCATTTTGTCAACATCAGCATTCCTATAGCACACAGTGCACAATTGATAAGAGCATATCTTGTGATATTTCCTAATGGCTTTGCTGTACAAACGATTTTCTAGGAAGATAAGCGCCGCTAGTCAGACCTCACACTGGTCAGACTCACATTAGGGACCAGATTTACTAAAGAGGGCAAACTAGCGTTCCAAAAAAACGCAGATGGGAGTGGACAGTTCTGCGCGTGATCTACCGACAACGCAGTAAATGAAAGAACAGACACTGTCAGATAATTTCCATAATGACCAACGCAATCTACAGTGCAAATTAACGTCTGGTTTAAGACATGCTTTTTTTTGGCCGGTAAATTGACTACCGCAAACCTTATTAAATCACCTTGCATGATTCATTTAAATATTCTTCTCCCATAAATTTTGCGTCTGAAAGGGAAACTCCTACAAATGCATGTGCGATAAGGTCAGATGCAAAAAATATCTGTGTCCACGACCTTTTCAGCGCAAATTTTTCAAAGCGTGTCTTTAGTAAATGCTGATAGTAGTAAAAGAGGGTTTGCACTGATGGCACAAGCTGTTAGTAAATCTGGCCCTTGGTCTAACACTTTCCAGGTGCCAAATGAGTTAAATCATTTTGATACAACTATTACTCACAAGCGGTAACTTTATTAAAAACTGCATTGTTGTAAAAAATTTGAAACCAATTGCAAGAATGATAGTCTGATCATCACTGATGTGACACCAAACTGTCACAACTCACACATCTCTTAACAATGTTATTTATTTTTACTCCTAAAAACTCTTAACAACTTTTTTAAAATTTATTTTTATTTATTCAGAACTCCATGGGGAGACACATAAATCAATGTCAGAAACAGAGAAAAAGAAAAATAATAATAGGAAGAAAAATTACAATGTGTCTTGATGTTTTATGACAGGTGCAATTTCATCTTGAATAACAATAACCTGCGCTTATAGACACTAATATAAATGGGAAACAAAAAAACGCTCTAAATAATTCTGTTGTCATAAGGACAATATATATGACAGTATATCATATTAGCAAAAAAAAAAAAAAAAATATATATATATATATTGAACCATGGACTTCTTCCTTCAGTCTGAGCCTTTGATAATGCTCATAATAATGTATATATGTATATTTATAAACTCTCTCTCTCAATATACATTTATTTCAAGTTATAAAGTGTTAAGCTCATGTTACATTTTCTGTGTCCTGTTGCAGTCTGAATGTTCAATTTCAACATAATTTGCCAACTTTAGGAATCTCAGTGTAATCACGTTAAATTATCGTAACTTTGCAGGAAGGCTATGCCCTCTTGACTTTTAATGACAGCCTCTTTTATAGTCTGTTAAAAGTTTTAATGCATTTTGTGATGTGTTTGGCTTTAAGCCATTGACCATGATTGCAGTCCTACTTGAGAAAGAGTCAGTGTCACCAGCAGTTGCCATCCAATCATTTCTATTCATTAGTGAGGTGTGCAGTGAAATGCTGAAGCTACTGTAATTACCAACGCTTGATTTCACAGTTTTGTGTATCTCTTTACATGCTCTAGCTGGCATCCTAAATAGTCTGTTCAAGTTATTGTGTCCTATAACAATGTGTCCCAACCAGGGCTACATAAAATCTTGTCGCTATTATTAGAGGAGAGTTTCCTGTGGGGTTGTTTTCAAGAGTACAATTCTCTTCTAAAAATAGCCAAAGGTGCAACATATATGATGTCCCTCGGAACGCCAGTTTCACAGTTGAGACCTTTTGTTGTCCCAGATTTTTCTCACGAAATTTGTGTCTGAACATCCTTGCTGAAAAATGCTGCTGGGTTTCTGGTTTCCACCGGTCAGGCAGATCTGGGGTACATTTCCCATACAACGACCGAACTGACTGCTTAACAACCATAGTATGATGCATCGTTGGAGAAACTAACTAGCTAGTCACAACTTTTTTTCCTGAAAACATCCGTCATTCAAACCACGTTGGTTCAATAATATACCAACGTGTAAAAAGTCTGTATCGGTAAGATTTCTCTCTTTTTTTTTTTCTTTTTTTCTGCTCACCAAGGCTGCATTTATTTGATAAAAAAAATACAAAAATAAAATAAAATAATTAATAATAATTTATTCCTGTTATCAAAGCTGAATTTTCAGCATCATTACTCCAGTCTTCAATGTGTCATGATCTTTCAGAAATCATTCTAATATGCGGATTTGATACTCAAAAAACATTCATTATTATTAAAACAGTTGTGTTCAATTTTTTTCAGGATTCTTTGATGAATAGAAAGTTCAAAAGAACAGCATTTATTTGAAAATGAATCTTTTATAACATTATGTATGTATTTACTGTAACTTTTGATCAATTTAATTCATCCTTGATTAATAAATGTATTGGTTTCTTTTATTTATTTCCCCCAAAAAGTAAAATAAAAAATTCTTTCTGACCCCAAACTTGTGAACGGTAGTTTTTAATGTCATAAAAGTTTTCTATTTCAGATGAATGCTGTTATTTTGAACTTTCTATTCATCAAAGTATCCTGATATAAAAAAAAAAAAAAAAAAATCAAATAAATGCAGCCTTAGTGAGCAGAAAAGACTTATTTTAAAAACATAAAAAATCTTACCGATCCAAAACTTTTGACTGGTGGTGTAGTTAATGACATCACACAGGTGGTGGAGTAATAACGTCTAATTAATCCTTTCTGGATCGAATTAATGTCAGATTATTGCTTTAAATAAGAAACATGGCAACTAAAGACTACTTCGCTATTTTTGTTCTCCATTATTTTGCTTTATTTTTAAATGTTTTATTGCATTCAATTGCAAGTTCCCTCTTACATCACTCCTGGGTTCCCTCGGCATACTAGAGCCGAAACACAGAATCGTTGAACTATGCTGGTATTGATGAATTTTGCGACCATAGTTGGCTAACAATGCTTTTTTGTAAATGCAACCCTGGTTTGGTTGCTGAACACCGGCTTGCCCATGCTATGAGATCCACCAAACCAAATAAAACCACAGCAAACCTTCAAATTGAACAGTATTCATATTTTACTGTGTGGTTATCATAACAGCGAGTGCTGCTTTCAATTGTCAAGCAATCGCCCTGTCCTAGTAGGCATATCTGTTTTTGAGGCGCTGTCCATTGTGCTGAATCACACAGCCTAGTATGTGATCCTGAGCTGTCCATGGTTCTGCAGCACTGCTCTGATTTTAATGGGCCATTTTAAAAATATTTGAGTGCAACATTTAGTTCGCTAAATTCTCTCAAAAGATTTCACAATTTAGAGACGTGGGAGCTAATTGTTGCTGGTTTATAAAGTGTTGGGTTGGATTTGACTTTTAATCAACCTGTCTAAATAATGTAAAACACTTTTTTTAATTTTTTTTTTTTATTAGCAATTATGTTTCTTGCTTTATTTTGTGTTGATGCTCCCTTGCCAGAAAAGCTGCTACACTTATTACTATATGTTGTTAATTATTTATTTTAAAAAGATTGCAATAGGCTAGACATGGAAATTAGATTATCCCATCTATTAAATTTATAGTCCATTGTAATTGTGGCAAAGTTGTTAGCACACATACTCAGTACTCAGGTTCGAGTCCGGCCTGCAACATAATTTAGTTCTACTACTAACAACCCCAAATAAACAAACAAAAAATAAAAATAAAAATTGTTTGTAGTTGTTTGTCTATCTCTCAGTAGGACAGATTGCATAATATTAGATTGCAGTAGATCTTTCAGTTGTGTTAAGGATTCTAAGTGCGTTTCTCAATGCCATACCTATAATTGAATAACCTGACCTTAATTACTCATTCTAACCCTACTGCCTTAGAAAGCTGGCATTTAAACCAAGCACGTTTGTGAAAATGACTCGGAAACCTTTTGAATCTCTCTGTATTAAGCAAAACGCCTTTATTTATTTTTTACCTGCTTTCTATTTGCGTCCCCTCACCGTTCATTGGCCTTATCAAGGACAAGGACACCATCCTCTAAAGCATGGCCTTTCATAACTTCCACACACCTTTAATACGTGACTGAAAATGTCCAGCTGAGGCTAATGGAAGTCTATTGATTTAGGCTATTGGCCGCGAGTGGCTTACGTGGTGGAATTAGCGTGGATGTAAAAAAAAAAAAAATGCAATGCATTTAAAACGATTAATTATGTCCTTATGCGACTTGAGCTGCAGCTTTTGTTGTGCAAAAATCCCATTTTGTCAATACACCATGCGATGGCTTTGGCGCCTTAATCTCAAACGCTAAGTCTCTGCATGAAGAGATTTTTGATTAAAATCTCATCAAACTTTCCTCTGCGAGAAATCTTTCTCGCTGCGTACACAGTTAAACACACACACCTCAGGCTCTGAATGCAGATGAGGTGTGTTTGGATGTGTTTGTGTGCCGCTGTCATCTTCACGTCTTTATTCTCCTGTCCCATGTGGTTACGGCTGCAGATATACAACATGTCAAATACATTTGGTGCTGCTGTGATTTTACACTGTCACTTTAACCTTATACTGTTGATGAAGATTCTTTTTAGTTTAGAATGTTGTCAGGTCTCTCTCCAGATCTTTAGTTTTCTGCTAAACTCCATTGGGACTTAAATTCCAAGCAAGGCAATTAAAGCAGCAGAATTATAACAAAGGATGAGGATACAAGCAGAATGCAGCAAGTGTTGAACCTGTTACGGGTGTTTCCAAACATCACAAATACTATTTGAACTAACCGTTATCCCAAGTCAGTGCATAACTCATTTGAGCTACCAACATGAAAGATTTGCTCAAACTGTGTATGTTGTTAAAATTTTCACTTGATGGATGTTAAATCAGGCACGGAATCCAACATTGTAAAAAAAGTACTGCTACCTACATTTTTGCAAAACTCCAAAAACATACCTATAAGCATACTATTCACTTCAGTTTCCAGCTGAAATGAACACTATAGATGCAGTAAAACACCAACAACTTCTATTTCTTTTAACATAAATTATAATTACAGAGCCAGAATATCGATTAATAAGCACTTATTTTTGTGCAGTTCCTATCACAATACTGTTATGACCTCATAACACTTTTACCATAGTGCATGATTTGTAAGCTAATACATTTCTCCTTATGCTCCAACTTGCCTCAACACACCTCCCGGAAAGTTTCTAGTATGCCTAGTAAAGCACGGGATACACCAAGCCGACGTCAAAGAACTTGCAGCGACAAAACAGACTGTGTTGTCGCCTGTTGTTGGCCAAAAAGCTACACTTGAACACAGCAAAAGGGCTAATGGTGACTGTCAACTAGCACGTGCATTCTGTGCCTGCGTGTAAGTAAATATCTGTTTATATCAGCAGGTATCAATAGTCTATTTTCATCATTCAAAAAGGGAAACCCATACTAGGACTGCAGATTCGAAAACCGCAAACAAAGCAGCGCTTGCTTACCATGTTGAATCTCAATCACCCTGATCACTTTCTTTATTCCAGTCGGCACATATTAATATTTGTGCATTCGAATGCTCAGGTAAGATGATGTAGATTTATAACATCCTTCTGTCTGTACCGTCTTGACTTTGCTCGTTTTCATCACTTTCACATTTATTCTCGTACACTGACTCGCTGAACAGCAAATAAGAGTTCTCTCTCTCAGCGACGACCCGGTGCCAATTCAACATGCTGAATCGGCCCAAAAACAAAATATAGGTTTAGGGTAGGGTTTGGTGTAGGTGATATGTTATTTTCAAATGTGATAGAGCATTAACATTTTAGTGCCACTCACCAGACATTTAATTTCCGAACTTTCGCGATATATACAAAAACCTGCATAATAAACATTGCCAGATTCATGTTCATCTGTTGCGGTCTTGCGGATAAAACTAAACACGCTTTTATAGCCACTCACTGGACATTTCACTTTGAAAGTGTCGCAAAACGTGCAAGAGGCAATGTAATATCACGTTACAGAAGTACCGCCACGGGCATGTTTTTCCAATGAGTGTGGGGTGGAAAAAATCCACAGACTCGCACTAAAGGAAGTACTTCTGAATGCACTGAATGCAGTTCTTTTAATGTTTATATTCAAATGAATGAAAATGCAAAGCAGCAATAAAAATGCTAAGTAGTCAATGAGTCCGATTTTATGAATGTATGTTTTTAGGGTTCAGACACTTGAATGTTGGATGAGAGGGGTCATTCTTCTGTCAGGTTGTGTAAAGCCTCATGAGCGGCACGCTGCAAAGGTCACAGCAGTGAAGGCAGCTGTCCTCACAGATTGTATCACTCAAAGGGTCTTTTTCTTTTTCATCTTTTTCTTCCTTTAGGCTTAATATCTGAACATCAGATTTCATCAGTCAGCTTAATGTTTTTTGCACATTGTATTTTTTCTGTTATCATCATTGTGAAGTGGAATTGTGAGAAAGATTTTACTGTACATCGCAACTTAACTTTAAATGCTCAGGTGTTCCCCAAAAAAAGTGTCATTGATTATTTAAAAATGTAAATGTGAGTTAAAAAATACTGAGTATGGCATGGAAATTAAATTTATATTGTTTTACGCAGCTCTGCATTCTGCCCATCACTCTTACTGAAAATGATTTGTGACCTGCAGTTAACGTTTACTTAGCTTTCCGATGTTTGATTTTGCCTTGAGCTCGTACAAGCCAGAATATGGCATGCTCAAATGACAACTCAATGCCAACCCAACATTGCGAAGGCCATTTCTACAAAAAGCTGCAACTAATGGGAAGTTCATGGGAAGTGTGTTGTGAGAGTTGATTGTTTTCACACCTTGATGAAGGCTTATTAGCCACAACGCGTTGGTGTGCGGTTATATGTGAAAATGTTGTAGCCATGAATAAATAAAGACTTCTTATATTTTTTTTACATTCTCGAGCGTCTTGGCCTCATATGTTTTTTGCAAGTTGAACTATCCCATGTCCAAAGAGTGAAGATATATGGACTTTAGACCCCAGTAGCACACTTTGCATCTTGTTTTCTATGTGGGAAAGTATGCAATGTTATATATATATATATATATATATATATGTATATATATCTCAAAAGTATTGGGCATTTAACTTTGAAGGAGTTGTGAAACATGCAAGAAGCATCAAAATATAATATAAAATATTTTAGAAAGGAGCTCCGTCACAAGAAGACCATCATATTTGGGTGTCTGTGGCAAAACGTTTAAAAACTCATGCTGAGCAAATAACGCTGCTGTCAGAATAGCGTAATTCAGTCTCCCCTGAGGCTAATTTTGACATTACATTAAGCTCTGGGTTAAACACTGACCCTAGTTTGTAGTATTTTACCCAGAAAGAATTTTAATGTCCTCATTAGTGAAACAAATGTGGCTGAATGTGAGCTGCTGGTATCTTAACAGCACAAACTATGCTCCTTTAACACATGTAGATTGAAGATTAGATTGGTGTCAAAAACACCAATGTCACATGACCAGCTACCTCATACTGAATTGCGGAAAACTGCTTTAATCAAGTGCTTTAAACCAACATTTATTAGACATTAATTTAATGCCAACCCGGAAATGAACATCACCCTGCTTTATGATTCTTGCGTGTTTGTTCATCAAAAAAAAAAATATTCACAAATGAACACAATTTTTTTTTGCAATTTTGAAGCCTAATTACAAGTAAAAATGTAAAGTTCAAGGGTAATGTCACCTTTTCAGCCTTACTGTAAAATCCACGAGTAGGAAAATTTGAGTTGGAATAGTTTGCAATTATAAACAACTGACTAAAATAACTGACTGTAATAAGGCTATGAAAGCGACTTAGTGAATAGATGAGTAGACGTTTGGTGTGACAATGTTTTATGTTCCCAACAACCTGTGTAGTCCCATTTGGCCACTTGTTATCAACTGCCTTTTTTAAGACAAGTAAAAGGTTGTCAATGGTTCATTACTGATGTATTTCATATTGTAGAATAAAGCATGAAAATATCTTGAGCTTGTGTTCACCACAGACCTTATTTCAGATAGACCTTATGTCAATCATTTAACCAAAAACCCTTTTTAAAAAATGTGCTATCTCATCCAGGTTTTAGGATTCATTACTGCAGCTCAATAATATTTTTCCCTGTCTCTCAAATTCCCAGACTCCCTATAACCCTCTTGTGGCCCCAGAGGGGTCCCCAGTTTGAAACCTCTGGCTAAACTGGATTATGGGTACTCATGTCTTGAATTGAAAAACTGTGCACAAAAGAGCCCCAACTGTTTAAACACATTTGACCCATAAGGTTCTTTCAGAGGCCCTGGCTTCTCCCTGGTCTAACCTAGGCACTGGTGAACCACAGCGTGAATGTTCCTGTAAAGCTCTGAGCTGCATGCCATCCACAACCAGGTCTGAGTTCCCACATTCATGAGGGTTGGAGAGAAATCACAGTGCTAATGTAGGAGATGAATAGAATAATAGAGACATTAGGATGCTGGCAGGGCTGGTGGAGAGAGGCAGGCCCTGTGGAGCAGCTGTTGTATCGTGGGATGGGTGATTCAGAGCCAGAGTGAGATGTTGCGAATGAACTCAAATGAACGACAGCTGGCACAGCTTTGGTTTTTGTTTGCCAATAAGGACAGAATTAGACAGGAGTTGCCCAGACAATAGATCACTGTTCAAACGCTGTTGGACACAAAATTGGAAATTTCTACCCTTGTGATAGCAGATATAGTTACAAGTCATAATTGATGCTTTAACTGTCGAGCACAATTGACATACATGAATAAGTAAAGATATGACAATATAAAATAATCAAAGACCAAAGCTGTTACTAGTGTGATCAACTCAGGGCATGTGCAAAATCACCTATTTTATAAAGCTACTAGACTTGTCTGAATGACTAGTCAGCATTATGGAAACCTTGTAAAGTTGGTTTAGAGTCTCATTCACTAGATTCCAATCATTTTTAATGAGGTATGTGCTCTAAAGCCCTTCGGTGGAGTAACAGACAGATATTCACCAAATAATTAGACTAAAATAACTGGAAGCAAAGTCAGAAACGATAATGCCACGTCTGGAGTCATCACTTGTAAAAAGTAATGGACGGTGTTTAAGATGTATCAGCATTGCTACATTCAACTGTGATGTGCTATTATAATTTTGACAATGTTCCATTGTATTCATTTCACTTCCTCACATTCTCCCATGCATTGTTCTTTGAAAAGGGTTTAGTGTGCTGACAGTCTAACAGTTACAGCATAAACTGGCATCTTCATTTAATTTGTAGACAGTTTTATTTAAAGGTGCAGTATGCAATATTGACAACTAGTGGTTGAATTGGGTAGTGCAGTTCAAAATTTACTTGCAGTTTGAGTACATTTGGTTTTCGCAAGCGACAACAGTGTAACCACTTCTAACAGTGTTAAAAAGTTGGAGCAAAGCATGCAAACTGTTCTGTCGTTGGCTGCACAGACGAGCACAAGAACACTATTTGACCAAAAAATGTTACAGCTGCCTTATAAAGACCTCAGGGAACTGTGTCAACTTGCGTAAAAGCTCAACATGATGCTACATGCAAGTCGATGAGATGAATCAATGTAACTCCACAACTACATACATGTATTCACTAACCATTCAGAAACGTCCAGGTTCAGTCTAAAAGTTGCAACCTCTTCCTGAGTGTCTCTGTAAGGGTGCACTCCGCTACTGGTTATTTCTGAGATTTTGGACGAGATTTGCATTCACTTGGTATCCGAAGCTCATGTAAAGGATCGGCCGTCTTCTGAACGGAGGCGGGGAGCAGCAGCTCATTTGCATCTAAAGAGACGCACACAAAAATGGCGATTTTTGCTCACACCCAAAAAGGGGCAAATTTGACAAGCTATAATAAATTATCTGGGGGGTATTTTGAGGTGACATTTCATAGACACATTCTGGGGACACCATATATTTATATTACATATTGTGAAAAGGGGCATAATATATCAACTTTAACATGTACTAGATCAAGTGGCAAGTCTATTAATCATTTACACTTAAAATACTTAATTCACAGATCTACTGTATTTTGATGTAAATTTGTTGTCCCATCCATTGGTATGTCAATAAGTGCATTCAGATAACATGTGACATTATGCTTGTCAATCCCAAAAGAGTATGTACTTAGCAGCATAACTTTTTTTTATTTTGTTAAAATTAACAGCTAACAGAAACCTAACAATTATTTTATTTATTTATTATATATGTACATAATAGTTAAAGACTCCTAATATAAAGTGTGACTGTGCACCTCATTTATCACATATGGATGGATTTCACAGGCAGACGTCCTGACTAGACAAACATTTTGCATTTTATTACTGGCAGGGCCTCTCTTGCACCATAACACTTTGTAGTGATAAAGTAGCATGGGAATTTAGTCAGTTGACTTGAATTATGCTGTGCATTATGTAGTCAGTGGGGCAGGGAGCCGCTATATGCTTTATTCATCTGCAGCATATAAAGTTTAAGGGAAATCAGCTTCTCATATAAAAACCTCACACGTCTTTGCTTTTAACCTGGCTCAGGCCTGCAGATGCTGAGCTTTGGAGCAGAAAGTCCTCTTCAACTGGGTGCAGGCATGAAAAAACATGCCTAGAACTCTGTGAATGGTAGACAGACAGTTATGTTACACGTCACCGTTCAGTTGATTTGAGTCAGCGGCTGTAGATGAGTTGTGCCATACATTGTTAGGCTCTTTGGTAGGTGGTGAGGTAATACTAGCGTAATATCAGAAATTAAATTATGAAAAGCTAAAGAGAACAACACTTATAGGGTGATGTTTGCTTTGTTTTATCTTCTTCTTTATTTTAGTGTTAAAACAATTTGTATCTGTACCTGAATTTTTGTAGCACAAGAGATACACAATACTAGAAACTAATAATCTACTGAAAACATTACTTTTTTTTAATTATTAACATTAAATATTAATATAAATATTAATAAGTGGCATGCAGCTTTCATATATTTGACACTCAAGTAAAAATTGCTTTACCAATCAATTATATTCAAGTAAACCATCAGTAATAAAAATCAAAGAAACCAATTAAGAGCAGTGAATGATTTTCTGTTTTTCATGTAAATGTTGTTGTATATTGTTGTAATATTAATTTTGAAAACATAGTAGGCATTAGTTTTTTAATCCAGATAAATAAATAATGTTTAATCCAGAAAAAAAAAAAAAAAAACTTAAAACTACTGAAAACAAAACTAAACAAAAAAAACACTTCAATTCAATTCAGTATTAAAACTACTAAAATGATCAGATAACGTTTAGGATCAGATAAATATTTAGATATTGTGCTTGATTGTTTATTTTTCAAATTGATAATTTAGTTAAAGGGATACTCCACTTTTTTCGGAAATATGCTCATTTTACAACTCCCCCAGAGTTAAACAGATGAGTTTTACCGTTTTAGAATCCATTCAGCCGAACTCCGGGTCTGACGGTACCACTTTTAGCATAGCTTAGCACAGATCATTGATTCTGATGAGTCCAGTAGCATTTCTTTCAAAATGACCAAAGAGTTTCAACATTTTTCCTATTTAAAACTTGACTCTTCTGTAGTTAAACCGTGTACTAAGATCGACGGAAAATGAAAAGTTGCGATTTTCTAAGCCTATATGGCTAGGAACTACTCTCATTCCAGCGTAATAATCAAGGAACTGTGCGGCTGTACCATGAGTGCAAGCAGGCGTAATGATATGACGCAGCGCCTGAAAATAGTCCCCAGCTCGGTAACTTCTTCCAACGTGACCGGGACTAAGTTTGTCTAACCTATTAGACCTATTTTCAGGCGCTGCGTCATATCATTACGCCTGCTTGCACTCATGGTACAGCCGCACAGTTCCTTGATTATTACGCCGGAATGAGAGTAGTTCCTAGCCATATAGGCTTAGAAAATCGCAACTTTTCATTTTCCGTCGATCTTAGTACACGGTTTAACTACAGAAGAGTCAAGTTTTAAATAGGAAAAATATTGAAACTCTTTGGTCATTTTGAAAGAAATGCTACTGGACTCATCAGAATCAATGATCTGTGCTAAGCTATGCTAAAAGTGGTACCGTCAGACCCGGAGTTCGGCTGAATGGATTCTAAAACGGTAAAACTCAACTGTTTAACTCTGGGGGAGATGTAAAATGAGCATATTTCCGAAAAAAGTGGAGTATCCCTTTGAGACATTTCTTAACTAAGATATAATACGTTTTTTTTTATAATCGTGTTTTTTCTTTTGTTGCTAAAAAGAAGTACTTTACCCCCTGTTCAAGACTGTGATGACATTTTATATAAGAATGCTATGTTTCTTTATTGCATATGCTTGATACACTGTGGTGTGGTAAAATGTATGTGTCACAGTCTTGTTCAGTTTGTTTTAGGTTCTTGGACTTTCTGTTTTGTTAAATTCATCACATGTGTTCCTTGTTCTAGTTTCCCACCACTCACCAGTCACCATACCTGTTCGTCTTTTAGTTAATCATATCTGTGTATTTTAGTTCCTGCCTGTGTTCTGTTCAGTGTCCGGTATTGTTCGTGTTGCGTATTTGCAGGCCGTTTTGCATGTTGGCTGTCTATTTGGATTTATCTATTAACCTTGTGTTATACTATCTTCACCTTCGTCTTCATTGGATCTAAGCGTTACAGTATGACTATGTAGAAGTTTCTCATTATTGTTCTCTGTATGCAAAGTCTCTGGTTGTTCATAGACAGTTTCATTGCTTCAACAGGGCTCCAGACTAACTTTTTTTTACAGGAGCCCCTGACTGAAAATTTTAGGAGCACAAGCAGAAAATTTAGGGGCACACATTAAATCAGCTTGTAATGCAATTATTCAAATTTCCCCCAAAATAACTGTAATACTGACACATTCTTTAATAATAGACTTAACGTAGAGATATTACCTTTAATTAACTTTAATAAAAAATTAAAAAAACTTTAATTATTATCATTCATAATGTCTAAATATTAATTAAAAAGCAAACCGAGCAAACCATTATAATATAATATAATTTATATTAGGGAGTGAAAATAGCCAATAAGCATCCTACTGTTTACAATGGTATTAAAAAAAAAAAAAAAAAAAAAAAAAAAAATTAAATAAGTGTTTAAATAAGAGTTTTCTTACATCTTAAAATGTTTAATTTAGTTTTGGTCATCACATAAAAAATCATTTGACCCAATTATTGACCTGCAATTGGTCACAGTCTGGAGCCCTGTTCACCTTCATCTATAAAGCACTAATGGGTTAATTGCCTTCGTATGTTGCAATACTTTTTAATATTAATTCGTATTCATATTACGGTATACATTCTTATAACATAGTTTGTGTTTTAGTTCCTAAGATGAGTACTGAGGAAAGAGAGCTTTTTAAATGGCTGCATTTTTTTTAAAATACTTTCAGAAACAGTTAAAATTGCAAACAATATTAGTGTCAGTGCTGTACTGTCATTGCACTAACCAAAAATGACATTGGTAATACCATGTTTCTTTGGGATTCTTTGGAATAGTACTGAATATTCATGTATATGAACATTCAATAGTTTTTATACGGCAGTCCCAATGTAATTCAAAGTGATAACAGGGTAATAACATAGTAATAACATCTAATCACTCTTTGTACAAAGTACCCCATTTTTAAAGGTGCACTATAAAAAATAAAAAAATAAAAAACATGGTGCCTTAGCCACCTTAAAACCAATGTTTTGCTTTACGCAAGGTTAAGTTTGTGCTTTACACTCAAAATATGTTTACCCATACTGCATTTGTACTGGGACCAAAATGTTAGAACATTAAGGGTGAGTGACACCTGGCATGGCTTATTAGAGGATTTTGAGTTTAGCAGACGGCTTTAAGGATTCAATTTGGGTCTCATTGACTTTTGACAGCGGCACAAACAGATGGCAGACGTTAATAACTTCATCATTCTCTAAAACAGATTCATCACCGTCTGTGTTCACCGTTACCACACTCACTATTGCAAGATACAGCTCAGCCTCCTGCACAGCATGCATCCGTTCTCTGATCTCTGATCTTTAATCCCCTCTAAGATGTGCACATGCGCAGGTGTCTTCTGATGTCATTCCCGTGCATGCCAAAAAAAAAACTTCACAGCAGAAGTCAAACTCAAAAATGTGAGATTTGTTGAATCCTATATGCATGGAGCATTTCAACTGGAGTCTATCCACATTTCCAGATTTTATTATCAACCAAAATGTGATGAATAGCATATCTTTTCTTTCTGTCTTATTTGTTTTGTATAGAATGATACAGTGAACAGTGTGGGGTTTCTGTTCAGGTGGCTGAAGGGTCTGACCAATAGAAATATGTTTTTCTCAGCAAGAACAAAAGGTAAAGAGAACAATACATGCCTCTTTCTCTCTCTCTCTAATTCCCTCTACGGCACTGTGAGAGACAGTGTGGCATTTACTTTAAAGCCAAAGTGCTTATTTAGTAATAATTTATGATGCTTTCTAGTTTACAGAAATTGAAAAAAAAAAAAACTGAAAAAAAAAAACTGCAGTAGAGAGAATCGTAAAACATCAACAGCCACATCTGTAGACTCACAAGTGCATTTTGTATTCATCCCTTGGCTATGATACTGTTTTGTAAGACATAAAAGAAGTTTGAAAGAAGGAACAAGTAATCTTTTTAGATTAATTTGTGTGCTTTTTCTGATGTTGTTTCAAATGGCCTATTTTCATGGCTTTGAGGCGACTATAGAGAGACCCCCTAGAGAGATGTCTAAAAGCTAAAGTCTTGTTTTTGTGTTCTTCTCACCGTAGATTTGATGATCACCTACTCTTAGGGATGGAGAAAATGGTCCACTAGTCATTATTTTTTAGCAGCGGTACTTTAGAGCGGATGAATTTAGAAAAGCAACTTCTCAGAGAGGGTTTTAGCGCCATTTTTAGTGTTCAGTATTCTCAGCACATTAAAACCCTCTCATACAGCACCACTTAAATAACATTCTTCATCTTCAACGATACATTTCCAATTACTTCCAGTTACAGACATTTTGGCCGTTATGTTTTTTCTTAGTGGCTCACGCCATGAGTGTTTTTAAAACACCGTGTCAAATTAAAAACGTACCAACTTTTATAAATCCATCTTGAGGCCTTGTGTTTGGTTTCATTTCATTGCACTCCATCTAGCTTTGTTTAAACATGTCCCATGTGAACGCCTCCCAACAAATGCTTATGATCAGGGTCTGGTATTAATATTAATGTTATTTTTTGAAGATTGCTAAAAATCTTTTACTCAGCTAATCCTTCTGACAACCCATCAATTAGATTTAAAATATGTAGTTTTGCACTTCCCTATAGTTGCCCTGCTCAGATCTCTTCAAGGTGTCTTTCACATCACTCGTGACCTTGTTTAATGTCTTCACAGTGTTTTTACATGCACTCTCCAAATCAAGAACATAGCTTTGAGCTATAGTGACAGCTGGAAGCCTCAGTGTCCTGTAATATATGGATTTGAAAGCTAATCATCTTGACGAATCAATGAAAGCAGTGTGCCTCAAAAGAGCCTTTGAAATCCTCATAGTTGATGTGAGTTTCTTAGAGAGGGGCGTCTTTGCTGTCATTCAAGCTCAAGCACATATTCGTCAGATACATAACTGACTAGTCTGATCCTGTGTGCTGTGTTCTTCATCTGAGGTGATTCTGAGCTCTGTCTGGTGTTGTTCTCAATGTGAACCACTAGAGACTGTACTGCTCCAGCCACAGGAGAAAACATCCAGCTTAAACTGAAGAGTTGTCGAGGAGAGGGGTGCTATTAAGATTGTACTTATGATTTTATGCTTTGACGGATAAAGGACATACACTAAAATATCTTGTTTATAATGTTGCTACTTTCTATAATACACCCTGACCGTGATCAGACTCAACCTAATGAGAGTAAGTCTCCATCAAAATCTGTTTAATTGTCTCTAGTATGACTATGTGAATATACCTTATACAACTAATAAGCAAATTAATTATCTTTGTAACAGTTGTATGTTAATGGTGTTGACAGGTATTGAACCAAACTTTGTGAGTGCTGGGTGTCAAAAGAGTTCATCCCTTGCTTGTTAAAATTAATTGAAGCAGACAACCCAGTCATTAAAAAAAAAACAAAAAAAAAACCACACATTTAAAACGCAATACAGCCACAATATGCTGCAGCTTTCCCTCCAAACACATGCCCTTATTTGTTCTCTCATAAATCAGATTAAGACAGGTGGTGTTGGGCTTTTTTCCTCTGCACCACTCTAAAGCTCTCTCACCATCTGGGATCATCATAGTGTTCTTTGGTGGGGTTTCCAAAGAAAAATTAAATAAATTCAGGCAGGATTGCAGCAAATACTGAACTAACTGTAAATCTAACCTTCCTTCTCAAACTTTCTTTGCCGGAGACTGATGTACAGTACCTGGGTTCTTGCATTTGTCAGATTATGCTTTTAGCAGCCCCCTGTGTCTGGACCCCTCTGGTGGGCTGCATTCAAGCTCGAGGCATATAATAGCTGTTGGCTCGGGAACCCAGTTTTGTGCCTGTCTTTGGTCGTCTCAGTCCCGCTTCTTCTTTCTTCCTATACTTCCTTCTCTGCAATCTATAAATATAAGAAAAGGGAGAATAATGGCATTGGTTATTGGCATATGCTGTTAGCAGGTTTAAGCACTCGATTTACAAATTAATGAGCATGGACACAAAATTATTTGCAATTTCCACAGGGAATTTCACCCTATTGTATTATGCTGTATTTTTTAAATAATTAAACATTGCATTGTCAAAGTTGATTTTGTGGCTTTATATAAGGTCAGACACTTGCATGTATCATTTTATTATTAACATGTTACCAAAATCAAGCTCAAATGGAGTTACGGCCGCATCTGAGGCAATAAGTGCATTGCATTACGTTTTCAAAGTTTTTTTACTGTAACTATGTGGACACTGAGTTTATTCTGTCATTATGTAATATTATATCTGCCATGTTATTAAAGACAAGGTTTGTCCTTTGCACAGGCTACTTAAGACAGTATTGGCTATGGCTCGATGACAGATGCTAGACTGAGACACTCTTTTCCTTTTCTCATACATAAAACATTAGTCTTTATATATACAGAGTTTACAGAAAACACTGTACTTATTCAAAGAACCAGTTATTTATTTACCCTTGCATTGCAGACAAACAAACAGAGACGATCTAAACTGTGTGCGGCACTGCATTCACAATAGAGGCAGGATTGAGTTATGAGGTCTTACTGCTAGTTTAAAGATCCAATGGAGCTACGAGGTTTAGTCAAAAGTTATTTTTTAATACTTTTCATTGGTTAAATATTGGCAAAACCCACAGACAGATGTAAAGGGTGACCAATAGTAATGATTTATGCAAAAAAGACAAAATACGGAGATACTGTTTGTCATGTCACTGCCAATGTCTTATGTGTATATGTGTATATATATATATACACACCATTGACTCATAGTAGCTCCAGCCATCTGAGGTGCAGCAGATGATGTGGCATCGTCGTCCAATGCCTGCCGCAGCCACATGGGTAGAGACAGAAGTGATAAACAGATATAACAGAGAGACGCTCTCAGAGCCTCTGGACACACAGCTGCAGTATCACGACCTGCTGCTGTTGTCTGATGTGTCATAAAAAAGCAGCGTGCTTAAGACAGATCATGACCGCAGATGCAGGGGCTTGTAATTGATCATTTCCTGGTTTGCCACTGTCCAGTGATAGTGCAGTGAGCGGTGCGAAACAAACCCTCACTCACGTACACAAGCACAGAGCTCTGGTCTAATTGGACGGGTTCCTCTAATTCAAACAGAATAATCTTGTCAGATTCACCTGCACTGCTGCATTTTTCAGCTCTAATTGGACTCACAGTCTTCAGCAGGGCATGAGCTCTCTCTCCATCTAACAGTATTTTTTTTCTGTTGTTCTCTTTGACTTAGCTCTCCTTTGTCCTTTCTTGTGTCCCCATCCCCACACCTTCTCTCTCTCTCTCTGCAGAAAAATGTCCTTTTGTCCTGTTCAAACAACTTGGAGTTTTCCTTTCCATTTTTTCCTACTCAATGGTCAGTCTGACGTTATGCTTCCTAATGTCTCCATTTCTCTCTGTCAGTGTTGCTGTAATCCTCCCTGAATAACTCAGAAAGGAAAGAACGTCCTTGGAAAGTCAGTGCAGATGTAGGTGCTCAATTTAAAACAATGTGGAGAGAAAAGTCTGGAACAATGATAGCCCACAGAGGTGCTTTTAAATGAGAATTCACCTGTTGTGCTTTAAAACATTATCTATGTCAGGTTGTGTTTCTGTCAGGGTTGAGAGCTCATTAAAACAATCAAATAAGCATGTTTGATATACACAGTTGAAACTCTGTCTTTAACTCTAGGTTTTAACTCTACTGAACCATTTGAAGGTGTTTCACTGGTTTCTGCTTGTTAGAATCATTTGAACTATAGATTAAACCAGTCTTGGGTTCTGGTTTTAGAGGAATTTTAGGCACTTTTCAGCTGGTCAGCCTAAATGACGGAGTATTTTAAGTCTATGTTGCTGCTATGTGAAAAAAATCCAGCAAAACCTGCCGACCTCAGAGGGTTAAGCTAGATAAGACCAGCAATGCAGCCTATGTATGGGGTCAGTCTCTCATGCTCGCCAAGGCTGAATTTACTTGATGAAAAATACAGTAAAAACTGTAATATTGTAAAATATTATTATGAATTAAAATAAATGTTTTCTGTTTGAATATATTTTCAAATGTAATAATGTATTTTTGTGATGGTGAAGCTAACATTTTAGCATCATTACTCCAGTCTTCAGTGTCACATGATCCTTCAGAAATCCTTTTAATATGTTGATTTGATGCTTAAGAAACATTTGTTGAAAACAGCTTTGCTTCTTAATATTTTCATAGAAACTGTAACACGTTTTTCTTCCGGATTCTTTGACAAGCAGCAAGTAATAAAAAAAAAATATATATTTTTTAAATCTTTTTGACCCCAAACTTTTAAACTGCAGTTTATGTGCCTGTACAAATCCATATAATTATGCCATTTTTATTTGTAGATTATTTATTTGCATAGATCACCAAAAAAGAAAAGTACAATATTATTCATTAAATACTCACAAAAAAGATCTTTTTGATGAAATCCGAGAGCTTTCTGTCCCTCCATAGACTGCAACGTTGTTGTTACCATTTTCAAGACCCAGAAAAGTAGTTAAGACATCGTTAAAATAGTCAGCCTTAATGTTATGAAGCGACACGAATACTTTTTGTGTGCAAAAAAACACAAAATAACGACTTAATTCAACAATTTCCTCACTTCCGTGTCAGTCTCTGACGCTGTTCACTTTGTAAACACATTGCATCGCTTCCGGGTTCTACATCTGAACGCCGGCATTATTCTACAAAAGCACAATGTTTTGTTTTTATTGTGAGTGTACACAAATAAAAATAGACCCTTTACAGTTTCAAATTGAGTTTTGAAAAGAGTTTCGATGTCTTACTCTTATCTGTATGACCATAAATGACTATTTTAAATGAGTATTTTAAGTTGTTTCAGCTGTTATAATGAAACACAATCATTTGGCATTGTGCAGATTTATATCATGAATGGCCAGTGTCCTGGAAATGGGAAGCCTCAGGTGTTGCTTCACTCGCTGTCTCCTTGTGGAAAGGTGAAGTAGGCTCAGATGTAGATGGCACTTTTCTCCTTCTTGCTCATCTTTCCGTGATTTCTTGAAAAAGCATAATATTGAACTTTGTGCATCCACCATTGTCACCGCTTAATGAACTCTCACGCGCATAGAAAATGACATCATAGGCTACGCCCAACACGTTAACCAAACCGTTGCATTTTACAGCGCAGCATTGGTCAATCTATCAATTAGACATTATAATTTATTTATTTTAAGCAATCTGGGAGAAACATGTTAACAAGTGACCCTAGGCGGTGGGCCGTTGCTACACTACTGGTTCATCCCTGTCCTGTCTGTTTGCACTTCAAGACTCAGGTCAAGACAGAACAAGCTTTATATATCTCAGCTTATATATCTGTTCTTCTTCTCTTTTTTCTTTTTTGTTTTTCTAAAAAAAAAAAAAAAAAAAAAATTCATTACAAAACCTGACTTACTATTTGTTCCCCTCATTGTCGTTCGTTTTTTCAGAAGCGGGGTTGACTGCTGCGCTGGCTGTTTGCATTGTGTCAATGTTTTCCGCTCTGAAGGCTTTACCTTGACGTATGACAGCCAAACATTATTGCTTTTGCAGAGTTCACTGACATCTGTATATCTTGAATAATGTCTGTGAAAATTAAACGATGAGATATGTCAATGCAGTGGAGAGGTGGGCTGAGGGGAGATCATATTTGTCTGCTATACGCCATGACAGGCTTATTTCTGAGATATTAAATTGCAAAACCGATCTCATTCTTGCTGAGATGAAAGTCGTAGCTTTGATTCTTTCTGTTGTGTGAACAAAAGCAATATATAGTTTTGCAAAAATGCTCCCCTGCCAGAGCTATTTTGAAATCAGTGCAAAGTTGTTGCGTACAGCGAATACATGCAGTGGAGCAAAGGAAACCAGCAGGAAATCTATTTAAGGTTGTATAAAATTGACACTAAGGGGGGATTCATTTGTTAAGAATGAATTATGAACTGCTAATAGCACTGATTTCACATGATTCACTACAAGAAGTATACGATTCAGCATAATGCCAACAAGTTTGAGACTGCTTACAGTTTGCATAGAACCATTTTCCCCTCTGCATGGAAATGCACCAAAACAATGGCAGAAAACAACGAGAGGTAAAAATTTCCGAACAGGAACTCAAGGCTTTTACACACAAGGGGTCTCATTCATGAAACATGAGCAGAACAAATGTTGTGTAAATCATTTGTAAAACCATTCTTATGTAAATTGTCACATTGAATTCAAAGCTACAATTTGCCTAAGAATGGTTTTATAAACAATTGAAACAAAGTAGCAATGCATTATGGGATTGTATCAAACATAGAATACATTTCACTTCAATTCACTTCACATTTCAATTGGTTTACGAATAATTTACACAGAAAGATGTCCTGTTCATGTTTCAATCATGAGGCCCAAAGGTTCTAAAAAATATTATAAATATGAAAATGTACCGTTCGAAAGTTCAGGGTCTGTACAATTTTTTTATATTTATGAAAGAAGTCTCTTCTGCTCACCAAGGCTGCATTTTTCTGCAGTTATATAGTAAAAAAATAGTATTATAATGTAAAATAATGGTGTCTATTTTAATATATGTTAAACTGTACTTTATATTCTTGTGATGGCAAAGCTGAGTTTTCAGCAGCCATTACTTCAGTGTCACATGATCCTTCAGAAATCTTTGTAACATGCTGATTTGGTGCTCAGAAACATTTATTATTATCAAACAGTTGTTGTTAGGTTTTCATTCTGTTTCATGGACTTTTAGTTTGCATCATATTTTCCTGTGTTCCGTTTCTGTTTCCTTTGTTCCCCATGTTCCCGCTCTTCATTTGGTCACATGGTTACTAATTATATTGCACACCTGGTTCTGGTTAGTCTTGTGTATTTAAGTCCTGAGTTTGGTTCAGGTCATTGTCCTGTATTGTTTTTGATTTTAAGATTAAGCTGTTTCTCTTTGTACTCCTGCGATTTCTGTATTTTGGATTATCTTCTTTGTATTTTTAATTTTTTTTTGTAATAAAGTTTAACGGCTGATATTAAGATCCACCTCTCCCTGCTCTTCAATCATCTTCTTCTGCCTTAGTGATGTAAAGTCCGATTCATTTACGCGAAACCGGTTCAAAGAGACGATTAATTGTTTCCTTACATCATCACGCAATGTCATTAGAATGCATTCCTTTTTTAACGACTCATTGTCATCTTAAATCAATGAAGCATTCAAATAAAAAATGTATTTGTGTGAACGCATATTGCTGATTATTGCCTTTCATTCAGTTAAGTTAATGGTGTTTGTGGTCACAGTTTAATTTGCGGATCCTTTATGTCGGATATGACTGACCAATATTGAGTAGCCTACATCTTGGATACGATTCCTAAACTAAAAGTTTAGCACCTAAAGCACACATTACAGACATTGATGCACAAAGGCAGATATGTTCTAAAGAATTAATAGTTGGTTGAATTCTATAGTTGGTTGAACCGGCTCATTTGGCTCATTTTGAGTCGGACGTGCTACTTCGGCTGTGCGTCTTGCGTCATCAACCTGGAACTAAAGTTTGATTCAGTTCGATTTGTAAACCCGCTCGACCGATTCTTTCAAGAACCGAACATCACTAGTCTGCTGAATAAAAGTTTTCATTTCTCTCAGAAAGAAAAATATTTACCTGACCCCAAACCTTTGAACAGTATCTTAAAAATGCAAATAAAGTTCATTAATTTAAAAGAAATACGTTTAACACCAGCCTTTTGCTGTTGTTTTGTTGTTCGTTGTTGACTTAGTGTCATAATGTTGCAATGTGTTCTAGCCAGGCAAGACGTGATAAGATTCCAAGCGACAAGCAATCTGTTATTTGCACATGAAATTGGCTTTGATGCAAGCCAATTAGAACAGTTCCTGCACTGCAGCTGCAGAATGCTTGTATTTTTGTGACTTCCGTGATTTTTCCCCAGATTTTATGTGGACATTTTCCGTGTGGAATTTTGGGGGATTTGACATATGATATAAGTTTCTCCTCATTCATGTCGTTTAATATACATAAGGGAGGCAGTATAAGTCTAATGAGATTTTAGTGTGGACGGGCTACCTGGCACAATGTTGCAGAAGTAGAAACAAAATGACCCACAAAATGTAGTTCAGCCTCATCAAAATTGTGTCTGCTTAGAACATAGTATAAATTGCGCAATTTATAATGAGCCTCGTTTGCATAAAAGGAGGCTTATTTTCTAAGATGGAATGACAATGTGTTAAATACACATGGGACAGCACTATACCAGTAAACCGGATTTTGCACCAAAATTTTGTTTGATAAAGTGGCACACTTGCAACGCTAGCTGCTCTTGTAATTATTGTGAAAGACTTTGACCTCTGCGGTTTATTGCTGCATTTATTTACAAGCCGGAGTGTCTAAATTTGCAATGCTTACGCAGAGTTTCTTGTGTTTGCTATGTTAATGAAGCTTGTTCAGTCAATCACCCTCGTCCTCTCGGAAATTACAGTGAGCTTTTGCATCAGCAAGACAAGTAAAAAAAAAAAAAACACTCATATCACCTCAGAATGACTTGTTTACACTCTACACTCTCCTCACACTGAGGAGTATAAAATCCATACACTCACCCCTAGAGAACTGGATTGTTTGTTAGGGAAAGTGTAATCTGACAGGCACCCTGGGCCCTGTGTTGCTGGCATGCATGAGTGTCAAAATTTGTAAATGAGGAATACATATTCCCAGCTCACCATGACCCTTCTCTCCACAGCAGCCATTGACAGGGTGTCAGATACTAGCGCCAGGGTGTTAGACGCTAATGCTTGCATCAGCAATGCTTCTATGGATGGGATCAGGAAGGTTAGAGAGTGTAAATATGGGCGTAGAGTTAAAGCACATAGACTGTATTTGTCCTCTTCACCTCTGACCTGACAGCTGAGTAAATAAAGACAGACAAGACATTAATGACACTACAGATACTGTGCTTACATTGCACACAGCAACTTAGACTTGTCACTTTGCTGTCCTTTCAGGAAATAACCCTCCTGATCTCTCTCCCACATCTCTCAGTGTTTTCTGGTTGTGTGAGTGGGTAGTGGACATGCTGGCTCTGCTACAAACCTTTGAACGCTGCTATATTGTCTACAGTCTGTAGGTAGCTTCAGTAACTTGCTTCTAAGGGGGTAAAAAGGTGTCAGTACATGGTACAATGATGGTGTCACGGTCATGTTTAGTTTCTATCTTGTTTAGTTTCTAGTCTTGGTCTTCATTGTCTATTTTGTTCTAGTTCTTTCATTAGTTCTCACTCTCTCCCTCTTCCATTAATCAACATTATCTGTCCATTTAAGCCTTCCTCAGTTCTTTAATCTTGTTGTGCTGCATTCACGTCATGTCGTAATTTCCGTAAATGATGCTCTGTATGCTTTTGAATCGCTCTCGCAGTACTAGGATGCCATTCAATGATCAGTCTGCACAGTGCCACTTCAAGTGGTAGAGTTGAACATGAGTGGACACAAAAATGCTGGGCAAGATATAACTATTTTCTTTATATTTTTCAGTACTGAATAAATACAATAAAAAATGTCCTTGATTGCATCCACAGTCTTGAATGAAAATTTTCACTGAGCTAATAGCAATGAGTTTATGGGATTGGCTTAACCATAAAGGTTTCATGTCAGGAGTACTTCTTCCACAATTATACTGGTCTTGTTACATTATCTGAAAGGAAAGACCCAAAAGCAGAAAAATGCTCAACTTCATTTTATTACTACAGAAACATAAAACCGCATGAGCCGCTGGGCTCCGAACCAACTCTGGGCAATTGGCAGAAGGAAAGTCAAACATGCTGAGGTCAAAATCCAGATCAGTCCATCAGCAAATAATATCCAGTAGTGAGGTTGGAGTCGAGGTCCGAAAAACTGAGACATCAAACAAGGGGCAGACATTATCAGAGATATCCAAACTCACAGTCAAGATAAGGCTGATAGACAGAACGGAAAGACAGTCCATGCAGGCAAGCAGAGTGTACTGAGAATCCAAAACTAGAACCAGGTCAGATGGTCAAAACCTGGAGAGCTGTTCAAGACTGGTGTGGTCTGGGGGGCAAACAGGCAACCGCAACACAACTGGGCAGAAGAGAAAAATGTAAGCAAAAGAAAAACTAAACAAAACACACAGGGATCCCAAACTTAACAAAATTATGGCAAAGGAGGCTGGAAACACAAAACACACTGTCAGAGAACAGAGGGAAACAAAGGATATATACCTGTAGAGAAATCTAGAGACAAATATAAACAGGTGAGCGATAACAAGCGGTCACACTGATTGCAGACTGGTTGCATTTGGAAGAGACAAAACAAGGGGAAAGAAAACCAAATGGTTGATTAAACCAGATAACTTATGGTGAAGGGAGCATCATGGTATATTACCATGTACCATTATTTGTTTATGCAAAGTGATTCAGAAAATGCCATGGTCCAAAAACCATGCTAGTGCTATGGTCCATATACAAAATTATGGTAGTACTATGGTATTCTGGTATTCATGGTACTTTTTTAGTGTTATGATGCCTAACATTATTTAAATGTACCCAGCCTGCTGGGGACTAAAACAGAGCTGTTCTCTTGCCACCCTTTCCATTTTCAATGATCTAGTCCTTTCATTTGTACATTGAAATTTAGCTTTCAAGGATTTTCTACTGGCTTTTGCACATTTTTGGATCACAACCCACCAGTTGAGTAGCACTGATCTATATCACTCCCTCATCAGGTGTTTGGTCTCCACTGTGCAAGTCTCTGTTGTGGTTTGTTCTTGTTGTATTTGATCCATAAGCAGGTGTTTTAGTGTTGTGGCACTCTCAGCAGGCCCTGAGGCTCTCTGCCTCATCCGGGTTCTTCACACCTCAGATGACTCAAGGATCCATGGGCGACTCTGTCGATTAAAAACAGAGTCTGAATGTCTGATTATTTCACTGTGTCATTGTTGATGCCGCTGTATTTGGCTCATCCAGTTTACAAAGGTGAATAATAATCAAGTGCTTTTCAGTCCCTGAAATAAAACAACTCCCACATCTAGGGCTGAATCACACCCGCGGGGTGTCACTCACGGTGCTGGAGTGGATATTTAGAGCGTTTATGATGAACAGATAAAAGCTGAAGTGTTGGAGCGGGGGAGGTTAATGCTAATTGAACAGGCTACATGGGTCTTTATGATTAGCCGCTAGTAAGGGTCTCCTGAGTAGGCTTTGTTCTGAATGTGTGTGATGTGCTTGCCGTCACATAACCTCACCCTCAAGAGCCCAGCAGGCCGGGGCTAGAGCGGGGACTGGAAGCCCTCGTTGTCAGAGCTCCAGGAGGCAATGGAGAGGAACCAACATTGGGCTTATTAACATGAGGACTTCTGCATTCTGACATAGAGCAAAAGAGAGTGTTGGTGAGTTTAACCTGAGGGTCACAGAGCAGTTTCATCTTTTTTAAAATGGAATGACTGGCTGAGTGGGAGCCATGCATAGTGAGAACAAGAAAAATCAGACTTGAGCTGTGAACCAATTTTTGATTTTACTCCCCTCCAGGTCTCTTTCACAGTATTTGAATCAGTAAATAAGCCTACATGTCACGTGTCACCTCTATCTTTTGGAGATTTCACACAACACTGAGGCCAATTATAGTCTGATTAGCGTGTATACATGCTGAAATAAGCACATTATTCAGGTCTGTTAGTCCAACCTCTCATAATTGGACTAAAGAGTTTATATGACTTTTTTCAAAAATGAAAGTGATTATTTACTCCAACTTTTAAAGTACATGTAAACATACTGTTGGGGAAGCTACTTTGAAACCCAATCTACAACCTACTCATAATGGAGATAAGCTATAGTAAAGGACCTTTTTAAATCTGGCATGAAATTTTCTAAATGCGTCCATGTGTTTTATTTTTATTTTCTATTTTTGACCTTGTAATCTAGTGACCTTAATCAGATTTTCAAACTTTATCTTGTAGTGAAATTCCAGACTTCTCTCTGGTGACATATTCCTGACTTCTCCAAACATACTGCCTGCTTAAACCCTGCCGCTTTCTTAAATTCGACTCAAGCTCACATTCATATCAGCCTCCATCCAATCAACAATCGGGGGGGACCCTGTTTTTATTTGTTTTTGTCTGTTTGGATTTACTACCAAAACTTAATGTGTTAGTTGTCATAAAAAATAAAATAAAATTAAATTCTGTTCACCTTTATGCATGTGTGCATAAAGTGTTTATAGTGCATTTATAATGGTGACTGGTGCTAGAGAGTTCCAAAAGTGGCGCCACAAAGTGATCCATATGAATTCTGATCTATATTCCAGTTGTTCTGAAGCCATATAATAGGTCTCAGATTGCATTTAATTCAGATATGGCCTTTCAAGATGCACCCACCAGGTTTGATGTTAATGATGAGACATGATCATTGGGATCAAATCGTCTTATTCGGCATGATCACGGGTGCAAATGAGATTTGATAGCTATGGAGGAAG
The DNA here is from genome assembly GCF_951802725.1 of Rutilus rutilus. Classification (NCBI taxonomy): domain Eukaryota; kingdom Metazoa; phylum Chordata; class Actinopteri; order Cypriniformes; family Leuciscidae; genus Rutilus; species Rutilus rutilus. The sequence goes on from NC_140228.1 coordinate 23,259,387, forward strand.
TTGGCGATTTCAGCAAATAACTATGTTGCTGTTTGTCAAAGGCACCATACTTGAGGAAACCTATTTATCTGTTGTGGTTCATTTTCAATTTATGCTAGATTGCTTTCATACCAATTGTGAATCAGACTCAAGTCCACATTTGGTAACACTTTATTTTAAGGTGATGTAGTTACACGGTACTACATGTACTATTGTAGCAACAGTAAATTATGGATAATTACAAGTAACTTTATTTTACAGTGTCCTTGTTACATATGTTACATGTACTTATCATCGTAATAACAGTAAATAATCCATAATTACATGCAACTAACCCCTAAAACAAATCCTAATCTTACCCTAAGCCTAGAGTAAGTACATGTAGTTAATTATTATTACTCAGTACTTATTTGAGTAAGTATAATTACCTTAAAATAAAGGTTTGCACCCCAGACCACAGTTTTCAAGGTGACATGCAGTTTACTGGTGATCTGACATCAGACGGATGAGTCTGCTATTAACGCTCTGGTGTGAAAACATTATTAAATATTGTATGCTTGCTTGTACGCGTGTTTGTGTGTATGTGTGTGCGTATGCACTCTCTGCTCTGTAACCTCTTTAGCTTTTATCTCTTGTGCTCTTACATTTGCTCTTTAAATGAGATATTGAGTGCCACTGGAGGCCTATGCTAATATCAGCACCTAGGCTCACATTTCTGCTGTGATCGTAATCTTTAATCACATTAGCCAACACGCTAAACTCATTAAAGTGATAACCCACATTAAGGTGATGACCCCAGTGAGAAACTATTATGTTTTTAGGAAGGAGAGCTCTTATAGTTGGAGATCTTGTATCCGTTGTTTTGTTCCATCCTCTCTACATGCCTGCCAGACTAGACGGCAGCTCCGTCTGCTCTTCCATTAGCGTGTAATGGGATCTCCTGCTCAGATGGGCTGGATTCTTATTGTTTATGAGTGTTTGATAATTAGAAGGGGTTCTGGGAGCCATATAAAGCGTTCTCACTGTACGCAGCCCAGATATTCTGTGCAAGTCCTCTAGCCTTCAACATGATTTTTGACCATGCGTCTTCTACAAGGCTAGTATCGCTCCCGCGCAAACGGTCCAGGGTGGAGGATGCCAAAAAGTTCTGGAAGGTAAGTGCTGCTTTATTCCTGTCTTTAGTTTGAGTGTGTCAGCTGAAGAGATTCGATTCAGGGACTAAACGGCTTACATGCTGAATTACTGCTTGTCTGTTCATGCGCTGTTCTTGGGTTGTTTAACAGCTTGTTGGTTAAATGTGGTTAATTAGACTAATTGTTTACAGCAGTGAATGCAGGAGGTTAATCACAGCAGATGTTATGTCGTAGTGATGCAAATGTAAAGCCTGTAGCTATTACCAACCACAACCTCTGCTTCGTTCATCTGTAAATGCCTATTTATATTTATAGCAATGATTGTACCCTTGTGCAATCATTGTGCTACTGAAGATGTGTTTCAGCTCAAAATAAGCTTGAATAGAAGTATTTTTCTGCAATTCAAATAATATAACTTGCTATTTATAAAATTGAGATGTGGAATAAGCTCCTTATGTGAATCAAAAAGAACACAGTTCTTGAAATTGGACTTTGTGAGTGACCTCGCCTTTGTTTTGTCTGCTCCTGTTCACTCTCCATTCACTTTGTTGTTTTTGGAAACACAATTTAGGCTGACCAGCTTTTATTGTCAAAATGTCAAGCTTGCAGGCTGCCCACCACACTGACAGGTAGATAAGGAAAATGACTCACTTACTAGAGATCACTCTGTGTTTGATGGATAGGAATGTGTTAGATCTGTTTTAAGGGTGTGGAAAGAGCCAGGTCAGTTTAAAATCAAATCTGATTAGATAGAAATGGATTTCAGCCAGAACAATTGGATCTGCCTGTGTGAACATTCTCATGGGTCCACCAGTGTCTTTACATTTTTGTTCAACATTTTACCGTAAAACTTCAAATAATAGCCCAGGCTTTTATTTTCCCAAATCGCCGAACTGCACCGGCTTGTATTTGAGACAGGCGTCTATATGAGACAGGCCTTTAATTTAGTGTTGAGATGTTGTTCATTGAGTGTAGGCCTAGAGATAACGATCCAAATAGCATAGGCTGATAGACGGAAAGCATGATAGTAGGAGGTTACCAAATCTGTGTTTGTGTTTAACAAATCAGTTAATGTAAGAATTAGCCTACTATATTTCTGTATGTCTAAAGGGGGTCGCACACCAGACGAGAAGCGCAGCGCCACATCTTTAAAATTCACAAATCGTCGTTAATGTATATAGCCTACTGACTTCACCCTGTGCTGCAATATACATTCAGTTTTACACTCATTTACAGAAATCAGCTGCTTGAATGAAAACTGCTGATGTTATCGGATTTTCAGGTGATATTTTCAGTTCATTCAGTTAACGGACTCTCTGAGGTAAAGTGAATTCAGACTGCAGACTAAGCAACGATTGTATTTAATTGTACAGTACAATCATAAAATAGTACAGACATGATCTTAATTCCATAATATCCTTAAACATAACAATATTTCTGGCCATAAACTGACATGGTGCCGGTCTGGTAAATACAACCCGAAACTAAAAAACAGACCGGGCCTTTATTTGAGACCGGCCTTTATTTATCCAAACCTGTAGCCACACCAAGCGTGTAAAAGAGACAGGCGTCTATTTGGGACTCGGCTATTATTTGAAGTTTTACGGTATGTACCCTTTCCTATTGAAATCAAGGTCAATAATGTGATACTTTTTTTTGTCAGAATCTATTCATTTATTCAAAAACACAATAAAAATACAATTTGCACTGTACATACAACCACTAGTATACATGTTCTTTAACTTTTTCCCGTCATTGACAATTTTCCGGTAAATCCATGTTTTCACTGTTATACAGTATATAACACATCTTCTGAATCTCCGGAACAAAATGCAGGCAAAGAAGAAGCAGAAACAAGCGATCAAAGCATTGCTTTGATCAGATGTAAGCTAATGCATTCATCAAACATTCAGCAGCATTCAAATCAAAACTGCTTAATGTTACCAAATTAAGTGTCAAATCAATGAGTGTGTAAGCTTTGGGGATGTTGATGGATGCGATCTACTCAATCTATGTTTTGATCATCGTTCTGAATCCTATCCAGACATAGTCTTTGACAAAAATGCTAATTTTTCAGCTTTTTCTTTTCAAAATGTTGCTTTTTTATGAAACTTAACAACATTGAAATGTTGATAATAAAAATAAAAAATGCATGAAGTTAGAATAAAATGTTGTTGTTGTTGGTTTTGTTTTGTTGCTTTTAAGCAGATGCTCTGTTCTTTATTTTGATATATTGTATATTCAGATACAACAAAATGGTCTGGGGTCAATGAAAGTTTTGTGAAAATGGCAAATGGCTGGCTGGCATTAAAAAAAAAAGCTGATGGGGAAATACTTAATCTATAAAAGATAAACATTATTTTTTTATTTAATTGAAATATTATTTTTTTATTAATTGAAATCAAGAATATCGGGTGTCGTTCAACTGTCCAGAAAAAGAGGCCTCAGTACTCAATCTTAAGAACTTAATATAAATTCAGATATTAAAAAAAAATATTTGCGCTTGTGTTTTAATTTATTTTTCACTGATCCATTATTCTATTGATAGCATTTTCTGATTTAGTGTAAGTGCTCCAAGCATGAAATATTTTAATGAACAGTGGTGCTTGTATTTTGCAACAGAATTCAAGCTCAAGAAAAAGCCAGATCCCTCAGACTCTTTCTCTGAATTAACCAAGACCCCATCTTAGTCTCTTATCTCTTGGATGGAAACGATACAAGATTGCTCTGTCCACCTCCCTTATAATCTCTCCTGGTCTCCTGACTCGGCTCCAGTAATGTCTCTTTTTCTCCCGCTGTCCCTTCTTCGATGTATTGCTAGCCTAACCTCACAAGTGTCGCGATCAGACTCCATAATCATATAACTCAGTTGTTAAGGTCATAAACGTCCCCTCCCTTAATGGTCTTTTTCTTTTTCACACACATCTATCCATGCTAGGAACTGTCCCTTCAGCAGCACGACCTTGATTTTGTAACTCTATAGTCATTTTGACCTCATAATGTGAGAGGAAATTAGATTTGAAGTCATTTGAAGTCCTTTGAAAAAGTTACAAAGGCTCCAGGTTGAAATAACCTTCAAAAATGTGATTCACTGGGTCATTCGTGCGCCTGGCCCGCAGGGATCTGGATCCTGATTCGTGATATTGCCAATGAAACAATGAATTAGCTTAGAATTCCCACAGGGCTCATTACAAAACCCAACTGTGGATACTCAATTAGCCACATTAGAAAGTTCAGCTGGAATACAGAGCTTGAATAGATTCATATATAAAGAATCTATTCTAAAACTTGTATGTAAGAGTAAAGGCACGTGATTAATGGGTTCAACACATCTTAAACGTGTCATGCATTGCTTTTTGCCTCCACATGAAGCATTGCAAACCAGTTCCACAAAAGAACGAGGTCGCTAAGCTAACAAAAGTTTGGGAGTCAGTATTTCTTTTTTTAAATGAATTAATATTTTCATTCAGCAAGGACACATTGCATTGATAGAAAGTGACAGTAAAGGCATTCATAATGTTGCAAAATATAACTATTTCAAATAAATGCTATTCTTTTAACAACAAACAACGATAGCTAACGTTCTATTTATCAAAGAATCATTAAAACAATGTATCAAGGTTTTTACCAAAATTTTAAGATGCACTAATGTTTTCAACTATGAAAATAACAAACAAAACACTAAATCAGCATATTAGAATGATTTCTGAAGGATCATGTGAGGTAACACTTCTACTAACTATAAGTAACTTTGCAACTACATGTCAACTAACTCTCATTAGAGAGTTAGACTGTTTGCTTAATATATGCTGACACTTTATGTTGATGCTCCCTCAACAGAGATTCTACTGACTACTTTACACCTAACCAGTCTAACAGTCTACTAATGCTCTATTGAGAATTAGCTGACTTGTAGTTGCAAAGTTACTTTTGGATAGTAGAGTGTCTAAAGTGTAACCTCATGGGACACTGAAGACTGGAGTAATGGCTTCTGAAAATTCAAACAGATATTTGAAATTGTAATAATATAATGATATTTCATAATTTACTTATATATATCTGAATGGGAACTTTCCATCCTGCAGCACAACCTTTTGTTATTATATACAGCTAGTTGTAAATAAAAAACCTACCCACTAAACCTAAAATTTGTATGCTTTTTGTCAGGTTTAGTTCTCAAATTTATCGAAAATATTTGGTTAAGTGTGCACACTTTATGGGGATTTTCCATATATATAATGATTTTTATTTTACATTTTTACATAAAAAAAATCACGTAGTATGATTTATAAGCACAAGTAAAAGGACGTAGGGTATATGATGTAGGGTAAAGCTGAACCACACACACACACACACACATTGGTGCACCTATCATTATGAGGACATTATAAGCATAATATTTGTATACTGTGCAAACTGTATATTCTATCCATCCACACTAACCTGACCCCTAAACATACCTATCACAGAAAACTTTCTGCATTTTTACATTTTTTAATAAAACATTGTTTAGTGTGTTTTAAGCTAATTGCAAGGACTCAGGAAATGTCCTCTTAAACCACATATACCTTGTAATACCAGTGCAATACCAATGCTATTATACAAATGTGTGTTCTCATATAAAAAAAAAAAAAAAAAAAAACAGAGAGAGGGAGAGAAAGAGAAAGAGAGAACAAATGATTCACAGCTCAATACTTTCCTCACACCTTTGGTGTACTCATGAACATTTCTATCATGCTGTTTCACTTGTGGGTGATAATTTTCTCATTGTCTACAATGATAAAATAAAACAGACACTGCGAGTGACTTTACTTTTCTCAAAACCAAAAATGAATCATTACAAATAAATGACCCATAAAGAGGTTCTTTCTCCACTATAGTGACAATTGAATGTATTAGCATTATTGCTCACCAAAAAAAACCCCCAAAAAACCCGTAATGAATCACCTTTTTCCTGTAATCATGGTTAATCACAATAAAAAAATATCCAAATGCTTACCAAAAGAAACCAATGTTAGCATAGCTAAAAATAACTGATGTTAGTGTTAAGTTCATCAGAAAATATTAATCGCAGAAACTAATTAGCACTAATTAGATTGCTGCCACTGACCACGTAAAATTATACATCATGTAAGCGGCCCATTATGAAGAAAAAAGTATTTTTTTCTTTCTAAAAAAGTAGTTTTCGAAGTGGTAAATAAAAAAATAAAAAAACATTATTGGAGTACATGTGTTTCTAATTCATAATTTTACAGATAATTCAATGTGTTACGTGCTGTTTCTTTGTAAAAAACACAGAAAATTACTAGAATAGTGAAAATTGTTTCAAAGCCATTTTTTTCTCAGCATAGTCACTGGCTCAATTTTGAAATGTGTGACAAATGAGATTACTATTGAAACGGTCTGAACTTGAGCAAAACTGCTGGGCAGTGTGGGTGTAGTGCTGTAGCTTGATGCCTCCCTTTATAGTGTCCAGTGCATTGGGGATCATTGACAAGCAAAGTTCTTCAGCACCAACCTCTCACTAGACTAATGCATGCCAGGGGTCTCGTCCAGTGTCCCCTTGCCACCTCACATATCCTCTATTAGTCCCTGCTGACCTTTCCTCCACCCATCTGTTGTCATCTTTCTTGTTCACTCATCATGTGGCATTGCTTGCCTTGGTCTGCAAAAGACATTCCTTTTTTTTTTTTTTAGGGAGATGGTTTTCTGTCTACCGATTACCTATTTTCCATCAAGCATTGTAGATAAAACTGAATAAGACGTGTGGTTGCTGTGGAAACAGTAGTCTCACATAATTTAGGGAGGTGTCAGCTTGGATGTCTTCCATGTGACACATCAAGCTGTCAGTCACAAGAGATGCAGTGTGTGTGCGTGTTTCAGATAAGAAGTAATAGGCACTGCATGTGTCGAATGCGAATTGTTTTTGACCCTCATTTGTGGCAGGGCAGCAGCAGATGTTTCTGCTTGTGAACAACACTAAATATCCCCTATATACCTGAATGACCAGAACAGCTGTGTCAGCCAGACCATGTCACCTCTCATCTATCCGTGCTGGACAGAAGCCCAGGACGTGACCCTGACTCCTCAATTGGTTGAGGACTTAATGTTCAGTCAGTAAAATACTTTATTTTTTAGTTCAAATCAGCCCAATCTCACAAAAAAAACATTGCTGTAACTACATTATCCCATGCGCAATAAAAAAAAAAAGTCTCTTAGTTGCTGTTTTTTGACCTTGTTTTAGAGGAATCTATAAAGTATTTATACCAAGGTCTATCTGAAGAGTTTGGTTCCAAAACGTGATTAATTTGAGTAAAAATGTGTTTTCTTTACCAAGAAAGTGGCAAGATGAAAACCACTATTTTCTGTTTTGAACTTTCACATTGCATCTTTAGGTTATAATAATATAAAAAATTCAAATACAGATTTAGTTTTTCAAAGATTTATTATAAAAACTGATTCTTTTTTCCCCCAAAATGCAATAAATTCATGACACTTTTTTTTTTCTTCTAAAAGCAATTAATCCATTGAATCAATATAAAAGTTATTTTTCATATTGAAACTGTTGAAAATACACAACAAAGTAAGTTGATCCACATATGACAGCCTCTGAAATCGGTCAATACTAATCTTATATACAGGCACTGGACTAAAAATACATTCAATCAGCCATCGCTAGGAAATACCTCCTGAACTTTTTTGCCGGCGATCAGCTGTAAAATGGCTTGGTCCTGCTCGGTTTTCGTTGACTTTGAGTAAAACAATTGAAAGTTTCTCAAAAGATCCCCTGGGGTCAATGTGTCAGCGTGACAGAAGTTTGATGCTGTCGTGTGAGAACAAGCAACAGCCGGCATTTTTCCTCCTCTTCTTAATCTCATCATGCAAATGATTAGATTTCGATGGCTTACGTTTCTTCCGTACTGCAGAAACCACCACAGGTTCATCAATTCCGTCAAAATTATTGGTTCCCTTTCAAGGGAACTCCCGTTGCGTCGAAGAATGACGCTATGGGAACGCTTTGCGTGATGATGTCTTGAAGCACATGTAAAATCAGCCCAATGGCGTGGCGGAGCGTCAGAGGCGGGGTGACGTCACGTACCAGGAAACTATAAAGCCTGTTCGAAAACAGAGAGTGCCAGCTTCTGTGTCTTCAGTAGCGCTCTATGTGAAATCTGTCTTTGTCTATTTATTGTTGTCTTGTCACTGAAAGCAATTATGTCCAGCGAACAGTTCAGAATGTGTGTGCATCCCTGCCCGCGTTTTATTACGGGTAGAGACACTCACGCTCTGTGCATTGTTTGTTTGGGAGAGGAGCATGCCCAGTCAGCACTCGAGGGTGCTGACTGTGTGCATTGCGAGGCGCTGTCCATGCGCTCGCTCCGATCCCGGCTGAGTTTCTTCCGGGAAGCTCGCGTCCCCCAGGGCTCGAGTCCCGCTGCTGCCGAGGCACAGCGGCGATCTCAGTCCTGGGGTTCGCAAATGGATCTATCAGTGGGATCTGAGACGGGCTCTGCCCTATCTCAGCCCTTATCTGATAGACCCGATGTCACTCATCAGGGTTCGGAAGCACGCGCGGCGGTTTCTTCCGCCCTGATGATGGCACAAACACTGCAATTATCCAGTTCTGAGGATCTGGACGTTGTTAGTGTTGAGGCTGAGTCTGAGGATGCCCCAGCTCAGTCTCATGCACTTGAATAATTGCTGGAAGTAGTGACAAGAGCAGTCGATAGACTATGTGTTGAGTGGCCATCTAAAATAAATAAACAGGACGTTCGTTCAAAAAGTAAACTTGACGAACGCTTCCTGCCCTCACGTGCACAAACACAACGCCGAAATCTGCCGTTTTTTCCCGATCTCCACACTGAGGTGTCGAGATCGTGTGATAAGCCAGTTTCATATAGAGTTTTTAATTCACAAACTACGAATTATTCTTCTATTTCTGGTTATAAAGAAAATGGTTATGGGGAGATGCCAAGGTGGAAGAGACGCTTGCGAGCTATCTCTCTCCAGCGACGGCATCTTCCCTAAAAGTTTCGGTATTGCCTAATAAGCCCCTCAGAGTTACATCTTCTCTGGGGGGCAGGGCTTATTCCACGTCTGGTCAGGCTGCAGCATTTTTACACTCGATGTCTTTGCTGCAGGCTTATCAGGTGGAATTATTGGGAGATCTCATTGAGGGCAGGGATATTGGCCCAGATGTGGTGTGTGAGCTCAATTTGAGCAACATTACACACAGAGAAAAAAAAAAAATTATATATATATTTTTTATGGATTCTCTCCTTTCTACGTCTGGGTTATTTGGCAACGCTGTTTATACTGCAGTTGAGAAATTCCAAGAGGCTTCTAAACACGCTGCAGCGTTCCAAAAATTGCTTCCCCATCGCTCACATCCTGAGGCTGCTGTGCGGGAACAGCCTCAGACCTCGAGCTCCCATAGGGCATCTAAAAAGCAGAGCGTTTCCTCCCGTGCTCCCCCGCAAAGTTCTCGGGGACAGGGTGGACGTTCTCAACCCCAGCCTTCGAAGGGTAGAGCGGATTTGAGGACCGTTATTACCGCCAAGAAGGCTGTGGGGAAAAAGATCCTGGCGCCCGAGGGCTCAGGACCATGAGGGTAGTCCCCCCCCCCCGAAGTAGAGCGGTCAACACCTCCTCTTACGGTGCCCGTCTCTCTTCGGTGCCCTCAGGGGACCGTTCTGCCAACCCTGCCGCCTCCGGTGTTACAGGGCGCAGCGGTCTCCGGCGAGCACATATCTCAAGGTCCACCCGGAAACGTAGTGGCCTCGGGATGCCCGCCCCCTCTGAGGAGGGTGCTAGAGCAGTCTGTTCGGTCGTTCCCTGCCGGTGCGCCGTTACAGGGCGACGAACCGACTACTCAACAGCAACACAATCCAGAAACCAGTCTCGAGAGGCTGGTACCTCTAGTAGAATCTTTGACAGCGTGGAAGCTACTGTCAAATGTTTCTCGTTGGGTCCTGCAGACCGTGGAAAAAGGGTATCAGATACAATTCTAGAAACGCCCAACTCGGTTTATGGGGGTCCTGCCCACAGTGGTGGGCCCCGAGCAGGTTCTGGTTATGGAACAGGAAGTAAACACTCTGTTAGAGAAAGGGGCCATAGAATATGTACCTCCCTCCGACAGGGAAACCGGGTTTTACAGCCGGTACTTCATAGTTCCAAAGAAGGACGGGGGATTGCGTCCCATTTTAGATCTTCGAGTTCTGAACGAGTCATTCATTCAGCTCAAGTTCAAAATGTTAACATTGAGACAAATCGTGTCACAGATCAGCTCCGAGGACTGGTTTGTCACGATAGACCTCAAGGACGCATATTTCCATATTTCCATCCGTCCTTGTCATTGGAAGTTCCTGAGGTTTGCTTTCGGGGGCAAAGCATACCAATATCGAGTTCTTCCATTCGGCCTGGCTTTATCACCCCGCACTTTCACCAAATGCGTGGATGCAGCTCTGGCGCCTCGGCGCCTCCTGGGTATTCGCATCATGAACTACATCGACGATAAATGGTTGATTTTAGCTCAGTCGCATCAGTTGGCGGTTCAACATCGAGATGTTGTTCTCGCCCACATGAAAGAGCTGGGGTTACGGCTGAACGCCAAGAAGAGTGTGCTTTCTCCACTTCAGAGGACCACTTTTTTAGGCGTGGTTTGGGATTCAGTGTCGATGCAGGCGCGCCTGTCACCGCCACGTGTAGATTCCATCCTTGCAGCTGTGAAAAGTGTAAAGCTAGGCCAGCTACTCACTGTCAGACAGTTCCAGAGACTGTTGGGTCTCATGGCAGCAGCTTCCAACGGGATACCTTTTGGACTACTGCACATGAGGCCCCTGCAGTGGTGGCTCAGGACCAGAGGGTTTTCCCCGAGGGGCAACCCATTTCGCACAATCAAGGTCACGCGGCGATGCCTACGTGCCTTGGTTATGTGGAAGAAACCTTGGTTCCTGTCCCAGGGCCCAGTGCTGGGAGCTCCTTGTCGTCGCAAACTGCTAACGACGGATGCTTCCCTCACGGGTTGGGGAGCGATCCTGAGGGTCGCTCATCTCAAGGTCTGTGGGAAGACCATCATCGTTCCTGGCATTCTATAGCCTAGAGATGTTAGCTGTCTTCCGGGCTCTGAGGAGCTTTATCACAGATCTCAGGGGGCACCATGTGCTAGTACATACTGACAACACTTCGGTAGTCGCCTATATCAACCATCAAGGGGGTTTGCGCTCACGCCCATTATGCAATCTGGCACGCCATTTCCTCTTGTGGTCCCAGGGGAAGCTGCTGTCCCTCAGGGCAGCTTACATCCCCGGGGTCCAGAACATTGGAGCAGACACTCTGTCGAGACAGGGGCTGAGGCCCGGGGAATGGAGGCTCCACACCGAGGTGGTGGAGCTGATATGGAGGGAGTTTGGCCAAGCACAAGTGGATCTGTTTGCGTCTCGAGAGACGTCTCACTGTCCACTTTGGTTCTCCCTCACGCATCCAGCTCCTCTGGGACTGGATGCTATGGTGCAGACGTGGCCGAGGCTGCGTCTGTACGCTTTTCCCCCAGTCGCTCTGCTCCCGGGAGTTCTGGAGAGAGTTCGCAGGGACCGGGTTTGCCTGCTTCTTGTAGCCCCGCGCTGGCCGGGCAGAGTATGGTTTCCCGATTTAGTGTCGCTCCTCGACGGGCCTCCTCTGGAGCTACCCGTCAGGAGGGACCTTCTGTCCCAGGCGGAGGGCTCGATATTTCACCCTCGGCCAGAACTGTGGAACCTGTGGGCTTGGCCTCTGAGGGGGCCCAGCTCATAGAGTCAGGTCTCTCAACTGAGGTTGTGGAGACCATTCTACAGTCCAGAGCTCCCTCCACGAGGAAACTTTATGCCCTGAAGTGGAGAGTCTTCACTTCATGGTGTAGTGACCGTCGGCTGGACCCAGTTAACTGCCCAATTGGTACAGTGCTGGAGTTCCTGCAGGATCGGTTCACTGCAGGTCTGACCCCGTCCACTTTAAAGGTTTATGTGGCGGCCATAGGTGCTTACCACATTCCTTTGGGTGGAATGTCTGTGGGGAAAGACCCTCTGGTATCTCGTTTCCTTCGTGGCACCTGGAGGCTGAGGCCTGCAGTTCGCTCTAGGGCGCCTCCATGGGATCTGTCCATTGCTCTGCAAGGCCTTTCCCTGGCCCCCTTTGAGCCTATAGAGGAGGTTCCTGAGAAGTTTCTCACTTTAAAAACTATATTCCTTCTAGCTATTTCCTCTCTTAAGAGGATAGGGGACCTCCAAGCGTTGTCGGTAGCCCCGTCATGCTTGGAGTTTGCTCCTGGTATGGTGAAAGCCTTTCTTCACCCTCGTCCAGGTTATATCCCCAAGGTCCCCACTAACGTGGCCAGACCTATCGTACTGCAGGCCTTCTGTCCTCCTCCCTTCCAGAATGCGGACCAGGAGACTAATAATTTGCTCTGCCCAGTCCGGGCATTAGATGCTTATGTCCACAGAGCTGCCCTGTGGCGTAAAAGTGACCAGTTATTTGTGTGCTTTGGGTTCCCTAACAAGGGATCCCCGGTATCTAAGCAAAGTATGAGCAAGTGGGTGGTTGAGGCCATTTCGCTTGCTTATGAGGCAGCCGGTCAGCCTTCTCCTATGGCTGTCCGGTCGCACTCGACTAGGAGTATGGCGGCCTCCAAGGCCCTTATTTCCGGAGTGTCCTTACAGGACGTTTGTGATGCGGCAGGCTGGTCCTCACCGCACACTTTCGTCAGGTTTTACTCTCTGGACCTGGACTCTGCTCCAGGGTCCCATGTTCTGTCTTCCTAGTGCTGCTCTTTTATGATTTCACACAGGACAGACACTTGTAGCTATGGTGGCGTTGGTATAGACGTTCCCATAGCGTCATTCTTCGACGCAACGGGAGTTCCCTTGAAAGGGAACGCCTCGGTTACGACTGTAACCTCGGTTCCCTGAAGAGGGAACGAGCGTTGCGTCACCCTGCCATATCTCCTTCATGCCTGTCAGCTGCTACTTCAGACTCTATTCGAAGCTGGCACTCTCTGTTTTCGAACAGGCTTTATAGTTTCCTGGTACGTGACGTCACCCCGCCTCTGACGCTCCGCCACGCCATTGGGCTGATTTTACATGTGCTTCAAGACATCATCACGCAAAGCGTTCCCATAGCGTCATTCTTCGACGCAACGCTCGTTCCCTCTTCAGGGAACCGAGGTTACAGTCGTAACCGAGGCGTTTTGTTTGTTTGTTGATCACAAAGTACAAAGTAGATAAGGAAAATTAGGATGCCGGGTGTATTTAAAGCGGTGCCGTTACTGTTTACAATACGTGGAATGGAGCGCTGTGATTGGTTGAGTGGATGTATCGCATTCTGCAGAGAAGGCAGACTGGTTTGGAAAGAAAGGGAGAAAACATGACAGAATAACATGGCGGATATCGCATTTTACGTAAAATAAAAAATGGACTTTTCAATACCGACCAGATACAATACTGAATTTTGCGGGAACTAATTTTTTTTTTAAATGGCGTTTTTCGGGCTTTGAAACCAAACTTATTACAATTTCGGTTGAAGCAGAGGCAGAAGCAGGATCTCAAACTAAACAAAATAAACTAAGAACAAAAACCAGAACAACCTACACTTGCAATGTAAAATAACTGACAAAGAACAAGAAAGAACACTGGGTATAAATAGACAGAACTAAAGAGGCAAATTAACAAGACACACCTGAACTGAACTAATCAATAAGTAACTATGGAAACAAACAGGCAGGGGCGGAGGAAGACTAAACTGAGCTAATAGACAGAACACAGACAAATACAGAAATCAAAACAGACTGACAATGTAACAAAACTCTTCCCCGTTCACCTCACAGGTGGTTGCTTGGCTCAGAAGTAAATAAGCTGCAGACTACCATCTTTGCTTAAAGGAACACGCCGACTTTTTGGGACTTTAGCTTATTCACCGTATCCCTCAGAGTTAGATAAGTCCATACATACCTTTTTCATCTCCGTAACTCTGTCTGACACACCCACCGCTAGCCTAGCTTAGCACAAAGACTGGAGGTAAATGGCTCCAGTTAGCATACTGCTCCCAATAAGTGACAAAATAACGCCAACACTTTCCTATTTACATGTTGTGATTTGTATAGTCACAGCGTGTACAAATAACAAGGTCACATGAGACACAGCCATCTTCTAACCATATACATACTGGGAACTGTATTCTCATAAGGCGAAGCACTGCTACTTGGGTCACTACGCAGAAGTAGCAGTGCTTCGGCATGCACGGAGATGAAAAAGGTATGTATGAACTTATCTTACTCTGGGGGATACGGTGAATAAGCTAAAGTCCCAAAAAGTCGGCGTGTTCCTTTAATGTACCAAAAAAAAAAAATGTTGAGCCTTTCCTTTGAGCTTTACTTGTAAATGCCATGAGACTGATTACTTTATCAGACAGGGGCAGGGATGTAGTGGAGGATAAACGCACGTAAATGCCGTTTACGCACCTCCCAAAATTCGGAAATAGCGTTTACCCACCTCCAAAGTGCGTTTATCCACCTCTAAATTGCGTTTATCTACCTCTAAATTTCACGTTATTTGAGCGGACTTTGCTTTTCCAGTGCGTGATCGCCGATCGGTACATGATTCGAGCATTTGGGCCGTTAACGACAGAGCAGAACGCGCAGCGCAAACACAGAGCGGAACATTGAGCAGAGAGCGCAGCGCGCCAACACACAAACACACACACACACGGAACAAAGAGAACGGCGCACACACGGAGCGGAAAAGACATGCTCGTCAAATTACTAAACAAGCTGCGCGAGAATGAAACCTGATCGCCGAACACGAAGGGGCGGGACGGCATATTTTCGGCCTTTTCAATAGCAGCCGCAACAGTAACGCTTTTATATATTTTTTTATTCATTACAGGCAGCTGGTTTAATGTAGGGACTAGGGAGCATGTCGAAACCCAACTGTACAAGAGATTCAGAGGGAATCAAGCCTGCACCAGGTTAAAGACTTTTCCCTCTACAGGGAAACACTGATCCACATTTTTCTGACATATTATAGACCAAACAACTAATCGATGAATCAAGAAAATATTCAACAGATTAATCGACTATGAAAATAATCCCAAATCCCTAATCATTATGTACAAGTGCATTGCATTGGAAGCCCTGGATATAAGCCTCCCTTCTCTATCTCTCTTAAATATTTTTGTTCTCTCTGTTTTGTCATTTAGTAAACTTGATAGATTTCAACCATATTATTCCTTCTTGAGTCTCTTTAACAAGAACTTAGATTAATGTATGAATTGAATAGTGATTGTGTGACCTATGATGAGGGAACAACCAGTGATACTCTTGGTAGTACCATCAAATGATAGCCTATAGCTGTCATCAGGATACACACATACACCGGTAGGGAGTGGCCCACCTTACCGGGTGACCACGTCGTGGTCCACCAGAATTTATAGTTTACCCACCTCTTTTTTTACCACTACACCTCTGGACAGGGGGAAAAGTCTATTTCACATAGTTAAGGGGAGACACTGTTCAATTTTGAGATAACATGAAAAAAAGTCCGATATACACATTTAGGTCTTTATTTTACTACACTTTGTCTATTTGCGTCTGTAGATTTCTCCTAAATTCAACAAAAGTTGGCGTTCTAAATCATCCCGCTGCTCCGCGATCGCTGTCTGCACACTGTCATCATATATACCGTTGGAAAGCTCTCTCTCTCCTGTACAATGCTGTCGGATCCAAATATGGTAATTTCCTTTTTATCAGCAACCAATCGTGAAAGTACAACGGGGCATTTAACTCTAAAAGCGAAATCTCATTGGCTGATGTCAATTTCTGACAACGTGATTCGTTCAGATGCATCACGTGACGTGCTCTGACATTTCCAGAGTGTGTTTTTGACTGTTTTTCACTGGGGTTCTGTTCAGTTGATGGCCATAAATGCTATGTTATATAAGTTTTGATGTGTTTTAGGTGGTTTGTATTGTTGATTGCTAATGATTTGATAAGATATTTTGTCTGTAAATAGTTGTTTTCACTAAAAAAGTATGAATTTTTACAATACAAATCTTTAAAAGCTGTTTTCTCAAAATGTTTTTTTTTCTCATTGGCTTTATCCAATGTTCAGATTTCTCTTCTGGAAATATATGTAAATTAGCACATTTTTAATGAGATTACACCTAATTTGCATATTTAAACATAAATATTCTAAAAACTTGTAATACAAAATATATGTGTCTTAATGTCAGTAATCAACTGGGGAAGTTTCATGCTGATATCTATTAGTTTTTTGTTTTGTTTTTCCTATTCACCTGGGGTGTCTCCCCTCAAAACAAATTTGTAACTGGTAAAACATCTCAAATAATAATATTTTGGGGATTCTTACGATTTTATTCTGTTAGAATACACAGATGATTTTGAATGGCAATCATTTGATAAAGCATAATGGTGTTGTTATGTCATCTACAAGCAAAAATGGACGTCCCTGTTTTTTATGATGAAGAAAACAGAAGTAGCTAAAACTACAATATTGTTTGATATCTTTAATGGTAGTACTGTATACAGATCATAAGAATTCTGTAAATAATTCTGAGTTTGAATCTGATTCAGAAAGCTCTGGTTTCTTAACTATTCCAATGATTAGTCTTTTAGTACTTTTCCCCAACAATTGCATTAGTCTGTTTGATTTCTGTATAGATTTATTACATCCCTTTACAACACACATATTGCAACTTGCACATTACCATAAAAGGGATAGTTCTCCCAAAAATGGAAAATCTGTTATGATTTACTCATGTCTTTCCAAACCCATGACATCTTTAAAACACAAATTAATTAAACCTTTCTTTCCCTCCATTGAAAGTCAATTTCACCAAAACTTTGATGCTCCAAAATCATACAAGTAAGATGGCACAATAAACATGGCAAATGGACACACGAGAAGGTCAAGCAAGCATAGTTGAGTCTCTTCAGTTTCGCTTCAGAAGACTTTGATTCATTGTGAAAATTTTGGTTGAATGGACTTTCAATGGAGGGACAGAAATCTCTCAGGTATGACTAAAAAAATCTTAATTTGTATTTCAAAAATGAATGAAAGTCTTATGGGTTTGGAATGACATAAGGATGAGTAAATGATAACAGATTTTTCTTTTTTGGGTGAAGTCCTAAAGGTACAGCGCAGGTATTTTGATAATATAAAATGTATATTTAAAAGCTCATGTGAAAAGCACAGGTGGCGAAGACGGAAGGTGAATTATGGAATCAACATGTTGAAAGCAGAGTGACATTTCCTTGTGAAACTAAAACACTGAAATCTTAAACACCTTTGATTCAACCGCTCTTTGACATGGCCGTTCACCCGTATTCATCAGTAGCCTGTTCTGTCAGCATTTTCTAGCCTAGTCACTTAAACTGTCAAATGGAGTGAAACGGCGAGGACCAACGCCCCTAATACTCACTGCAGGGTGGCTGCGTCTAACCTGTTTATTACAGACCTACACATATTCGTTTGACTCACATTCAAGCGCATTGGTGAGTAATGACTCCGCCATGACTTTTTCCATTTTCTTTCCCCCATCTTGCGGTTTCTTGATGTGTAAATTCAGTGCGGTGACCACGGATCCCTCGACTGAAGACAGCTGTTCTATATCTTTTCTCTCTGCTTCAGATAATGCATTTCATGCATGGTCGGCCTCTGTAATTGTCAGTAGTTGTGGCAGTCTGTTTTTTTTTTTAGTTTTTTTTTTTCACATCTCCTGAAACGTGAATATTACAGTTGCCTTTCTCTCTTTATCTTCCTTTCTGCCATCACAGGTCTCTTCTTTTCTTATCTTCCTGCCTTTTCAATCTGCTTTTTTTCCCTTTTTTTGTTTGTCTAAAGCCTTTTGTAAAAACTGCCTCTTCTCTCCAAAGACCACTCTCTCGGTAAAGGAAATCGAGCCTGATGAAGGCATTGTGCTGTGAGAGTCTAATGCCCGTTTGGTTTTCAGGCCTGGAAGGAAGGGTGGTGGACAGATGTCGTTTGAGCTGTCGAAAAGAGATTTTGTCACCTGTGCAGAGCCCTATTACAGAATGTCCCCCAAAGGCCTTAACACCTCTGATAACTCTCAGTGTAAGTCCAGGAGAACAGTCACCACACTTGGTTAATGTGGCCACTCAGTGGAAAGGCTGATGGGTTTAATCTTGGAAATCAATCCCTCAACCGCTTCAGAGAATATATTTTCAAGAGGAAAACGGGTCGTGCTATTCTTCTTTTTTTTCTTCTTTTTTTCCCTGGAAAGATTTTTTAACTAATAGGGACTTGATTTTTGGTTTGTCATCTGGAGCTATCATATGACTTCAAAAGACGTATTTAATTATATATGTATATTGAATATGAATATATGAATATGAGATATGGGTCAGTGACATATAGGGCCCTATTTCAATGATCTAAGCGCATGGTCAAAAGCGCAGGACGCAAGAGCACTTAGGGTGTGTCTGAATCCACTTTTGCTATTTTAACGACGAGAAAAATTGCAGAGACGACGAGAAAAAAACGTGCCAAAAATGCGCCTGAACACACCTCGGTTTCAGACCAGCACGTCATGGGCGAACAGATGTACGCAAATGCATTTGCTATTTAAACAACGTGGCGCAATTTACTCCCATTGTGTGAATAATATGCAATCAATAAAAAAAGTTACTAATATGATGATCATTTAAAAACATTATAGTCTAATTGCAGGCACTTAATTTTTGCTCTTTCAGACATTGGCACAATAGTCTCTGTGTGTGGTTATAACAACAATTGTGAAGAAATGAGCTAATATGTGTATATTTCTGTTCATCTAAAATGAATGAACACTGATTATTTCACACACAAGACTGGAAACAAAGCAGAATATTCAGTTCTGATTGTGGATTTCTCATTTACTCAATTATAAGTGACACACACAAAAGCCATCAACTTTGCAATCTCTATGCAAAACTTTGCCATGAATTGCAGCACAGTTATTAAAGCTTGCGAGTTTGCGATTTTGGAATGTTCTTGCTACTTTTGCATAGATTGTGCACCAGTGGTTCGTTTCCATGAATCTGCACTTTCAAATAATTTGTTTAAAAAAACTAGAAAAAAAATGAACGAACATCAATGTGCTTATCCCAGATTAAATTGGGGGGATTCAATTCTACACTTTTAACCAGGTAATAAACCTTCTACGAAAAATAACATTCTCTCATATCCAGATAGCCACTCCATCACAGCACAACTTTAGGAAAGATGCCAACAATCCCTGATCCACACAAACAAAATAAACTTTTGCTCAATACAATACCAGAGCAATTCAGCGAATTCTTTCTGAATCAACCTGCATGGCTTTACACCACGATCTGGTCAAGGAATGTACGAGTGTGACAAATATGAATGCAACAAAAGTTTTTTTCTCAAATATTCTCATCTATTCAGGGTCTGAAGCTCTATGCATACTATGAAACACTTTTGCAGAGACATCACAACACAAAAATTCAGAGGCAGATGCTTCAGAGAAATATGCATAATTGGACTTCAAGTGTCCAACATTGATTAGTTTCCCTCCATACAGTAGTCATACCACCCCTCTTGTTTTTGATCAGGCAAGTTAAATGATGAAGCTTTAAAAAGCTGGTCCGCACCTCTCAAAAGGGAGCAAGACGGATTTGAAGGATATTCCAGTATCCACACAAGAGAACATTGAAAGAAACAGCTGGGATTCTCAGAGATTGAGAGGTCTCTAAATCTCTAAATCCTTTCGATATATGAATGTAGACAATCTTGGATAGTCCTTGAGTTCACAATAAAACCCGCCAAACAACAACATTGAGAACTATGAAGAATTGTGAGTGACCATGTGCAAAACTCAAGGGCAACAAAGCTTGATCTGAATCGTTTTCCTATTGTTTCACTGTGGTTAAAGGGATAGTTCACCCAAAAATGAAACATTCTGTCATTATTTACTCACCCTCATGTCGCACAAAGTAAATTAAAGTAAATAATGGTAGAATACATTTGTTTGGGTTGAATTATATATTTAAAGGATTAGTTCACTTATAGACTCACCCCCACGTCATCCAAGATGTTCATGTCTTTCTTTCTTCAGTCAAAAAAAAAAAAAAAAAATTTAGTAAAACATTCCAGGATGTTTCTCGATATAGTGAACTCCAGTTGGGTACAGCGGTTTAAAGGTCACAATTGCAGTTTCAATGCAACTTAAGAGGGCGAAATTTTATTTCTGAAGTAAACTAATCCTTTAAGCTGGTAGAGTGTTTCTATGTGCATGCTAAGGTGTACGGAGTGCTTTTAAATGTGTTGCTATTTGGTTGTTAGGGTGTTCTGGGTGGTTGAAAGGACATTTTCTGTTTTTTAGCATGTTGCCATACAACTGCTACAGGGTGCTCTGGGTGGTTGCGAAGGAATTGCTTGGTGGTTGCAACAGTGTTCTGAGGGTTTAATAGTGCATTGCAAGGCAGTTGCCTTTTTTTTTGTGTGTGTGTTTTCTAGGGTTTTCCGGGTAGTTGCTACAACTTTATGCGTTTTGAGACAACAATTACATGGCAACATATGCCCTCTCTGTAGGTTGCTCATAAAGAAACACAGGCTAAATGTAATACCTGATTGGCAAACACAAGCCCAGCTGGCTTTGTTCCTGCTGTTACAGGTACGCAAATTTACAAACGATCTGGTCGTAGAAATAAATCACTGATGGGCATCATGTAAAATCTGAACAACTGAGCAGTGCGTCATCAAAGAAAAGCCTGTGCTTGGCACAGCTGGTTATCAGCAGCATATCGTTTATTCTTCCCCGAACAGCCATGAAGCGCTTATCGTCACTTCTACCTCATCAACAGCTCTGCACAGCTGTCCGTCTAGCAGTAATTCTATTCTTATCGGCTGCCGAGTCAGCGGCCTCAACGTGTCTGCCTCTGACCCTTGCTCACCTCACCTCGCTCCCCACTGTGTATAGGCCAAACGTGGACAGTCGTTCACATGCACAGTCCAAACCACTTCCTGTGAGGACACTGAAGGACACTACTAGCAGAATCTCTCAATAGAGAATTCATGAGTTCTGCTACAAAACTCTGATTCGTTATTCCACAAAGCAATGCGCTTGGCTTGACCTTCCATTTTCAGAATGATCCACAAGTAATTTCAGCCTTGATTGTTAACTCCTCACGTAACATATTATATAACCTGATTGCCAAAGGTCATGACATTTTTAGTCAAATTTGGATTACTAGCGTAAAGTATTTTATTTTTATGAGATGATGATAATTGGTTGCCACTCAATATAATGAAGTCATGTAACTATTTAGCATGAGGTTTGAAATGTTTATCACTGCATAATGTCAAAGTCCCTTTAAGAGAAGTCATTTCACTCGACGGCAGCCATCTTTGAAACGCCTCTCAGGCATGCAAGTGCAGCTCTATCTCTTTGAATGGGGAAACATAAAATTCTCCAAAACTGTTCGCCAAGCTTACGATAAAACTTTATATTTGAAATCGGCAATGAAATCTGACAACAACTGTTTCATAAATTTTGTTTCTAAATGCTCGAATCATGACAAAAAAACTGCATTTTTAAGGCTGGACCAAGATAATGCGCATGTGCAGTCCTAAATGCGCGTTCTTTTGGAACCGGAGCTTCTAACGGCAGCTGCAGTGACGTGATGACTTTACCAACAACCGATTGGCTCATTTCTTTTTAAGGCAGTACATATTCAACCATATTGCGTATTGCATATCTCTCATTCATAAGTAATAGGAGTGAACTGTCTTTCTGTATATAAAGTCTTTGATTTTGTGTATTGACATACTTTTTAAAACAAAAAGTGTATACTGCTGTACGCTAGTATTCCATTCTGACGTAGAGAATCTCCATTTCAATTCAATTCAATTCAAATGTATTTGTATAGCGCTTTTCACAATACATATTGTTTCAAAGCAGCTTTACAGAAAGTGCATTTCAGAAATGTACATAGAGAAATACAGTTAGTTAATCATGTATTGATTTAGGGCATAAACATATCGCCAGCGTCGAGTCGTCTCTTCACGGGCGTCGAGTCGTCTCTTTACGGGCGTCGAGTCGTCTCTTCACGGGCGTCGAGTCGTCTCGTCACGGGCGTCGAGTCGTCTCTTCACGGGCGTCGAGTCGTCTCTTCACGGGCGTCGAGTCGTCTCTTCACGGGCGTCGAGTCGTCTCTTCACGGGCGTCGAGTCGTCTCTTCACGGGCGTCGAGTCGTCTCTTCACGGGCGTCGAGTCGTCTCTTCACGGGCGTCGAGTCGTCTCTTCACGGGCGTCGAGTCGTCTCTTCACGGGCGTCGAGTCGTCTCTTCACGGGCGTCGAGTCGTCTCTTCACGGGCGTCGAGTCGTCTCTTCACGGGCGTCGAGTCGTCTCTTCACGGGCGTCGAGTCGTCTCTTCACGGGCGTCGAGTCGTCTCGTCACGGGCGTTGAGTCTTCTCTTCACGGGCGTCGAGTCGTCTCTTCACGGGCGTCGAGTCGTCTCTTCACGGGCGTCGAGTCGTCTCTTCACGGGCGTTGAGTCTTCTCTTCACGGGCGTCGAGTCGTCTCTTCACGGGCGTCGAGTCGTCTCTTCACGGGCGTCGAGTCGTCTCTTCACGGGCGTCGAGTCGTCTCGTCACGGGCGTTGAGTCTTCTCTTCACGGGCGTCGAGTCGTCTCTTCACGGGCGTCGAGTCGTCTCTTCACGGGCGTCGAGTCGTCTCTTCACGGGCGTCGAGTCGTCTCGTCACGGGCGTCGAGTCTTCTCTTCACGGGCTTCGAGTCGTCTCTTCACGGGTGTTGGGGCATCTGTAGTTTCCATGGGAGGCTGGATACAAACTGGAGCTGACGATCTGTATTTATCTCGGGACTAGCGTCCCGAGATAACAACAGAAAAGCAGATGGGAAATAATTAGCGTAGCTGCTGTTCATAATATTAATGCATTCAATCTGATTCAACTGTGGTATAAAAGGTAATTATTATGTGAATGCTTGGCTAAAGAGATGCGTCTTTAATCTAGTTTTAAACTGGGACAGCGAATCTGAGACTCGAACAATATCAGGAAGACTATTCCAGAGTTTTGGAGCTAAATGTGAAAACGCCCTCCCTCCTTTAGTGGACTTAGATATCCTAGGAATGACCAGAAGTCTCGAATTTAGTGATCTTAAGGAGCGCAATGGATTGTAGGGCGATAGAAGTTCCGTTAAATACAGGGGAGCTAAACCATTTAGGGCTTTATAGGTCAGTAGTAATACTTTGTAATTGATACGGAACTTTATAGGTAACCAGTGTAGAGATGATAGAATTGGTGTTATATGATCATATTTTCTTGATCTAGTAAGAACTCTAGCAGCTGCATTTTGCACTAACTGTAGCTTGTTTATAGAGGATGCAGGACAACCAGCTAATAAGGCATTACAGTAATCTAGTCTCGAGGTCATGAATGCATGAACTAACTTTTCTGCATCAGAAACAGATAGCATATTACGTAGCTTAGCAATGTTTCTAAGGTGGAAAAAGGCTGTTCTTGTAACATATGAAATATGATTTTCAAAAGACAAGTTGCGGTCTAATATAACACCCAGGTCTTTTACTGTAGAGGATAAAGTAACAGGACATCCTTCTAAATTGAAGTTGTATTGTAAGAGGTTTTGTGGGCAGTTTTTTGGACTAATAAGTAATACCTCCGTTTTATCTGAATTTAATAGCAGAAAATTACACGTCATCCAGTATTTTATATCTTTAACACACTCTGTCAATTTAGATAATTTATTGTTTTCATCTGGTCGTGATGAAATATATAATTGAGTGTCATCAGCATAACAGTGGAAATTAATTCCATGTTTTCTTATAATATTACCAAGAAGAAATGGCGATAATAGAATTTGGACTGCTTTTTACAGAAAATTCATAAAAAATAAAACAGTTTGCATGAAGTCGTGCTATGCCTCCATCTTCTGTCAGCTCACTTTCTGATTGGGTATCATTTTGTTTCACGTGGCAATCTACAGCGTGTGCGTGTTTGTATCGTAAATATTCAACATGTTGGATACTTAACACACATCTCACAACAGGAAAATCTGATAAAATAATCTGTAGAACCATCAAGATAATCGGGACTTTCCCTAGGATTGTCGGAAGGGGAGAGTTGGGCCCAAAATTGGCCTGATTATCTTGTAGTGTGTGGGTGCCTTAAGGTATCCAAGACTGTTAGGTTACCAACATTCTTCAGACTATCTTTGTGTTCCGCACAGGAATGACATGGAATGACATGAGGGCGAGTAAATGACTTCCGTGCAGATTCCATGTGGCCCTTGTTATAGCATTGGGTTTGGAATAGTGTAGTGAGAGTCTTGTTCTGTAGCTGTTCTGCCCCTGTTGGGTCACAGTTCCATAAAGAGACGTCTAGAAACACTAATGTGCTATTTGAGCTCTTCTCAAAGACAGAGCGCTTTGTCATCTGGGTTATTACTACATAAATATTTGATTAAAATATAAAAGGCCTCTCTGGCAAATTAGCCTGTAGATTGTATTTGCCACAATGAGAAGGAAAACAAGGCAAAACTGCCACCACAATTATGTAGCGGGTTGGAATTACATTTCAAATAAATAAAACATCAGAGTTTCGCTCTACATTTCAATCCCAGCATCTTCAAATACTGTTTCTCGGAGCACTGAAAGAGTAAATAACTAATTTGCTATAGTAATCAGTTATTTACAGTTCTGCTTTTGAAGGATTCACTTGCGTAATTAAACCCTTCTTGGAGAAACATGGTGAGTGTTTAAATAGATCTGATGAATTATGGGTCTATCATCATCTGTTCAATCTTTAAACAAAATATGGATACAGTGTAGAGTAAACATCTGGGTTGGAGCTGAACTGTACAGGACAGTGGACCTCTAGGGCTGCTCTAAGTGTCCAACATGTAGAAAAAAAAAAAAAAAACATTGACTGTGGCAAGGTCAATAAAGGGCCGTTCACACCCAGAAAGATAGCTAATGACTATTTATAATGATAACTATAACGATATGAGAATAAAGAAGTCGACACCACAACTATAACAATAACGACAAAGAGGATCAAAGTCATTGGAATTACTTTCAGAACAATTTTTATCTAGTTTATGAGTCATACAATTTTTCACGATCAGACGAACAGCCAATCAGAATCCACCAACTTTAACCCTTTCATACATAAGTTTAAAATATTCTAGTTGAGTCCCCAGTTTAAATATTTACATGTAATGGAGGGATCCCAAAACAATTTTTATCAGCAGAACCTCTTCAAATATTTTTTTTTTTTATTTTAAGTTAATAAGGTAATAATCAAGTCAATAATTTAAAGCTACATTGTGTAACTTTTTAAGTTAATTCTTAGCAAAAAACACTTTGTTCTATTAAAAGTATATGTGCTCATTCATGTGTAATTACTTCCACCAACTAATCAAGTATTCTCGTAAGCGTAAAATCTGCCATTTATAATACATACGAGCGAGTCGCTCGAATGGCGGCAGCCTCCATCTTGAAAATACATTCGCCAAAGAGGGACATACCTGGAAATTCAAGCTTCGCCTTTCACGTTTTACACTCAGTGACACCGTGACGAATGCGAGGGGGAGATTACTCGCGACTGCCAGCAGATTTGAAAGATTGTTGAAGATGGAGGATCACGCCTATTTTCGAGGACATGTAGCAGAGTCGCCAAGGAAGCGAAAGAGAGAATTAAAACGTCAGCAAGAACTTTTCCCAGATGGAAAGAGCTCATGAGGAGCAGAAATTTTAAAACGGACACCGAAGTTGCCTGCTTTCATCTCGACAGGTAATTCAGCCTATTTGTGTAAATTCAAAGTTTTATAGTTGCTTGTCTAACCATAGCATGGTTGTGCATAACGCCAGAACGACCTCTAGTATAACTTGCGTTCCCTTTCGAACGGTCACTTCGTATTGCGTAGCTACTCTCAGGGAACGGAGGTTACGATAGTAACCGAGTAGTTACTTTTCCTCGCGTCAGTGGTGAAAAAGTATTGTTTACCTTGTAACATAAATCTGTGCTGCGACGGATGACAGGTGATGAATAGTTTTAAAGGCGCAATTTTTTAAGCTATATAAAAAAAGGACACTGTAAATTTTTGTTATTTTTAATTGCTTTTACTTTGTACACAATGTAACGTTAGCCTAATCTGATTATGCTGGGATAGCCGATTCCAAGGGTGACGTTCAATATACAGAATAACGATAGCACTGATACTTTACTAACAGTAGCTTGCATTCGTTTGGGATAGCTGATATTAGCAATGAAATGGTACCAAAATAACGAAAACATAAAACTATTATTCATTTTACATAGAGGTCATAACCTACATGTTAACTGACTAAATAACTAAATGCACTTTGTAATAGTTTTCTAAAGTAACGTCATCACTTGAAGGAATACTCATGGACGAAGTCGAACTGGAAGCCATGTTAATCTTGGAATAATATGTCCACCGTAGGAGTTAAAACGCCCTCGGAATTGAAAGGAACAGAAACTAATATTCACTGGGTAGTCATAAACAATTTCACCGCTAGATGGGGGAAAATATCACACAGTGTAGCTTTAACAACACATTTGCATGTTTGCAGTTCTCTTGTGTCAGTTAATGGTCAGATAGTCATATATTTTGTATCTTTCTGATTGTTTTATGTAAAAATATTTAACATTTTTATTATTTAATTAATTATTTGCTTTATCAGCTTACACGCCCCTGGAGTGCCTTCACGAACCCCAGTTTGTGAAACCGAGGCGTGAAGTGGTGTTCATTGCACTTCATGTTGTTGATAAGAAAAATGCAATATATTTTCTTTCTCGTATCTTTATATAAATATGGTACAAGATTATCCTATTCAAATCAATGTGAAAAAGTAATCTAAAAGTAATCAAAAGAAGTCAGATTATATTATCTAACATGCAATGTAATTAATAACATGACTAATTACAATTATTGCCATGTAATCTTAAATTAGTAACTGACTATTATTTGTTAGTAATCTACATAGCACTGAGAGCTGCCACTCTATTGATCACTTAATTTATTACTCTGATCGGATTCTGTGTGGTTTATGTGACTTTCTCACAGAACGTAAAACGTGAACGCAGACGTTGTCACAGGAAACATGCTGAAAGTCGCTGCAGGAACTAGTTTGTGTTGTTGCAAAGTGCTGGACGTGCAAAAAACGACAAAATAATGAAGACATGTTTTGAGACCGACAGCACGGAATAAAGCCGCTCATACCAGCCTCTTATATTTCTGTCGCTGCCTCAGAAGATGCAGTAGTCCAGCGCTGTGGCTACACATTGTCATGTTCAAAATAAAACAACATCTCTATTCTGTTTGCTGTTGGTGTAGATTTTGGCCTATACCTTCCAAATATGGCCATTGCCATAGAAACCAATGCAGATATTCCAGAAAACGAATGAGCGGCATGGACAGTTGGGATACACAATGTGGACAATCAACCATCTTAGATCAGATTCCAATCGGATACACAAAAAATCAGATTTGGACTGATAGTGTGACCGTAGCCTATGAATCTAGTGATAAAGCTTCAAGTAAAACAGTTCAATAGTCAAAGTTCATTGGTTTTTATGCTGCTGTTTCAACTTTGTTTTCTTGGAAATATGTTCAGTTCCCTGCTAGGAAATTGCTGATGATCCAAATGAACCACTGTGAATTACTAATTAGAAAAAGCTGAATGAATCTTGCTTCCTGACCAGTGTGTTTCTCACAGGTACCTGTTGACTCCTGCGTTACGTATCTGTGCAGTAACGTATCCCTCACCTGCAATTGAACACATACACTCTAATTAAAGCAACTGTACAGAGAGAGCGCTGCATGAACGGGGAGATGAAAGACTGCGGACCATACTGAATTTCATCCCATCAGAGTGTCATGCTGTCTCATACATCCACTTTAATTGCAGAGAGGGTAATTTTCTTGATTGCTGCCTTGCAGATGTTTAATGGTCGTTTCATAATTACATGAGTCGGAAGTTGACATCTCTGGAACAATCAGGAACATTCTTTCTCTGTGCGCTTTTGAGGCTCAAACGACGCTGCTTTAATTGGTGTTCTTTTTAAGTTCCAGACAGAAAATGAGTAGTGTTTTTGTTCTGTGGATTTAAATGAATATGATATTACTGAGAGAGATGACACGTTTTACAAGTGAACCCATCTCTTTTTCATCACTTGCAGCTAGCAGGCCTGAAACTCTATGCAAGTACGTGAACGCAAACATTTCCAGCTTCACAAGATCAATTTCATGCGTTGCTGCATACAAAAAGTGTCAGGACACAATTCATAATGCAACATTTTGGTCTCTTTGCAAGAATTGCTGCAAGTTGGACTATAGTGACTTTTAGCCAAGGAGGTCTACCTGAAGAAAAGCTAATGATTAGCATTCTCGTTCATCTCAATTGCAGTTGATGTCGGACCCCTACAGTGTATCTAGCCAGAATACACAGCTACCTTTGAATAGAGAAAAAAAAAAAGGAAACCCTTTTCACCCTTGAAATATTTAACCCAGGGTCATTCTAAACCCTGTGTAAACATAATCCTGGGTTATCTTGTTTCATGTTTCACACTACTCATACTTTACCCAAGGTTAACCATTATTCCTTGGTATTCATAATTTGACGTTTCACGCTGCATATTTGTAAACCCTGGGTTATATTATTGTATTATATTTGTGGTATCAATGATATTGATTGGACAAATGCAGCACACAAGACTAGCATTGTGCATCCTCATTTATTGTCCTGTCCTATCAAGATTTTCCTTAATGGACTTTTCAGACTGTAAAGGTTAAAAAAAATAAGTACCAACGGTCGCTAACTGGACCATGCTAATGTATTTCAAGCTAACCACTCAGCGTACTATCTTAGCTCACAGATGATTAGCCTGCTAGATTAGCCTGCACCCTACGCAAATGTTTAATTATGTTTTCACACATGTTTTTGTTTGACATTTAAAGGTAACTCTATTGCTCCCTTGAGTACCAATGTTTGTCACCACAAAAGTGCCAAAAGAACAACAAAAAGTATATACATGCAGGCATAGGATTGTGTGTTGGCCACGCATTTGCGTCTGTTTATGTAGTTGCGTAGATTATATTTGTGGCCTTATCTACATCCACCACACTCTTCTGTGCGTGAGTGAGGTGAAATTGTGTTCTGGGGTAGGTGACTGTATCAAAACTGATCCACTCATAAACTGCAACACATTCAGTCCCACTGGAAGAAATACCGACAGATTTAATATTCAGTGTGTTATGTATTCATTTGGATTTAAGACAAACAGCAGTGGCTCAGTGTTGGCTTTGCCCTAGGGGACTGATTTGCTGTAATTTGCAGTGTGTAGAATCACAGTGACGAGTAGAGATGGAGAACTCTGTTGCCACAGGCCTGTCATGTACACAGCTGTCTTAAGCTGATAGTGGTGGTTTGTTGATTACTTAGTAATGTTTCTCAGTACTGTATATGCACACTCATACAGATTAATAAAACTCTGATACCATTGGGTTTCCATTGACTAATTTCTCCATCTCGCACGGATAGAAGTTCTGTAGCTTTAACTATGCACGGAATGAAAGCATTACAGTTGACGTGAAATCAATCTTTTTTTTTTTTTCTGTATACGCTGTCCTGGTCTTATTATGAACAATTCCTTTCATAAAAGTCTTTCAACAAAATGTTATAGCTTTCTTTACCTCTGAAATGACTTTCCTTTTTGGCTGAAGTCACAGTATTTTTTCAATCCCTTCCTTTTAACCCTGTCATCCTTCACTTTTAACCCTGCCATTCACCATATCCTCTTTACTCTGATACCAAGGCAATTGTATTTCAATGTGTTTCTAATTTCCAATTAAAATTTATAATAAGAAATGTTTCATTTTTTTATTTATTTCTAATTTCAATGCGTTTATAATTAAATTAATCTATTTTCAATCTGTACTTTTCATTAATGAATGTAATTTAAATATAGATTTATAATCAGCATTTTACTTCATCCCACTGAACTCATTGAAATCAATTATGGTTTTGCCTTTTCCAATACATGCAAAGCTACCTTAATGTGGCCTATCAAGGCATATCATAATTTAAAAACGCCCTGTGGTGAAGGTTTTAATGTTGTTTATATGTCTATGTGTTTTTTTTTATATGCATTAAGACAAACCATGTGCAACACCATTGCCACGTACCATTCATACGTCAACACCATTGCTGAGTATTTTCTCCTTTAAACTGCAGTGAACCAAAGACAGTCTCAAAAACGTGGTTTGAAATCGACGGTGTTTCTTACATCACAAATGACCTTGTAACCAATCGTCAATGTGCCGGCGGGCTTTAGCATATCATTAGCTGCTGCGAGTCTCAAGCAAAGCCAGGTTATCCTGGTATATTTTTCTGTTGATATGAAAAATCATGCACATTTAGCAATATAGTATACATGTAGGTGAATGATGTATATGAAATATATTATGATGAACTATATGCCTTTCTCCACGAGAGTGGAGTCGAGGTAAAAAGCTGTCCCACGATATTGCCATGACTGAGTGTGAGGGTGAAGTTAGGATAGAATATGCCATCGCTACATTAACATTATGCCACCACTGTCGTTTTACTTTTTATAGAAATAAAAAAACAATTAAATTTAGTTGGGTAACGGTCGCTTCAATTCCATCCAGGTCATCCAACATGAGCTGCAGAGCTCGTAGTGCAGCACAAATCAAGAGTTCACTGATCACGTGACGAGATCACAACATAGCCTATAAGCGTCTGACAAATGTCTTATCTTTTAGAATGCGCGCTCAGCACCGCCGCTCCCTATACACAGAGTACACGCGATCGCGAACTCGAAAGTAAAACGCTGCATTTTGTAATCTTAGGCTGGGCTGTGTAGTTGTAAGCATCTCTCAGCTAGCTCTGTAACATGCTTGAAGAAAAATGTGGTCTTTATTTGCACTTTGAATATTGAGAGAGTACTTTGATTATGGTTGCACTTAATACGACTAAGAGAAAACTGTGTTATTCATTTTTATTGATACTGTTTTTATTTATATGATCAGTTTGTGGAAAGGAGTTCAGTTAGGAGGTCAGAAGTTCTAGAAGCTCATAAATCATGTACAGTTCTAAGTTCTGAAGAGACTCATGAAATCATACAGGAGAGAAACCAGTCAGTTGAGTTTGTGGCAAAACTTTTTACAGTGCTTGAGTATTGTTGTCTTTTACTTCATATGATAATTCATTCTCAGAAAGAAGAACTGAAATGACTTTCATTACAAGATGATTAGTTAAAACATTTTAAATGCACCTGCAGACTATTTTTCTAGTCATGTATTTCATCATAGAGGATGTATGTAGAAATTAAAGTTAAAGCTCCAATCTCCCCCCTGAAAATCCCCCAAAAAGTCTGTTGGTACCTCGCTCAGAGAAGCTGTCAATCATGACGCCACACTCGCGTTTTTATTTTTTATTTTTTATTTTTATAGCACTAGATATCCTACTAAAACCAAACTTATTTAACAAATAAACATTTAAATATGTCATTTTGATGATCAGAGTTTTAAGGGATAAATTGTTCATTGCTGACTACATGGTGACTTTAAGTAGCATAATTTTGCTGCCGAACTTTTTGGACAGTCTTTATATCAGAAGTGTGCCTATGTACCATTTCACTTCCCTAATATGATGTACTACACAAAATTTATCAAGAAAAATGTTCAGTGAAGGTGTGACTTCATTGAATAGGATTTGATTGTATTGTGAAATGTGGGGTTTTCCATACCATAATGAAACCTGACCTAAATGTGTGTGTGGTGTGACTGTTCCCTCCAAGAACAGGATTGGTCACCCCTGAATCAGTTGATGATACCCGTGCGTGATGGCATCAGCCAAAAAAGAAAGTAATTTCATTTCAGAGGCACAACAGGTTATATATCACTGATTGAACATTCACAATAACGCCAGGGACTATTATTAAGAAAGTAAATAGAGTCTCGATTTCATATTGACTTTAAAATGTTGTCTAGGCAGCTTAGTAGGGGTTGGATCAGAGCTTATGTGTGTTTGTGAGAGGTTAGGATATGTGGTGGTCACTGCCATTTCAAGTCATCTGCATTTACTGGCTTTAACCCTTCTTGACTGCCAGCATAAATATTAATCAATGGTGCTTTTTATCAACAAAATCGAATAAATTATCTGGCCAGGTATGTTCTGTGCCAGCCGAGCGTCTTCTGCAAGTAGTGACTCCCTCCGAGATGTTCGCAAAGGTCAAGTGTTTGTGTGTCTGGCCGGTCGCTCATACTTTCATGGAGCCCAGGGACTGGACAGTTCAATGCAATCAGACTGCTGTTCCATTAGCTTCACCTGGCTCTCCGCCCTCCCAGCTGCGGGACACGGCAGGCCATTTCACAGCTAAATCAGACAGCTGTACGGCAATTACCATCAGCGCAAATTTACCTGCACACACATCTCTCACCCCAAATCTACTGCCTGTCTCGTCCCACTCACCTCGCACTTACCTCCCTCTCGCTCGTTTTTGTCTCATATCCATTCTATCTCTCTCTCTGCCCTATTTTCCCTCTCAGCTACCTGCCTCGGGCGCAATTACGCTGCAAACTTGATTCGTGGGAAGTGCTGTCTGTAGGGGCTTGGCAATGAGTTAAGTGCACTTTGTAGAGGGTTTTGTTTTTGCCTGTTTGTTTGATGTGGTCATCATTGTGCATGACGTATTAGTCAGCTATTATTGGGCAGGCAGTCAATTTGGCACAGTGAATTGGTGAGCTGAAATAGTCGCATGCACCAGTTTCTGGAGACTGCGGCAGGACGTTGAGAAGCAAAGAAAGCCTTATGCCCATCCTCTGTGGTTTTGGCCTCATTTTTACAGTAGTTAGCGGCATTAAATCGGAGCTCAATTAAAAACTCCTGCTCTCAGATTCGCACAGTTTCTGATAAAGGGTGAACGGGAGAGCTACATTTGAATTGCGGAAGTGTGTTCTTTTGATTTGTCTCTGTGAATTCCGCCTGCTTATCCCTCTGCTTATCTCAAACCATATGAGACGAAGACTTTTAATGAGTTATTTTATTACGTTCTCTTCAGAGTCTTTCCCCACCGACAATCTCACCTTTTAATATCCCGGCTTCTCTGCGTACAAAAGAATATGCCAAGGCAGAAGCTTATCTGGAATTTAAAATGCATGTATGATAATTTGGGGGTTGAAGCTCCTTTCTGGCTCTTTTCAAAGTCTTTAGTGGGGTTGGCCAGTAGGAGGTGACATTATGATGGTGTGTTATTTAAGATGTGCTGAAGGTACCATCTATCTACTTAAGTGCTTCAAATATTCTGAAAGGATCCTGCTTTGTTTAATGCTTTCAGTTTGTGAAGTTGATCCCATGCTGCAGAGAGAAGTCACTTGTTACCTAGCTTGTTAATTAGCATTCACATTTTTACTGAAACTGATTTAAAAAAAAAAAAAAAAAAAAAAAAGCACTTACTACCATAGAGGTCTATGGGGCACTTGCACTTGCACCATTTCAAATGTATAGCCCTGTTTACACACAATGAGAAACTATTTGATAAAATCACTTATCACCTATGTCTGTGCAAATTTATATCAAGTATTTCAATTTGCCTTGACCATTTAAAGGAAACGTATGTAAGAAATGTATTTCAATTAATCATACACTGTAAAAAAATTGTAACACTGCCAAATCAAAAATTTCAATTGACCGATAACATCTAAATTTTTCAATTGGCCCAAGTGAAAATCTGTACATTTAATTTTAGAATTTACAGAATTTCACTTGGGCCAATTGAAAAATGTAGATGTTATCGGTCAATTGAAATTTTTGATTTGGGAGTGTTACAAATTTTTTACAGTGTAAAATGGCCCTGATATGTCACTAGACATTAATCATGTTCATTTGAAATACTTATATCACTGACAACAGTAGTCCGGCCAGGATATTGTCATTTAAAAGTGAAGTTGCAGCCCTCAACTGATGTTGATGTTGTCATGTTGTGTTTTGGCCCGATACGCCACCCTCCACCTATCTACCAATCACGAAGTCAGTAGTGTTTCGGCATCCGGGTTGCCAGCTCTGCTCTAGTTACCACAGCTGCAACTACAAACGTGTCGGATAAAAAATGTCTAACGTTACGAAACCTAAAAGACCTCGTTATGAATCCGAAATACGTCGTGACAAAGTCTGAAATAATGAGATGCCTTTGAAAGATGGAGGCGGCTGAAAACGGAGAACGTTTTGTAGCCTACTTGTTTTTCATGCAAGTTCTACAGCCAAAAATAGTATCTTTCACATCACATATTTTAGCGTTATGGACGTGTACTGCAGGGCAAGTTAAAAAATACAGCTGGTCGCTTTCACTTATAGCGTCAGCTAAATGAATAGCTGTATCTTTGATATCTGTTACACATAGTGACTTAGGCTTGTGCTTGTACTTACGTTAATGACAGATACCTACCGTTACAAGTTAGACTAACAGCTACTGTTCTAACAATGTACTGTCACATACGAGCGTACAGCTTTACGATTATATTTGGCTAATCGCCATTAGTAAATATTTGCGATACAAAATTACTTCGCAAAACATCTCTCATGAAGCATAAACATAATTAACAGAAAAAAGAACGTGCTGTGTAGGACTCGTCACTTGCCATTGGAAGCTCCTTGTAGTAGCCTATGTTCCTGCTGGATCCTGTAGCCTAGCTGGCAACCTCGAGTCAGGGGGGAGGGGGAGGGGATACACCGTTCTACAGTAATCTGAAAGTGATTGCAGTACCAGTTTTGGCCACAATCTTACATACGGTTCCTTTAAAGGTTTAAATATGGAGACTTTTGCATGACATGCACAAGGATGCCTGACATGACATGATGTAGCTAACCATAAAGGAATAGTTATATGGAGTATAATCCATCCATATAGGTTTTTCTTCTGCAATGCCTCAGGAGGTTATGAACCTAGAACAAAATGTTCATCTGCCTAGTTCTGCTAAAAGAACAATTTGTACTGTTTAGACCTTTATGGCAGAGACTATGTGCAGTAAGTGCAAATAGAGATTTTTTGCAAGAATTATAAATAGACACTCCGGAACTGTACAGCTTAAATACTTTTTTTATTATTAATTTAGGTGCTTTAACAAAGCTGCATTTTTGGTGGATTTTCCCCATAGACTTCCATTGTAAGTGCAATGCAATAGTATAATATTGCAGTGATTTACAGTTAATTTTTTTTTTACAAACTAAATGATGAGTCTAGGGATGAAAAGTAATACCTGTGGTACTCAAATCAATCACGGCTATATTAAACTTGGAACATGTCTGTACTGCAACAATCTTTTAACAAGGAGTCAGTCATGATTTGGGGCTTTTTTATTTATTATTTGGATTATTCAGAGTTTGACTTCCATTGTGGTTGCATGTGAACTGAAGGGAATTGAGTCCAGGACATGTTTGAACAGATGCCAAAAGAGTGACTGGCTCGTTCCTGCTTGTATATGTGTGTTTGATGCATTGGTAATGGTGGCCTCCAGAACCTCTCTGCAGCCAGTGGACTGTAACGCTCACCTCTCGCATGCTTGTTAGAGCTGATGGTGTGAGTTATTGGTGTACTGCTGAACTGACAGCTATTTTCTTGCCTGTTCCTGCTGTGCTGACCCATTTTCCCTGCCACATGCTTGCTTCATCGTCCTCTGATGATATTTTATTGTTTTCCATACAGACTCCCCCCACTGACTTTGTGCAGTCACCTTTGTGTTTTTAGTTCTCTGTTTCAGGTGAATCTTTATTCTGAATAACCACTTTAAAACTCAGAAGTGTTATGCCTGTTCCGACTGGGCCACGTGCCATCAATATTTTTAAGAAGGGCGGATTCTGAATGTATCAAAATCCCCAACGCTAATTATTATCAAAAGTTCAAAGCTGTTTGTTTCAATACAGTGACAATCACTAGCTGGCAATTTTTCTTGATTAATTTTCTTGTTAGATTTAAAGTCAGGTACCCTGGCACAATAAGTGAACATTTAAATTTGTATTCTCATGTAAAGAACTATATATATACAAGTTTTTATGTAATGTGGATTGTTATTTCAGTCATTACAACTCTCAAAGTAGCTTTAGAATGTCGATGCTAAACTAAACAACGGATATGAAATGTTAAGCATTTTGATCTCGCTGCTGCAGCAGCAGCAGAGCAAGAATGAAGACTTCAGCCAAGACGTGCTGCTGTGAGCATGTAAGAAATTCTGCTGTATAAATAGACACACATAGGGCCCTATTTTAACGATCTATGGTTTAAAGAAGTGTCTGAATCCACTTTTGCTAATTTAATGACGGGAAAAATGGTCTAAAAGGGTTGTCCCTATTCTCTTAATGAGTAATGGGTGTGTTTTGAGCGTGAACGTGCAATAAACCAATCAGAGTCTCATCTCCCATTCCCTTTAAAAGCCAGTTGAGCTCGCGCCATGGCAGATTCGCTATTTACATGGCGGAAACGGATCTGCTCGTGCACGAGGTTAAAGCGCTTAAGCAGACCGTCTACGGGACAAGCTGGATTCCACCATATCCTTATGTACACAATAATAATCTTTTACATTGTAATTCTTTTATTTTTAATATTTGGCATATAGTTGTGTGCTGCTGCGTGTCCCTGTGTGTGTAATAAGCAGAGTGTTCGCGCGTTGAGGACATTACAAATGCGTCCTTTAAGGCGAGGTGAATAGGGTAAAATTTTTAACTAGTAGATATCACCATGAAACTTTCCCAGTTGATTACATACATTAAGATGAGAAAAAAAATGTATTACAAGTTTTCTGTAATTTAATGTTTAAATATGCAAATCAGGCAATATCTAATCAAATATGCACTAATTTGCATATATTTTTAAAAACGATATCAGAGTATTGGATAAAGCCAGGTTAAAAATTATTTTTTCATTGTGTTCACATATTAGATGGGAAAAAAAAATTACAGAGGGATTTATGGATATCTACTTTTGTTATCCTGTAAATCAGAAAATACTGTCAATAGCCTTAAAAAAATGATTTTTGCCATGTTTTTTGGAATAAAATGTTATATAAATCAGGCTAGGAATAATATATTTACAAATCCCTCTGTAAATGTCTTCATAATATAATTAGGTACAAGTCTGGAAAGTTTGGTGTATATAGGTGCTACTGAAGTGGAGATTTCGGACTTGAGTATGAGAGAAAAGTCATTTTGAGAAAACGGGCTTTAAAGATTTTTCATCAGCCAATGAGATTGCGCATTCAGCCCTTTGTACACAAGAGAGAGAGCTTCCTAACGGTGCTTCTGATGACAGGCTGACGGCAGAGATCGCGGAGCAGCATGTTGATTTAGAACGTGAACTTTTGTTGAATTTATGAGAAATCTACAGACGCAAACAGACAAAGTGTAATAAAATAAAGACCTAAATGTGTATTTCGAACTTTTTTTCAACACAAGTCTGAAAGAAGACATGTTATTGAAGACAAATATCCAAAAATCTCAAAATTGACCAGTAAAAAAAAAACGATGTTTTTGCCTGCCGTGTCTCGCCTTAAATAAAATAAAAATACTGTGCCATTGACTTTAGACCAGGTTTCAGTTGGTCAATGGCGCAGTCTATTTCAGTTGCCTCAACCCTGAACACACCTTGTGTTCAGACCAGCACGCTCATGGGCGCACAGATGGGTGCAAATGCATTTGCTATTTAAACAACGTGGCGCGGGACGTGAAAATGATATATGATAGGGCCCATAATATCCCCATAGCAGATCTAGGCAGGTGGTGCTGGAGGAGGTGGATAGTTTCACAGTGGATTGCATTATTTGCAAATAATATATGTGATGCAGCCATAAATTGAGCCAAAAAGTTATCATATATAAGGCAGCATAATTTTGATGTTTGGAACAGGCACAAGTCCTCCTATGATGCAGCAGTGCCAAACTGGAGTGCATCTCCGGTTTCAAGCATTAGCTGTTTATGTAATTTAATTTTAGGCTTCTGTTCATTCACTAAATGTGTAGCATAAGTAGTGTATGTTTGAGGTTAAGGCCAAGAATGTTGCATACTTTACAAACTCCAGCAGAACAAGAGAGAGGAATTACAGTATGATAGAAATTCAGTATGACAGAAGGGAAGACAGAAAACTCTCTGCTGAAGGAATGAAATCTCCAGCTGGCGCTCATCTCATCACAGCTGAGCAGAGGCATAAACTCACACTTACATCAGCGATTTGGGGACATGGTAATATGAAACAAAAGTAATAAGGCATTTGTTTTATTTGTGTTTCAAGCAAACAATCATACATTAAATCAGCATAGGAAAAGCTTTCTAGGAATTAAATACACACTGTATAATACACATTTTAGTGTGAATTTGTAATCCTGGCTCTAGACATTTTCCTTTCGTTGTAATTTTACAGTACTAGTTGTACACTCAGATAATTTACTGGCTCTTCCTATATTTCATTTGTGAAATTGGCCATTGAAGTCATTTAATAGAATTGTGCTGTAGAATTAAAATGATTAGCTGTGTTTGTACAGTATCTAGGTTGTATTTCTACAGATGGCACCCAGTATGAATAAATTACATGGTGCTTTTATTATATTACCAGTGGATTATGTCTGTGCTGTTTTTGTTTGTTGTCACTTTTAGCAGCTTGATTTGTAAAGCTCAGAGTATATCTTTTTATCTGAAAATGATTTGTCAGTTTTCACCATTGTTGAGGTTTGTATGCCATTTACAGTGCATTATAAAATGATGCCCCGCATTATTTAAATACAATCATTTGCTGGAGGAAGAGCACATTTTGGTTTTCTTTTTTTTGTCTTTAAGGCCCTGTTTACACCTGGTATTAAGATGCATTTTGGTTCATCAGATCACAGGTAGATGAGAAAGACAACTTCCCATTTAAACCTGGTGTTTAAATCCGTCTCTCTTAGCCACTTCTGTCCTGATTTCTTCGAGGGGAGGGTCTGTGGGTTGGTAAATGTTATGGGCTTTTTCAGATCTTTCGATCTAATGGCCAAAATAAGGTCATAATTTACATATG
Source organism: Rutilus rutilus (assembly GCF_951802725.1). Lineage (NCBI taxonomy): Eukaryota > Metazoa > Chordata > Actinopteri > Cypriniformes > Leuciscidae > Rutilus > Rutilus rutilus. The sequence continues at coordinate 23,298,638 of NC_140228.1, forward strand.
AATGTGACCGGAGAAGACGGAAAACATACGGAGAGCAGGAGCTTTTGTTTCGGCTCTGACAGCCGCAAGACCACGCCGAATGCGATGAATGCATGTTAGAAATCAGGAATGGTGAGAGAACTTTGTGCTTGGTACACTTTTTACCTCCAAACCAAACTTTGGTCTTCAGCCAACAAAGTTTAAAACCCAAGCACGCTTCCCATTAATCTATGCATCATACAGACTCTTTATTAGTTGCTGATCCAGTTGTCATTAATCATTAATCAATTAAGTTCTTCATGAGTCATACATTAACACATGATTATCTGTGCATTAGTTAATGCATATTAGTGCACATGTATTGTAAAGTGTTACCTCTTTTTGTATACACTTCCAAAGGATGAGGATGTGAAGTCAATGGTTAAAATTACCACAACAATACAACAGCAGTATAACCTTGACGATTGTTTCCCAAATCTCCACAGTGTCAATGCAAAAGGCTTATCCATTAAAGATGGGACAGTACCCAGTTTATTTGGACCAACTTGCTTCTCTGAATCACAGCCGATAAGTATGATAAATTATTGAGGTTACATTTTCTACCGAGTGTTCAAAATATGTGGTTTTGTGTTTTATATTGTGTAGGCCTCCGGTGAACTGGCTAACTCATGTTATTACTGTCTTACTGAAATACTTCTGCTAATCAGCTGTGGGCCCACTGTTACCTAAACCTATGTCAGTCAATGCAGATTGTCTGTCGTTCTTACTACTTTGAGTAATGATAAAGGATGGAGCAAGATTTGTTTTTACAAACTTTAATATTACATCTGTCATGCACATTAATGCTCGGCTATAGTATGCACTGTCATTGATACAGTTATTATAACAGTTCCCACATGTGCACCTCAATTAGTAATACACACATTGGCTTGTTGATGGACAAACACTTGTTAATGCTGATGTAGAAGAATTAAAGTTGCAACATCTTTTAAGGTACGACAAACTGAGTAAAAAACGAATCACTGAGAAATGTCCTGCTCAAGTCGTCCTTGCGATGTAGGGACGGTTTGAATAACTTCTTCAAATGTTTAATTATCGGACTTGCTTTCGAATTGATATGCGAAAAACGACACCATTGTGACTTTCTTTTACAATGTATACAATTGCTGAACTTTAGGAAACCTCCATAGCTGGAATTTAGTTATGGTAATGGGCGTTTCATTTCCGAAACGCTCTGTAAACGGTAGACCAATTATAACAGACTGGGCCATCTGACCAATCAGAGCAGAGCAGGTTTGCGGAAAGGAGGGATTTAGAGAGACTGAATCTTCGGATGAGTCGTTTTTGAATTTTTGAGAAATGAGGAGATGGACAATGTGTATTATAAGAAAATTAAAGTGTTTTTTTTTTTTACCTTTGATGCATGTAAACCTGTTGTAGGAGACCTCTAAAACAAAATTAGGAACCTTTAAAATAGCATAATAGGGGCACTGTAAAGAGACCTTTCTACTGAGTCTGAAAAAAACAGGAGAAAGATGCCTAGAGTTCCTGATCATCTACGTGAACATACCATAGACCTGCTGCAGGAAATTATGAGTTATGAGGACTACAGATGTGGCCAGAGCAAAAAAAGATGCTCTGTAGTACTTAAAGCAGCCGGTAGCCACACCAGATATGAAATGTCTATGACCCCTGCTCTGTTCAGAGACTTATTATTCCATTTCTGTTCACCAAGTGTCTGTAAAATTTGTTCAGTTTATTTCTCAGTTGTTAAATCTGTTTATGTTTATAAACATATTTATACACAATAAGAAATGTGCTGGAAAAGAAAGCAGTAGAAAGTGAGAGGACAATTTTCTTTTTTTTTGCCGAGTGTGTGTGTGTGTGTGTGTGTGTGTATATATATATATATATATATATATATGAAGAGTTCAGATGCAAAAGTGCCATCTGAAATTTTCTTCTAGAATGATCATTTTTATCAAGCTCGTATATTTAAGGTCAGTAATTTCACTTTAATGGCAATGAAAATTAACTATGAATTGTCATTTAAGTGAAAATACTGAACTTAAATATACAAGCTTGATAAAAATGATCATTCTAGAAGAAAAATTTTCAGATGGCACTTAGAGGCTTTTGCATCTGAACTCTTCATATATATATATATATATATAGCCTCTCTTGTTAAATGTCAACTGCACATGCTCTTTGCTTAAATCTTTTCTAACTCTGCAAAAAATATTCAATCTGCTTTCCTCTTCCAAACAAACACAGATATAAAATGTCATGTTGAGATTTGAAAATGGCAACAGACTGAAAGACTAAAAAGAAAACCAAATGTGCATTTAAATAATACATAGCTCTGTTCTTCTAATACACTGTAAGATATTGCCAGATTTAGCCTTTTAGATCTAACCTCCGGATTATAAAGTTGCACATCTACACAAGTTTTTGATTGCAATATGGTTACCAAATTATCTCATTTAAAGTTGTATAAATTATTACTTTCAATGTCATATGCTGCGTCCCATTTCGCCTACTTATACTACGCCCCAAAAATTATGTACTCTTTTTGTGAATAAAAAGTTCATACTTTTGAGCGTGTAGCGGAATAGTAGACAAGCTTTGGAACATACTATTATGTCATAAAATAGCATTTTTAATGGCTGCTCTCTGAGGCTTAGTTACATGCATCCTGTCACCATAAAATGGCATGACAATCATCTTGTCACAGTTAACATCCTCCACATTTAATTTCATTTCATTTCATTTCCTACTTTATCGGAGAGAAATACAGTAGCACGTTGATCTGCCAGTCGTGGGACTCTCCTCACATTAATTCATAACGATGCATTTAAAAGTTAATAGCCAAACGAATCTTTATTAAAGTTCACATTGTTTTTGCAGATGAAATATAACATGGATAACATTAAATAAATTTTTTTTTTTTATCAGCTTAAATGTTGATTATTAGTCACTCAAACCCTTTTATATAAACCTCTCTACTTAACCGTCAGTCGCACACATCCGCCATGTTTTGTAGCATTTTATAGTTTTCCTCCTCCAAAGCACAATGGGTTGTGGGTAATATTAGCCGTTATAGTGTATACAGATCCACTACTCCTTCCTCTACTCCTTGGCATTATGTGGGTCAACAGTTTTTTGATCATGTGCTGTTGAACTACTTTGCTGAGCTGGGGGGCTTTGTGCATAGAGGCAGGCTTTGTGGGGTGACTCCAGGCCGGGCTCCTCCCTCATCTCCCCAGGAGTAAATCATGTGCACTGTGCTGCACCCTCCTGTGGCAAGCATTTCATTCATTGCCTTGTTAGTTTGTGCCGCTGTTCAGAGTATCGGATCTGTTGGATTTACAACACGTAAATTCATCCACTTCTCCCGAAATACATGAAAGTAAGTGGCCGATGAACTGGGAGAAGAATAGAGTAAACTTTAAAGTTACTTACACGATGTGTATCTGATATGAATAAAACATGTCGTCTAATTATAATGGGAAGGATTATTATTGCCACTTCCACAGACATCAGTCTGTAACTCTAAATGTATTGTTTTTTTTTATTACTTATGCTAATTTAAATGTCTAAAACCTAAAATAAACATTATGTGGTTGAAAACACTGAATAGTTCATATAAATATATGACAAGTGCTGAGCCGACTCTGGCTCACATTTGAATTTATGTCTTGAGGCCGTGCTCATTTTTACAGACCTTCCCGCAAATGCATCTCCCCGTTGTCTTCGTCAATAATCCGTTTGCTGCAGTCATCATTATCAGGTCTGTCTTACTGCTACCCCTTCCTGCCCCGGTTGCTATCTTTCCAAGCTTTCAACTGACTCTCCAGTTGTCACCAACCTAATCCTGGTTGTCACCAAGTCTATTTGAGTGTCACTGGCTAAGCCAGTCTAAGTGATTAAAGATACATCCTAGGATGCTCTGGGACCGTGGTTCTCAAACTTTTTACACCAAGTACCACCTCAGAAAATATTTGGCTCTCCAAGTACCACCATAATGACCAATATTAAAATACAGTAGTGTAGTAGGCCTAACTATTCAGCTATAGCTATGCACAGCTCAAAAACGTGGCAGTTGTATTTCTAATAAGAATATTTATTATTGTCAGCCCCTTTTTATACAGTGTAAAAACCCATTTTGAACATTAACACTGCACTGTGCTGCTTACATACCCTGGAAATCCAGAGTTCTCGCGAGAGCACAAGTTGAATTTGCTCAGCGAGTTTACTCTGGCGTCGAGTAATGATGCTCATTAAATATGCCCTTGTATCCGAGCTGCACCAATCACAACCATCTGATATAGGCGGGCCAGAGGCGAGCTAAACAGATGACGACAGCGCTGTGACGTCGAAGTCATTAGTAAACATTACATTATGGCTATGGATGAACACCAGTTGTTTGAAACGGCTTTGGCCGCTACAATGAACGAGTTAGACTTGGCTTTTTTTCTAAAAGAGGAACAGAAGACGGCGCTCGAATCGTTCCTTTGCAAGAAGGGCGATTTTGCTGTTCTGCCGACCAGATACGGCAAGAGTCTAATCTACCAGTTAGCTCCGCTGGTAGCTAAGGTATGGGGCTTGTTGTGATTGGTCGTAGTGTTATACAATTGCGTGCAGTGAGTAAATGCATGCTTGGTGCCGCCCCTTGAGCTGGCCGATTTTCATTAGTCGATGCCAGACCATTAATCTTTCAGATTTAGGTCTGGATTTCCAGGCTACTGCTTACATACAGGTAAATAAAAAGCTTAAATAATGATTCAATGAAAATGTAATGCACCTAAAAGTGAAATAAAAAATGTACTTAAATATATATTAAATGAAAATGTATTGTACTTAAAAGTTAAATAAAAACTGTAATGTACTTAAATGTTAAGCTGCAAGAGAAACCCAAGACAGACAGTGGACCTAATCAACCAAAAAGCCAGCTGAAAAGAAAATAATAATCGCGTTAGTTGAGCTATATGCGCAATGGGCGTCGCCTTGTTAGTTTGTGCCGCTGTTCAGAGAATCGGATCTGTTGGATTTACAACACATAAATTCATCCACTTCTCCCGAAATACATGAAAGTAAGTGGCCGATGAACTGGGAGAAGAATAGAGTCAACTTTAAAGTTACTTACACAATGTGTATCTGATATGAATAAAACATGTCGTCTAATTATAATGGAAAGGATTATTATTGCCACTTCCATAGACATCAGTGTGTAACTCTAAATGTATTGTTTTTTTATTACTTATGCTAATTTAAATGTCTGAAACCTAAAATAAACATCAGGTGGTTGAAAACACTGAATAGTTCATATAAATATATGACAAGCGCTGAGCCGACTCTGGCTCACATTTGAATTTAGCAGTTGATCACGTGATGCACTGACCGTTCTAATCACACCGGTGTGATCGTACGTGCAAAATTTTGTGATTCCTCTGTGTACCACTAGAGGGAGCCTGCGTACCACACTTTGAGAATCAGTGCTCTGGGACACATCTTCAGTGATGTTCCTGAATATATAAATATATATAAATACATAAATAAATAAATAAATGTTACACAAACACAAATATAAGTTTGAAGATATACTCAGTGTTGGGCAGTTGTTTAACTACATTTCTCAATAGCGTGGTGGTAGCACCAACAAATAGCTTTTCAGTAGCAAAGCTCTTTTGTTGATCAAGTAGTGTGGTAGCGTCCACACAAGCTACATTTTCCCAAGCATTTCTAAAGCTCAAGCTCAAATCGGAAATACAACTGCTAAGGATCACTGATCCTGGATCAGTAAGTGACACCACTTCCAATACACAGATCTGTGTAGCCCACAGAAGTACTTCCGTATGACGGTGACTACTACTTCGTGTTTTACATCTGTTGGCAACCAGCTTTTTAGTGCATTACCGCCACCTTCTGCTCCGGATGGTGACATCACGTACCAATCCATGGGCTGACACACGAGAAATGTACTTGATGGAAAGGTGCACACACTCTCAACACCTGTTTTTGTTATAGCTATTATGGTTATGGTTTTATACAGTTATATGGTTTATATAGCTATGGTTCTGTTATTGTTTTTGTTGCCAAATTGGTTTGGAACAGTTGTTGAATAAACAATTGAACTGAACAATTATGCCTGCCTATCTGTTTGACTGATACTGTTGTTTATTGATCACTGAGATAGCATTGACTTGGAATGAAGTTGGTTCAATATAAAACATTTATTAAAAAAAAAAGCTTATATGTAGTAAACTACTTTCGCCATGTTGCTGTACAGTGGAGAAAAGAATTATTTGATCCCCTGCTGATTTAGTAAGTTTGCCCACTTACAAAGAAATGAAGGGTCAATCATTTTTATGGTAGGTTTATTTTAACGGATAGAGACAGAATATCAACCAAACACCTGGAAAAATCACATTATATATAGGTTAAATTGATTTGCATTTCAATGAGTGAAATAGGTATTTGATACCCAAGCAAAACATAATTTAGTACTTGGTAGAGAAACCCTTTTTGGCAAGCACAGAGGTAAGACGCTTCTTGTAGTTGGTCACCAGGTTTGCACACATCTCAGGAGGGATTTTGGTCCACTCCTCTTTACAGATACTCTCTAAACCCTTAAGGTTTCTTGGCTGTCTTGCAACTCGAAGTTTCAGCTCCCTCCACAATTTTCTATAGGATTAAAGTCTGGAGACTGGCTAGGCCACACCAAGACCATAATGTGCTTCTTCTTGAGCCACTCCTTTGCTGCCTTGGCGGTATGTTTTGGGTCACTGTCATGCTGGAAGACCCATCTACAGTGTTCTGGCTGAGGGGAAGGAGGTTCTCGTCCAATATTTTACGGTACATGGCCCCGTCCATCAGCCCCCAATACGGTGAAGTCTTCCTGTACACTTAGCAGAGAAACAGCCCCAAAGCATAATGTTTCCACCACTGTGCTTGACTGTAGGGATGGTGTTCTTGGGGTCATAGTCATTTCTCTTCCTCCAAACACAACGAGTTGAGTTGATGCCAAAGAGCTCAATTTTGGTCTCATCTGACCACAGCACTTTCTCCCAAGCCTTCTCTGAATCATTAGATTTGTTCACTGGCAAATTTCAGACGGGCCTCTGCATGTGCCTTCTTAAGTAGGGGGACCTTGCGGGCGCTGCAGGATTTCAATCCATTGCGGCGTAGTGTGTTACCAATGGTTTGCTTGGTGACTGTGGTCCCAACTGCCTTGAGATCATTAACAAGCTCCCTACCGTGTAGTTCTCGGCTGATCCCTCACCTTTCTCATTATCATCCGTACCCCATGAGGCGAGATCTTACATGGAGCTCCAGACCGATGGTGATTGATAGTTATTTCAAATTTCTTCCATTTCCGAATAATGGCACCAACAGTTGTTTCCTTCTCACCGAGCTTCTTGCTGATGGTCTTGTAGCCCATTCCAACCTTGTGCAGGTCTACAATCTTGTCCCTGATGTCCTTTGACAGGTCTTTGGTCTTGCCCATGGTGGTGGAGAGGTTGGAATGGAAGATACAGATTCTGTGGACAGATGTTTTTTATACACATAAGGAGCTGACATTATGAGTACTTAAAGTGGCAGGACTAATCTGTGTTTCACATGGGCACATAACCAATCTGTGGGAGGCAGAATTCTTGCTGGTTGGTAGGGGATCAACTACTTATTTCACTCAATCAAATGCCAAACAATTTATAACTTTTATATAATGTGTTTTTTTCTGGATTTTTTGGTTGATATTCTGTCTCAGCCGTTAAAATAAACTTACCATAAAAATGATAGACCTTTCATTTCTTTGTAAGTAGGCAAACTTACAAAATCAGCAGGGGATCAAATAATTATTTTCCCCACTGTAGATTAGCTTGTTACATTTCCCAGGGGGGTAGCTTCACTGTAATGAAGCTTCATTTAATGTAAAGTAACTGCTAGCTTAGCTCACTACATTTTCCAAGTAGCTTGCACAACACTGGATATACTTTACTATTCAATTAATAATATGAATCAATATGTTTAGATGTCAAGACTCATGTCTTCTTTGCTACCCATTGAGATGAATGAAGATCTTAGATGCTATTAAGACAATGATGGGTAATAAGTTTTACATGCACCAAATTTGTAAACTGGCATGAGAGCTCAATGTCTGTAGATACATGACTGATACAGTGGTTTGGCACATATTAATATCTAATTTACTGTCACAAATAGTCACCCACCTTTAAACATTAACTGGCAATGTGAAGTGCTTTTCTTTCTACATTGAGGGAAGTGATTAGCACTGCTGTTTTGTGTAGCATAAGCTCATTTGTGTTGTACCTCGCATCTGAGCAGGAATAACAGGCTGCCGTGTTGAACAAAGACAGCAGAACTAATCACGTTTGATGGCTCGGCTGGCAAAGGAGGATAATGAGTGTTTTTGCATGGACACAAATAAGGTGTCCTCCTGTCTCTCATCATATGCTCTTCTCTGATCTGAGTCATTCTATCTATCTATCTATCTATCTATCTATCTATCTATCTATCTATCTATCTATCTATCTATCTATCTATCTATCTATCTATCTATCTATCTATCTATCTATCTATCTATCTATCTATCTATCTATTGTTTGTGCAATGCAACAATGGTTCTTATTCACTAATAATTTTCTGTATTGTTCATGTAAATGTCCATCTAACTCACAACGTTTACATTAATTTGTTCTTAACCTTGTTGTAATGTTATTGAATTTGGCATGTTCTAAATTATATATGTTAGGGCTGTCAATAGATTAAAAAAGGTAAACGCGATTAATCACACCCTTTTTTGGCGATTAATCGCACACTTATCGCATACACAATTTATTTTGTTTAACATGTTCATTTTGTCATAATTTGCTATATATAAGGTAAACCATCAGATTGAAGGGTGATTCTCACAAAACTGTATTTTCTGCTAGCTTTGTTCAAAGTAAATTTAGATGTCTTCCAAAAAAAAGGACAATTGGAGATTCCAAAAGGACACCAAATAACCAAATGATATGAGGAGTCCATATAATTCCTAAATGTAAGCACCCATGAAAAAAGTGTGCACAGTATGTACAGTGCAACAGCAAAGAGCTTGTTTACATTTAAGACAACTCAAGTTGTGATACTGAACAGGACCACATGAAGAAAAAAACCTCTCAACCAACCGCAATGACCTGACTGCATATTCCTACTACAGTACACGGATCCATTCAGAATTGCTAGACACAGCAACATAAACATGACAAGTCAAAACATTACCCTGAATGTGTGTGGAAACAACGTCAATGCACATGAAAAATGTCTGTGCATAAATGCAATGTGCGATCAGTACAATCAATGAACCTGTCCGTCTAACGAATTAATCGTCTATTAGTTCTCAGAAAGGATATTTTTCGTGGCCACAGAAAAATAACTATTTCCAAATGCAGCTTTGATTGCATCGTTAAAGGGACTTTGATTTACAAGCAGTGACCAGAATCAAAACTCACATGAATGTTCACAAAAGTTTTATTTAACTAAATTACGGACATATAACTAATCTAAACAAACACATACACACAATCATGTATACATGGGTAAAATGGAATGTGAAAGTGATGGAATGAAACTGAAACAGAGACCGCTGTGGAAAAGAGTCAGTTAACCACCTGAATAGAACCGTTAGTTTATTAGTTCAAAGCACCTTGTTAACAAGGGGAATACAGCTTACACTAAACCCCTGTTTAGTGAAATGCACAATATACTTGCAGTGTCTTAGCTGTTGAATAAGCTTCTGGATGCAGTCTCAGAACAAAGTCTTGATGGTCCAGTAATTCGATGCTGGTGAAGTTGCAATTCTTCAGGGTCGAGTGAAGAAAAACTTCAGTTTAGCTTGACAAATGAGAAAAGTTTTCAAGCGGGAAAAGTTCCTTTGTTTTGAAGCTGACTCATTTGCAGAGTGGGTTGGCAGTTTGTGTCCCTTCATACTCTGAATTAATATAACAAGCATACAATGCATGCTATAAGGAGAAGTACACCAATGTGTTAGATACTAAACAAGGATTATTTTGATATCAAGCATGATATAGATGAGGTTACATTAACTAGTTCTAACATGCCCTTTTGGAGGCACACCTTGGCATAGTTTTTATTGAACATTGATGGAGTAACATATTTCATAGGGGCGTAAATCGGACAGTTAATCACGATACGATACGATACGATATCAATTCTCTCAGCCAGCGATACGATATTTGCAGATACCTCAAAAAATTCTACGATACGATTACGATTCAATTCGATTCAGGGCTATATCGATCGATTAATCGATATTTAGATATTATGTGCCAAGTGTACACAACCAGTTACGTTTATTAACTCACACTAATACATACAAAAATATATGACATGAAAGTTTAATTAAACTCTTTGAAAATTGCACACCCTCTCCCATTGGGACATTTACAAGTTGTTTGTTACAAGTCAAAAAAAAAAAAAGATATATGAAAATGAAAATGAACTATAACAGAAGAGTTCATTTGCAGAAACAGACAACTCCGTTCTTGTTCATTTGCATATTCTTTTATTTATTTATATTGTGCATTTGAATATCAATCAAACTGCAGCTGGGTTGTTTTGATTAAGTAATAATAACAAAAAAACAAAAATACAGGTAACTTATAAAATTAAAGTTCATTGAAAGTATTTTTAGGGGTTCAAGCACGAAGTGCTGAAACCCTATTGTTATTGTTAATTTTCCCATGATGCAACATTCAGACATAAAACTGATCGGGCAGACCAAACCGTAAGTCGTAGAGACTTGAAACTTTGGGGGCTGATAGTACTCACACCGCCTACAGCGTCACCAAGGCCCGCCCCGATCAGCCTGACGGGGGCGCTACAGCGGTCAAAAGTACGAAACGGCTCATAACTCATCAACCGTGAGGCGTAGGCTCAAGTGTCTTATATCGTTGGATTCCTTGGCTCGAGGCGGACCAGGTGCATGCCTCGGATTTGCTCGTCACCCTGGGAAAATTTTCGGGTATTTGGGGTTTTTCACAAAACCTACTTTCGCGAACTAGTCCTAGGTTTTTGGCCCGACCGGAACCAAACCAGTGCAGCAAGATTCTCTGGAGTCCGAATGTCAATAATTATCAAAAAAAAAGTGAAAATTTGGGCTCACGGTCCCTAAGGGCCGCCAAAACGTTTGAAGTGGGAGGAGCCCATTTTGCTTAATTGGCTATAACTCGTGAACGGAACGAGATTTTTGCACCAAACTCAGCACGCGTATGTACGAGCTCATTCTGTGGTCGCGTGAAAAAGGACGTGGCGACTGGCCACTTGGTGGCGCTATAACTGTTAAAAGGGTGTCAAAATGATGCATTTCTATGGCAAATCCCATGAAATGGCTGAAAGCGGCCATCTTGCTGTCTGATTTGCATACAACCTCACAAAATCGGGCATGCGCATGCGTCACGTGATCCTAAAGAAGCTTGGAAACTTTCACGGACGTCGGGCCATTGGTGGGGCGCTTTAACTGTCATAAAGGTGAGAAGGCCTCTGTATTATCCTATGCAAAATGACATTTAAATGACTGAAAAATGGGGGAAAAAAGAGCAGCACTTCACCAAATTAGCTGAGCACATGCGCCATATTATTCTAAAGAAGCGTGCAAACTTTTATGGAGATCGGGCCATCAGTGGAGGTGTCACAGTTTAAAAGGTAAAAAAAAAATTCACCACATTTCCATGATAAATGAGCTAAAAGGGCAAAAAACATACTTTTTCCTCTCCGAGGCACACGTTAAAAGGCTTGATAAAGTTTTTGGAACGCAGCAGCGCAAGCGGCAAGTGCCTAGACCCTATAGTTTTTTTTTTAGAGGCCTTTTTGTGGCCCTTTTTTAGCCACTTATTAGGGGTTCAAGCACGAAGTGCTGAAACCCTATTGTTATTGTTAATTTTCCCATGATGCAACATTCAGACATAAAACTGATCGGGCAGACCAAACCGTAAGTCGTAGAGACTTGAAACTTTGGGGGCTGATAGTACTCACACCGCCTACAGCGTCACCAAGGCCCGCCCCGATCGGCCTGACGGGGGCGCTACAGCGGTCAAAAGTACGAAACGGCTCATAACTCATCAACCGTGAGGCGTAGGCTCAAGTGTCTTATATCGTTGGATTCCTTGGCTCGAGGCGGACCAGGTGCATGCCTCGGATTTGCTCGTCACCCTGGGAAAATTTTCGGGTATTTGGGGTTTTTCACAAAACCTACTTTCGCGAACTAGTCCTAGGTTTTTGGCCCGACCGGAACCAAACCAGTGCAGCAAGATTCTCTGGAGTCCGAATGTCAATAATTATCAAAAAAAAAGTGAAAATTTGGGCTCACGGTCCCTAAGGGCCGCCAAAACGTTTGAAGTGGGAGGAGCCCATTTTGCTTAATTGGCTATAACTCGTGAACGGAACGAGATTTTTGCACCAAACTCAGCACGCGTATGTACGAGCTCATTCTGTGGTCGCGTGAAAAAGGACGTGGCGACTGGCCACTTGGTGGCGCTATAACTGTTAAAAGGGTGTCAAAATGATGCATTTCTATGGCAAATCCCATGAAATGGCTGAAAGCGGCCATCTTGCTGTCTGATTTGCATACAACCTCACAAAATCGGGCATGCGCATGCGTCACGTGATCCTAAAGAAGCTTGGAAACTTTCACGGACGTCGGGCCATTGGTGGGGCGCTTTAACTGTCATAAAGGTGAGAAGGCCTCTGTATTATCCTATGCAAAATGACATTTAAATGACTGAAAAATGGGGGAAAAAAGAGCAGCACTTCACCAAATTAGCTGAGCACATGCGCCATATTATTCTAAAGAAGCGTGCAAACTTTTATGGAGATCGGGCCATCAGTGGAGGTGTCACAGTTTAAAAGGTAAAAAAAAAATTCACCACATTTCCATGATAAATGAGCTAAAAGGGCAAAAAACATACTTTTTCCTCTCCGAGGCACACGTTAAAAGGCTTGATAAAGTTTTTGGAACGCAGCAGCGCAAGCGGCAAGTGCCTAGACCCTATAGTTTTTTTTTTAGAGGCCTTTTTGTGCCTTTTTTAGCCACTTATTAGGGGTTCAAGCACGAAGTGCTGAAACCCTATTGTTATTGTTAATTTTCCCATGATGCAACATTCAGACATAAAACTGATCGGGCAGACCAAACCGTAAGTCGTAGAGACTTGAAACTTTGGGGGCTGATAGTACTCACACCGCCTACAGCGTCACCAAGGCCCGCCCCGATCGGCCTGACGGGGGCGCTACAGCGGTCAAAAGTACGAAACGGCTCATAACTCATCAACCGTGAGGCGTAGGCTCAAGTGTCTTATATCGTTGGATTCCTTGGCTCGAGGCGGACCAGGTGCATGCCTCGGATTTGCTCGTCACCCTGGGAAAATTTTCGGGTATTTGGGGTTTTTCACAAAACCTACTTTCGCGAACTAGTCCTAGGTTTTTGGCCCGACCGGAACCAAACCAGTGCAGCAAGATTCTTCAGGCGCCAATTTCGAGTAAATTGCATTTTTTTGAAAAACCTATTTTTGCGAACTTCTTCTAGGTTTTTGGTCCGATCAGAACCAAACCACTGCAAGAATATTCTCTGGAGTCTGACAATCAATAATCATCCAAAAAATTCAAAATTTCAATTAACAATCGATAAGGGGAACCAAAATATTTGATGGCACCAGGGCCACTTTTACTAAAACGGTTATAAATTGTGAACGGAAAGAGATTTTTTTGCTAAACTTGGGATACGTCTTCCCGAGCTCAGTCTGAGATCACTTGAAAAAAAATCGCAACCATTGGCCACTAGGTGGCACTATAAAACGGTTATAACTTGTGAACGGAAAGAGATATTTTCGCAAAACTTGGGACACATGTTCATGAGCTCATTCTGAGGTCACGTGAAAAAAAATCATGACAATTGGCCACTTGGTGGCGCTATAAAATGGTTATAACTTGTGAGCGGAAAGAGATATTTTCGCTAAACTTGGGACACATGTTCATAAGCTCAATCTGAGTTGACATGAAAAAAATCGTGACAATTGGCCACATGGTGGTGCTATAACAGTGAAAAAAATCATGAAAATAGCTATAAGCGCACCCAACCGTTAGTCTACTGAAAATTGGCACGCAGTGTCTTTGTCCAGGGTGCCATGATAGTCTATGAGAACATTGGTGTATCTCAAAACTCAGTATACGTCATTGGCACAATGCCTTGAAGGAGCCTTAGAAGTTTCAAGCCAGTGTTTTTTCACAGGAGTGACCTCCTAAGACTCCTGAATCCTTGCCGATTCCAACAATACCAAACATGCCAGGTTTCGCCTTATGGTTTTTGTAAGTGTCATTTAGAGCTTTAAAAAATTGTGGTTATCTTCAAAGCCGTTAGTCCGATCGAGACAACAACAAAAAAACTAAGGAAATTTGAAAACATAGGTAAATAGCTAAACAATAATGCCAAAATGTCAAAATTATGATAGGAACAAAAAAAACTTAAAAAAAAATCCAATCATTATCACCCATGGATCATTTTTATGCTCTCATAAATAGAAGTGTCTAAACTTCAATAAAAAAAATTATATTTACAACAAATTTGACAGACATTCCAAAACTCTGGAATAGTCTTCCTGATACTGTTCGTTGCTCAGACTCGCTCTCCCAGTTTAAAACTAGATTAAAGTCGCATCTCTTTGGCCAGGCATTCATATAATCCCACAGTTCAAACTACAATCCGGCCTCTAGCTCATAAATGCCAGAGGAGAACTGGCCCCCGACTGAGCCTGGGTTCTCCCAAGGTTTTTTTCTCCATTAGGTCACCTGATGGAGTTTTAGGATACCATTAGGTCACTTGATGGAGTTTTTCGGTTCCTTGCCACTGTTGCCTTTGGCTTGCTCAGTTGGGGATATTTTGGGGATGTTTGATTTGGTTTTATCAATCAGTGAATTCCTCTTGAAACAAGCTTTGTTGTATTGTTTTGATTTGATG
Source organism: Rutilus rutilus (assembly GCF_951802725.1). Classification (NCBI taxonomy): domain Eukaryota; kingdom Metazoa; phylum Chordata; class Actinopteri; order Cypriniformes; family Leuciscidae; genus Rutilus; species Rutilus rutilus. The sequence continues at coordinate 23,313,645 of NC_140228.1, forward strand.
CTGTGAAGCTGCTTTGATGCAATCTGTATTGTGAGAAGCGCTATACAAATAAACTTGACTTGACTTGACTTGACATGTATGGGCACCTTTCAAGGACACCTAATAAAAGTGGTGGAGATCAGGCAAGACGTGGTGGTGCTATAACTGTCAAAAAAACGTTCCTAAGTAAATTGCCTGTATTGGCTGTAAATGGTATTTTCCATCAATGATATAAGTTTATTAGTTAATTTGGATCCCCATTAGCCACTACCTAGGCAGTGTCTACTCTTCCTGGGGTCCCAACAAGTAAAAAATACAAAACTACATTTAATCAACAACAATAAAAAGTCAAGTCAATGAAACACACTAACCCAAAATTCATTCCAAATATCGAAATCAACAATTTACTATATATTGTGCCATTAAATGTTCCTTTAAATATTTTTTTAAAACTAATTTTTCTTGTAAAAATGTTCCTTTAAATATTTTTTTTTAAACAAATTTTTCTTGTAAAAATGGGTGATATCAATGGTAGGCTAAATGATTCCATATTTTCATTCCTCTATACATTACAGTCCGTTCTTTTCCAGTGGTTTACGAAACAGGAAATAAAAAAAAACATCCCTTTTATTCATGCCTGGTGTAAAAATGATGACTAGTACTATTATACAAAAGTTGAGAGTACAGGACATTAGGAACTTTAGACACAGAGATATTTCTTATAAAATAAAGCAGAGAGACAATCCTTGAGAGACCAGTGCATTCTTAGTATATTATCTCTTCTATAACAGTTTAAATTGAGTCGTGTCGCTCTGTTCTGGACAAATTATATTTTTCAATCAGTTCTTTTTTTTTCCTTTACTTGATGCACTCGATTACACCACTGGGCAATAACACACGATTCATCCAATCACTGATTGTGCTGCTGTGACTGACACCTCTGAGAGCCAACAGAAGCGGCATATTCATAAGGCCCGCCCACAGGTCGCGCAGGCGCTGCCACTGTCAGCATAAACAGAATCAGATGAGAACAGATCAAATGAGACACGGAGCATTTCTCCAGAAACTCCTTGCACTAAATGATAATCATAATCTATCGAGAACTGTGATTGTGTGCACTTGTAAACTTTGGATGCTTCAGCCTGGAGTGTTGTCGTCAGAGAGAGGTGAAGTGGAAATCGGAGTAAAGATTTAGTGGATCCCAGAGCGGTAATCTTTATTGAATAGTCTTTTTTTAATTGAATATGTGATGCAATCTCGTTTTGGTGAGTGACATTTTTTTATCATATGTTATCTTATGAAAGATATGTCAATTTCAGAAATGATTTGATATGAGCTGAGTGTTGGCCGCACAGCGCGAGCTGAACTAATTAGCCGTAGGCTAAAGCTATCACGTATAACAATGAGCATTGTGTCATGAGTTGAGACAATGGGTCTTATTCATGAAACACGAGCAGAACGAATTTTTGTGTAAATCGTGTGTAAAGTGGTTCTGACGTAAATTTTCGGATTCATTAAAATGTTCGTATTTTCCAAACGTTAGTTGGTACGAAAGAAATCTACACCTGCTCCCAGCCACGCGTAAATAGTGCGCTTAACATCCGAACGTTTTGCTCATTAATAAGGCTGCATTTTAATTCACCTTAATCGGGTACATATTTACACAGCATTTTGAAAAAATATTAGGTAACACTTTACAATACGGGTGCACTAATCTGCATTAATTCATATTTAACTAATGCACAGATAATCATGTGTTAATGTATGACTCATGTAGAACTAAACCATTAATTAATGATTACTGCATCAGCAACTAATAAAGATTCTAAATGATTAATAGATTAAGTAATATATGAATTGTTATTAATTAAATGTGTCTATGTATTAATTAATTAATAACTTATTTTATTAACTAAAAGTGTAAATGAATGCGTTAATTACCACAGTTGGTCAAAGCAATGTACTTCAACTTCCAGTTGTCTGCTTTAATTAATCATTAACTAATGATTTGCAAATGCATCATTATGTTATGACTTTACTTGTTGAGGCACATGACTATTAACTAATTGTTAAGTAATATGCCATTTATGGGTTTTGACAGTTTGCACATGCAGTGAATGTAATGTTGGTGAATGTGTGTGAAGGATGGGTAAGTTGGGCTACACACAAATATCAGCACACCAGAATCTGAACTCCTGAAGCTGTTACACTGTGTTTAAACTGGACGAGACCAGCTGTCTACACCTGGACATGACAGACCATCACAAGTCCATTTGTCCTTCATAACAGAACTAGCACAAGAGCTCAGAGTACGTCAGTAATAGAGTGTGGCATCGGTTTACTGACTGGGTTTTGTCGTGTAGTGTCTCGACGCATCCAGTGTAGTATCACTGACTATAATGGACGTTCTATTGTCTTTGTCCAGTCTAGACAGTGTTATGAAATAGCAGAGCTCAACCGCATGTGCTCAGTGTATGTTAACCTGACATAGTCCTGTGCCATGAACAACAAAGTTCATCGGACTCAGTGAAATCTTGGTTGTACATGGTTGGAAATTGAAATCCATGGCTTAGTGTGGATGTCCAAACCAAAATGGCATATTACTTAACAATTAGTTAATAGTCATGTGCCTCAACAAGTAAAGTCATAACATAATGATACATTTGCAAATCATTAGTTAATGATTAATTAAAGCAGACAACTGGAAGTTGAAGTACATTGCCTTGACCAATTGTGGTAATTAACGCATTGATTTAGACTTTTAGTTAATAAAATAAGTTATTAATGAATTAATACATTATGACACATTTAATTAATAACAATTCATATATTACTTTATATTAATCATTTAGAATCTTCATGATGCAGTAATCATTAATTAATGGTTTAGTTCTTCATGAGTCATACATTAACACATGATTATCTGTGCATTAGTTAAGCATGAATTAATGGTTATTAGTGCACCCGTATTGTAAAGTGTTACCAAATATTATATATAGTAATTACATACGGTTTTTCTTTTTACTTTTATTACGACAGCCAGTAATTACGAGAGCCATCTGCAAACGGAACAAAAGTCCGCAAGTTTTTTTTATTTTATTTTTTTATTCAAGCTGTTTATTCTTTTACAAGTCCGCAAGTCACGAATAATGCAGTCAAGCTTCATGTCAAACCATTTTCTTTTCACTTCTGGGACTGTTCGATTAACAGATGAAACTCCATTAACTGCATCTATGCTGCCAAGCTTCCTTTTTTTTAGGCCTGATACGCCACTGTGTACGCTTGAAAACAAAATGTGGCGTTTTGAATGAACTTCTGATAATAAACTTCAATTTCTGCATCTGAGAAATTTCTCTTCTTAATTCGTTTTTGAGAAGACAAGTTGAAATCCTTCGTTTGGTGTCATAATATGATGCCCATATAGCCTATAGTTTTCAGTCGGTTTTAATGGGTGGGATTTATGGTAATTTAGAGAATGAGCGTGCACACGCGTCCCATTTACAACTGATTGGAATTCATTAACACACACACACACACATTTCACTATCACATCTGACGTTTACGAAGTATTTCTGAATCAGGAGAAGAATTTTCGGGAATGTCGCCTTTACCACTTTAAATCACTCACATATTTACTCGTATATTTACGAATGTTTCATGAATGAGACCCATTGAGTGATTAATGAGTGTCTGTGTTAAATAACTGTCGAAAAGTTCGATTAATGTGTCATTTGAACTGCGCATGTATATGATTTGTTACTGAAATGTTGAATCAGAAATGAATTATTGTACGTTTGCCTTGTGTTTTCCAAGGCTGCGTTTTCTTGTTCTGTTTTTTTTCCTATGTGAACGTGATCGGCAAGTGTATCCTGTTTTGTGCCATAAATAATCCTGTGGAGGTGAATCGCCTGCCTATTGAATACAATTAAATATGCACAAATGGCTAGCTGACCAGTGCCCATGGACCGGTTTCCACTTTGAACCATAATTTGAAACCATCAACTGGTAGGATAATTACAATTTTCTTTTGTTTTTCGGACTCACAGGACTTTTAATTTGTGAAATAAAATTTTTTTTTTTTACATCTGAAATGGAGAGACTTGAACTGATCGAGAGAAGTCTGAACAACTCTTTAAACTGAATCATTTGATTCACGAACTCTGGTCAGCTACGTCGTTATTCATGTTGTTGAACATACTATTTTACTATACAAAGATAAGGTGGTTAATTGGAAGGAATGATGAATCACATTGTCTTTTGAGTCAGATCCGATATCGGATTACTAGTATTTCTTTCGTCAACAAAAATTATAACTAAATATTGTCGTCAACGAACCACGTGACGAAAACGAGACGCAACGTAAATGCTGGTCATGTGACAATAACTATAATTAAATGTATAATGCAATTTTGTTGACGAATAAAAACGAGACTAAATGTGGTTTACAAAATAAAAACTATGTTAAAATGTCTCTTCATTTTCGTTGACCAAAACGAGATGAAATGTTATGACGCTATTTCGTCTTGTTTAGTCTTATTATTATTATTATTATTATTTTGCAGTATTTCTGTTTCCCGTGTCTCACTTCAGGGGCTGCATCAGGGCGCACTGCGCAGACGACGTCACTTCCTCAAGCCCCACTAGCGGCATTATTTAGAAGATGCAGCTGCGGTGAGTTAACGTAAACGACAACAAACAAAGTTAAGTCTGACGCCCGTTTCACACATAGGGCCCGATTTTAACGATCTGAAAGGCAAGTATCAAGCGCGAAACGCAAGTAACTTTGTGGCCGGGTCTTGGGCGCTGTTGCTATTATACCGGCGGGATAAATGACTCTTGCGCTCAACGCAAATCTAAAATGGGTTGGTCTGAAGTAGCTTCATTATTCATAGGTGTGGTTTGGGCGTAATGTGAAATAAACCAATCAGAGCGTCATCTCACATTCCCTTTAAGAGCAGACACGCTTATTCTATAGCGGATTCCTATTATAACGGTGGATTTGCCAGACGCGCGCCAGGAGCGGTTCACAGCCGAGGAGACCGACGTTCTCGTCAGGGCCGTAAAACACAGAGAAGTGACATTGGGGATGGAGAAACACACCCAAATTAACTTCGGTTAAACAGGCGTATGATAATTTGGGTAAATGTGTAAACTAGAAGTATGCTTTTATAATTATCTATCTATCTATCTATCTATCTATCTATCTATCTATCTATCTATCGTAATGTATGATTTGCAAAAATGAAAACGGCTGCTTCTGTGTGAGAGAATCAAAGTGTATGCGCGTTGTGCACACGCTACATTGATTATGGCCAAGCATGCGCCCTTAAAATAGCATAAGAATAACATGTGCAACACGCCACTGACTTTAAACTAGATTTTTTCAGTTAGTGGCGGAATTGTTTTCTAAACGTGCAAAATAACATGAGGGAACGTTTGCGCCGGAACACGCCGCCTCTTTGCGCTGAACCGCCCCTGGGAGCGCAAGTGTATTTCTTAGTTAACCGACGTGCGTCTGTGGAGGGAAAAGTCCGCTGTGCGCGGGTGCAAAATAGGAATGATACATGCGTCGGTGTACAAAGTCAATTGCGCTGGGTGCAAGATAGGGCCCATACTCCATGTGCAGTGCATATGCGGTGCAGGAGCAGCAGGAGCTATAGTGCTTTCACATATGCTGCGTTTGCAGTGCGTAACTGATCCACGGCTGAACCACAAACACATACTCACTATTTTTATTTCAAATCCAGAAGTTATCAAATACTTTTATTTAAAAAAAGTTTTGTCAGCATTACGATTCTCTTTGTACACACATACTCTTTAATGGTCGTAATTCACATTTAAGCACAATTTAAACAATGTATTCAATGCACTACTTCTATCTAGATTTATTAGCAAGTGGTAAAATATTTAGCCATATAGTTATATTAAAATGACAAATATTTTAAATTAAAACTTAAAATTGACAAAAACAACTGACTCTCATGCCTTTTCTTTTGCATTTAAATTAATACAGTAAATCTTGGATGTCAGAAAGAACTTGTTTTTCAACCTCCACGAATGAGACGAGTGTTACTTTTCTGTTCACTATTTTCGCTATTTTTCCATAGTGATACACTATATTGACTGGGTTAAATAGAATTGCATTTCTAAAAAGAGACTAAAATACAATTTTCATTGACTAAAACTAGACTAAGGGCGCTTTCACACTTGGTTCGATTGCCTGTTCCTAACCCGAGTTCGATTGCTCCCCCCCTGCCCCCGATGGACTTTTGTTCACATATTATTTGTATCCGAACCGCAGTATGCTTGTGTCATCAAGTTGCAGCTGGTGCGTAATCGTGTTGCTTGGTAACCGCTATAAATGAAAAGGCGTCAAAATGGATAGAATTGCTCGCTTCACATTTGTTCTTTTTTTTTTTTTAACCTTTGGTTTTGTTTTCAAAGAAAAGATCTAGAAAGAGAAACACATTTGTGTTTGTCTGCCGCAAAAGTACTAAAATCGTTCCAAAGACAGCGGGCTGTCCGCCGAAGACAATTTTTGCGGAGGCAGCCAGAAATCATCTCTCTGCTTGCAGTGCGTCAATCCCGCTTTTCATCAAGTTAAGTGTATACATGATGAGAATAATTCCTGTTAGTAATCCAGAGCGCGATCCATTTGGACGCCGACAAACTTTATTGCTGCGGATAAAACAATAAACCTCCGCAGAAGCATTCCAGAGGTACTCCGCGAGGAACAAAACATGTTCCAAACATAAAACAGGCTATAACCACCTGACCGTTAGTCCAATTGACTTGAAAATTGGTATGCAGTGTCTTGGTCCAAGGTGCCATGTATGTCTATGAGGACGTTGGCGTATCTCGAAAAACATGGCCGCCATCGACCAATGAAATTTGAGCACCTATTAGACAAGATTAACGGAGGCCAATCGGAACGAAACTCGATGGGCATGTTCGACTCATGGCCCTAGAGGTCTGTAAGAGTTTTGAAAGAAATCAGCCACTAGTTGGCGCTAATGAGTTTTATGGCTCTGTAATAACGTGGTGTAAAACTTAACAACTTTTGATGCTTTTGTGCTTAAAGTCCTTAAAGGCCTTAACTGCTTGAACCCCGATAAATGCTGCTTGCAGCTTTAATTTTATATATATCTATATTTTTTTGTGGCAAAAGCAGATTACTCCACATTTCATGTTTCAGAGTTAAACAAAGCAAAGTAATTGCTATGATACATAATAAAACACTAATCTTTGTGATTAATCTTTGTAACTTTAATCTTCTCAGCTGACATAGACGCAGGGTTCGAAATGACTTAGGACTCTTGGGGGGTCCCCTAAAATGTAATTATTAAATTATAAAAAATTCTGAAGACTACCTTGCTACACTATATACTGTAGGCAAAATTATATGGACAAATGTTGAAGGTGGGATAATGGTCTTGGGATGTTTTTCATGGTTTGGGCTAGGCCCAGTATAGTGGTGTCTGGAGAAGTGGCTATAATCTAACAGGTAACCATCTAACTCTGGACCAACAAAGTTACAAGTTCTTTTTCCTCTTTTTCTCTCCATGATGCAGGATTCTAAATTAAGAAAAATAATATTAGCTTCCTAGATAGCTTACCAAGCTCTCATGTATATACAGTACTCATTCATGCTCAAATCACAGACTTGAATTAAGTCCTGGTTATCTTTCGTAATCACTGACTGGACAAGTAGGTTGTTAAGCTAGCTTTGAATAACTAGTCTAGCTGCTAGGTCTGCTATGGAAGCTTGTTTCCGCCACAGAATAAAACATTTTTTTAAATAATTGCGACTTTTTATCTCGCAATTGTGAGATAAAAAGTCGCAATTATCTTTTAAAATGTTTAATTGTGAGTTTACATTGCGAGAAAAAAAGTCCGAATTCTGACTTTATAACACGCAATTGCGACTTTATTTCACGCAATTCTGACTTTATATCTCGCAATTCTGAGAAATAAAGTCAGAATTGCGAGATATAAAGTCAGAATTGCGTGAAATAAAGTCGCAATTGCGTGTTATAAAGTCAGAATTCGGACTTTTTTTCTCGCAATTGCGACTTTATATCACGCAATTCTGACTTTATAACACATAATTGCGAGTTTATATCTCGCAATTCTGACATCTTTTCTCAGAATTGTGAGATAAACTCACAATTGTGAAATATAAAGTCCAATTCTAAGGGAAAAAAAAAGACAGACTTTTTTTTTTTAACCCCAGAATAGTTTATATCTCACAATTCTGACTTTATAACACGCAATTGCGACTTAATATCATGCAATTCTGACTTTATATCTCCCAATTGCATATTATAAAGTCAGAATTGCGAGATATAAACATGCAATTCTGAGGAATTTTTTTAAAGATTTTCAAGTATATTTCTCGCAATTGCAAGTTTATATCTCATAATTCTGCCTTTATAACACGCAATTGCGACTTTATATCACGCAATTTTGACTTAACACACAATTGCGACTTTATATCACGCAATTCTGACTTTATAACCTGCAATTGCGCCTTTATATCACGTAATTCTGAGATAAAAAGTCAGAATTGTGAGATTATAAAGTCTCACTTTTTTATTTTTCACTCTGTGGCGGAAACAAGCCTCCACAGTCTGCTGTTAGCTAGCAGATCATTTGGCTTCATACACATCTGGCTAGCAAGAAACGTTGACAAACGTAGGCTACTCTTCTAATCATTACACTGGGTTATCAAACAGTTAGTTAATGCAACTTTTGATATAGGAACTCGAACTTCTAATATTTTACTATAAGAAATTATGGAGATATAAACATAATCGAAGCACTTACAGGATTTTCATTCGGGATTTCACTCTTTGTGAGGTTTCGTTTTGCCGCGTTCAGCTACAGTGCGTGTCTGCGGGAGCACCACAACAACAATCTGTGACGCTGTATAGCAACTCACTCGGCTAATAGCTGCCCTGAATGCTGCCTCGCGCTAGGAAATAAATTAATTACTGTTATAAATATAAAACGTCACTAAAGACCTATAATTTTCACAATCATTTTTAATGTTAAAATATATTTGTCGGGGACCCCCCAAAATCCAAAAATAAATTCTTATGGGGGGTCCCTAATGACTTATGGAGGGTCCGGGTCCCCCCCAGACCCCCCTCATTTCGAACCCTGCATAGACGCCTGTCAAACTTTGTTGTTTTGATTAACGTACACGCAATACAGAGAGCTTTTCCCTCACCACTAACGTGCTGTTTTAGCAAGATTCCGTGAAAAAGTTTCAGCTTTTATTTTCCTTTTACGCCCTGAAGAAGATATCACGGGTTCATCAAGTTCGCTGAAATCCATCCTCAATCACTTTTAGTCAGCTTTGACAAAACTCCTCTCAGCTAGCGCGTCTTTTCAAAGTGACAAGCAAGCAGCCTTGTCACCTGACCTGAATACTGCGCACTGATTCGCTAAAACAGACTTTTCTGGGCTTGTCGTTTCTGCTGTAAAACATGAACTCGCGATGCCTTGACAGTGGAAAATACGGCTTTTGTGACAAAGGGTTCAGTCAATCTTGTCAGGCGTCTATTTCTGCGGAGAAAAGTTACGTGAGGATGTGGAGTGTGTCAATATAAAGGTACCGTATATCGATATTGTATGTGTGGTACCGATGCATCGTTAGACGTTTGATCGATGCATCGATCCATATCGATGTATTGTTACACCCCTAATATTTTATGTGAAAATAAATAATAAAAGTGGTTAGTCTTGTTAAAAATCTAATTAAAAATAAATGTATGAGGTGGCAAGGTGGGACTTTTACCACACACACGGGGTAAAAGTTAATACTTGTTCAAAACAATCACTTTAGCAAATGTTCTGTTTATTTTGATAAATAAAATAAGTTTTGTTCAATAAGTATTCTGTAATTAAAATATGTTCATTTAAAAAATATAGAAACATAACTTTAAAAAAAAGTTAAGTTTCTGAAAGCATTGAAGAAGATCCCATAATAATTTAATACAGCTTTACAGTAGTAACAGTAAATATGATATTTTATCATATGAAATGATTCATATATTTTTAAATATGAAAGTTTCATTATTAATCAAGCGTAGCGTTAGTTCTGGCAGGTCATGTTAGTCAAGCTCTCATCAGCTGACTCTCAGCTGATCCACATCTACCTATAGGACTACGACGCCTATCACCGTATACATATATAAGCTCCTTCAGTATTATCAGCAGCTATCGCGTTTCTCAGGAGCTAATTACCCACCTCCATCCCCAGCTCCTCCTCGTGTCAGTCAGGATTTGGCATTCTGATTCCCCTTGAATCAGAATAAATTCTCGAATTATGTTGTACTTTAAAATCTTGAATTAAATATATTTGCAAACATTCATGTTGGTTCTGTTCTGTTTACCCCAAGGGGGTTTATTGCTGCTCTCCCTGCTCTTATCCATGCTAGGCTGCATGGATGCACAGGGAGTTATGCCCAGAACGGAACCATACCGCCAATCCAAACTGTATGCTAATTGTCAATCGTATTTGACGGTAGTGGTCCCTCCTGACAGAAATATGGTGATTATCTCAGGTGGACACCCTACTATAATATTTATCATCTGAATCTTACCATGTCATGTTAACAACTGAAAAAGTCAGACAGCTGTTTATTATCATGTTAACTGTGCTTTTAGCCCCAACAGCAGGGATGTTTTTTTTTGTTGTTGTTTTTTTACCCCAAATACCATACATTTACAGATTTCTTCTATTATCGATTATCATTCGCTACATAAATCTACATAAAAAAAAAAAAATAATAACAATAATAATAATAAATAAATAAATATATATAAAATATTAGATCAAATTAGTACAGAATCAACTTTGCTTTGCTTTCTGCAATCACGTAAAGGATCCGACCAATTTCTACGAGTATGGTCAAGCAAATATATGTTAAGAAAAGTGGTGATGTGAATTTTTGTGCCATCTAGTGGTTTGAAGGATAATAAAGTCAATTGCGCCTTTAGCCCCGTTACTCTACTGTAGAACTTTTGTACATCACTGCAATCATCTTTACCTTGTATGCAATCCTGATCCATCAAAACTTTACTAACAAAATGCTGGTTTGTTTTATCCATCCGAGAAACTCACAAACACAAACAAACAAACAAACAAACAAACAAACAAACAAACAAACAAACAAATAAATAAATAAATGAATAAATGAACGAATGAATGAATGAATGAATGAATGAATGAATGAATGAATGAATACACTTGGCTAGTGAATTTGTTTTTTGTTTTGTTTGTTTCTTGTGGAAAGAAGATTATTTTTCAGCCTAAAATGACAATGACCAATGTGTTTTTTAACACATCATTTTTGCACTGAGAAATAAATCAATCTGGTTATAATACTGGCTGAAATTTTGTTATACCTAGTTTTATCAAGATATTGACATGTTTTCATCTGAGCTCGGGGTGTTTGTGATGATGTTAAATGGACCCTAAACTACCAGCCAAACTAGAAGTGAAATGCACAATATGCTCACAGACAAATGCGTTCTCTCGCTCAGAGCACGCGCTGGTGCATATGCACTTAGTTGTCATGACAACAATTCTTTAATGACTATCCTGAGTAGGGGTAAAATCATATCAAGCCTTATTCCTTTTCATGGAGCGACAGATTTGAATGGAGAGATGGCCACTTGTTGTGGTTTCATTAGCTGGGGTCTTTCAGATTGCTCATTATGGGGGGCCTGCCAAACAGCTGTACCTTAAACTCATACATGTATGTATTATGTTCAGTTTAACACTTCAGTCCGATACATACACTCACAGACAAGTACACACTCCAAATACACACATATTAAGTGTCCATGACTAGCCTGGATGCCAGCCGAACTTAGCCCCGCCCACAAAATGTTTAGGTCGGGAAGTTCGGTCTGGACTTGATCCGTTGAGGAGCTATTATGCCCGAACAAAAGCTGTTCGGACCAATCAAATTGTCAGGGCGGGCTTTATACGATGATGGACAGATGATCAACATACGTAATCATCCACGTCACCAAAGAGCGCTTGGGTTGAATTCGTTTACAACAAAGATGACTGCCGCTGGCGAATTGAGATTTCACAAGTTCACACTTACAAATAATAAGTTATAAGTCAGATAGAATAAATGCATATTTGGCGTGCTGTCCGAGGAGAGGCTCCGGGCTCAGTATTCGGCCCGAACCCAGAGTACTCCCCCCGTATTCCTGGCTGTGGAAGAAGAACAAGCCGAGAGTGAGTGGAGGGATGATGAAAACTGTCAAGGAATGTTAGGTGAGTTGGCAGAGTGAATAAATATATGCTTCCTCTCATGCTGATTGGGTAGACATGGTAATTGTTTGATGACAAGTTGATTGGATTGATTATTTGAACATGCTCCTCCCGAACTTTGTTTATAAAACATCATCTGTAGATTCCGCCATCGCGTCTGTTATAGAAGATATCGACCGTGATCAAGGCATTTGTCGATCGGAAACATGAATGAAAAACATACGTCACTTACTCTGTTGCTCTGATTGGTTGTAGGTCTATCCAATTGAGTGCAGAGGCATTTTCTTTCCTGGTTCGGTTGAAACCATAGACTGTAAAAAAATATGGACGACGCCCCTTCGCTCTCTTCCATTGGTGAGAACCAGGGGGCCAATGTTTCAGAAAACACTGAAGCTTCCCCGGGCGCTGCCATTGATTAGCAGACCATCACCTGCTGTTAGCATTCCATTGACTCCCATTCATTTTGACGTCACTTTGACAGCGAATAACTTTACATCTGAGGCGTTTAAAGACTCCATTTGTCCATTATTTATTTCTAAAGAAACACGAAAATTTATAAAAGGCTCCATTACCTTCACTGTAAAAAATGTATTGTCAAATTAACAGTAACTTACTGGCAACAATTATCCAGTAGTTGCTGTATTTCATTCAACAGTAAAATTACTGTAACACTAAATACAGTACTGTTAAGCATACTGTAAAATTAAATACATTATTTTACTGTAATTTTTTACCACGTTAAAACACAGTATTACACCGTTGATTTTTAATAATACTGTATAGTATTATACAGTTATGAAATGTTATTTTATTACTTTTATAGTGCTACTGTGTTACCTGTAGAATATGTAGAAAATCTGTAGGAATATTATTTTAACTGTTAATTGGAAATAGAAAAAAGAACAATTGAAGCTTTAACTGCACAACAAGGTTTATTGTGTATTTTTAAACAATACATTAGTAATAATAATGTAATATGATACAACAATAAAAATCTGTTTTAAAAGAAGACTAATGAACAATATATATTTAATAATTAAGATCAGTGAACAATTCATGTATTTCAATTCATGCAAAAATGATCCTGAACAGGTAAAAAAGAAACTTAGAAAGAAAGCAAGACAGGTGAGGATGAAGGCCAGGTGAGGAGGGTAGTGATGGTGTCAAGTGGAAGAAGAGCGACAACACTTCTGATAATCCTGCAAGGAATGATAAGCACAAATCAATCAGAAGCAAAACTAATAATAAAAAAAACCTAACTCACATTATCAACACCTTTTTAGGAGAATTTTTTTTTCCTATGGTATCCACTTTATTTTTCACGGAAGAGTGGGCACGGCCATTTATAAATGAAATGTGTCTGCGCTTGAAATGCACTTGATTGGGGCTAACAGTAGCTGCTGATCATTTCTGTTCGATTCTCGATTTTGAATCAAATTTCATTTAGATATATGCATAGATTGGATTTTAGATTTGATCATAGATTTTAAATCTATTCTACGTATATATCAAAATGAAATTTGATTCAAAAGAGAATTCCCAATTTCAAAAGTACCGCCTCTTTTGAATCAAATCGTGACCCAAAGAATCGATTTGAATCGAATCGTTGAATCAAAAAGATTCCCACCCCTATTACATTTCATTATATTTTAACTTCACCTGTTGTCTTCATTATTTAATGTATGTTTGAGAACATTTAAAACTTAAAATAAATAAATATTTGACATTGATTGTGATAATTATCAATACTGACTGATAGGAAACATTTTATCAAGATGATTTTTGACCATATCATTCAACCCTATTTTTTACCATTTCATGTTTTAATTAAAACTTATTTAAAGAGGTGTAAAAATTATAATATAAAAATACAAATTATTTGACTTATACAAGGCATATTTGTTAAATGGAAACTGTGAAGGGAACATAATTACATTATAAAACAGACTATCAGTTTGAAAAATGTATGGTTTAAGTCATTTCCACCCTTTTTGGATTTTTCTAAATACAGATTCAGACACAAATCATTTCTAAAGATATGGGCTCCGCTGCACATCCCTAATATTACTCTTACCTTAATGATTTTGCCAATCATATTCTGCAAAGTCCCTGATTCAAGGCCATGGTCTTCCTCCGAACAACCTTCGCACTCTTTCTGCTCACCTGGAACTGTGATGTTCATTTCGAATTTTCAGGATTTATCCTGACAAGAAACCTGTAAACACAAAAAAAATATATAGCCTATATATTTTCCAACTGAATCAAGAGTGATCACAATATGTAGCATCATCTGTAATAAGTCACATCACAATAAGCTCTAAGTCAAAGCTCTAAACCATCACTTGTGCAAAATAAAAAGCCATTGGTGTTACTAATAGAAGTCAATTTGTAACAAAAGTGTATGAATGAACATAGACTGAGGTAACTGCACAAGGTCCTGGCAGATCGCCAGGTCAGGTCCTCACAGACGTGTAAAAGAATATTCTGATTTAGACAAAAATAAGCGCGAATAAATCAATAAGAGGAATCGAAAATTTAATTTTATAACAAGAATCCGAATCCTAACCTTGGGTATCCGATTTCAGGATATCGATTTTCAATTCCCAACGGTATGATATATAATATAATGAACGCGCAGGCGCTTCCACCGACTTAAAATGGTAAATAACACAATTATTAGATCATTCTGACCTTATAAGAGGCTACATATGCAATCTATGTTTATAAAATTACATTTAATAATCAAGTAGGCTAGCTATCATCATGAAGGAAATCCGCGTTACAGGCGTTATAGAACATAAGCCGCGGGCAGTTCTTCTAAACTAACATAACCTGCTACTATTTAGTTTGCATAAAAAATATATAAAGATTCATCACTAACCAGATATTTATGGCGAAAACTTCGCCGACAGACACAGCGACGCGATGCAAAGGCCTGCGCGCCCTCAACGTTACTCGGGGAACTGAAGAGTTATTCATAAAACGGCAGCTTGTGGTTATTTTTCGCGGTCATTTCGTACTAATGTATTTAAATTTACAGTAACACCAATGTCCCAAACTACATTGAAACCTAGAGTAGCCTATCATATTGTACACAGCTGATAGTAAAATGTTAAGAATAAATTAAATTAAATATCTAAATCCTGGTCATACATAATTTTAAAGTTATTAGCTAGAATCCATGCATACAAATATTAAGATTTATTACTTACCATATGGCGAAGTTCCTAACACCGGGCTGAAGTTCCAGGTCGGCAGAAAAGACTGACACAACTGACACAACAGAAAAACTCATTCAAATGCGCTCTCATGCACCCCCCACTGACAGAAATTAAGACTGTTAATGGTCACCCAGTCCTGAAAATGTTTTATGTAAGGGTAAGGTTAGTAGGCTAGCAATTTTACTCGTGGAATTGTGTGTGGTGTTTTTCGCGGTCAATTTGTACTGCTGTATTTAGATTTACAGTAACTAATAATTTCCCAGAATGCATTGAAAATATACAGTAACATACTGTCAACTGTGTGCACAGTACATAACTGTTGAAAATACAAAATAATACTGTGAAAGCAACAAAATCTACAGTAACATACTGTACATAGGTTATACAGCAAGAAACTGTTGAGAAAAACAGTATAATGCTGTGAAAACAACAGAAATCATTTACAGTGTTGTATCTTACGTTATTGCCCCGTAGAAGCAGTTTTTGTAAAAATAGGCTAACGATTGCATCATAACCACGCAACTCTCTGTCGCACAGTAGAGAAATTACCGTATGGACAGGAGGAGAAGCTCGCGGGCAATCGGGGGGACGTGGAGGCAAAATGACAAAATAATTAATCAGAATGCTTAGCAAAGGTTGCTCCTGCTCCTAGCTCATGGACAGCTCCTACTCACACTCTCCGTCTCTGCAAGTTTCGGAAGGGAATGATTCAGATTTCTCTTGGAACAGCTACTAGAAGACAGACGGGTTGCTCACGTCACATCTACGTCGTCAAGCTCAGTTTGAGTCTGCGCAGTGCGCTCAGCCATAGGGAAGTGAGTGCTTCTAATTGACTTCACTTTTCTCCGTTGAATCCAATGGGGTCGCTGTGTCCATTTCTTTTACTGTCTGTGGTGAGAACTGAAGCCGCCAGTGTCCCGATATGGCACTGACATCTTGGGGCTTGAGGTTGAAACACGCCCCATAATCACAGCCCAATGGAGCAGTATCAGACTCACATTCTGACTAGAATCTGAGTATGACGACGTCAGGCTAGTCCATGACTTGGCAATTCGTATCAATACTAGAGGTCTGGCAATTATTGTTTTAATCTCAAACTAACAACAAAAATAATGTAAAGGTCCAGCTAAGTGAGACATAAAAATGTATATGTATATGACTCTGTACATCAGAACTGATTGCCCTGCGTAAAAAAAAAAAAAAAAAAAAAACAACCTTTGACAGGTTTCCCACAAAATAAGGATGAAGATTTTTCTAATTATATGTAATTATGCTACTTTGTGGCAGTTCTTTTCTGGTGATTAAGGGGTAATACAAGACTTCTTCACCTTACAGACCGTTTTCGAAGGCAAAAATGCTATGAAATCCACATCATATTTTGTGAGAGAGTGCAAAACAGGTTCTATTTTTGGAATCAGCATCCTAAATTCAGTACAAAACTATTTCATTCAGCAAATATGATGCAGGCCTGAGTTACAATGGCTTTGAACAGTAAGCATAAAAAAACAAAATATTAAAATCATATGACAGCGATCTTTGCTCCATTTCTCTATCCAACAATTGGTTCATGGCCTGAGAAAGGTTGGGGAACCCTGTCTTAACACAGTCTCTTTCCTGATTGTGTGTGTGTGTGTAACACTGCTGCTTTCATAGGAACTCCCATTCGGCAGATTTCATGGCTTGGCGCTCACAGGACTGATATGCCCATTTGCCCGTTATTTGCTGCAGCGCTGCTGTTCTGGAGTGTGGAGCAGTGTTTGCACCGTGATGGATCAGCCCCAACACACACACGCATAAACAATGTGGAGTTTTTTGTGTGCAAATGCACCTGAAAAACTGATGCATATGCACAAATACATTTCTAAACTGTCTGTCTATGATAAATGGAGGGTAGCAATGGTTCTGCTCGTGGTGGATAAAGCTGGTTGGGCTGTGAGATCATTTTGCAGCATTTTTTATTTACATCATTGTGTGATGAATAAAAAACCTAAAACAACAACAAAAACATATCTGGATAAATGAAGTTGCTGGTGTGTCACTGATGCGTATTTCATGCATTTTCTGTGCTGATTTTAGGTAAAAATCTAAAGTTATCTAAAGTAAAAATAAAAAGTTTTGTTTGTTTGTTTTTTGCAAAACCTCAGCCGTAAATGCTATATATTTGGTGCTGGTCACTGGAATTATGCTGGGATGTCACATCAAACACAGCAGACAGGGGAAAAAATATTAATAAATAATAATAATAATAATAATAATTATTATTATTATTATTATAAATAACTTGTTTGTCTGACCTGTAAGAGATGGAGCGAAGTGCTCAATTTTCTCATTAAATTAGCCAGCATATTTAAACAATAAGCATGAAAGGGACAGTTTTTAGTATAATTGATATACTATTATAATTTGAGTTAATGTTTTGACTTTCAGACTTTATTTTTATATTCTTTTTATTCTGTTTTCACTTTAATTTAAACGGTTTAGTATTTTTATTCTTAAAAAAATATATATTTTTTTTTCTTTTTTTAAATGTATATATATATATATATATATATATATATATATGAATGAACAAAATGAACTAAGTCTATAATGAATAAAAATTATAAAAAAAATAAGATAAGAAATTATATATATATATATAATTTCTTATCTTTTTTTGAATCATTTTTATTCATTATAGACTTAGTTCATTTTGTTCATTCATATATATATATATATATATATATATTAGTAAATAAATTAAGTCAGAAGTTTTAGTAAGTTCAAATAATTGAAAATGAGAAATGTCCTTGGCAGTTAGCTGAAATAAAATGTTTAATTGTATTTCATTTCAGTTAACATTTATTTTGCTTCAAGTAACATGTTTTGGTAACACTTTATTTAAACAGTAAAATATGCAT
Organism: Rutilus rutilus; assembly: GCF_951802725.1. Lineage (NCBI taxonomy): Eukaryota > Metazoa > Chordata > Actinopteri > Cypriniformes > Leuciscidae > Rutilus > Rutilus rutilus. The sequence continues at coordinate 23,332,043 of NC_140228.1, forward strand.
AATTACATGCAACTAACCCTCAACCAAATCCTAATCCTACCATAACTCTAGAGTACATGTTGTTAATTAATATTACTCAGTACTTAAATATATCATTACACTGAAACAATGACACCTTAACGTTTTTTGTAATACTTTACAATAAGGTCTCATTTATTAACATTAGTTAATGCATTAACTAACATGAAATAACAATGAGTGATACATTTGAACTTATTAACCTTTGTTAATCTTAAGTTAGATCCCAGTGCATTAACTATTATTAACAGATACCAGTTTTGATCTTGAAAAATCTATTAGTAAATGATTTACATTATTGATTAACATTAACTAAGAATAATAAATGCTCTAGAAGCATTGTTCATTGTTAGTTAATGTTAACTAATATAGTGAAATAATCTGGTTACAATTCATTTTAAAGTGTCCCTGTTACAGTGTAATTATGCATTTAAGTACTGAGTAATAATAATTAACTACATGTACTTACTATAGAGTAGGGCTGTCAATCTTCCTCTATAATACTATTCGAATTCCATTCCTTATTTTATTTAATATTCGAATAATATTCGAATATTAAATGCTCAAATTCATCCTATTATTAATATTTACGACATTACACAGTCTTATGGATCGCCAATGCGTGATGTTGATCGGTCTCATATCTTCACAGATAAACCGTCAGTTTGTCTGTTATTGCCTTTTGGCGGACAGCTGGTAGCAGTTGAGCCCCGTGATGAGGAGAGAGAGAGAGGCAGAACATAAGTAATTCTTGCCTGTTTTAGCGGCGGTTCCTCGGACAGATCGCCTAGCTTGTCAGGTTGTAAGTTGTCATAAAAAAAATAACGTATATTTTCCTCTCCGTTTTGGCCTTCCGTCCACAATGAGACGGCGTTTTTATTAATGAAAACGCACTCCAAAGTGGATATATTTGAAGACGCCGTTTTCACGTGGTAGTGTGGACTGAGAATCAAATTGTTGATCTCCGTTGCCGTGGAGACATTCCTCTCCGCGACTTTTGACAGTTGTTATGATGATACAGCGTGGATAACGTGCACAATTGTGTTACGATTCAAAAACTTTATTGTTTATCAGACGAAACAAAAGCATTTAATTTTCACATGTGTGTGCCAAGGCGGCGAGAAAGGCAAGATTGCATTAAAAAAAAAAACATAAAAAAGCAATATTCGAATAGGAACTTCAGCATTCGAATAGTATTGATTTTTTTAATATTCGAATTATATTCGAATTTCGGAATTCGTTCCAACAGCCCTACTATAGAGTTAGAGTTAGGATTGGGGTTTGGTTTAGGTTAGTTGCATGTAATTATGCATACATTATTACTACAGTATTGTAACATGTAACAATGACACTGTCAAATAAAGTGTTACCAATAATCTTAGCAAAGAAAACCTTATTGTACTTTTTTTTAGTTCTAGTTAACGGTAATAACCCTGGCGTAGAAATATGAATGCCAGATGTTACAACTTTATGTCAATTTGTGGCATTTCCTGCAGAGTTTTGTAGACACAGGATGAAATGTGGTATGGGTTTGTTTTCTATACAACTGTAGCGGTTGAAGTTTGTTTTCCTCCTGAGAAAAACAAAGCAGTGACAATGCGCAGTGCTGATGTTCTTTACATCCTCAGCACAATACAACCCCAGCTGGAGCCTTATAGAAGGAGAGAGCTGTTAATCTCCTGATTCCAACACTGCAGGGCTGCATTCATTTCTGTGCAAACAACTCATTCTGTTTGTTGTGCGGTGTTAATGGCTTTAAAAGGGAACGGTGTTGCGCTCTGTGTAGCGACCAGCTGAAGCGATCAGGTCTGTGTTTCTGAGTCAGTGCGCAGCGCTCTGGTCTCTTGGGTAATCTTGGTGCTGGTGGTTTGCTGAGCTGAAGACTTTGACATTAGAGCTAATGTAACAGTGAGCGATTGCTTTGGCACCTCGAAGCGGTGTGGAGCTTTTTGTAAGACCAGTGAGAAATATGATTTGGAAAGCCATTTTAAACTTCATTTTCCCCACAGACGTGTGTGTCAGTAAACACCCTACCTCCACTTTGTCTTCGTAAAAAATTGTGAGTGAATAAAGGGGATATTCACACTATGGCTGGGCGATATATCTCCGAAATGTTCGATTTTATATTGAGCTAGATTTTTTTTTTTTTTTTTTTTTTTTTTTTTTTAGTCATGGCACAAACAGCTTGATCACTTACAAAATAATTAAGCAATATCACATAAGCAAAGTGTTGTTGTACTATATATGAGCACAGCTGTGATTCATCCTGAGGCTGAGTGTCACAGGTAATTACAGCTATGCTGATATTCACACCAACAGCACGATTGTGAATTTGATTAGACTTTTATACAGTTTAAGGGCGCTTTCACACGTGAAAGGTCCTAACCAAAGTTCATGTTTTGATGCATTGTATACATTTGGTTCGTTTTGGTTTGGTTTCACATTGCAATTATGCGAGTGCACTAAAGAACTTTACATGACATACTTGTGTCCTGTCGTCATCATCTATGGGCTGCACCTTGACATTGATTGGTTTGTAAACGGACGGGCGTCTGACGTCAGCGTGTTGTCAATTTGGCGGGTAACTTTGACAAGAATGAATGAACATACGTATATTGTTGCCACTATACTTTTATTATTATGGCATTACTCCCTGCTAGCCTGGTAATACCAAACTCTGCTACTTCTCTTTGCTTCGTAGACAGAGTCTGGCATGGCATAATTGAAAAGCATTATCTTTCTCGCGGGGAGGCGCTTGTCTGAAGTTTAAAATCATTGGTTCCCGTAAGCCAATCACATAATGTTTGGTTATGGCGTGTGTTATGCGCATGCTCAGCCGCATCTAACTTCCACTGTAAACACATGTAGTATGATGCGAAAACAAAACCATCGAGCGAAATACCGGAGTGAACATGGCTGTGAACGACTTTTGCAGATTATGTGAAGTAAATCTACGCATCCACGGTACAATCAGTGTCTACGTCACGGCTCTCAGCCCGCCCTCTGTTCGTTGATTGGCCGGCTGTTTTCAGGCTGGAGGAAAACGGAAAGCTATTACGCTATCTCAGACTGAGTACAGAAGCGAAATAAAATTGAGCGGAAGTAAGAAGTCTGACGTAGTCAGGCTAACTCCCTGCAGCACCAACTATACTCGAGGCTAGTTCAAATTCGGCAAATGAACGTCCTCGTTGTGCGAACATTTTATCATCGCCGGCAGGACGCAGGAAAAATATGTGTGTGTGTGTGTGTACGCGGAAGAAACGCTGTGGGCAGGACTGACAGATCTGCACATAAATATTCTTCTTCAGTTGTTTAGGCTACGCGGGAACCACCGGAACTTCCTGTAAATTGTCTGAAAGTCCGAACCATACAGAAAAAGCTTTAACACTAGAAACTAACCAAACCTTTGTTCAGTTTGATCCGGACCGAGACTACCTCTTTTCGTAGGACCAAATTCCGTCTGTTTGGTCTGGACCGTGGTCCGGGGGAGGTTTCACACCTGTAATTTTGATTCGGACCAAACAGAAAAGTCCGAAAAACTGGACCAAACAAGGTAGGTGTGAAAGGGCCCTAAAGCAGAAGTAAATTTTTCTCAATCGCTTTGGCTCAATTCTCTAATGATATATCACATGTTTTACATTGTTACAGCACCTCTCTTCCCTGTCTGTTTGTAGTGCTCTGTTTAGTTCCTGTCTCTATGAAGCCCGTCCTTCTGAAAAGCGCAATGTGCTCTGATTGGTCAGTTGGACCAGTGTATTGTGATTGGTCAACCACTTTTTGAGCACGTTTCGGAAATGCCACGCCCCTTACTATAACCTTGAGTTTCAACACACTACACACTAATTATTTAAATTAGCACTATGTTCCCATATCTTAAGACTACAATCAAGGTGTTTTAGGCAGTTCAGAAACAGTTCTTACTGATATAGGGAATAAAACTCCCTGTTAAATGTTTTGTAACATTGCAGACCATTTTCATGCTCAAACAGCAACAGTACACAAAAAGTTGAACATTTAAAAAAGCATAATAGGACCCCTTTAAAACAAGAAGTTCAGATCTCTGAAAAATGTGTTTAATCTTTACACCAGATTTGTGCAAAGGAGTGAGTACAGTTGTCAGTTTGCACAGCTAAATGCACATGGTTTGCTGAGCAAAGATCTCAATAAAAAGTTCAAACTCTTCACAACTTCTAAACATTCATTCATCATGTGAAACAATGCAATCTGTCAAAAATCTTTCAAACATAGTTGTAAATTCCATAAGTGTTTCTATGGAATGTTTGTGATGTTTGATAAATTGGCAAATTACTTGTTATAGTAGTGAAATAGGAATCAGAATCTTACCAATCTAACAATCAAGTCTGTAAACATATATGGAGCCTGGAAGTTATTGTGTAGCAATTTTCTGTTCATAGGAGTTTACATGTAAGAAATGTATAATGGACATGCAAATATTAATATTCTGTTTACATGTAACAATGCTACACAAATAAATGTACTGTATACATGCCAATATACATATTTTTTTTTCCTGTTTATTTTCACTGTAAAAGCTCAGAGTGGTACACAATAGCATTAATCTAGAAAAAAATAAAAAATAATAATAATTGTGCATGTTTGTTTAGTATAGTAAGCAGTTGGTCTCAACAAAAAAGTAGAATACATTTTTTATTTGTATAAGAAAGCTTTCCAGAGTTGACTGCCATGGTGCAACATCTGTACATTTTGACCAGTAGGGCTCACACAATGAAAAATTAACTTTTTGGTGGCACTGGCCAATTTACATACACAATAACTGATGATTACACAAATCATTACAAATCATGAATTTAATGTTTTAGTGAGTTACTATATTTTGCAGAAATGCCATATTTGTGATGTCCTATAAAAAAAACTTGTGGCAAATGCACTTATAGTTTAAAGAATGTAAAGACTGTTTAAATAAAAGAGCAGTAAATTACATTTAAGTCACAATATTGTTGTTATTGAATTGGACAGATAGTGAAACTAAAGCATAACAGTAACAATGTAACCTGCTGAAAGCGTCACTGAAATATCCCCATCACTAAATTCACAGACTGACAGTCTGTCTGGAACTGTCAAACACAGACAAGCAGAATGAAACAAACAGTAAAAAAAAAGTCCCAGTGCTGTTTGCCTGTTCTGTCAGCTTTCTTGGAGTGCTGCTCAATCAATCAAATCCGAAGACTAGAACTAACTGTTGTATAAATATTTGATATATAGCCCTTCACATTTGAGTTTAAGTCAGTATCATTCTAAAACGTACTCGGTTACCTAATGTAACCTCGGTTCTCTCTAGTAGAGGGAACGAGTATTGCGTAAGTTGCTTACGCTACGGGTAAAGTCATCTTTTCTCGAGATATGAAGCCAAAAAATTATCCTTAATTTTTTTATTGATTGTCAACGCAGTGCAGCAGCAAGCAGACCTAGAGCAGGCTATCTAGTGCGCTCATTGGCTGCTCGCGACCTCACACGTCATAGCCCGCCAGAATGGGAGTGGCTTAGCGTATAAAAGGAAGGGCTCGGAGGCTGCTAACCTGGTTTTCGTCGACTGAAGCGCAATGAGCTTGTGGCGCGAGCATGGCGGGTTACGCAATACTCGTTCCCTCTGCTAGAGAGAACCGAGGTTACATTAGGTAACCGAGTATGTTCTCTTACGAGTGCAGCTCAACCAGGAGAGCTAAATCGAGTAAGAGTAGCCTGCGCACGATCAAACTGGGCAGGGCATACACACGACTTAGACTGATAGACGTTTAGCCTGCAAGGCGGAGACTTCCAGATTGTAAAACCTAACAAATGTAGAGGGGGAGGCCCAGCCTGTCGCCGTACAAATGTCATGAATAGAAATCCCGCTGGACCAAGCCCACGACGAGGCCATGCATCTGGTGGAATGAGCCCTGATGCCCAAAGGGCACTGCAGGCCCTTAGACGCATAAGCTGCCGCAATAGCGTCCACTATCCATCTGGACAGACTGTGTTTCGAGGCGGCGAGACCCTTGGTGCGCCCACCAAACGAAACGAAGAGCTGCTCTGAGCGCCTGACAGCGGCGGAGTATGTGATGTAGATTCTCAGTTCTCTGATAGGGCAGAGGAGGTTACTATCGACCTCGCTGCCGGATGCCGGCAAGGCTGAGAGAGAAATGACCTGCGCTCTGAAAGGAGTGGCAATCACTTTGTGGACAAACCATGTCTCGGTTTGAGAATGACTTTAGAGTCATTAGGTCCAAACTCGAGACACGCGGCGTTAACTGATAACGTGTGTAAATCACCCACGTGTTTGGCTGATGACAGGGCTATCAGAAAAACGGTTTTGAGCGTGAGGTATTTCAGATCCACAGTTTTTAGAGGTTCAAAGGGATGAGCTTTCAGGGCCTCCAGGACCAGAGAAAGATCCCAAATAGGAACCGATGGGGGCCGCGGGGGATTCATCCTCCTGGCTCCTCTGAGGAAGCGGATGATGAACTTGTTCCTTCCTATTGTGTGGCGTGCGTCGATTCAGCGAACGCAGCAATGGCCGCAACATACACTTTGAGCATGGAGGGGGACCTACCCATGTCCAGCAGCTCTTGAAGGAAGCAAAGCACCCACGAAACCCCACAAGTTTGTGGGTCTAAATTTTTGACGGTGCACCATTTATTAAACACAGACCATTTAGACGCATAGAGCCGTCTCGTAGAGGGAGCTCTAGACTGCGTGATCGTGTTCACGACCCCTTTTGGCAAGACAACGGGTATCCGTTGATTTTTCCATGCATGCAGAGACCAGCGCTCTGGATGAGGATGCCAGATCGAACCGCGGGCTTGAGAGAGGAGGTCTCTTCTCACCGGGATCGGCCATGGGGCTGAGTCTGCCAGCCGCATTATCTCCGGGAACCACGTTTGGTTCTCCCAATGCGGGGCTATAAGGAGCACCGAGTGGCGCGTCTCCCTGATTCTCCTTGATTCCCTCAAACAGCGTTTGTGTGCAGGTGAGCGAGTTGTGTAACTGACTTGTTGGCTGCGGTGCACGCTACTGCAGTAGCCTTTTCTAAGGGGACTGACAGAGCTGGGCGTTTTGATGGTGGTCCGGCCGCGGCGGGACTCGACCATCTTTTCCTCCTCGCGGCTGCTAGGAGGACTTCGCAGGCTCAGGCTTCAGCGCGATCTTAGGCCGAGGTCCCCGGGAGGGAGGCGGTCTGTGACGGCTGGATGAGCGCGACCTAGGGTGGCCGCCCTGTCGTCGCTGCGAAGACGGAGGCTGAGACGAGCGCTTTGTAGAGCTATGTGCAGGAGGCTGGGCTTGAGAGCGGCCTGCAGCTGAGCTCGAGCGGCGGGGCAGGAAGAGATTCATGGCCTGCGATGTCTTCTGCAAAAGCGATCCACAATTCCGCTTACCGGTGGGCCGAAGAGGCCAGTGGGGGAGAGCGGGGCGTTGAGGAACACGAATCGCTCAGATTCACCCATGTCGGCGAGCGTCAACCAAAGATGTCTCTCGGTGACGGTGAGCGAGGCCAATGGCCTGGGCCGCGGACTTAGTAGCGCGAAGGGAAAAGTCCGTCACGCTGCGTAAAAACACACTAGCGTGACTCCTAGGTCGAAGACGGGGCGGAGCGGTGTGATCCGGACCACTCTTCACTGTCCGAGGCCAGGAGAGAACAGCTGTCACCGATGGCCGAAAAAGGGGGAAGGAAAAGGAGAGAGCGAGTCTCGCGGGAGGGGTTCCGGCGAGCACTTGGCTGGCACATCAGGCTCCGGTGGCCTCTGTGAGCGGTGCTTCTTCTTGCGCGGCCCAGCAAAGACAGGCGGAGTGACAGCTTCAGCGTCGAACAAGGCGAGTCGAGCCCGCAGGGTCGACATCGGCAGTTCTTCGCAATGCACACAGCCCCCCGAAGACAGAGCGAGTGCTGCGTGGTCTCGTCCCAGGCAGAGAGCGCAGATCACGTGAGCAAGAGCTTGCTTGATCGCTTGCTTCGACGGTGGCTTCTTTCGGAGTCCAGCGATGCGAAGAGCTTCGCTGAAGAGACGAAAATCAGGTTAGCACCCTCCGAGCCCTTCCTTTTATATGCTAAACCACTCCCATTCTGGCGGGCTATGACGTCACGCCAGGCTCAGTGGTAGGCTGCTGCAGTTGCCGCAGAGCAGCCAATGAGCGCGCTAGATAGCCTGCTCTAGGTTTGCTTGCTGCTGCACTGCGTTGACAATCAATAAAAAAATTAAGGATAATTTTTTGGCTTCATATCTCGAGAAAAGATGACTTTACCCGTAGCGTAAGCAACTTACGCAATACGAGAGAACCTCTCATAAGAGAACCCTATATGTTAGGTTATTTGTTTATATTTTATAGTTATTGTCCATGGGTATTCAAGATTTTAACCATACATTTGTTAACCCTGGGTTAACGTTTTTATGAGGTGACATTGATTGGATGAATACAGCAGTCTTGCACTGCATCTTTTCACTTTCTGCTCTGCAATTTAATATTAGCACAGTAAAAGTGTTTCATAACCCAACGTTAAAACTGATGCTACAGAACTCTCAAAATTACAAGGCTAAAACTTTGCTTAATCTAAGGTTAAGCACAATGTAAAAGTAAATGTATGTCAGTGCTGTTTAATACTGCTACATCAAATTCCATAGAGAAATACTTTAAGAGTTATTTCTTTCTATATATTTAATTAATTGAATCAATCAGCTGGACCTCCAAATGCAGTGTGACCTGTTTGACAGACTCTCTGTAGACTGGATCAAGGTTCTGAGGCGTCTCCTAATTAAATGTAGCTCTTTTTCTAACTTTTGCTTTGTTCTTTGACTTCATGAGGCACTGAGGATGACAGTTAACTTAACTGTGAGGAAGAGAAAACCTTAGACTTTGAAATCAACAGCAGATTTGCCTTTATCTGGAAAGCTCTGGGGCGTTTGGTGGATTTAGGGGTAGGATTTCGAAAGGCTAGATCTTTAAAAATCTCAATTAAAATCTTAAGTTTAAGAGCCAACAAAGGAATGACAGTACCATCTAAGCTCAAAGCCTGGATTACTACTCAGTCTGCTGCTCTTCAGCAGCTGCAAAGAAGAAAAAAGGCCAAAAGTTTCTCTGTTTAACTATTGCAGTATTTCACCCTCAGCAGCCTTTCAGTGTTGGGAGTTCTCTTAAAAGAGATAACAATTATATCTAGAAGTGATTTTCCCGAGGGTGTAATGTAATTGCCTGTTTGGCCATGGCCTTACTGTTGTTTCACGGCCTCTTACTTGATGAAAGTCCCAGTGAACATAGGCAATAAAGAGAGCTGGCTTTCAATCTCCTGAAATATGAGTTCATACTAGACTGTGTAGCTGGGGGAATTAATCAGGGCTCACTCAAAACGCTTTCACACATTTACTGAACTTAACTTCACCCAACCCTCCCTGTTCTTTAATTGAATCTCTCAGTTTCTGGTGCATGTTCTTCATTTGCTTAAAGTGCTCATACAAATCAGGCACCATTTGTATGAGCAGCAAGCTTGAAAAGTTGACACCCTTTGTAACGCAGTTCAGATGTTACGGGAAGAAGGAGCCGGGAACCAGCGAACATTCAAATATTTTAATAAATAAATAAACCAATACAAAAATGAAAGTATAAGCCAGCAGCCCCTCACGGACGACTACTGGCCACACAAAACAGGAACAAAACATAATATGAAACTCAGGCCTGTTCCTCTCTCGCTCTTCACTGTCGTCGCTCCTCCTTTATGATTCTGCTTCTCCGTGAGAGATACGAGACCGGTGCGTCGCGCAGGTGTCGCTCTTCATTAATCACGCCACCGGCCTCGTCCTGCTCGCCACATAACCCCATCGCCCCTTGCCCCTCGCAGGGGCGCGTCAACACAGTGTCCAATCAGAGGTGTTTAAGAATCTGTTCAACAGTGCTCAAAATGCTAGAGGGAAATCCTGGTATCATCACATTTTTTCAATTTCAGTACCGACCTGGTACCGAAGTCGGTACTTTTGACAACTCTACTGCAGTGAATAATAGTATCCCTCAAAACTCATATTTGATGATCAAAATGACATATTTAACTTTTGTTTTTACTTTGAAAATAAGTTATTCATGCCTTAAAATAGCTTGAATGTAACTCTACACCCTTGCATTCAATTAGTATATGCAGACTTATGAAAATGCAAATTAGTCCTCGCCTTCACTCAATCACACCAGCTCAGACTACCTGATCCACTCGGTCAACTGCAGTAAACGCTACACAATGGCAAGTGGAAATATTGGTTTAATTCAGCCATATATGTTTGACCTAGAAACTGGTTAAGAAGAAAAAGAGGAAGAGCAAATTATACAGGCAGGCCCAGTTCTACAGGGGTGCTTGAAGGAGCTCAAATGAAAGCAAGAGCACCCTCGGTTGATACTGTAATATCACACTGAAGAAACAGATTTGTTAAACGCTCCAGTGCGTGTTTGCGCTCTGGAAAACATCAAATGTTTCTATTTACTATGCGTTTGCGGTGAGCAGTGTTGGTTATCTCTTGAATGTAGTGACCAATCAACCAAGTTTGTGAATGTTCGTTTGAACTATGGTTTCAGGAAACAAAGAATCATTGAACAATGTTAGTAACAACAGAATTTTCAATCGTAGTTGCCTAACGACTCTTTTGGAAATGCACACCTAGTGGTTAAAATGGCTTTTAATGGTTCATCCACTATAATGGATATGCATCAAAGGGTTCATTAAAACTGTGCGAACCATTTAGGTTGGCACTGGAGTCTAGTAATTAGGCTAGGGAGTACTTTCTTCCTGTCTGCCTTTGTCAGCCAGTTCATCTGTAATGCTTGCAAAATGTGTATTTAAAGACCTGCCAACCAAGGTCATCTATCATTTTTTGAATAGTTATTTGTCAGTATTACCAATAAGGCTGTGTATACACTGCCTGGGCCCTACCGCAGCATAATAACATCTATTATGTGGCTTGCAGAGTGGCTGTATCCTTCAGCATGCTACTGGCGACTGTGACCAAAACGAATGCCATTAGCTTGGAGGTGATTGATTTGCTGAGAAGAGATCTTTCATTTCACCCATCACAGAGTTGATGAAAAATAAGAGTTGATTTGAAGGACAAGTAGTAGAGCAGAACTTGGATGGCAAAACCGTTGAATTTTGGCACAGTGAATGTGAGCTCATGGGGGAGTTCGCTCGGCTTCACACGCTGCAAGCCACTCATCTCAGATGACAAAATTATGTGTCCTTTTCCTCTCGAGCTATATTTGAATAACATATGTTAAGAGGGACAGTGTGTTGACATTGAACTCCCTGCTATTGAACTAAAAATACGTGTCAAGTACCAGCCCCTTTTTAATGCTGATGGACGGGCCGTTGAGTTTGTGTTGCTCAGCATGCGGTTGGGCACATATGGGCTTCTCTCTTGTCTTCCGCCGGCAGGGGATAACGATAAAGCGCCTTACGCGTATTAATTAAGAGATGGCACCGAATGGCACTGCCATTTCCCTCCGCGTTCCTGAACACAGAGCTCCACGCTTGAAGGATATGAGCAAATCCACGCTCTGAGTTTTGGTTTTGGAATCACATGACCCCTGATGCCTTTGGGTATTCCGGAATAATTTGCCTGCATGGTGAAAAGAACACACTTTGCCTTGCCCTTAATTAACAGAGAAGGCAAAGCATGTTCAAGAAGCAGAACATCAGAGACCTTGAGGAGGACTAAAAAGAGAATTAATTAACATTTAGAATGGCGCCCTGTTATTGTTCTGAATTTAACTAAATTAGTTAGACGCAAAACATTTGACTGAAGAGTCTTTATCTCTAAAAATGGACCAAATACGTTTATCAAGAATTAGAGATTAAACAAGGCATTTGAACACGTGTCTTCTGTATGACTTGCTCATAATCACCTGAATATGGTTGTAACGGAGTCACCAGATCAGCACGCTCCGCCCACTCGTTCACTCTCCCCAGAATTATAAATTCCCTGCACCTGCACATCATCATGATTCACTGCACCTGCACATCATCATCAGCGCACACTATATAGACTCTCTTCTCCTTCACTCCCTTGTCTGGTCTTGTCCCTATGAATACATACAGACGCTACCCTGATACTTACCTGTACTTACCCACTTCAAGGATGCCTTACTCGAATGTCATCCGCCTACAGCCTGCTGATCTCTCTCTCTCTCTCTCTCTCTCTCTCTCTCTCTCTCTCTCTCTCTCTCTCTCTCTCCCTCTCTCTCTCTCTCTCTCTCTCTCTCTCTCCCTCTCTCCATCTACAAGACACAAACCCATATTATCATCCAGCTAAGTCCTTCATCCGTTCTTTCACTCTGCCACAAGCTCACCTGTCTGCATAACTGTTCGGATCTGGGCCACTGCTCAATAAAACGGTTTACATATCACTTACTTGTCTGCTTCCCTCTGTATCGTGACAATGTTACAGTACATATGGCACATTATGGTATTTTTGCTTTTGGTTAAATGGTCTTAATTCTGCATTCAGGTTTCCCACATTATATGACCAACTTGCATGACTTTTCCAGTCATTCAAACTCAGAGGGCAGAGATTTCCATAGTTTTTGAGCAAATGAAGAGAAAGCCCTATCACCCATAGATCTTAGACGAGTTGGCGGGAGAGTTAAAAGACCAGCTTCAGAGGAGCAGAGATCATGCGTTGGGATGTGGGGGATTACGAGTTCTGACAAATATTGAGGAGCCAGACCATGTAAGGTCCCGCCTTATAGGTAAGCATGATCATTTTAAAATCAACACGAAACCTGACAGGGAGCAAGTGTAAGGATTCCAAAATAGGAGTGATGTGATCCCTTGTCTTGTCAGGATTCTGGTGGCAGAATTTTAACAAACTGTAATTTGCTTAGAGTAGCTTTTGAAACCCCGGCCAGTAGAGTAATTAACTTTTCAGTCACTGGAAATAACAACATAGTCTGGCAAAGTTTCTAAGATGAAAAAAATAAAAATAATGTTTTGACAGTATTCTAGGACATGAGGATCAAAAGTCAAATTAGCATCAAATATCCCACCCAATTTTTTACATTTTTGTTTGAAATTCTAAAATGTAGCTATCCACAAATTCGAAATCAAATTCGCTCTGATCACTGTGGTGCGCTTCACTATGAAACACGCTGTGCATACACTTATTTAGTTTAAACGATCGCACTAAGCCAAATCGTAATGTAGGTTAATTTTGCAGTCCTTGATTAACCTGAAACACAAACAAGCACACAACAAACACTCACTTCACACAAACAAATCTCATGCATGCTACTGTGGTAAATGTATACATCGCACAGACACAATTTTTCGTAGCATGTACGACACATAAGTTGACATTTTAATGTGACATTAAAAGCCTCGAGCAATGTAGCTTGTTACTGTAAAAACCTACATTGATATGAAAGCAGTTGAGCTACTCTCAAAGCTTCTTGGAAGTGGTTTAAGGTGTCACCGTCGGCGTGTGTGCTGGATGTGAAGGACATAGGATACTGTTAAATCCCTTGACATAAATTACAGTGGAAGGAATAATAAAAAGAAATTGAGACACAGTGGCACAGTATAAATGGAATATCTGCAAGAATCAGAAAACAGGTGCAAAATAACTACAGATTATGTTCATGCATAGGAGGAGCATGTGAAAGGTTGGGGAAGGCTTAAGACTTTCGCCTGCTCACACCACAAGTCTCCGCTGACTGAATTTTCATTTAATTACATGAAAATTTGTATGCAAAAATATTTTTTATAACCTTTATTTTCATTAAAAGGAATTATTTCTGCTATTGTAAACTAATTTTGGTGCCAGCATGGGCTGCACAAGGGGTGGGCTAAGGGGGCTTAACCCTCCTGTAATGTCTGGGGTCAAATTGGCCCCTAAAGCAACTTTGACATCTCTGAAAAATATGCTAATTGTATTTATTAGAATAATTCAAAAGCATGCACATCTTGTGTTACAGAAATTTCAAAATGCCTGTACACACACCCAATCGGTGATGTCTGTACACAAAAATACAAGGCCCACATGTTTTAGTACAGCCCTGAATGTTTTATTACCTTGTCTTTCTCAAAGCTTAACAATTAATCAGAAAAATAATAGTGAATACGATTACAGCTGCTGAGATTACCTAATCATGAAAAGTGCACATTACAGCATTATGTTGTTTTTTATTATGATTTTCTTTTCTATTTAATTGCACATTTCTTTTAGAGATTGATAGATACATTTGGCTAACTCATAACTCCTCTCATCACATGGAAGACTAACTCTGCACTCTTCCTATTGTCCTTTGCGTTAAATGTTGCTGTATTCATTTTTCTGAAAAGAATAAATCAATTTGTTATTTTATTTACATAAATACAGCTATCCTACAATAAACACTTCAAATTAATAAATAACTGCAATCATATTGTTGATGCTTTATCTATAAAAAAAAAATCCCAATGGGGAAATACATTACTGCAATTCTACTGGTACAGCGTTGCCATTTGGCAACATACCAATTTTTCCATAGTGGTACAGCTTTGGTATATGGAAACATTGATATTTTCTCAATTTACAGTAAAACTATGTTAGACACAGTTGATTTGTGAATAAAAACATCTCATTTACTTATCAAAGATGCTGCAAAAAAAATTCCCCTTGAGAAGAGATGTTGAGAAATGAGGTTAATAGAGCATTTTCTGGAGCACATCAACAGGTGTCATCCTTGTGAGGGTGACAGTGGGAAAGAGGTTTGGAGGGACATTCAAATATCATGTGACTTAAAAACAGCAAATATCATGTGACTTAAAATTGGCTACCTTAAGGTCTGTCCTTTTAATTCCCATAGTGCAATAAATTGTATTTTTTTCTGAATAACAAGGAAATGAGTAGAAATGAATTGTTGTCATATGACAATGCTGTACCATAAAGGGTTATTTAACGCCCCAAAAAAGCATGTCTTAAACCAGAAGCTAATTTGCGCTGCTCTTGGTAGATTGCGTTGGTCATTATGGAAATGATCCTGCTGCGCCTGTGTTCTTTAATTTGCACGTCATCAGTAGATATAACTTTCTACTCTGCTGCTTTTATGGGATTGCGATCTCACGCTAATTTGCCCTGTTAAGTAAATCTGGCCCTTGAAACCACCAAATTGACACCCGACCAGTAAAAATTTTGTCCACGCTCCCAAACCAATTTTTACCCACACAATCAAATTCAAAACCGCCTAATCTGGCAACACAGCATAAAAGGTTTCTATTTAGATGATTTTTTTCAGCATTGAGCAATATAGCCAATCACAGACATTTCTGTTGATTTCTTGAACGCAATGGCCTGTCAGAGATGTTGAACTTAGGTTACTGCTCAAAACTCAGGAGTTTGTGTGCGAGTTTACTTACAAATACTACCATTATAACAAAGTATAGGCATTATAATCAAGAGATTAATTATGCAGTCACCTTCATTTCTTTTAAATAAACTTTGTGAGATCGTGATTAACTAAAAGTGACAGCTTTATAGTGCTTATAAAAGAAGCGCTCTTTGCACACTTTCTGCGTGCCAAATCACGCATATATGTCCGTAACATAATAACTGTCATACACAAACAAGAACTTAAACTGTCATAATGTACAAAACACACGTAGCCTACCCACACACTTGCTAGTTTCCACCTTTTTCGTTTGCTCGCTTCAGGAGGTGAAAAGGCGGCAGCCGCGCGCGCGTGTGCGCCTCGTGCACAGAGGCGGGGGTGAAAAGGCGGCAAGCGCGTGAAGGGAGATGATAAAAGCTCGTGGTGTGCTCGCAGTCGACCGGTGTCGGTAACCAAGCTTTGATCGGTGGTCTCCGTGTCCTCTTTTCCTCTTCTTCTCTCTCTCTCTCTTTCGCAGTGTAATTTAGCAACCGTTGCGCACCAATCCTCAGAAGAACGATTCTAAAGATCAAATCTCGCGTCTCACTGGGATTTTGCTGCATTTCTACAGTTTCCCCCTTCAGCATCTTCTCTCCTCTGTATAACCGCCAGCAGTATCGAAACAAACTGAATGTCTCTTGCTGTCTGTGGTAATTTGTTATCATGACCACAGCAAAGGAGTCCAATGTATCGACCAAAGCAGCTCAACAGCAAGATCAGGTAGCTACTGAAGTGATTTCTTTTTTTCTTTTTCTTTACTGGACAGAGAGATACTACTACTAATGCTTAGGTAAATTGCTTTAGTTAAACGTGAGGTTATTTGGAAAACTAACAGAAAGTAGCAGTTCAATCTCTCGAATTGTTTTAAAATGTTTTATGAACACCTAGAGACATTGATGAAAGATTTTTGTATTTTTTATTATTGTTATTTTTTTGACCATTTGGTCTTTAAGGAGAACGTAGTTTTCTTTACCAGAGATGACGACTGCGCTACCGGTTTAAAGTTATTAGCTTCAGTCAGTTGGAAATTCATATTATGTGCATGCATATAGTGAGTCTAACAAGCTATTTATTATTACACATTGCATGTAGTTGGGAAATAATAGATTGTATTTGCATGAAAGCCAAAGATTGTTAAAGTTATAGAAATGTTATCCTGACATTACCAAGTTAACTGATAAAGGCAATCAAGCTAGTCATTAAATTACCTTTAAAACTATTGTTTTGCTTTATTTTTTTATTGCCAGAATTATTATTATTTTCATTAGTAGCCTATAACGTTTTATGCAGTGTATCTCATTGACTGCCTTCTGTCAAAACAAAACTTTTTATCATAGTAATAAAAATAATAGTGACCAAATAATATGATGATCATAGAGGACATATTTAACACATGTTCTTGAAATTATAATGAACTCTCCTTTCTATGGGTAAACGGCTTAAATCACATTCCTTCTCTCTTTTTTTCAAAATATTGGCTTGACTAACCCAACAGTGAATGTCTGTGCTTGATTTCAAGAGAGTAAGAGTGGAAGCAGGTACAGAAACAGCCACAGGCAATACTGACTGGAACAAAGTGCAGTGCAGGAAAAGCAGTGTGAAAGGTGGGAGTCCCGCTAGAGACGGCAGAGAGGGGGCAGGTGAACATGTCAAGGGCATGCAAACTTTGACAATAGGAACAGTAGATCTTCTGTTCTTCCATTGTTTTCCAAAGGCAATAATGATTTCCATCTACCATATATATATATATATATATATATATATATATATATATATATATACATATAATACTACATACATCTGTACATAGATTCTGTAATAAGGGACTTTCCTACCATTTGAGCAATTTAAGCTTGTATACCCTTCATGTTTTGTGAGTCTGCAGTCAGATATTATTTTATTCGAAAACCGATGGAATGCAGCTTGAACGACTTTTAAGTTGACACAGTGTCTTAAAACCCATGCCACTAAATGCTGATAATCAATTAGTCATGATAAAACAGCAGAAATGGAAATCTTTGTGTACATAGACCAGCAATTAGAAAATAGTGCAGGCTGAATACAAGAACCTGTGCTGTTTGCCATATTGGAAAGATTGACTTATCGTTTAACTCGATTTTAAAATGTATAACTGTGATCGGCTTGTGTTCAATGAGTCAAAAGTAAAACAAACAATATTGACTTTTACAGCTTAAAAAAAAAAAAAATATATATATATATATATATATTTGTTTAGTTTTACTTGTCTTCCACAATATTGTAAGTCTTCCATTTCTTCATCTTCATTCGGAGGCCTTTCTCAGCAAATATTGATATGTGATATGTGACTAATCAAATTAATTAGCTGACGCTTAATTAATTCAGAATACAGAATTGATTGACTGTCATAATGTAATGCATAATATGTTTTCCATACTGCCATTTTTTTTTTTTTTTTTTTTTTTTTTTAGTTCAGTTTAATGGAAAAGGAATAGTATTCTGAAGATAAAGGGAGAAAGCTAATGTAGCCTTGTGTTTTTTTAATGGTGGAGTGATACAGCAGCAAAATATTTAACCATTCATCAATGATGCCTTTGAGCAAGCTCACATAGAGACCTCAACATGCTGACACAGTCATATATTTTTTCTTGAACTGTTTCCTGTGTATGTGTACAACAAGATTTCAGTGTCAATCAATTTGTCTGTCCACAGTGAATGCAAAAAATGTGCTGTCACAAAACAGAGCCAATCAGAGGCACGTTTCCCATACAACAACGTAACCCGCTGCTTAACCATCATAGTGCGATGTGTCGTTGGAGAAATTGTCTAGCTAGTCACGACTGTTTCCCGAAAGTGTAGTAACGTAAGCAAAGCATGCTGGTTCAACAATATAGAACTCTCGTTAATGATTCAAGGAACGATTCATTTTATTCAAATGCTCTTACGTCATACTCTGGGGTTCTCCCGTGTACTAGAGCACATTCACACATGCACACTTTTCAAAAACTATGAATTCTGGCAACACAAATTGTTGAACTATGTTGCACAGGAGGATGACCCCCGACCCGATTGTGCCGTATGCGAGTGACCATTCATCTCCTTAAATCATAAACCTGCAAACTCTCACCATCACTCACAAGACAAATGCCAGCTGCCAGTGGGCGGTGGTGCAAATGGAAGGACGAAATAAGATTACAGTAGTGCGTCACTTTGTGGTGACAGGCAGATTTTTCTAAATCTCAGCAAGATGTCTAATGTGTTTAGATGAGCATACAGTCGAGTGGTGTCCAGAAAGTTAGTGAAGGAGACACCTCTGCTTCATATTACAGTAACTGCACAAACAAATGTTGGTCTAGGTGCAGATAATGCCTAACAGTGCTTTTGGGAAACACACCCTTTATTGTGCTCTTATGCAATACACTGTAACATAAAATAGAGAACAGAACATTTACAATAAGGGTACTGCTTCACCAGAAGGCATACTTTTTATGGTTTTAATTCGAGCAATTTGTCATATAATGTCTGTTTCTAAAATGTAACATTCAGTCTATTCTTGTTCATGGTGGATTTTTATGCAGATTAGGAGCATTACATTGATCCAATAAATTTTCATGTGGACCAGGCAACCTGAGGCATCACAGCAATATAGAAATCAAGTCCCCGCAAAATGTGCTGCTTGTGATGTTGTGGCTAGTTTGGCAAAACCATGAACAAGCATGAAAGAGATAGGCTACCTTTCGTCACTTTAACTACCGCCATGCAGCATCAGAAAATTACTAACTAGCGGCAGGCCACACCTCAGACTACATTATTATTATCATGATTATTTAAAGAATAGTACACAGACCTAGAGCATATAGATATATTGTATACATATGAACATACATACACATAAACACATGAATTCATACACCCACATGCTTGTCTGTGACCAAAGATGGATCCAATTACCCAGTGATGTGTGGCAAATGGCACTATAGGCCAAGATAAGGTGCGCACTCCTGCAGAGCAAAGCCTATAGTCACACACATACAAACACATATACACACTGGTGCACTGATCCGACGGCTCACATGCACACAAACAGCAGAACAAGCCCCTGACCCGCTTGTGCTGTGTGTGAGTGACCATATATTTCCTTAAATTCATAAACCCTCAAAATCACCATCACTCATAAGACAAATGCCAGCTGCCAGTGGGCGGTGGTGCAAATGGTAAGACGAAATAAGATTATTATAGTGCGTCACTTTGAGGTGACAGGCAGATTTTTCTAAATCTCAGAAAAATGTCTTTTTATGAGTTTTTATGAGCATACAGCCGAGAGTGGTGCTGGTGTCCAGAAGTGATGGGTTTAAGCCAGTCTCTGTTTTATATCAATTGCAAAAACAAATGTGGGTGTACAAACCGTTGTTTGCAGTTTTCCATGCAGTGTGTAGAAATTCATAGTAGTCTTGTATTCAGATGTTAACGATTAATCGACGATCGATTAATTGTCAATAAAACTTATCGATTGTCGATTAAGCAGGTTCATGCGCGTGCGTGCTGCTCAACCGAGAAACGTGTAAAGCGAGCGTGCTGGAATTATGTTTGGAACCATTTTAGACCTTTATCATGACTAAGTTTGCGTGTGCGCGGAATAAGATCGCGTCTGTATTTGATATGTCTTTTCAACACCACAGTATGGTTATTTCTGTTACAAATATTCAGATGATCACAGAAGAACTAGGATAAAAGTTTACACTTAAGATATAAACACTGATGTCTATGGTAGCGATTAAAATAGAGCAAATCACCTTTTGAAAGTAACTTGGCGCTTCAAAAAACGACTGTATCGTTACAGCGTTACACCAGTAGGTGGCGACAAGTGACTGTTAAAAAATGTAATTGTCAATGAATCCTTCAAGTTTTTATATTTTTTTATATAACAGTGTGAACAGAACATACTACATGGAATCTGATCTTTTCAATTCTGATTTGAGCCACTTCCTAAATCAGATACAGGTGCAGTGTTTTGCAATTCGACTTCAGTCTGAACAGTCATATCGGTCAAGTCACTCCAAAGATTTTACATACCAGTAGTTCTTTGTTCACTCAGTGAATATGGAAGACGTTAGTGATATGTGTCAGTGTAGAGTCGGTGAGCTGCTATACGCTATAATATGTAAGTATTATTGTGACAGCTCTATACAAGCAAAACTTGAGGGAAAACTGTACGAGAATAGCTTTGCTCTCTTTTTCTCCTCATCCTCGTCTGCATCCTCATCGCCTGGGCACAAATTCGCTGGCTTTCATGGCACATCACCTTATGAATGTGTACTTGCTGACTTGACCATGACCATCTTTGTTATTGTTCTTTTGCGCATGCAAGTCAGTTCAGGATTGTGACCTGTTTACACCCGAATCTGATATTGCCCACATAAAAACAAAATGTGAACAGCCAAACAGAATTGAGCAAGTTTTGCAGTGTGAATATATAGCCTAACAGAAAGCTGCTTTGTTTGAAAGTGACTTCTGCGTGTGCTTCCTACATCGCTACCCTGTTTACAATAGACATCTTTGCCTACAAAATTTTGATAATGTGACCGCACCATAACATATGTGATGCAGCACAATTATATAGAATGTAGTTATATAGAATAAAAGATTTATAAAATGTAGCAGGACAATAATGTAAGTAACTTTAATACAGTGCCCTCCACAATTAATGGCACCCCTGGTAAATATGATCAAAACTGGCTGTAAAAAATAAATCTGCATCGTTTATCCTTTTGATCTTTCATTCAAAAAATGTGCAAAATTCTAACCTTTCATTGAAGTAAAACTGAAAGTGGGGGGAAATCACATTATAAAATAAATGTTTTTCTCCAAAACACGTTGGCCACAATTATTGGCACCCTAGAATTTTTTACGAGTAAAATATCTCTGAAGTATATTCCCATTAATATTTACCTTTTTTAGTACACCAGGGTGACTAGGAACATGAAACTGTCCAGCTATGACTTCGTGTTTCACAGGAGTTTAAATATGAGGAAACACAAAGGCCAAATCCCCTTAATCATCCATCACAATGAGTAAAACCACAGAATATAGTTCTGATGCGTAGCAAAAGATTGTTGAACTTCACAAAATAGAAAGTGGCTGTAAGACAATAGCTAAAGAATTGAAAATCCCTATTTTGACCATCAGGGCAATAATTAAGAAGTTATAATCAACTAAAGATGTTATGAATCTGCCTGGAAGAGGACGTGTGTCTATATTGTCTTAATGCACGGTGAGGAGGATGGTTTGAGTGGCCAAAGACTCTTCAAGGATCACAGATGGAGAATTGCAGAGATTAGTTGAGTCTTGGGGTCAGAAAGCCCCCAAAAAAACCCTACATCCCCACATGTTGTTTGGGAGGGTTTCAAGAAAAATCCTCCTCGCTCCTCCAGAAACAAACTCCAGCAAATTTAATTGTCAGACATGACTGGAACTTCAAACGGCACAGGGTTCTGTGGTCAGATGAGACTAAAAAAAATAGCTTTTTGGCAGCAAACACGCTAGATGGGTTTGGTGAACACAAGGATAAAAAGTACCCCATGTGTACAATTTAATATACTGTTGTGGGCATATTTTTCTGCTGGAGGTCCTGGACTTCTTGTTCAGATACATGGCATCGTGGATTCTATCAAATATCAACAGATAAAAAATCTAAACCTGACGCCTTCTGCTAGAAATCTTATAATGGGCCGTGGTTGGATCTTCCATCAGGACAACGATCCAAAACAAACATCAAAATCAACACAAAAATTTGTTGCGGAGCACAAAATGAAGCTTCTGCCATGACCGTCCCAGTCCCCTGACCTGATGAGTGGGCTGAACTGAAGAGAAGAAGCACAAACATGGATCTGGGAATCTGAAGGATCTGGAGAGATTCTGTATGGAGGAATGGTCTCTGATCTCTTGTCAGGTGTTCTCCAAACTCATCCGGCATTATAGGAGAAGACTCAGAGCTGGTATCTTGTCAAAAGGAGATTGCAAAAAGTATTTAATAAAAGGGTGCCAATAATTGTGGCCAACGTGTTTTGGAGAAAAACATTTATTTCATAATGTGATTTCCCCCCCACATTCAATTCTTTTACTTAAATGAAAGGTTAGAATTTTGCTAATTTTTTGAATGAAAGATCAAAAGGATAAACGATGCAGATTTATTTTTTACAGCCAGTTTTGATCATATTTACGAGGGGTGCCATTAATTGTGGAGGGCACTGTACTTAATTAGGTTGTAGGCAATTAATATTCCGATTCACTGGCCACTGATCGGAATCAGCAAATAACTTTAATGTTCTCAATCTGTGGTCTCTAAACTTGACCGATCACATATACCAATTGCATCTTGAAGACACAACGCTTCTATATCACTTTCACGTCATCACCGCCGATGTGATTTTTAAACGGCATTAACAGCAGCAGCTGTTCCGTCTCGCACGTGCTCTCCCTCAGAGTGTTCTGGTCATTAACCACAAATAAAAGAGGAACAAATGGTACCAACATCCAACCAAATGAAAAGGCAGGGAATGTAGATTTGAATAGCATAATTACATATACAATATTTAGTCCCATTTTATATTAGGTGTATTTAACAATATTTAGGCCCACTTTATATTAGGTGTCTTTAACTGCTATGCTATGATATTTATATTAATCATTTGATACATTGCACTTATTGTGTACATACAAGGGCTATCAAGCAATACATTTTTTTTTTTTATCTAATTAATTACATGCCAATTAATTGATATAATTAATCGCACATCAAATTTGGCTGAGTGTGATTTTGCTCTCGTTACTCATGTGATATTGCTCAACTCTATCATGATATAAATATAAGAAAAAAAAAACTCATACAGCGGTATTTCTTACTGCATTCTAATGGCTACATTACACAGTGAGTTGTTGCGCTGAATCATGTTCATCCCCATCAACTATATGAAATGTAAGATGAACCTCGTAGGTCTGGTATTTTCCCATAACTGATAAATTAAATGAACGTGCTCGACAGCCCTAGTACATCCATGTTTTTACATTATACTTATATTTAAAAAAATACCTGTATTTAATTGCATATGTAATTCATTTTTGCAATTATATCTATAATTACACTGTTGACCCTTTCCTTACACCTTAACCCACCCTTAAACCTACCCATACCATCAAACCTCTTCCTAACCTTATCCATATCCCACCTCAATAGTAGCACAAGTGTTCTGCAAAACCACATGGACACAATAAGTACATTGTACTTATTTTTGATGTAAGTACATAGTAGTTAAAGACGCCAAGTAATTATATAAACCCAATATGTATATATTACAATAGATAAAATAAAACAAATAATGAAATTACAAATATATTAACATGACAAATAATAATTACTTTAAACATTGAATAAATTCACTAGACTGGATAATAAAGTTTATTTACACTGAATAATATAATATCAATTTGACATTAGGTTCTGTATGCTATTTCCTCATAGGCCTAAAAGTACAGGCCATATTCTGAAACGGAAAATTCCATTGCTTTATATGCCGTCTCAATTGTACTGGCTGCTAAAATGTCAGATTGTTTTGAACGTGTGTTTAAATAATGACAATCAACAGGCTGTTTAGTTATACAGGAGCTGTTGGTTCATTTAGATGGCATTTATTTCAAAATGCCAGCTTCCCTCAAGGGCGTAATTGGATAATTGGATTGCATAAACCAAGAGAGTACAACTTTGCATGACAGACCTCTGCTTAGTTTTGCAGATATTTTTCAGTCCTATATTGTACTAAGGTCTTCTTGGGGTGTGCATGTGAGTCTAGAATATCTTCATGCATGTTATGTTTTACTACTTTGGCCTTCCTTGGTGTAAACTGGGGTAGGTGGTGTAAAATAACATGTATGGATGACTCAGGGTTTCTTGCAAGCTCTGTTGCTGTCAGGCTGTTCTGTAATGAACAGAAGGAGCAGACAGTGGGACGTGTGTTTGGCAGGGTGCGTGTGCCCTCTCTCCTGGGGCAGCTCCTACCCTTCAGAGCGAGGCTTAGCATTAGAGCCCATATGTTGACTCAAGACGGATCCAGTGTCCTCCGAGAGCTGATATATTTACACAAACTTTCTTTATCCGTCACTCAAAGATGTTTAGGCCTATATAGACTTTCTCTCATATATGCTTATGGCTTTAATACAAGCTTGACAGCATCTGTGACGTCGTCTATAACCAGTTTGTTCAAAAACAAGCAAAAACAGTACGGTACTTACAGTAATGCAATTACTTTGGAACTGTTTTTATTTTAGTATGATTTATAAACTAGGGCTGGGTAAAAAATATCGATTTCTCGATTTTAATTGATTCTCATTTTTACGAAACAATATCGATTCTTAAATCCCAAGAATCGATTAGTCATCCTGTTTTCAGTTGATGAATGAATGGAACATTGTTGCGTGCATCCCATCCAATAAATCGCAATAATCTTTGTGCTTTGTTGTTATTGATATGAAACAAAGTCTCAGATTACCGTTTCGGCGCTGTGGCGTGAGATCGCTCTGGCGCAGCTCAGCTTAAGAGAAGCAGCAGCGCGGAGCGCACATGATCTTCTCTTCCGCCTTAATAATACCAGATACAGCGCGAAATAAACATGAATGAGCATCTGAAAGTATGTTAAAAGGTAGAGTACAGCTTATCGAAGTCCGTATCATGTCACATGGAATCGCTCAATCAGTGTTTCAACCGTGGAAAGACGTTAGAAACAATGTCATGTAACGTCACATTTACCTCAGAAAAAACATATCCAGTGACCATAAACTCGTTAGTCAGCTAGAAAAATGTACTCTAGAGAGGAGCATTTTGTTAAATATATGCACCATATTACATATTCATTATAATTTTTTATGTTCTTCAATATTTAATGCATGTTTGAATAAATCTGGAAAGTTTTTTATGACAGCCACCATTTAAATTTTTATATAATTTCATATAACTTTATTATTATAAAAATAAATAAGTGTATTTTAAGTGTTTGTATACAAATCAGTTAATTTTTACCTTCAATATTATAGTAGGCTAATTAAGCCTATAGGCTACAACTGACTCCCATAGTTTACAATAATAGTTAAGAGATTTGTTTTCCTTGAGAAAATTTGCAATGTATTGTACCTGATATCCAAAATAATCAATATTGAATCGAATCGAATTGCAAGCTTGTGAATCGAAATCGAATCGAATTGTGAAATTTGTGTCAATACCCAGCGCTATTATATACTATAATAGTATTTTTTTTAATATACATGTTTTCAGATTTAATTTTAATTGTATTATGGGCAGTTTTTCCTTCTAAAAGCAATCTGAAACGGCAGCAGGCAGAGATTTGAGTGAAAAATTCCATGCTAGTCTCAAGTCCGTTGCCAGGGGAAGGCTAAGCCTTCTTACACGCCTATGTTCTGCGTTCTGTGATCTCACAATTTATTTATTTTTTTAAGTATAAATTTCATTCAGTCTGAGTTAATATGAGGTCATATAACTGCACACGCATGCAAAAATGGTAAGTTTGTTTAATATAGTTTTTAATGAAGTGTGACATCACATTGCAGGCCACCTCATCAATAATGGAGAAGTGCTTTAGCAAATAGCCTATACTAGCTGTACAATCCTGTGTTTAAACCCTAAACCCTAATTTTCCTCTTAGACCTCTGCTTAAAGTGCTTTGTGTGTTTTTACAACTGAGGGATGTGTTGAAATTATTAACTGTGGTAATCAACAGAATGTCACAGATGTCGTTTATTGATCATTAACTTATTGATGCCGAACCTTGACTATTCCTTTAAGATGATTGGATTTACTGTTCCTTTGTGCATGTGTAACACAAAGCTTCTTCAGATTCATTTTCCTGTACGTTCATGGCCTCAGCAAAACATCTCTGAATTGGCACAGATGGAGATAATTAAGGCTTTCAAGGGACATTTGGTGGAAATTATCAGGATTTTTTTTGTTTTTCTTTTTCTTTGCAGTGTCCACAGATCAACAATAAGAGAGAGGACTGTAAAGCACACACTCTTTTGAGGGATTTTTGTCCCAGCAGCAGTTATGATCAAAAGAGCCTATGAATTCTACACCTTGATGAGACGATAGATTGGAATCTGGCCATCAGCGCAATGCATCATGGGCATTGCCCTCTACCCAACAGCAGTTACTTTTTTACCAGACAGGCAAAGCTGGTGGCAAAGCTTAGATGAGATAAAAACTGGATTCCTCTCTTTCTGTGTCTCTCTCATCCTCATCTTCTTTGCTCATTTCATGTCTTTGTTGGCTGCCAAATCAGATGGCAGTGTTCTTACATTTCTAATAGTGTGTGGAGTGTAGTCTCAGATTTGTGGACAGAGGAGAGTGTTTTATTGGAAGGGTGAGCGTATTTCTGCTCACACCGTATCATGGGAGCAGTTTTTTTGAAGAATAGCTGAAGAAAGAACATATTTGATACTTTTTTTTGGACATCTTATGATGATTTTATTAGTGACTTTAACAAACCTTTTACATGATGTAATGCTTAACGACACTCGGTTACTAACGTAACCTCGGTTCTCTCTAGATGAGGGAACGAGTGTTGCGTAAGCTAGCTTGCTCTTGGTTTTTCATACTGAAGCGAAACCAGAACGCAGCACAAAGCACGGAGGGGTTACACAACACTCGTTCCCTCATCTAGAGAGAACCGAGGTTACGTTAGTAACCGAGTGTCGTTCTCTTACGAGAGTACTCTCGTGTTGCGTAAGCTAGCTTACGCTACGGGAACCCAATGTAAAACGCTGTACGTGCTGAGTGTCTGTCCACACATCGTCCCAAGGGCGTGTGCCCGGCGAACACACACGGAAGCAAGTGAAAAGGATATTGGCGCCGGATGGCGCAGCAGGAGCGGCGGCTGAAGGCGGCGAGAAGACGGCCGGCTTCCTCAGTCACTTGTTTTGCGATGCAGAATATGTTGAATAGGTTTAAACATGGTAAAAAGTGTTAAATGGAGCTGAAAGTGCTAGACACTTATTACGCTATATGCATTATTAAATTAGCTGAATATTTAATACATGAACCCTTGAACTCAAGGGATGTAAATTTGTGATCGGTAGACATTCCAATTTTGTGAACTTTCTGCAGCCATCAATTCTATTTGAGCCTGGAAATAATGATTGTTGACTGGTTTTACAGTAATTTGACATTTTACAGTAAAATACTTCAATTTAATTTGTTTTTTGGAAGTGAAAAACAAGAAGTCACCTTATAATTTACTGTGAAAAGACGTAAATTGACATTCCTAGAATTCTGTGGTTATAAGTGTATTATAAAAGGTTAAAAACAGTGTTTAGTACTTCAATAGGTATATTAATATTATCAGTTAATAAAATATTACATATTTTTGCTGTAAATTTAAGTTAAATGCAGACAGTGTTTCCCAGTTATTTTTCTCTGCGTCTTGGCCTGCTTGTTGAGTGTCCCAGCGAGAGTGTTGCTTTGAAAAATGGAATGGAATTACAACTTTTAAAAACTGAATTCTGTTTCAGTCTATTGTACTCCTTTTTAAAGCTACTCACTAACATCCATAAAAAGTTTAAAAACAAGACCACACTTAATATTCATATACATTGTATTTTTGAATGGACTGATGATCTGTTAAGAATTACATATTTGACTAATAACAAATGCTGAATAATGACTTTTGTAATATTTAGTTTTCTCTAAGCTGTGAGAAACATTCTCTAAGAATGAACCAGCAGTTTTTAAAGTTCAGATTCAGGTCAGAAAATCTAGTGAACCACTGTTGTTGTGATCATTTATTAACAGTATTTATTTAATTATTCAGATCCATACAGAAGTTTAAAAATGGTCCCTTAACTGTATTCTTTACTCTTTGAAAATTATTATAGAAAGTGTTATTTCTGTAAATTAATGCGCCGCATCAATCAAGTTTGATGGTGAAGGGATGCATTCAACAATCTGTCCATTCATACATTCATGCTAATTGCCAATCCATTACACAAAGATTGAAATTTGAGTGAAAAAGAGAAAATATGTTATTAAATATGAACCTTGGAGACAGAATGAATGGTGGGAGGAGAGTGCAAAACCTCTTAGATATGATTATGAAGTCTGTTTGCTCACACATGCTTCTTTGATTACATTTGTGTCTGTGGGCATTAATCACTGGGACATGTGATGCTCAAAGCAACTTGATGTATTAATGTACTGTAGAATGTGATGGGTGTGCGTACGCAGGTGTGCATAATGGCTTTGAACATGACTTATCCTATTGAATTTTACCGCTGGAACTATCCGTTTAATAATATTCACTCTGCAGTGAGTGATATAATTGTATAACTGGAAGGAAATTGGGATCCATGTCTTCAAAATATGTAGTTGATGTCGATACTTTAGAAAGGCATTCAAAAATATATTTTTCACCCTAGGTATAATACAAGAGCAATTTTACGGTAATATTTTCCTCAGCAGACTAGGAGGAAATGAGCAAAATGAGAACTATTGATCTTCTTCTCTCTATAATGGGGGAAATTTATGTAGCAATCCCACACTTTAAGCACTGAATAAGTCATTGTATCCATTTTTAATACCCAAATGACCCTTTCTGTGTTCCCATCAGATTATTCTTAGAGAGATGTGGTCTCATGGGGCCCTGTATACATAAGTATCATGCCCTTGCTATTGCTTGGTGTTGCACAGAATAAGGGTCTGCTGATCATCATCATTATTATCATCATCATCATCATCATCATCATCAACCTGCACTTTCATTTCACCACAGTGCTCTGACTGAGTTCAATCTCATAGTGAAACACTGAATTCATTGGTCAAATATGAAGCTTTGGTATATTCATAGAAATTGCTGAAATGTATGGCCACTACAGGTGTTCATGCACTCATATCTGTCATATCTATCTCATATCTCTCATCCGTCCTTCGGATGAGACGTTAAACCGAGGTCCTGACTCTCTGTGGTCATTAAAAATCCCAGGATGTCCTTCGAAAAAGAGTAGGGGTTTAACCCCGGCATCCTGGCCAAATTTGCCCCTTGGCCTCTGTCCATCATGGCCTCCTAATCATCCCCATATACTGATTGGCTTCATCACTGTCTCCTCTCCACCAGTATGCTGGTGTGTGGTGGGCGTTCTGGCGCCATATGGCTGCCGTCGCATCATCCAGGTGGATGCTGCACATCGGTGGTGGTTGAGGAGATCCCCCCTTCCATGTAAAGCGCTTTGAGTACCTAGAAAAGCGCTATATAAATGTAACCAGTACACCAGTACGTATGTATTTGTACAGATTTTGCAGCAGATACCAAATTAAGCAGTATTGTTATAATTTTCAGTTCAAACTGCAAAAATAGCAAGTAAACATTTCTGTTTATTAGGCTATGTTTTTTTCTGTCAGTAATCTTTCACTCTCCTGCTGTCAGTTTCCTGTTTGTGAAGTTGAGCCCATTGGCTGGTCATATCCACAGCCTCTGCCTTGAATCCACATCAAACCGCATCTTGGCATGCAGCGTTTGGCTGTGCAAGACTGTCAAACCTCCCACTGCCTTCAAATCAACTGAAAATGCCTTCTCTGCTTACTACATATGAGCAGAGTGTGATTTACTTTTCAAGTTCAGGAATTCAGTAACCGATGTGTTTAGACTCGTTCTTAAATAAGTTAAGTCAAATTAACAAATTGAATAAGTACAAACCTTTTGATTTCACACTAAAATGCTTAAGGCAAGTTTTTTTTTTTTTTTTTTTTTTTTTTTTACACACAATTCATTTATTTTAATTGTAGACAAATTTTTTAGCTTGTCACTTCACCAACATTAGTACAGCTATGTTGAGTTGAGTAAATTGAACAAGGTTTTTTCCCCCTGTGTATGATTTGATATTCTGATTTTGAACACCAAAAACCAAAGTGTCTTTACGAGACCATAATTATTCCTGTTGTCCAAATGGTTTATGAACTTGAGATATGCCATCTTAACAGGTTTTGTAGATTTTAGTTCACTCTTTCCCCGCCAGCGTGTTTTTTTTTTTTTTTTTTTTTAGTTGCCAGCCACTCAGCGTTTTTGATCATATTCACAAAAATGTCATGGCCCCCAGAATATTTTGTTGTATTAATATCTGAACAGGCAATATATCAAAAGATATGTAATCTTTGCATTTTAGGCAACTACATCTGAATAGATGAGAGACGAAAATTTTTTAATTTTCAATTAATAATAATTTTTTTTAAATGTTAACCTTACTTGCGCCAATTATTCTGTAACACTCTGTCCTTAGATGAGTCTCGGTGAAATCTCATTGGTCAAATTCTTGTTCTGCTTAGTTGTATATTAAAGGCAAAATTTAACCCATTTACTTTCTTAATACAAGTTCCTGCTCTTATTTTACACAATTCCTGAGCACATACAATAAGAATAAATGTCTTTATGATTTTTCATCAAAATGTAACATTTGCTCTGCCTCTAAAGCTACTCCTTTTTGGCTGTCATGAATCATTACACCATGTCTACACTTAAGTCTGTCTACACTGGACGCGACAAAGTGACTGTTGCAAATCCATTTGTTCTTCATGTCAGAAGTAGCGCGATCGCTTGAAGTACGTCAGATATAGAACGAGCATCAGTTTACTGTCTGGGATTTGTCGTGTCGCATTGTGCTGTGCCACATCCAGTGTAGACAGCATCACTGATAATAATGGGTTCTATTCGGTTCTGTTGCGTTGTATTGTGTTGCTCACGTGTGGTGTAGAGACACAGTGTTACGTTTTCAGCCCCTCCCCTCCAAGCAGCTGCTTCCAGCCTTGTATGTAATCCCACTTTTTACAATCCAGCCAAAAACCAAGTTTTCTTTTTTTTGTTTTTAATCATTTAATATTCAGTGAATGTACAATAGTTTGCGAACCGTTTCATTTTAATTTTAAGCAAATGTGTTTTGATTGTGTTGTGTCATACAGCTGTTGCTTTTATTGCGGACAGACTAATGACTTGACACTGGAAACTTGACACAATAACAGTATAAGATGTTAAGAATGAAAAGCATATGAGCCATAGCCCAGCAATCATACAGTATAAATGTTGTTGGAAATGCCATGCTAATAAGTGGATCCAGCAGCCATTGCCGTGAAGCTGTTTGATCCAGACCTCTGTCTCCTGTGTGCATTTGGTTGCTTAGTTATGACTAATAATGACTCTAATTGAGCTTAGTCTGTCTCCTTGCTGCTGGCCGGAGGGGTCGCCCCTCTCTTTCACTTTCCTATAATTTCCCCGTCTATACACTAATGAACTCTAGAGTTTGTAATCTGGTTTGCAAGCTCCTCAGGCTGATGTCAGATGCAGGTGAATTACGTGATGGAGATTAAAAATGGCTATTTTCTATACTCTTAGCAGTCACATTTATAATCATGCTGCTTTTTTTTGTCACATTCAGTGACAATCTGTAAAGAAGAACCATTATTGTTGTGAATATTTTTTTGGAACGAGAGATCAGAGATGCTAGAATTTCGATTGAGCTTGTAGCTATATAGTTTGGTTGTAGTCCAAGACTGAAATGTTTCTTCAAAACCAAGTGCCTATGGAGGACTTGCACACCAGTGAAGAGCCAATATTTATTGTTGCTCAGAGAGGCTTAAAAACACAGCTTTGTCAATAAGTAATTTCGTTTTTTTTTCTTAAAGAAACATGGAATATTTCCCATTACTAAATTCTTTATACTCACACAAACAATGCAAGAGTTTAAAACAGTTTTTTTTTTTTTTTCTGAAAGTGGGAGGGGTGTGGGTGAAAATGTTGTACTTGTGCTTTATTTCTCAGTTCTTCGAGTTGTGAAACAAAGAACTTGGACTTATAGGAGTACAGAAGACAGCTGGCTCACTATTGAACAATGTTCTGGCAAGGTTTTGTCTGTACGTGGCATAAAAACATGGACTGGAAATATATAGCCTTATACACTATGGGGAAATATGACTGGCATTCTGACACAGTGGGCGTTTAGGAACACCTGTTCAATTTCTCATTAATGCAATTATCTAATCAACCAATCACATGGCAGTTGCTTCAATGCATTTAGGGGTGTGGTCCTGGTCAAGACAATCTCCTGAACTCCAAACTGAATGTCAGAATGGGAAAGAAAGGTGATTTAAGCCATTTTGAGCGTGGCATGGTTGTTGGTGCCAGACGGGCCGGTCTGAGTATTTCACAATCTGCTCAGTTACTGGGATTTTCACGCACAACCATTTCTAGGGTTTACAAAGAATGGTTTGAAAAGGGAAAAACATCCAGTATGCGGCAGTCCTGTGGGCGAAAATGCCTTGTTGATGCTAGAGGTCAGAGGAGAATGGGCCGACTGATTCAAGCTGATAGAAGAGCAACTTTGACTGAAATAACCACTCGTTACAACCGAGGTATGCAGCAAAGCATTTGTGAAGCCACAACACGGACAACCTTGAAGCGGATGGGCTACAACAGCAGAAGACCCCACCAGGTACCACTCATCTCCACTACAAATAGGAAAAAGAGGCTACAATTTGCACAAGCTCACCAAAATTGGACAGTTGAAGACTGGAAAAATGTTGCCTGGTCTGATGAGTCTCGATTTCTGTTGAGACATTCAGATGGTAGAGTCAGAATTTGGCGTAAACAGAATGAGAACATGGATCCATCATGCCTTGTTACCACTGTGCAGGCTGGTGGTGGTGGTGTAATGGTGTGGGGGATGTTTTCTTGGCACACTTTAGGCCCCTTAGTGCCAATTGGGCATCGTTTAAATGCCACGGCCTACCTGAGCATTGTTTCTGACCATGTCCATCCCTTTATGACCACCATGTACCCATCCTCTGATGGCTACTTCCAGCAGGATAATGCACCATGTCACAAAGCATGAATCATTTCAAATTGGTTTCTTGAACATGACAATGAGTTCACTGTACTAAAATGGCCCCCACAGTCACCAGATCTCAACCCAATAGAGCATCTTTGGGATGTGTTGGAACGGGAGCTTCGTGCCCTGGATGTGCATCCCACAAATCTCCATCAACTGCAAGATGCTATCCTATCAATATGGGCCAACATTTCTAAAGAATGCTTTCAGCACCTTGTTGAATCAATGCCACGTAGAATTAAGGCAGTTCTGAAGGTCGAAAGGGGGTCAAACACAGTATTAGTATGGTGTTCCTAATAATCCTTTAGGTGAGTGTGTGTATATATATATATATATATATATATATATATATATATATAGGGTTGGGTATAGTTTTTTTTTTTTTTTTCGATCCCGGTGCCAAATCGATACTTTTAAAACGGTACCGGTGCCTAAACGGTGCCTGAACCGATACTTACACAAAAAAAAAGACCCTCAAAACGATGGTGAATGACATTAAGAACAGCTTTTTTATTGGGAAAAAAATTTGAATATATTCAAATTTTAAAGTAAATATATAAGGGTACGTTTACACGAAAACGATATACGCTTAAAACGGAGAAGTTTTTCCTTTGAGTTTTCCGCGTACAGACGACACCATTGTCAAAACGATCCCCATTCACACGGATCCACGAAAACGACTAAAACGCTGTGTTCTGCTGCCATGCCATTAGATGGCGATGAAACACTATAGACTGAACGCGTAATACGCATGTGCATGACATCATAATTTTTCAAAGATACACGCTTTTATTGTTTAAAAGGAGACCGTTTTCAAAAACTTGCACTTTGAAACTTTGAGTTTTCAAAAGTTGCCGTTTTTAGCCACCCAAAACACCGTTGTCGTGTAAACGAACGGCCAAAACGCATACAAAGTTTTAAGTTTTTAGTTGAAAATGGTGTCATGTAAACAGCCCCTAAGTGGGTGTTATTTTAAAAGAAAGTTAGTGGGGTCAAACCTTTCAAATAAAGCCATTCACAAAAAGATGTTTGAAAGGTTTGAAATTATAAAACAATAGACGTATCCCTTTTTAAGCCACTGCCTGTATTTTTCACAGCATATTTAGCTAATTTGGCAGACTAATAAGAGATCTCTCTGTCACATCTCTCCCCATTGCTCTTGGCTTTGACTAGCATGCCACATCTGAGTCTTGAATAGGGAGAATTTTAAAGGCCCAAAAATATGCATATTCAATGACAGACTTCAAACACCACACCGCTATCTGTGAGGCAGAGAGTGGAGCTTGGGGTCACAGTCACACGTCGATTTATAAAGCTCTTTTGGAAGTTCTTGAATTTGATATGATGCATTACGATTTTCATATGCAGTGAAGGTTGTAATGTCACCTATAACAGTATCTCCTCCCTTGAGGACACCAACACGGTTCAAATAAGGTTCAGACTTCACTACAGAGCTGTGATTAGTGTTATCACAAGTTTTTTTTCTTTCTTTTTCTGCCTTTTGAACGAATGGAAGTTGTTACACTGATAAAAAATGTACCTTGTGCATTCCTGACCTGCCACTTGTGAACATTTTACATCAGGGATTCAGAATTTTTCCATATTTTCTGACTTGTTGTGCCATTGTTTTCAAATGCTTTTAGACCAGAATAAAGGATGAATTGAAGTGATAGTGGAAGAAAGTATGTTTTATCTTTGTGTTTAATTATTGAACCATAGATCTGTGTACCTGGTTTTGGGAGACGTGGAGGTTCACTGGGTGCTAAAAGCATCTCAGTTCCACTCAGGTCCTGTACTATATGCGAGTGTGAAAGAGAAAGACAAGAGAAAGATATTTATTTCTATTTTTTTTTTTACAGATTTTCCATAGTTTTATGTAATTATTTTGTATAGATTGTATGTGAAATATTGTTAACGCTTTATTTTACAGTCCTGTTCTAAATTTTGGGTCAGTGAGATATTTGTATTATTATTCTTTTTATTAATTAATTATTCAAGGACGCATTGTCATAAGTGACAGTAAATGTATATTTTTTCTGAAATCAAAAAAACATTTTTTTTTTACTTTTCTATTCACCAAAGCATCCTGAAAAAAAAAAAAAAAGGCATCAGGGTCATCTCTTGAGCAGAAAATCAGCATATTAGAATGATTTCTGAAGGATCATGTTACACTGAAGACTTGAGTAATGATGCTGAAAATCACAGGAATAAATCACACTTCAAAAACAAGTCTGTGGTAACACTTTATATCGATGGTCCACCGTTGACATTCTACTAACTTTAAGTAACTTTGCAACTAGATGTCAGCTAACTCTCAGTAGAGTATTGTTAGACTGTTTGCTTAATATCTGCTGATACTTTTATTTTTTTTGTAAACAATTGTTTTTGAGCAGTCAGTTCAATATAAGAAAAAAATATGCAACATATTAAAGTGAAACCCATACCCACCACCCACCAACTAGGTAGACTTATACGGTACTAAGGAATTGTAAGACATTGCGGTGGAAAAGGTACAAAAAAAACTACAAAAAAACTAATCAAAAGATAAATAGAAAATTGACACAAACTGACATGCTCTGACATTTGTGCTTATTCTGTTACTTGTGACATTTTCATGGCTAAAGTCTGATTACACTGTATTTAGCACAAACTCTGCTACAATAATATATCAGCAGCATGCATGTAAAAGTTTGTAGTTTTGAGATAATGACGTTTATGCATGGTTTGTGAAAAAAAACACTGAAATAAGGTCATGAAACCATACTGATTATTTCTTCACAAGACTTTTGAAAATTGTATCACGTAGCCTAGAATATTTGCTCCAAAACTATGTGAAAATCATCCTGACAACTCATTTAGATAAAAAAAAAATATTGATTTTAAATTTGTAAGACATATTTTGTGTAAGAAAGCTTAATGCGAGGAAGCGTGAACACATCATGAATATTAATGGATGTCACACCTGAGAAAGACAAAGACCCTCCCATAATGGCCCTATCAGGGGCTATGAGGCCCTATCATTCTGAGCAACCTTGCACAAAGAATGAGGAGATTTAAAAAATAATTTAAGTCAAAAACTTTTTGATTGTTTGGATTTATTTACAACATAACATATAATAATCCAAAGATACACAACAAAGGACAAAAAAAGCACATTATTTAACACCCTGATCTAAAGACAGAGACTTGAACAGTCACACACCTTTGTGCCATTCATGAAACATAGTACATACTTGTCATTTCCAAGGTGTTTGATTTTTCATTTACCATGTTCATGTACTCATGTGAATGTTGAAGTCAGCAGGACTCATCAGTGGGGCATCTGGTCCCTGTATAAAAACAAAACAAAAACAAAAACAGCTGTGAACATGCTGATATCAAGAGAAACTATATGGCTGCACGATTTTGGGAACACATTTGAGATTTTTCTGGTTAATATTGCGATTTAAAATGTACAAAATACACACACACACACACACACACACACACACACACACATATATATATATATATATCGTCGCTGTCCGATGAAAACCGCGTATGTCCATTTTGCCGATTTTGAGATTTTTCGACGGATAGAATGTCCAGGTTCATTTCCGTATACAGTATGCTTCACATATCTAAATGACCAATGAAAAGTCATGAAATCACGTCATCTGATTTTCACGTATATCCATTTGGTGTCAAAACTGTCAATCAGTTGATGTTTCATCGAGCTTTTGATTTACATCTTAAGCGTCTCTGGAAGCTCAGCATTGGATAGCCGAATAACACTGTGAGGTAAAGTATCTGCAAACGTTTGTTTTTGACGACTGTTCTCAAGTTTATTATATATTCGCAATATATTCACAACTGTTATTGTGTTATTGGGAGTGGAGAGAAGTGACAAAATCACGGTAGGACTGTGCAAACAAAGTATCTGTCTAGCATTGCCATGTCAGTGTATTGATTCATTGTCCCTTCATAGTTTGCAAGAGACATTTAATAAACTGAGCGTATTTAATAAACTGAGACGTAGCCTATTCATCTGTCAATATGAAACGCGACTTGGCCATTCTAATTAATGATCGGAAGAACGCGTATCGACCACCGTTACTGTAAAATATGCACGTATGTCCGTTTTAACTCGATTTTGGTCAAATGTGGATTATATCATTACACTGGCAAGAATATGGTTACATTTAAAGATGCCGTACCAAGTATGACAACGCTACGTTCAACTGCTTTTGAAATTATGGTGTTTTTTTCACTTCCTGAAAAGTAACCGTTTTGGACATACGTGAGTTTCATCGGGCAGCGACGATATATAATATAATAAACACCAGGTTTGTTGTGCCTTGTAGGCATATACGTGCAGTGCTGCATAAAATAATATTAACAATAGCCTATAGCAGGCGGCCTATACATCGTTAAAAAGGAACATATCAGTAACACTACACTAGAGAAAAATATATTGATTATCATATGTTACTTCAAATACATATGGATATCCACAAACAAAGTATTTAACAGTAAACACGGGTCTAAACATTATAATAATCACCATATTAGAGTAAACCCTCATACTAGCCTACTTGTATCATGCTGTGTTTTATTATCGAAAAACATCCTCGTGTCGTACATATACATTTAGCATTGAAAGGTTGCCTCGACTAGTTCACATTTCAGCATGTTTCTGTCTATATATACATATCCATGTACGACATAGGCTTCATGTTTTTACTCCAATCTCATTTCATAATGTACATTTTAGTCTGGCACCAGTTTAACTAGTAGCTACAATGTAAAGTTTATACAACAATAACATGCTTACTATTAGGAGTGGAAATGTCTTACCTTAAAAATCTTCTCATCTTCAAATCGCGTTCTTCTAATTCTTCCGAGGTAAACAGCACAGCACAAACACAGTCTCGACGAAAAGCAGAGAAGTACGTTACTGTAGTCTCTGATTCTTTGTTTTGAGGTAATGAGGGCGTTTACAGGCGTGGACTACTTGCATGTTGAGCGTGGGCGTGGTCACAGAGTTAATTAGCTCGGACTGGAGAATCTTTACATGTCGTTGCTTTCATACGGATTACTTAAACAGAGAACATTTGTTTTTGATATGATTTACATCATTTAAAAATGGAGACTTCAAGCTTTGTAAAGACACATGTTTCATGTCACAGTGACAAGCATTCGCTGAGTTACAGATCATTTTCTGTCGCGTTTCAGAATGATCTTCACATTGAGAGAGACGGGAGAACGCGCATCATGTTTATTTTCTTTACTTTACGAAAAACTCAACATTTTGTTTTTATTATTAGCGTACACAAATAAAAGAAGACATTTAACAGTTTTGAATGATATATAACACTTGCCTGTATGACAAAAATGACTCAATTATTTGAGTCTCTTGTACACTGATAAGAAAAAAAGCTATCGCCGACCCCAGGGGGTTAAAGTCTTTGCCTTTGCTCCATGAATGTGAGCAGTTGATAGCTCCAAAGAGCTATTCATCATATGTGGAGGAATCCAATGACTGACTGACATTTTCTTTGCAGCAGTGAAGGCAGCTAAAAGTAAGTTTCTCTGTTACGGAGACAATGCCAATTCAGAGAAGTTGTTTAGAAAGGTTCTGGAGTCGAAACCACATCTTTATCTATCAGGAATGATATGTCAGGAGCAAGCTGAGACCAGAAAGGAAAAAGTGCAGGGCATTCCCAGAAAAAAATGTAAATATGTACCAAGTGTTCTCTGCGGGCATAAATTACAATTTGGGGAAGGAGACAAATGCATATAGAAACATTTTAAAGGGGATAGGTAAAGTCGGTGTAGAAGTTTCCAATGGATCATCTGATGATTTGCGGTTTTTTTGAGGATGATGAGATTGTCTCTGGAATTTGCTCAGTGAATAAATGTTTTATGTCCTCATTAGGGATGAGTCGCGATCTCCGAATAGTCGAACTGCGTGCGAAATTCGATCATAAAATAGCTTTTTCGAATATTGTTATATTTTCGCAGGGTATTTTCCTGTCGGGGACACAAGGTGTCGCTAACATGAATGAAACCCCCTACTGCGCGATCTAGGCTGCAGTGTAAACAAACAACAGAAGAAGAGCATTGTCGTGACCGTTAACTCTGCGACCAACCATGCAACAACCAAGAAGCTCCATGTGGGACTTGTTTAAAAAAAATTAACAATGATAAAGTTGAGTGCAAATTATGCCAAGCAAAGCTCATACCACCACACTACAACAACGATGCATATCCACCTTAGATCAAAGCACCCGGCAGCAGCTTCATTCTCCTCAGGCAGCACCCAGCAGTCAATGGGTAGTTTCTTGGGTAGACGTAAGTTAGCAATCTCCTACTTGAGTGTGCCTGCGACTTCTGTGCCATCCAAGCAGGTGTTCTCCACGGCTGGACTAATTGTTAATAGGTTGCGCTCGCGTCTCCTCCCAGAACATGTTGACATGCACATTTTTTTTTTTTTACAAGAATATGACATATGCCTAAGCGTTAGGCTATGAATAGTTTCATTGATTGAAAACTAATTTGTTTAAAAAGTAGGCTATTGCTGGTAACAAGGCAGGTTCGCATAAAATCGTTATGACATGTATCCTTACTGCATTTATTTTATTTTTTTATCTAACGAGCATCTGGTTTGGCGATGCAGAAACGGACTGTCGTGCTTATTGTTTTTCTTTTCTTCCAATTAGCCTACCATAGGCCTACTATGTAAAAAAAAACAAAAAAAAAAAAACAATGTTACTTGGTCAATTAAGTAAACAGTTTGATGACAAATAGCTAAAGATGAAATTGGCCTCCCTTTCTGTCATTGTAAGAATGTGCATTTCTTTTCCTTTTTTTTCCCCCCTCCAATTTTCGAACAATATTCAACTTTTGCTCCTCGATTGTCGAATGGCATTTTTGACAGAAATTCACATCCCTAGTCCTTACTGATATCTTTAGTCCAAACAGTTGATATGGAAAGTGGTGTGTATGAGGGTTTTTTTAGGAGAAAAGAGTAAATAGCTGAGGCAGAAGTAACAGAATTATCAGTTGGAAGAATTGTCTTTCGCAAGGGATGTACATGTAATTGTGAATCCCAGTGAACTCCATATGCGCAAAGCGCAGATCTAATGTGAAGATGCATGAAAAAGGAAGTTCCTGGTAAATTAAAGAGAGCCTTAATATCTTGAAATGATTTCAGCCCTTTGTCATCATAAATGTCACCAAAGCAATTTACTTTACATTTAGCCCATTGTGGACAATGAAATGTCCTGATAACATTTTTTATTATTATGGAACAGAGGTGAATGACAATGCCAAATCAAATTTGGCTTTTTTTCTGGTCACTGTTCTTCAAGTAGAAATAAAATGTGTTATGATAGGACCAAAATAAAGTTTACGTTGTCTAAGTGAGACACCAGCAAAAACCAAATGCTTTATATCGTGAGGGGAAACGAGATTCTTCAATAGCCCACCATGAAGTTGATGCACTTGGTTTAAACCAGGTTGACAGTGCACGGAGAGTAAAGGAGTCAGCGTATAACTTAAAATTTGGAAAGGACCAACCCCCATCTGTTCCGCTGCGCTGTAAAGTAGATAACTTAATTCAGGGACGTTTACCATTCCAGATATAATGAGAAATTGCTGAATTAAGTTTTTTTCCAATAGCCAGCAGGTGGAGGTAAAGGAATCATAGAGGAGTAGAAATTAACACGAGGAAGGATGTTAATTTTAATAACAGAAATTCTTGCATGGAAAGAAGTAGGAAGGTGTGTCCACTTTGCAAGATCTGAGGTGACTGGCCAAGTTGTTATTAAAATTTTTAGAAACAATATCCTGCAGAGAAGGATATATGTCTATCCCTAAGTATTTGAAGGAATGCACCACTGGTATAAAACTTGATAACATCACGGATCCAACACAGAAATTGAGAGGGAGCAGATATGACTTTGTCCAATTAATCTTATACCCAGACAGGTTACTAAACTGATTAAATAAATTTAAAATGCAGGGGACTGATTGAACTGGATTGTCTAGAAAAAGCAATATGTCATCTGCAAATAAGGATATGTGATGTGAGGTGTTCCTAACCGATATAGGAAGTGTAAGTTCTGACTGACGTACAGCTTGAGCAAGAGTAAACAGTAAAGGTGAAAGAGGACAACCCTATATCGCGTGCCTCTTCCAATCAGAAAAGATTGTGAACATACCTGGCCAGTAAGAATTGTAGCTGAGGGATTAACGTACCAGACTTTAATCATATTTATAAAGTTAGA
Organism: Rutilus rutilus; assembly: GCF_951802725.1. Taxonomy (NCBI): domain Eukaryota; kingdom Metazoa; phylum Chordata; class Actinopteri; order Cypriniformes; family Leuciscidae; genus Rutilus; species Rutilus rutilus. The sequence continues at coordinate 23,373,625 of NC_140228.1, forward strand.
GCTAAAACCTAGGTGATCTAGCACTGCCCACAAATAATTCCACTCCAAATGGTCGAATGCTTTCATTGCATCTAAAGAAAGTATTGCAGAGGGAGAAGTACATTTTTCTGCTGAATGAATTATGTGAAGCAGTCTTCGCAGGTTATCTGAGACAGAACGAGATTTGATGAATCCTGTATGATCATGATCAAACTTAATTTATTATATAGATACAGATGCTTTTGATACAGATATAGATACCCTTGCTCATACCTCTGACTGATGATTCTAATTCAACAAGTGATATAGGTCTAGCTAAGAGCTCAGAGTCTGATTCTGACATATGCGTAGGAGTAAGAGTAGATAAAAGGGAAGTATAGGATTTAGAGTCGCATTTAGAGTTAGAGCTGTATAGTTCATAATAAAAGGAACGAAAAGTGTAGTTTAAACTCTTCTGGTCAGTCAGAACCTCACCGGCTTGAGATTTTACTGCTGTAATATGAGCAAATGTTTCGCTATTACGTAGTCTTAAAGCCAATAAATGGCTAGGTCTGCTACCATGAAAATAATCGTTTTGTCTGGATCTTTGTATAAGAAATTCAGCTCTGTATCTATATAATAAATTAAGTTCTTTCCTAACAGTTTCAATTTTAGATGTAGTAGTATTATCAGAAAAATTATGTTGGTTTGCCTGTTCTAGAGACCGAAGTTTGGATTCCAGGTCAGAAATTTTCTTACGATGAGTTTTTTTTTTGCGAAAAGAAGCATATGAAATCGAAAAACTCCTGATAAAGCCCTTTTTGGCCTCCCACAGTATTCGTGCGTCATCTACCGAGCCTTTATTGATGCCAATAAAGTCACACAGTTTGGTTCTAAATTGATCACAAAAAAACTCATCTTTTAATAAATTAGTATTAAAACACCACCTAGGGGCTCGTGGAGGGTGCTGTGTAATTGAAAGTTTCAGAAAATTACTACTGTGGTCTGAAAGAGATAGGGGAGAGAGGTCAACTTCAAGTATAAATGAGGCCAAGGTAGAGGAAGCGAAAATGTAGTCAATCCATGAATATGATTTTTGTCTAGCTGAGAAAAATAACCGTCATGCATCTACTAATGAAAAAGAGGCTATGCATTGATTGAGTTGCTCAGTAGAAACAGGAAACAAAACAAATTTTTTTGCGTTCTTACAGCGTTCATATCTAAATTCTATGTAAATTATTACAGCGTTCATATCTCTTCCTATGACTATCTCAAAGTCCGTTAGATCAGTGAGATAGGTAGATAATTCAGAGAAAAAAGTTGGATCTGGACTACATGGTGCGTAAACTGAGAGAAAACTATCTTCCTATTCTCAACCACAGTTTTTATACAAGTTACTCTGCCAGTATTATCACCATTACTGTCTAGTATGGAGATATTTAAATTCTTGTCAGTAGCGGTGAAAGAGACCACCTCAAAAAAATTATTATAGCATCTACGGACATCCTCCTTCCTCAAATGAGATTCCTGAATTAAAGCAATGTCAACCTTTTTTCGTTGAAATAATTCTAAAAAACTTGTACGTTTATGGGGGCCATTTAAACCATTTACATTACAGGTTAGTATATTAAATTCAGTCATAAGTATCAAACAAAAGAAATAGTTGAACAAACGAGTCAAAGTAATACCACTGCAACTTAATCATCTTAAGTCTACCTTTAACCCATCCCTCACCCACCGAACAACCCTGTAGCACAAAGCAGGCCCATCCCATGGAACCACTGCAGGCTGGGGTAAGAACAAACCCCAGGCTGCCACCCTCCCCTGTCATTGTCAGAGACAGCAACATGACAGCCTGTGCAACATTAGTACACAGCCATTAGCCCTGTTATAAGAGAATAGAATAACTTTTAAATTCACATCAGTAATGAAGTGGGAATAAAAGAATAGTGATACCTTGTCTCCTAGCTTATATGAAAAAACTGACGACCATCACATGTAGATTTAGATTATCGAGTCTGGAGTCACTCAGTAATAATCTCTTCTGCGTCTGCAATGTCCATCCTTGAAGAGTGAGGTCGGGAAATCAAGCTTAGGAATGTACGCGCTTCCTCTGGAGAGTACAGTATTTTGGACTCGCCGTGTTGAAGAAAGTTCTGCAGACCTACCTCTTTTAATTCTTTCCTTATAATAGTGAAGGAGCTCCACTTCTTTGCCGTCGCGGGAGAGAAGTCGGCCAAAAAGCTCAGCATCGCACCCTTGTTTGTTTTTACAGGACCATGGCGTCTTTCTTCGTTTAGAATAAGATTCCTGTCGTTGTAGCGTAGCAGTTTGTAAAGAAACACTCGCAGTTTGGAATGATCAGTTGAAGCTCAGGAGTAAACTCGGTGCGCTCGTTTGATTTCGATTTAGTGTGTTCGTTGACCACTCGTTTCTGCTCTCTCTGTTGGCACATATTCTGGATAGTAATCATGTGAGAGGCGAATTCGGTGTGCATTGCTGTTAATTCGGTTTTCAAAATATCCTCAAATCGCTTTATAGTGGTTTTATGTTGTCCTCCATGTCAACGAAATGGCGAAAGATAAGCAAGTTTCAGACTGTGTGACATTTACAAACCAACTGGAAATGACAAAACTACCCCAGATGTCAAAAATAAAGTCAAAAAGCAGTAAAAGAAGGGCTAAATACGCGGAGCTTGACTAATGTGCGTCTGGGCACTTCTTTCAAAAACATTATAAAACAAATCTTACTGACCCCAGTGTTAGTACACTGTCAGTTCACATACTGTAAAATAAATTGAATATGTAAATATAAAATAAAAATATAAAAAATGCTGTATTGGAAACAGTTGCACTCTAATTAGTATAAACAATAATTGTTAACATCTATTAATTCCAAGTATTGATATTGGACAAATGGAAATATCTCTATAAAATGGTGGGTTTTTTTTTTGTTGTTGTTTTTTTTCAAGAGGCATGGCCAACAATGTTGTTAGGAGAAAAAAAAGAGCCAAAGCAGAGGAAGCCAAGGCTGAAGATTATTTAAGCTACATGGTTAGGACAGAATCCCCCCAAAGCCTTCTCATTCTGCTCAGTTTAAATTCTAAACGGCTTAGTCTAAATGGCCGTTTGATTACATACACGTGCACTCAGGTGACCCTCCCCCTCCCCCATCCATCCATCCATAATCCACTACATATTGTAGCTTTGCAATACTTCAGTGAACCCTATATACGGCAAAGCACACATTTCCTGTGCAATCATGGTGACTAAACATCCAAGCTATCAATAGGAAGTTATCTCACTCTGCCACCCTCCCTTTCATTTCCCATCTTTCTCTCTCTCTCTTTGCGCAAACTGATTTAATATTGGGAAGAATATAGCAGCCCGTCAGATCAAAGAGGGTCAGCTCATATCTGCCCGTTATTCTTATGTCAGATAATAGTGTGGGGCCCCCAACAGGAGCCTCTATAAAGCCTCTAATAGAGCAATTATTCTCAGACAAAAGGTCACCTCAGCCATGAAGACAGGCTGGAAATCAATAAACCCCCAATTATGACTACATAACCAGGCTGGGGAATTAGATGGCATGGCCTATATTTGGCTGTAATTGATCAAGGTTGCATTAGAAGATCGGATTTGGAGACACACCCTGTCCTCTCTGTGTATTTTCAATGAGGGGTTGTTTACTTAGGATGATTAAAAATTAATAAACGACTCTGTTCTCCAGCACATCGCTCCCTTGATAGCCACCACCCCAAAGCTGACCCATTGTTGAGCGATTGGAAATCGAGCATGTTTTTATTGAGGCGAGGTTGCTTATGAAGGAGGGAAAGTAAGTGTCTGACTTTATGGACATGGCAAGGATTATACTTGGAGCTGGATCGATTTTTGTGCTTGTTGTTGAGATCAAATAAGCCAGCCCTTAGGTGGGTTTTAAATTTGCTATGGTGGAGCTGAAGTCATAATGTGCCAGGGGTAGAGATTATGCCCATCTCATGAGCAAAATGTTGTCTTCCCCCTTTCTCTTTTACTTGTACTCTTGCTCACTTTCCCCCTCCTTCACGCATTCTAGCCAGGTCTTGTGCCGTTGGCTGCACTGCAGGTCATTGTGATAAGTGCTGCCCTGCGTCGTCTCAGCAGGTGTAACGTGCTTAGCACCAGCCGCTGGCAATTTACACTTATACCAGAAAGTGCCATTTGTGAATTGCACAAAAAAAGCTCCAGCTGTTATTCAATGACACCCATTATAAAGGCGTGTGATACCCTTGCTTGTGGACACATCCTCAAGGCATCTGCAAGATCTATTGCAATTGTTCCACTAGATCAGGGTTGCCATAGCCAAGCCACAAATTATTTCCTGCATGTTTTATTAAACTGCAAGTAGTCACAATGCATTAACATGGTGCTGCTAGGCCACATTTTGTAACCCGGCAATTCAGTCCCTTCCCATGATTATTGTGGTCAATATTGATAATTCACGATTATTTAACATGATTATAAGTGGGCAATATGACCAAAACGTAATATGAGTCATTTATTTATAAATAGCGCTGTATAGTGCTGATTTTAATCAGTTCTCATTTTTGCGAACCAATATCGATTCTTAAATCCCAAGAATCGATTAGTCTATCCTGTTTTCAGTTCATGAATGAATGGAACATTGTAGCTCGCCTCCCATCCAATAGATCGCAATAAGCTTTGTGCTTTGTTACTTTTGATATCAAACGATGTCTCAGATTTCAAATTATGTCCATTTTTATTAAGAAATTCAAAAAATAAACCATTTTGGCGCTGTTTAATGTAGTGTGACAGATGACTGTAGCGACTCAGTTTAAGTGAAGTGGCAGGGTGGAGTGCACGTGAACTGATCATCTCCTCTGCTTTAATACCAGTTACAGCTCAAAATAAACATAAATGAACATCTGAAGGTATGTTGAAAGATACAGTACAATTTACCGAAATCCATATCATGTAATCTCTCAATCAGTGTATCAACCACAGAAAGACATCAAAATAAAACAGCTTGTAAACAGTACAGATGGTGGACAACCAGAATGAGACTTTTACCGCCGCCGTTCCCGCGGCGGCAAAATTGGGATGTGTATTTGCTGCCTTTTACCGCTGAGTGGCGCTGTAATCACAGACTTTGAAAAGTGTCAGTTTATTCTCTTTATGACGTAATCTGCCGCGGCAGTAATCTGAGCTGAGAGGCCACAGATAAATTCAAGATAAATATTGTGGTTAAACGAATTCAAATTCATTAAATTTAAACAAAGTAGACACGTTAAAATTGTGTGCCCAGTTTTTCTATAATTTAGAAAGGCTATGTCAATTTACTTGTCATTTACTTACATAAAATTAAAACATTTTCAGGACTTGCAGTTAACCGATGTTAGTCGGATTAAGCATTCTTTGTTATATTCAGAATTAAATAGGCTTACATGTTGTTATGATTATCAATTGAATTATTTAATAAATAATCAACCACAGTGCCTATTAGCCTACTGCCGCAGCAAAAATAAACCAGTCGAATTTCAAAGTCGTTCGCGAAATGACTAGGCTATACCGGGTGGCGCAAGTGACAGGGCAAAACAGCAGCAACTGCGGCATTTTAAAAGGTAAGTTTCCTATCTGTTTATTTAAAAAAAAAAATTTGAAAAAAAAAAACAAACATGGCGCAAGATCTTGTAAAAAAAAAAAAAAACGTTTTTCATTATTTGAACAAAAATGAGACTGATTGAATATGTAAAAATATAAACAAACAAAGCAGAGAATAAAACAAACTTTTAGGGAAAAAATATAGGCCTATTATGCTACAACAGAATTGGTTAACATTAACGAAAGCAAAATATGTAAAAATAAGTTCTTGTTCTTGGCTATTCAGACGATAGCTCTGTGGTCAATGCATTAACAATAGCCTCTCGGAGCTTCAAACGATCTGAGATCGAATCTCAGTGTAGGTGACAGTGTTTATGTTTTTCCGTTCTTGATGCTTAAATATGCATCTGTTTATTAAAGTCAATCGTCTTGTTTAATTATCAATTGTACATTACAACATAAATTTGCAACATTCCAGTTGTGCCACTGCAAAGACGACACATCTGATGAAGGAAGACTGTCAGCCGATTGCACCAGAAAATGAAGAACACACACTGGAACGTTAGGCCATGTCGCAACGAGTGAATCGTGGCCGAGTGGTTGAACTTACGTTACGATCATTTAGATGACACGGGTTCGAATCCCGAACTAACTTGGACTACTGATATTTTTATATTAGCCTATTAATGCGTTTAAACGACAAACAATACAATCAGAACCAGTATTCTGTTGCGTTCATGGTTTCAGTGGCAGTAACAAATAGCTTTTGTTCCTTCAAAGATACAACATGCCTTGCTGAATTCACCTTAGGCTACAATAAAACGAGGTGGGTCGCGAATTAAAGAGCTCTGTATCTGCTAAATTGAAATTGTGTGTGGAAAACCTTTAAATACAATCAATAAAACTTCAATATATAATTTAATACGATATAGGGACTACTGTACATAGGCTATGGACTTTTGGAGATTTTGAGATTAACCCCTCTTTCACACCGCAAGCGTGAGCGGCGCGCGAGCGGCACATCCGCGCAACTACATCATCACTGCAGCAGCAGACTCCCGCGAGTATTCACACTGGAAGCGTAGTACAGCGTCACAGCAGTGGCTGCAAACCGTGTTTGGCAGACAATATAACCATTTCAAACAATGGGTCAGTTCTTTCAACATTTTTGTTTTTATAATAATACACCTTACTTTCACCCAAAACTAATAATTAAAAAGATTAAATGGGTAAATACATATTTGTTATACTTAATTTTCTTTTCTGGCATAATTATTAAAACACTAGACATTGGCATTGTTTTTAAAACTCTTGACATGCTTATTCTGTGCATTTTGAGCACGTTTTGTGTTAAATCACATTTATTTTGTCCATCAAAAGCATTAAAAGTGTGCTTTCACTTTAATTGAGCGTGAGCAGCACAGCAAAAAATAGACCGGGCGCCGAAACCCCCGCTGCCCTGCTGTTCACGCGACGCTCCTGCTTGACGCTCACGCGCTGCTTCTGCTCCCGGTGTGAATGCACTCATTGATTAACATGGACGCCGAAAAAAATAAGCGCTGCTCACGCGCCGCTGACGCTTGCGGTGTGAAACCGGGGTAATCCTTAAAAGAATTTAGCCTTTGCCTGCTCATCAGGCTGGCTCCGACACTCTCCATATGAAAGACGGAACATTAACACCTCTGTCCTGCACCCCCACGATAAAGCAACTATTGCCTTCTCCAAACCCCCCACAGGCTATAGCTGAGTTTGCAAAACAAAACAAAGAGTTTGCCACTCTTCGTGGTGTGCCAAAACACTTAATTATAAACTTCAATATTTCATTCAAAACCATCTCAAAACGCTTTGTGACATTTTGAAAAGCCGTGGATGCATTACTGCCACTGAAACCATGAATGCAACAGAATACTGGTTCTGATTTTATTGTTTGTCGTTTAAACGCATTAATGCATTAATAGGCTAATATAAAAATAGTATTATCAGTAGTCCAAGTCAGTTCGGGATTCGAACCCGTGTCATAAATGATCGTAACGTAAGTTCAACCACTCGGCCACGATTCACTCGTTGTGACATGGCCTAACGTTCCAGTGTGTGTTCGCTCAAACGCTCTTCATTCAAATCAACGCGCCGCCGCGTTTGTCCAACACTAATTCAACATGCCAGAATAAAACCTGGCTTTAGAACAATAGCGCCACTCGTCGTGGTGTGCCAAAAAAATTACAATAATTTAGTTTCATTTATTTCAGTGTTAATGTTTGAGTTAAAAAAAATCCTCTACAAATTAAATTAACACAAAGTCGGCTACAAGAGTCATTTATAGGCTACGTAAAAAAGCAAAGGGCTTACAGTCTTAACATTTAGGCTACTTTGCTTAAATTCGATACATTTATTTTCAGTAGGGCCTAATAAATTTGTAGGGATGTAATTTCAGTATGCTTTACCAACGCTATGTATTCAGTTAAAGTTCCAAGAGGTCTGGTCTCTATATTTCCTTCCCAGCTGACACTAATATGCAAGTGCACAGCAAAATTCTATTCTAAAAAAAAGTCTATAGGCCTACCATACTGCCTGAATTTAAATAAGTAAGAGAAGCAAATAACAGACACTAATCATGGAGGCGCCCGCGCGGTCACTTGCATTGCACGTCAGCTGGAGCGCATCTCATCCTAACTTAACGAAACTCAGCGTATGCCTCACACAGACATGATAAATACATCAAATACACAAAGCTTGAAATGTCTTCAAACGAAATAATTCAAAACGAAAAGAAAAAGGCTATGATTATGTCTATGTGCATCTCTCTCTAGGTGCGTTCACTACAAATATGGCGATCGTCAACTTCATCTTTGCAGTCGACACTGTCAGAAAACACTAGTTTATTGATAAAAATCAATGCACGCATCACCGTATTTACAAATACACATCTTGCTTGTTGCACGCACACATGTCGAAAAAACGAAATATTATGTTGAAATAACATTATTATTAATAATACATCTTTTAGAATATTTGATTAAATGCTGATTGTTGCGCTTGTTCAATTTAATAAAATTAAAACTTTAATTGTGATAATTAAAATAATTGAAAATGAAATATTTAGTGGCCAAGTTTTGATAATTTATTATATAGGCTATTATATGCCTATTGCCTATATTAAGTAGGTCATATTAAGACAAGGCATATATTAGTTATTTTAGCTGTTATGAGAAAAATAAATCTAACGAAATCTAAAATCTAAATCTAATAAATCAAAAAAAAATAAAAATAAATCTAACGCCAGTTCAACATGCCAGAATAAAACCTGATTTTTGAACAATGCATAACGCCACTCGGCCTGGTGTGCCAAAACACTACATTTTAAACTTCAATGTTTAATTCAAAACAATCTCAAAACGCGTTGTGACATTTTTTTAAAGCAGTAGCCAAGCCTATATACATTAAGGGCATTGAAACCAGGATCTTAACTAAAACGCGTTCCGAGTAATCTCTCAAAAATGATGCCACACTACTCCATGTATTTTTTTTTTAAGGACTGCTTTTGAAATCACTATAAATTACTATGCAATTGTATCGCTCACGAGAGCTTTTCATTTATCTAATTCCTCAATAGAATAGTAAAAATATTCCGCGTCATTGCTCCTAATATCGTCTCTATTTTTAACTTTTGATTCTATTTTTTCAGTTCTAAAATTTATTCTATCTTTGGTTCTATTCTGTTGTAGCTTAATAGGCCTATTTATATATATGAAAAATATGCCTATTAGGCTTAGGGTTTTATATTTAATCCACTTACATTTTAAAATGCGGCAATTGCTGCTGTTTTGCACAATGTCCCTTTGCGCCACCTGGCGGTCATTTCGGGAACGACTTTGAAATGCGGCTGGTTTATTTTCGCCGCGGTGATTTCGCCGCGGCAGCTGGCGCGGCGGTAATAGGCATTTTGGTTGTCCACCATCTGTATATGTCACATAATGTCAGAAAATTTGATAATTGTGAAATTTCACAATACTCTGTACCAATTTCGATACCAAATCAGAATACTATAGGCCAGTTAATTTTAGTTAAAAAGTCCCCTAACAATTATTTAAGCCTACTACAGAAATGGAATAATCAAATATAAAATAATACACGCGGAGTCTTCAGGGATTTTCTCATTCTCTTTTGTTGTTTGATTAATATTAAGGACATAAGGTTTATAAGGCTGCTGTCACTTTAAGACCTAATGCACGGATCTAATATACTGACACGCATCCTCTTTAATACCATGTTTACGTTCACTTAAGATATAATCGACCTGCTTGCATGAATACTCCCTAAGCCCTCTGTTTTGACTTATTTCTGTCTGTATTTGAATGTTTAGGTGTGCATGCAAAGCTCAAAGTATACTTTATACTTCCATGTTCCTCTCCATCTCAGAAAGTGCGTACAGAAAACCACCCAGGGAACAGTACGAGTTTTCATTTCCACGTTTAATAACTCTTGTTTAATAACTGTTGTAGACTGCATTTTACAAAAGTCACCTTACTTGATTTTACTGATTTGCATGTTAAGTTAGAGCTTTTAAATAGAACTGAAAGCACATCGCTGGAAAGGAAAGCAGCTGAATACAGCACAATAATTGTTTCATATCAATTGTCGTGTTTTCATAATCTTTGGAAGCCAAAATTGAAATTAAAACAAAAAATATATTAATCACACAGCCCTAATATGCAGTACAATACTACATCAGTATTACAGTAATGTAATATATGAGCAGGTGGTTGACTCTGCAGTTGGTAAAATCAATGACTGCATTACAGTCTTTTTTAGGAGGATTTGTTTGTTTTTTAGCACCTTTACGGAGAGACGACAAATGGCATATGGTTTCACTGAGCTGTGTAAAGCTTTGGCCTGTTGACGTCTCTAGCTGCTTATGAAACAGCATTCCATCAAGTCTTTTATTACTCCCGGGATTCACTCGAATGGAGTTTTGATTTTGCAGTGCATAAATCCCGAAGGTTAAAAACCAAGCATGCATCTTTTGCAGTAATGACTAGGTGAGGAGACTTTAGCCCAGACGGTTTGCTCCATTACCTTGTCCTTTATATTGGCTGGAAAAGCATTTTAGATTTACATGTTGCTTTTTTAATTCATGTTACATCTCTCTTAAAGACCTTTTACACTTTGCTTAACCCTAGATTAACATCTTTAAGCCCAGTTTACAGCCAATTTAAACCGTGGACTAAGCAACGTTCTATAATTTTGAAAAGAGGATGGCTTTTGTGTCCAAACGATACAAACACTCGAATAATACAGTAAGCTGATTAGCAACAGACATCCAGTCCTAAACAAAACAATGCTTACCTTATTCATGTGCTTTGTACATTTGCTAGTTACTTTTAGTGTCTGAAGGAAACAGTTCAATTCCAGACAGTGCCAGCCCTAACAAAAGTCCTAAGCCCTGTTGAAGAGAAAGTGTCATTTATTAGAGAATTACTGAAGTATGAACAGTGTGAAACATGGGGCGAGATAACTGATACCAGTGAGTTTTAGAGAGTGGTCAACACAATAGTTAATTCCCTTACCTGCCCAACAAAAAAGAAAGCATCTTTGGCATCACTGCTTAGCGTCAAATCTTTTCATCTTGTTTATGCCATACAGATGTTTACGCTTGTTTTTCATCTTTGGCAGTCTTTTGTCTCCTGGCTTGAGAACTTGTATGCTTCTTTGTCTGTACAGAGACTGATTCTCCCGTTGTCTCCACTGCCAAAGCGCAATCATAATGTGTTGCGTTGTCTAATTTTTACTCTTCGCATCAGCAAACAACTCTACGCTGCTAGCTTATCTACAGAGGCAGCAGCCAATGAGCATGAGGATTCTCTCTGACGTTTAGTGAAACACAGCAGGTCACAACATTTCAACATGGTTAATACATTCATTGATGCGGCAACCTGCACCATACCTGATTAAAACACTTTTGTTTTTTAAATTAGCACCAAACTACTTACTACACCTTTAGCCCAGTGTTAAAAATAGCCCTGGGTGAACAAATTCAAATGTTAAGCCTGTCATAGTTAAGAGCCAACAGGCCTATTGCAATAAATTAAAATGTTACATACAGCTGATGCTTAGTGAATTCAAGGCAATAAAAACAATAACAATATCATGGGGACAATAACCCAAACATGTTAGCTTATTAAGAGACTGGCAGGCTTAATTTGAATAAAATTTAACTCATTTTAGGTTATTTTTATTTTTGAGAAATGGCAACTGGCTCAGTCTTCAGTGCAGAATTTTCTCCGAGCAATTTCCTTTTGAAAAGTCGTCAAACGTCACAGGGTGTCTTGCCCTCTGTTGCCATTTGAAGATAATTTTCATCCAAGAGCCCATAAGCTCACATTTTTTAAATAACATAAAAGGAACCGTGGTGTGGTAAGACTGCAGAGGAGCAGCCTGGGAACATAATGTTTTTCATTGCAACATTTCCCTGTTCCACCCATGGCCCTTTGCTTTTATCCCTCTGCTCCGTCATTGACGAATAGGGGTCAGAGGAGTTGTGTGAGAGAGTTTGTATGGGACCTTAATCCAATATTCATCTGGCCGTTTGCCACAACCCAATCAGCTACAACATACAACCGCTTTACTGTCAGAAAGAGAGGAAGTGAACTACAGAGACTTTTTTGATGTCCTTTCAGGTAATGAAGTTGAAAGCGCTCGGCCAACCGTTCTCAGCGTGACTGCGCCGCACACCTGCTGGAACTCTGGAGCCGAACCATAACACAGTTACTTCGCAGTGTGTTCGCACTACATAGCTGAAATGTTATCTGCTGTTGTAATCTTGCTTGCAAGTCACCCAGGCTGAATAACTTCCAAATACTATTACTGCCTTCTCAAAACACATTAATCAATGTAAAATTAACTGCAAGCGAGAGGAAAATCACATTACCGCCGCCTGTGTGGCTGTCATCCCTACAGACGCTGACAGGCAGACGGTCAGATAAGAGAGACGGGGGGCGCTAGATGAGGATGTAATAGGTACAATATCCAAAGTAATTTCTCACTATTTTGTGTCCTTTCTGTAATAGCGATGTACAGTAAGCTGTCTAAATATCACCATCATACCTCTGCCTAATGTTCACCGACGAAACATCCCTTCCATAGAAAGCAGTCGACTGCCTCTGCCAGATATTGCCTCTGTGAAATCAAAAAATGTGATTGATGTGCCGCCAGACATTAAATTGGATGGCAATCTAGCATTCATTTTCAGCCTCCGCTCTCAGTTTAATGTGAATTACTCATACAGAATAAAGAAAGAAGACATCTTTTTTTTTTTTTTTTTTTTGCCTCACATTATTAGGATATCAGCAGCTGCACACTGAGCACTGAAATGGATCGAATAGCCAATCTCATCTCAGCAATATTCAAACTCTCTCTTTTAGATTTAGGCCTTCATCTGCTTAAATGCAATGTTCTCCATCTCTCACTAAAAATATTAACATATATTTTTTTTTCTCAGATCATTCAATATCGATATTTATCACGATTTTAATTTCATACTATTACTGTCGGGCAGAAACCTTGTATCTTCAAAAACGTTAATTTTCAGGAAATGGAAAAAAACAACTATTTAAAAAAATAATTAAACACTGCACTGTCAAAGTTAATATTGTAGCTTTATATGTGGTCAGACACTTGCATGTGTCATTATATTATTTTATTTTTTTATAATTTTTTTTTGCCAAAATCAAGCTTAAATTGAGTCACAAGGTTTTTGACCAGCGAATCTTGGACATATGTGTTTTTTTTTTTTTTTCATCATTAGAACAGCCGCATCGCATTACCTTTTGATCTACTTACAGGTTATAAAGTTTACTGTAGCTGTGTGGGCGCTCAGTCTTTTCTTGAGCTTTTTTTGAGTGTTACACAAGTGTTTCTTGAGTAAAGAAAACGCTGTACTTATTCAAAGAACCAGTTATTTATTGACCCTTGCATTGCAAAAAAGCAGAGACAGTACAAACTGCGTGCAGTACTTCATTTACAATAGAGGCGGGATGGAGTTATGAGGTTTTACTGAAAGTACCAAATCATATTAATTAGGCATAGGGCTTGTTTTAGGGTAAGTTGCATGTAATTGTGCATAATTTACAGTTATTACTAGTACATAGTAATAGTACATGCAACATGTTTTCCGTTTATTTATAATTTTTTATTAATTTATGATTTTTTTTTTTGTATGATTTTCTATGTTTGATGATATTCCTTAAAAATACAGTAATAACAACTTTAATTTGAGGAGTACAATTTACTATACAAAAGTAGTATATTTCTGTCATAATTTCTTCAATGTAAACCAAATGTTTATTTTACGGGTTTGCTGTGATTACCTTCAGTGAGTTTTACTGTGTATTTAGTGATAGCTTTTCTCAAATGAAACTGATGTACTCATGATGTGAACTCTCAGAGCAGCTCTGGAGATGAAGTTCATGTAAAATGTCCACATAAAGTGAGACGGCAGATGCAGAGAACACCATGACGAAACTGCGCTGCTCATTCACACAGAGACATGAAGAACATGAAGACTTAGTAATAACTAATTACTTTTTTAAAGTAACATGCCCAGCACTGCTTATTAGTGACACACTTTTGTGTTTTTTGTTTGCATTTTAACACATGGTCATTATCTCCGTTGCCTTTGTGTCCTTGGTTCTATATATTTTTCCATCTCATTTCCATAGCTTTGTGTTTTTGTGGTAGGAAATTCTATTCTCCACAGTGAGAAGGAAGGGTGGATAAGCAGCTCTGAGAGAGAGAAGCTTAGTGAGATATTTGGTGAGCATCACTCTCCGCTGAATGTGTAATTGTGCTCATGCAGGTCTATTTGTGTGGCTTTAATGAGATGGTGTTTTCACGTCAAGCTGCTGGGACCCATGTCAGCACAACACACTCACTGCTCGATCACTCACTTACATTTTCTCTCTCCACTTACGCAACTTGGCAAGGCAAGTTTATTTATATAGCACATTTCATACACTATGGCAATTCAAAGTGCTTTAGATAGAAAGGAATAAAAATAATCACAAAATAAAAGCAAGTAAAATTAAAACCGTTATTCAAAATGCTTCACATAGAAAGGAATTAAAATATCACACTATGGCAATTCAAAGTTCTTTGGATAGAAAATAAGCTCAAAATAAAAGCAAGGGAAATTAAAACAGTTATAAAAGGAATTAAAAGAGATAAATGATACAGTTATAAAATTAATTAGAGTAAAATTAATTAAAGTAGTAAAAAGATGATACGTAGAATAAAATTCTCATCTGGCAAAACACTGGTGTATCTTTTTTTGCATATAGTTTTACTCTTAAACTGTGCCTGCGGTTTTTATTCGGCGCGCCTAGGAATTCCATTGGACGTCTCCGATGGACCCGTTTTTTCCCTAAAATCGGTCAGGAGGAGCTCTAGGACTGACTCACGGGGTAACCTCAGGTTCACTGCCCCATCAGTCCGCACCCCCCAAAAAAAAGCTCTAAGAATGGAAACTTGTCGTTTTCTTGCTTCTCAGTAGTGGTCTAATCCATTGATGAAGAGTAACGAACTATAAGAAGTGACTAAATAAACTGCATACAATAGCATGACAGTCATTTCAGGGTTTTTTTTCCTCTTTGAAATAATGTTGCTTTTCGAGTAACAAGCTACTCCTAACAAAACAAAAAGCAGTATTTTTTACAAACCGGTTTTTTATTTTTTTTATTTTTTTTATATTAATAAATGTTGTTAATATATGTCACTCGCGCCACCGGTCTCGCTCCGTTCCAATGGCTCTCAGCCCCGCCCTGCTTGTCACATCCCCTTTGCAGGGAGGGGGGCACAGCTGTGGGAACTCCTCACTGATGTTTGGGGGTGGTGTTGGAAACCCCTCTGTGGACGACCCTCTGACTCTTCCGCCCCCTGGTGGATGGTGACGGCTCCTCCAGTTCTGGGCACTCTGCAGCAAGTCCCCCGTTCGCTGCTCCTCCCCATCATGGAGGACGGCAATAGGCTACGGCCTCAGTCAAACTGCACAGACTCCTCCGCCCCCTCTCGGACGGAAGCCGCCCCTCCACAATCCAGTCAGATGGCAGTGAGTTTGTCGGTCCCCCTGGCAAGTCACTCCAGCCCACTACCTTGAGGGGCCATGGCTGTAGACTCTGCTCAGCCCTACTCGATGGCTCTGCAGATTTCCCACAGCGGTGAGGGCTTTTTGTCAGCACGTTCCTCCTTCTTCCCGGGTTTCAGCACCACTGTAATAAGGTTTGTTTTAAGGGAAGGAGGAGGTGGAAACCGGCAAACGATCAATGTAAAGTTTAATCCTAAAATAAACAAACAACAAAACGAAAGTAAAGCACCAGCCCCTCAAGGACGTTTTATTTTACATACATAATAAATGAACAACATAATGTCCAGGCCTGGTCTTTTCTCGTCCTTTAATGTCGTCACTCCTCCTTTTATCCTTCCAGAGCTCCTCTGAGGGACTTGAGAATGATGTGGTGCACAGGTGAATCTCATTAGCACTCACGCCACTGTCTTTGCTCCAGTCTCACAGCTCTCGGCCCCACCCTGCTTGCCACAGCTGTTTTTGTGTGTTTGTGGGAGAATCGTTTTGAAATTGAAAAGGGCAAAACTCACAAGCAAGTATGGATACATCACATTTTCCTTCTGTATGGAGATAAATGAAATATAGAATATGAAGTGTTAAATTTGGTTTATAATTAAAGGATACAAGGTGGTGGAAATGTATTTACATAGGGATAATGAACAATGAATGTATTTCACAGTGTATGTATGTAGACTGTATCTACCTTAACAAATTTGGTCAAATAAAAGTTATATTAATGGGTTAGTTAGACAAAGTAGAAATAGATCCTTAAAATAACAATGGCAGGTTATCCCTTTTCAGTGTACGTTTTAGTGTGCCACCTGAAGATTTTTACTGTGCCCCTCTGGCCACCCCATTGAAAAATTTACTGGAGGTGCCATTGCACATCTTGTTCTTTTCTTGTATGTGTGTGTGTTTATTAGTAGCTAAGGTGGGAAAGGGATATAGTGGTATGTTTTCTGGAAATCCACCTGATTTCCCATACTAGTCTCTCTGATAACCTTTAGCCTGTGCAGGTCTCTGTCTCGCTGAGATGACAGCATCGCTTTAGGGACAAAACAAAGGCTGCCTGCAAAGCCACAGCTTATTTCTGATCAAAGAGAAAGAGACAAGCCTTACAGCAAAGCCCAAAAAAATGCTTTCTTTCTGTTTCTGTGCGTGTTGTGTATCAGCACGTGTGTTTGAGAAGATGAAGGCCTTGAGGTTTTGTCCTCAATTCCTCTTCAAATGCTCTGAAAGCTGCGGTTTCCTCCTCGCAGATGTCCAAACTTCCCAGCGAGAGTTTCTTTTTCTCCATCTTCTGGGCAGAGCTCATTAGCTCTCTTCTTCCTGTCTTATCCGTCATGTGTGCAGGCCGACCTCTCTTTCCATCACAGCGGCACGCAACCACCACTCACCCATCCCCGCTCCGTATAAATATCAACCCAAGTAGACACATTTTCCACAGCATACATTTTTCTTTTCTCTGCAATTGTCTGAAAATAAGCTGCAGGATTGCGTCTCTCTGCTCAGTGAATACTTCTTTTTTCTTTTCACGCAGCTCACTAAATCCTTATAAAGTGGATTCAACCTTTACGTGTGTCAAAGAAACCGAACGAATGGGGATTTGTAGATGGTGGGAAGATTCTCACAGCGGCCGTCTGTCATCAGCAGGGCTGTTTTTAGAGGAAACTCCATCAGCCACCCCTTCTCGGGCTGTGCCGTTACTGTGACTAATGCCTCCTAGCACTGCCTATGAGTCACACACCCATTTTTAAGGCTTTGTTTATTTATGTTTGCCTCAATCTCGGCACTCAGTTTCATTCTCTCCTGTGCTTCCAATCATCCCGTCTGTTGGTTTTCAGGTTGGCTGATTTTAAAATGACTTTCTTGAACCAAAAATCAACAAATCAGTATGTAAATGGAGTGTTTTGTTGTTTGATTTGGATTTATGGATCCACACTTATGGATTTTTGCCAATATTCAATATGCCAATATTAGTTTTGGTTTTTGGTTAGTTTTGAGCAAAAACATCTTTCTTTTTTTTCAGCATTGTGTAGGCAGTCAGTACTGTGATTGACATGACCAATGAAATCTTTAGAATTAGCTTCAGGGAAGGGGTTTGCACATAGCTGGTTTGGGGGAAAATATCATGCATAGATGTGAGTTCAAACAAGCTGCTAGCAGGTATGACTCTTCAGCAGAGGTGGGTAGTAACGAAGTACATTTACTTCGTTACATTTACTTGAGTACTTTTTTGGAAAAATTGTAGCCTACTTTTAAGAGTAGATTTGAATGTGGGTACTTTTTACTTTTACTCGAGTACATTTCTAATGAAAAAACTGTACTTTTACTTCCTTACATTGGGCGACGTTCCTCTCGTTACTTTATTTTAATGCAATATGTGTTGTTAAATGCGTAGTTTATTCCAAGCGCGCTGTATCTTTTTTCTGGGCTTGAGCGATGCTCAATTCACAAATGAATGACTCTTTTGAGTCGATTCTGTTCAAAGACTTCATCAAACAAGTTGGCAGATCTGTCTCGGTTCGCGAATCAGTTTGAATGATCTGTTCAGTTCCTGCACGCACTGAATCGTCTGAAGCGATTTCAATTCACACTCGACTCGGAGTCGTAACAGGAAGATTTAAGCACATCAAGAGCGTTAAGATGAAGTGGCAGTGGACCTACAGTACAGTCAAGTGAGAGCAAATCTTCAAATGCATCATATTTTTGCCAGCGATGAAGATCTTTAGTTGAACATCTTCGTAAGCTGTCTGTGAATGAATGATTCCACAGGAGTCAGGACGATATATTCGATTTCATTTCACTCAGGTAATACATTTTACAACCAAACAGATTATTACGCCACACTACTAGAAAGTATGACATTACCCGTTTTTTGGACATATACATTAATTTACATTCAATAAAGCTAACGTTACCATTGTTCACAGTTTATGAACACCCGCCATCCCGCAGTAGTTGTGTGTAGTGGCGTCCGAACTCGACTTGAAAACGAATGCCTTTGCCTGCCAGTTAACCAGTTTAAACATGCTTGCAGAAATATACATTTGATTATATTTTGGAGAACAGTCAGAAGAAGATCCGTCGATGTACTTTTTTTTTTTTTTTTTTTTGTGTTCAGATGTTCAGTAGCAGTCATGAGCGCGAGCACATGTGAAGAGTTTTTAACTCTTCTCTGTCAATACCTTTGAATGCAACACTCTGCAGATTCTGTCTAATAATCCAAATGTAGTTGTATAAGTTACTATTATACAAACCAGAGGACAGGCAATGATTTTCGAGCTATACAGATGGCAGAAATAATGCTTACGTCTCTCTTCTGTTTTTGTTGCAAATATAGCTGATAATAGTAATTTAAATAAACAAAATCTAAATAATATAATTTTATATATATGACGACTTCAGAGGCAAAAGCCTCTAAGTACCATCTGAAATTTTCTTCTAAAAGAGCATTTTTATCAAGCTTGTATGTTTATGTTCACACTTAAATGGCAATAAAAAGTAGCCTACCTATTAATTGTCATTAAAGTGAAATTACTGAACTTAAATATACAAGCTTGATACAAATGATTGTTTTAGAAGAAAATTTCAGATGGCACTCAGAGGCTTTTGCATCATGAAGTCTTCATATATATATATATAGGCCTATATGTTCCGAAGTAACTAGTTACTCACTACTTGAGTAGTTTTTTCATTGGATACTTTTTTACTCTTACTCAAGTAACTATTAAGATTATTACTTTTACTTTTACTTTGAGTAAATATTTCTATAAGTACTTGTACTTTTACTTGAGTACAGTTTTTGGATACTCTACCCACCTCTGCTCTTCAGTTTGTTCTGTACACTAATATCTGTAATCATAGAGACAGATAAGAAAAGTTAATATCAAGACTTTGCTTGACAATTCCTGCTGTTTCCATTCTTTCAAAAGTGCTAATTACTTTTCTCAAACAATTGTAACTTTTTTTTTGTTTTTTTGTTTTTTTATCTCACAGTGTTATTTATTTTTTATTGTGTGGTTGTTTCTCGTAATTGCTACTTTGTTTCTCACATCTCGCAACTGCAACTTTATTTCTTGTAGTTAAGACTTTAGATCTCACAAGTATGACTTAATTTCTTATTTTAAAATTAATTTTTCTTCACATATTTTATTTATTACTGTGTCAGTTAATAGTAGAAAAAATGTACAGCAAAACTGTGAAACATGCACATGTGTCCAGTTAAGGTCATAAGTTTACATACCTTGCAGAACGTCTCGGTTACGGATGTAACCCTCGTTCCCTGAGTGGGAACGGAGACGTTACGTCGGATGACGACGATTGGGGTTTCGCTTAGAAGCCTATCACCTTCGAGTATATAAAACGAGCCAATGGCAATGAAATGCCATGGGTCTGCGGAATTTGCATAGCGTAACTCCGCCCGCCGCAGGGGGTATATAAGGAAGTACGCTGCACAATGCAGACATGCCTTCGCTGAGGAGCCGAGACTGGCCCCAGGCGTTTTTCAGCGGTACAGCGGAAGTGGCAGGAAGACGTAACGTCTCCGTTCCCACTCAGGGAACGAGGGTTACATCCGTAACCGAGACGTTCCCTTTCGTGGTCACTCCGAGTTACGTCGGATGACGACGATTGGGGTTCCAGTCTAATCACGCCACCTCGGCTGTCTTCCAGTGCCCTGCGTAAGTCTGAGCTCCCTGTTGTGAGACTAGCACGAACGAAGGAGTCCTACTTAACACAGGGATACCAAGGTACACTGGGAAGCATATCTCCAGAGAGAAATATGCAATCATGCCCAGCCATTGATGGGGGGGACTTAGAATACACATATGACCCAGAGGGATGCATATGGAGAATCACTGGGGAGTCCAGCCGCAGGTGGAATTTTAAACCCCAGGGTTGGCAAGGTGGCTTGCCAAGGGAAAGACACACGCTCACAAGGAGACTTACAGTGGAATACACATGTGGGGGTCGCCCAGAGGGGGGACCATGCACATGGAGGCACCTAGTCAAGCGCAAAAGCTGCGTTATGGCAGATTGGCATAACTCAGGCGTTGACGTCACCAGTGCTGGAGGAAACTCAGAGCTTATCAGACTCACCTGAGAAGAAAATCGCACGTATCCCGTCCGTGGAGAGGAATGGCGAGCAAGCGAAGACACCTGAGCAGAATCTAGCACCGGCTGGTTGAAGCGAGTACATGAGAAGAAACTGGCTCTACGCGGAGATTATAGAATCTCGCGAATGTGTTGGGTGTCGCCCAGCCTGCAGCTCTACAAATGTCTGTTAGCGAGGCGCCATGCGCTAGAGCCCAAGAGGAAGCGACACTACGTGTGGAGTGGGCTTTCACACCAAGGGGGCACGGACGACCTTGCTGCTGGTATGCCAAAGCAATGGTATCCACTATCCAGTGAGATAACCTTTGCTTTGAGAGAGCCTTTCCCTTCAGCTTCCCACCATGACAGACAAAGAGCTGGTCTGAGGTCCTGAAACACCGCGTTCTGTCTACGTAAGCACGGAGGGCGCGTACTGGACAGAGCAGTGCCAAGGCTGGGTCTGCCTCCTCCAAGGGCAGCGCTTGCAGGTTCACTACCTGGTCTCGAAAGGGTGTGGTAGGAACCTTGGGCACATATCCAAGCCGGGGTCTCAGGATCACGTGAGAGTCAGCCGGCCCGAATTCCAGGCACGCTTCGTCAACCGAAAATGCCTGCAGGTCCCCTACCCTCTTGATGGAGGCCAATGCAACCAGGAGCGCTGTCTTCATTGACAGGAACTTAAGCTCCACTGATTGCAAAGGCTCAAAGGGAGCACTCTGCAGGGCAGTTAGAACCACTGAGAGGTCCCAAGAGGGAACGAGGGGAGGACGAGGAGGATTTAGTCTCCTCGCTCCCCTCAGGAACCTGACGATCAGGTCGTGCTTTCCCAGAGACTTACCTTCAACTGCTTCGTGATGTGCGGCAATGGCGGCAACATACACTTTCAGGGTGGAGGGAGACAGCCTTCGCTCCAACCCTTCTTGCAGGAAGGAAAGCACGACACTGATCGGGCATTTCGTGGGTTCTTGATGTTTAGAAGAACACCAGTTGACGAAGAGGTTCCACTTCAACGCATAGGCATGTCTCGTGGACGATGCTCTAGCGGAAGTGATGGTAGCCACCACCGCAGGTGGTAGGGTACTCAAACCTGCCTCGTCCCGTCCAGGAGCCACACGTGGAGGTTCCAAAGATCGGGACGAGGGTGCCATAAGGTGCCCCGTCCCTGAGAAAGGAGGTCCTTCCTCAGAGGAATTGGCCAGGGAGGTGCTGTCGCGAGGAGTACTAGTTCGGAGAACCAGGTCCGGTTGGGCCAATACGGGGCAACCAAAATGACCTGCTCCTCGTCCCCCCTGATCTTGCGCAAGGTCTGCGCAAGAAGGCTCACTGGGGGAAACGCATACTTGCGTAGGCCCCGCGGCCAGCTGTGCGCCAGTGCATCCGTGCCGAGCGTGCCCTCGGTCAGGGAATAAAACAGGTCGCAATGGGACGAGTCGTGGGAGGCAAACAGGTCTACCTGTGCGTCGCCGAACTGATCCCAAATCAGCTGAACCGTCCGGGGATGGAGTCGCCATTCTCCAGCGAGAGGCCGAACTCGAGACAGCTCGTCGGCCGCCTGGTTCAGGTGTCCCGGGATATAAATGGCTCGAAGCGACCTCAGATGCTTCTGACTCCATATGAGGAGGTGGCGAGCGAGTTGCGACATACGGCGGGAGCGTAGACCACCTTGATGGTTGATGTACGCTACTGTTGCGGTATTGTCTGATCGGACTAGTACGTGCTGACCCCTGAGCAGCGCATGGAAGCGGTGCAGGGCGAGACGTACAGCCAGCAACTCGAGGCAATTGACATGCCAAAGGCGCTGGGGTCCTGTCCAGGAGCCCGCGGCAGCATGACCATTGCACATGGCGCCCCAGCCCGTGTTGGAGGCATCTGTTGATACAACAACATGCCGGGAAACTCGTTCTAAGGGCACTCCGGCCCGTAGAAAACTGAGGTTCGCCCACGGGGTGAAGGTCTGACGGCAGGCTGGAGTCACTGGGACTTGGAGCGTGCCGTGTTGCCATGCCCACCTCGGGACTCGATCGCGAAGCCAAAGCTGAAGCGGTCTCATATGAAGCAATCCCAGCGGCGTTACTGCGGCTGCGGATGCCATATGCCCCAGGAGCCTCTGAAAAAGTTTCAGTGGAACCGCACTCTTGCCCTCGAACTGACGAAGACAAGTCAGCAGTGACTGCGCGCGCTCGCTCGTAAGCTGCGCGCACATGGCGACCGAGTCGATCTCCATACCGAGAAAAGAGATCCTCTGCACGGGGCAGAGTTTGCTCTTCTCCCAGTTGACCCGAAGGCCCAGACGGACTAGGTGCCGGAGCACTAGGTCCCTGTGTTCGCAAACCTGGTCTCGAGAGTGAGCTAGGATCAGCCAGTCGTCGAGATAGTTCAGGATGCGAACCCCGTGTTCCCGGAGGGGAACAAGGGCTGCCTCGACGACCTTCGTAAAGACGCGAGGGGACAGGGCTAGCCCGAAAGGGAGAACCGCGTACTGGTATGCCTGCCCCTCGAAAGCAAACCGTAGAAACGGTCTGTGTCGAGGTAAAATGGAGACATGGAAGTAGGCGTCCTTCAGGTCGATCGCTGCAAACCAATCCTGCGGCCGCACACACTGGAGGATGTGTTTGGCCGTGAGCATCTTGAATGGCAGCCTGTGAAGGGAGCGGTTCAAGACGCGCAGGTCGAGGATTGGCCGTAACCCACCGGACTTCTTGGGTACAATGAAGTAAGGGCTGTAGAAGCCGGACTTCATTTCGGCTGGAGGGACAATCTCGATCGCACCCTTCGCCAGCAGGGTGGCGACCTCCGCTCTCATGACAGGGGCATTGCCACCGACCATAGTGAAGCGGACTCCCCTGAAGCGGGGAGGAGATCTCGCGAACTGAATCGCGTAGCCGAGCCTGATGGTTCTCGCGACCCAGCGGGACAGTCTGGGAAGCTCTAGCCAGGCCTCCAGAAAGTGCACCAGCGGGGTCATACGAACCACAGACGTACCGTCGGTGGGGCAGCGAGGCGGAATGACCGGCACCGGCGAGGGTGGCATAGCGGCCCTGTGCGGGGGCACGGTCATTAACCGCGTCCTGCCAGAGGAGGCCAGGGGAGGGCGCGCGTCCCACGGGGGCGTGCTCTGGCAGGGGTCTGGCGACAGAGGGGGATGAGAGGAGCGTGGCCCGTGGGCGGCGCGTGCTGTCATCCCACACCTCTGGGACAGAGGAGGGCGGCAGTGGCGGGACCCGAGGGTGGCGCGCACTGCGGCCCTCGGACTCTGTCGGCTCAGGATTGGGGAATTCAATTCTGTCTTCAACCACATCAAAGTACTGCTCGTCGTTGGACGAGCAGCGGGGAGTGGAGAACAAAAGATTCTCCCCCGGCCCTCCACCGGGGAAAGGAGTGGCCCTGCTACCAGCTCCTGGGACAGAATTGAAGCCAACCCTGAGCAGCCCGTCTCAGGAGCGCCGCTCGGCCTGGCGTTTAGCGGGCGGCGGGGCTGGAGAGGGCTGTGGCGCCTGCCTGCGGCTCCCTCCACAACGCGGCCCGGGTGAAGGTTGCTGCTGGGGCCGTGCGGGAGGGGCGGCCGCGAGAGGGCGCCCTCGGCGGCGAGCAGGCTGAGGATTCTGTGCCGACGGCTGAGCAGCAGAGCGTCGGGGCAGAATGTGCTTGATAGCCTCAGTCTGCTTCTGGGCGGTCGAGAACTGTTGGGCAAAATCCTCGACCGCACCGCCGAAAAGGCCGGCCTGGGATATGGGAGCATCCAGCAGACGAGTCCGCTCGGGCTCACACATATCAGCCAGGTTCAGCCAGAGATGTCTCTCCTGGACCACAGCTGTGGACATCACCAAACCCAGGGAGCACGCGGTCACCTTCGTCGCTCGGAGAGCGAGGTCGGTGGCGGCGCGCAGCTCATCAACGAGCCCTGGGTCTGTCCTGCCCTCGTGCATGTCACGAAGCATCTGGGCCTGGTAGACCTGCAGAATGGCCATGGCATGCAAAGAGGCAGCTGCCTGTCCCGCCGCACTGTAAGACTTCGCCACGAGAGTGGACGAGAATCCACAGGCTTTGGACGGGTGCTTAGGATCACCACGTGATGAAGCGCCTGCCGGACACAGCTGCATCGCGACAGAACGTTCAACCGTGGGAATCCCAGTGTACCCACAAGCATCAGCTCTATCGAGGGGAGGAAAGGCGGAGAAAGCCGACGAACGATCGCGGGAAGACATGGGAGCCTTCCAGGACCGCGTGACTTCCTCATGCACTTCCGGGAAGAATGGTATTGGGGTTGGGCGGCGACGAATGTCAGCGGCCGCTCCCAAAAACCAATCATCCAGCCGCGAGCGCACTGGATCGGGCGGCGGGGACCACTCGAGCCCAATGGCCGCGGCTGCCCGGGAAAGCATGGCAGTCAGCTCGGGATCAGACTCGGGCAATGCTGGCACGCCCGAGGGCGGCAACACAGCCGAATCCTCACTTCCCGAGGACTCATGCCCACCTTGTGATGCAGTGATCGACATTGCATCCTCCTGTGGAACGCCAAACGAAACGCGCGGGGCCTCCGTAGAGGGACCGGCGGTTTCGATTTGCACGCTCGCGGGTACCAATGCTGAAGAGGGATGTGTGGACCGTGGACGTATCGGCGGTTTGTCCCACAGAGATACCCTCAGGTCACCCTGGCCACCAGCCGAAGTACAGCCTCTCGGGGAGACCGTAGATCGGGGTGTGGATGAGGGGACTCTCGCTCTGATGAGCTCATTGAGTCTCGACCGCAGCATGGAGATGGTCATGTTCCCGCAATGAGAACATGAATCATCCACAAACGCTGCTTCAGCGTGATCAACGCCCAAACACGCTAAGCAGAGATTGTGCCCATCAGGAGAAAATACATCGCGACCACAACCAGAAGTGCACGGGCGAGACATCTTTAAAAAGACGTGCCACATGCAATGCTCTTTTTGTGAGAGGAAAACTCCGCGGATGTTGAAGCGAACAGGGAGAAATCACACTAACTGTCAGATCACTGACAAGATCAGCAGGGAAGTGTGCACTCGCTGAAATCGCCGTCACACCAACACCGGAGAGCTCGCTCGTCTCGAAGGTAAGAGAAGACTAACTCAGAATCTTTGGCTTGCAGGAGTGGAGAAGTTCTCGGCTCCGAAGCGAAAGCATGTCTGCATTGTGCAGCGTACTTCCTTATATACCCCCTGCGGCGGGCGGAGTTACGCTATGCAAATTCCGCAGACCCATGGCATTTCATTGCCATTGGCTCGTTTTATATACTCGAAGGTGATAGGCTTCTAAGCGAAACCCCAATCGTCGTCATCCGACGTAACTCGGAGTGACCACGAAAGGGAACCATATTTATCACTCCAAACAGGACTGACAGGACTAGCAGCTGTAGACTCTGTGGTGTTTGTGTGAATGATTTGTTGATAAATCAGCCGATGGTTCATGCGTGTTGATTCTGATTTCATAATGTGCATTAAGCAAGCAGTGTGGGGAGCATACATTGTATGGTTAATGCGTATAAAGTGGTTAAATGATAAATGAGTTTGGCCCTAGCCTGGTTTCCATAAAAAAAAAAAAAAAAAAAAAAATGAATACATGGAATGGAGAAAAGTTGCTGTTGCACTTAAGACTCTTTTATTCTCTCCCTTCAAGCACAGAACAGCAACAAGATTGCTTTCAAAAACGAGATCTTGAAATTTATCAAGGCCCTGAGCATCATCCCAAGAAATTGCAGGGGATCGATAAAACATCAAAAGAGCCATGATCCCTCACTGTTATTTGAAGCCTTGCTCTAAGTTGTTTGTTTCTTGTGTCTGAGTGGTTTTATGGGGTATTTTAATAAAAAGACTAAATCCATTGTTAAAATCATTTCCTCAGCAAGGTCATGCCTCCATGTTACAGCATATACAGTTACATTACAGCATATACAACCTCTGCATGTAGGGCTGGAACTACATGACGATGTAATCGATTACATTGTTTACGCACTTTTTATATTCATCTCTAATGCCCTGTCATGTTTCACACAAAATTCTAGAGCAGATTCTAATGGCTAGTATGGCAGTGCCGCTTAATATGGTTGTGTTCATACAGAGTTTTGTATCAGCGTGACAACCCCATTCTGTAACCAAACTGACACCTGCACATTTTCAGGACTCACACAACTACATCCTCGACAATCCCTCGCCGAATGAACGGAACGGTACAACTAGTTGTCTGCCATGTGATTTAATGTGAAAGCCAACAGTGTGTTACATGTCAGTTTGTAATTGGACTTTCTGTTTGCATTTGTTCAGTTTCCCGCCACTCCTTTGTTTCCATGGTCACCGTCTTCATTAGTTCATTTGGTTCAGCTGTGTGTAATTATCTTGTTAAGGTCCTTTGTTTGTCTCCTGAATATATACCCAGTGTTCTCCCTCAGGCTGCGTTTACGCTTGGCATTAACATGTGATCACTGTGATCCGATCAAGCAGATCAGGGGCACGTTCTTCGTACGTCGCTAACTCAGTTAGCTGGATTTGATTGTTGATGATTTGGCATGATCTTGGATTGTTTGGTTCTTCGAAGCTCATCCTGGACTTGCTGTCATAGCAACAGGTGCGCAATCTTAAACCTGCTCGGGAGCAGGCTTATTTCATGTAAACAGGATTAGACTGCGGCTCATAAGCGGAGCTGATACGGAAGTCCAGCGCAGCGCGATAGTGCACTTTCTGAGATATATTTTTTTTTTCTCGTGACTCGTGAGATTGTCATTTACATTTTTTTTTTTTTGGAAACGCACATTTATTTTCGACTTGTCGGAGTCGGGCTTTAACTACAGCACAAACTGTTTGCATTGCACTAAGATTATTTGCGAGTGGCTCTTTCCTTTACACTATTGGAGATGTGGAGAACTTGATGGAAAGTGCTGTCTGTCTGTCGTGTCATTCGGAGTGTACCTGGCGCTTTTAGGTTTAAAAAACAGTTTTAGTTTTTTTGTGGCATTTCCAAGCCACTTTAGACCCAATGTTGTAAAACAGTTTTTTTTAAAGCCGTTTTTTTTTTTTTTTAGGCTATCATAATTTTTATGAGGATCATGCAATCGTGACCATGCCGATTACAGTAGCCTATATATCACTCAGGCTTAAAGGGATACTCCACTTTAAAATGAAAATTCTGTCATCATATACTCACCCTAATGTTGCTTCAAACCTGTATGAATTTCTTTCTTCTGCTGAACAGAAAGGAAGATATTTAGAAGAATATCAGTA
The DNA here is from genome assembly GCF_951802725.1 of Rutilus rutilus. Taxonomy (NCBI): domain Eukaryota; kingdom Metazoa; phylum Chordata; class Actinopteri; order Cypriniformes; family Leuciscidae; genus Rutilus; species Rutilus rutilus. Next base: position 23,401,629 of record NC_140228.1, read on the forward strand.
ACCAGACAGTTTCTGGTCTCATTGACTTCCATTATTAGCAAGTGCTAATAATGTGGATAGATGCCGTAATGGAAACGGTACAGAGAAACGTATCTGAGAACGTTGCCAGCTGTGGTGGGAAAAATGCACGTTCTTTACAGAAAATGAATGGTTCTGCAACTTTTGGGTGCGAAGGCAAACATTTCAGTATATTTGTGATGTAGGGGAGAGTGGGGCACAACCTAACGCGGGGCTAGTTGTAAGACCCTTGTTTGAAATACTTCCACACATGCTAGCATGACGAAACTTTGTGGATTTTCTAGTTGCCATATCAACACTATATAGAGAAAAAATTGCGCCGAAATTCTGAAATCTTTGGAAGATATCACTGAACATTTATTTAACCATAGCAAAAGTAAATTCCTTATTTAAATTTTTTCATCGCTATTTTTGATGTTAAATAGAGTAGACAAATCTGATATTATTTTAATCTCCAATATGTTTTTTAACAGTTGATATGGTTATTTAATGTTTCGCTAATTAGCAGAAGACACTAGCAGGGTTTAAATTCCAGTTGTGCAGGTGGGGCACGTTATAACACTGCATTACAATGAGCCCCTATTAGAACTATGTTATTCTATTCTATACTTTTATGAGTTCTATTGAGAAAACATTAGAAAAAGGTGAAAAAAGACTGAGAGTCAATGTTCAGAAATTATTAATTATTATTGTTTTGAACTATGTTGTATTAGCTGTGTTTTCCGGTGTGTTCGTTGTCAAAATCAAAAATTATTTTATTTTTAATTATTCAAAATTGCTATTATTTTATATGAAAAAGTTAATAATTGTATTTTATTGAGATTTTTTTTTTTAGTTTTTTTTTTGTATATTTTTTTGATTAGATCAGATAGCATTTTAAGCTATTATATGGTCATATTACAATGTATGGGGCATGTTGTCACATTTCACTTCCATTCTTTTGGGGTATATCAAGAAAAAAGTATACACTGTATTAATAAAACAAAACCACATAAATGTACTAGACGTGTGAAATTAATGTGGGAAAATATAAATACTCTGAACAGGTTCACAGAAACGGAGAAAGTCAAAAAGTTGTGCACTGCTCATATATTAATGACAGTGGGTGGGGTTTTGTGTGACGTCCACCTGTGAATGCAGACATGATGGCTGGATTGCGTTTACATTACACTGAGATCCGATCACAATGCGTCCTCGAATACCTCAGAACCTGGACACGCTGATCGGATAACATTCCACATAGCATTTAAAGTCCTTGTTGGTTGTTATCTAATATCTGATGGATGAACTCAAAATGTGGTTTTGATTCCTGAAAATGTGCAGGCTTGTATTTAGTGGTGCTGCCATACTAGCCTTTAGCATCTGCTCTAGAGTTTTTGTTTTGTGTGAAACATGACTGAGGGGGAGCAGGGATGAACATAACATGTGTTGTTCCAGCCCTAGTATTTCATAAGGCTCAAAGAAGTATTAAAGTAATAGCTCAACCAAAAATGACCAATTCATCATAATTCGTTGGGCCAAACTTCTGGGGAATGCAAAGTAAAAGTTTTCAGTCTGGTCCCCATACAAATCTATCATTTGGCTTCAGAAGACTATGTAGTGTACAAGTTGTATAGACCACTTTTTGATAATACAATATATGTTCCTTTTTGCCCTTTCTGAAGTTGGACGCTCACATTCTCCATTCACTTTCATTGCATGGAATACATTCTACTTAAGTCTTTTTTTTTTCTTTTTTTTTTACAAACTATTCATTTATCCTAGTAAATTTCAGAGAAAACTGAGCCTTTGCAATTATTGCCACCTTGGCTTCTAAACTGCAGACTCTAAACTTTTCAATAGTGGACCATGTTGCCTGGATTGAATTGTTTCCATGGAAGCCATTTATTTTTCATAGGCCATGGCAAGTATGCAGTTGGGAATGAGGGAAGATAGATAACAACAACCGAAAAGTGACTTTTCAATTCTTAATGTTCCTGGGAAGTTAAATGTGCATGAATAGCATTAGCATGCTGATGTTTGATTTGCACCTCAGTTGACCTTGTAGATAGTTTTCATGGAAACACATTTAACTTTTGTGTGAAAATGTATTTCTAAAAATGAAACCCTTGCCTGGTATAAAAAGCTAAAAATAGTTCACTTCAATGGCCTTCATGAATATTCACACATTCTTATGAATAATTATGATTTTATCTTGTTGAGTTTTTATCTCCCTAGACATTAAAACATTGCTGTTTAAACCATCTGGACTGCTGGCCAGACATGTTTATAAGCACCACTAGTAGAGCTCCGTGGTAATTGAATATGGGAATCATACATTACTATTGGGACATATCAAAGTTTCATATCATGATACTTTCACAGTACTTTTCTGTAAGAGCATTATTTTATTTATGCATGGTGGAGGATGGAGGGCCAGGTTAGTGTATTTGAGAAGTTGAGGCACAGACTACACACCTTCCCTCCCTAGGTGTTTCTCTCTTGTTGCAAGTGTGATGAAATAAACTGAAATGTTGTGGTTAGACATGGTTCTGTTCAGGAACAGTATTGTTATCAATTATAATCACTATCAACAGAGGCCTCGAGAGCTATAGCCACAGCAACCAATGGGGCTTGACTTAGTTAAGGGTCAGTTCTTCCATTCTACCCATGTGTAATGAATGAGAAATGTTTGTGTGTGTGGATGTGGATGTCTGGAGGTCACCCTGTCACTGACATGTTATTTACCCTATTTCAGACAGTTCAAGCTACTATAGTCTCTCTTCTCTATTGGTGCAGAAACAATTCCTGTGCTTAGCCAATCCATGCAGAATAAAAGTATGTCAGGAATGATTTAGTGTGTATGTGTGTCATGAACAGATTCTTATTTTTCTTTGCTTTTTGACAGTCTGTTTATTTTTGCTTACATCACAGATGCAGAACATGTTTGTCTAGCAGTAAAATCCTACTCTATTTCACATTAGCTGGAAACCACTGGAGACATGGCTGGAATATTAAAGGAGAACTCCGGTCAATTTTAACATTGAGCTCATTTTTTTGTACATTTGGAGTGCTGTCAATACAGAGAACAACGACAAAAATCGGTGTTGCCTACACCGAGTTATTCTATTTTTAAAATTTGCACCCTATTGACTTCAATGGGGCAAGTAGTAAGCCTGCTTTTTAGCCTCTTAACATCCTTTAAGTGTCATTACAAGTGCACAGAAAATGTGAGTGATTCCTTCCGAGTGAACACGAGTGGATCTGACTGCAGTAGATGTTAGAGATATTAATAAAAATGAAGTTAATTCAGCCAGCGCTCATACCTTTGTTTACATCCTGTTTTCGGTGGAAGGCCATAGTAGTCGATTGTCGAGTTCACGCGCATAGGTTTAGTACCTATGATCACGCGCGTGAACTCGACAATCGACTACTATGGATGTTAAGAGGCTAAAAAGCAGGCTTACTACTTGCCCCATTGAAGTCAATAGGGTGCAAATTTTAAAAATAGAATAACTCGGTGTAGGCAACACCGATTTTTGTCGTTGTTCTCTGTATTGACAGCACTCCAAGTGTACAAAAAAATGAGCTCAATGTTAAAATTGACCGGAGTTCTCCTTTAAGAAACGCATGAGTGTCAATTTGCAGATTAGTCCCTTATCCTGCTCAAAGAAACGTGAGCATGCACCCAGTCTGCAAATCAGATCTCTTTATCAAGTGCCATGTCTAAATCTGGAACCATTCTTCAAACCGCTTGTTCTAGGCGGGTAGGGAAACACTCTGGATGGATGGCCGGTCCATCAAAGGGCTCACACATACAGACACAATGCACAATTTACAGTCTCCAATTCACCTATCTTGCATGTCTTCGGATTAAGGAGGAAACCAAATCACCCAGAGGAAACCCATGCAGACATGGGGAGAACATGCAGATTCCTCACAGAAAGGTCTCCTGGCTCAGCTGGGACTCAAACGGGGGACCTTCTTGATTTGAGAAGAGTGCTACCCACTGAGCCATCATGGCATGCATAGTCCAAAATGTGTGACACTGAATTAAAAAGGGCTGTTGAATGCAGCAGTCGCATCCATCAACTTAGCATGACACTTCCACCCAGAGGAAACCCAAACCAGCATGAACAGCAAGAACATGCAAATTTCCACACAGAAAAGCCACCCACAATTTTTTTTCTCCTGCTCGTTAACATGCAGGTGTATCCGTTCCAGTTCCTAAACTGTTGGTTAGCAGCATCACTCCACAAAAAAGGAAGATCTGGTTTACAGTGAGCTGCTGACTGCAACATCAGCAGGGTCTCACAATGTTCTTCATTAGCTGATCTTACACACGCATTACTTTTACTACCTCCATATAACGCTTCATCAATCTATCACCCATAAAAATAAATATCAGATTCCTCTGTTATCTTGGCTTTCAGTTAATGGGTTAATGGTTTTTATTTGTACTCCCAGGCTTTTTATTTGAATGCGGGACATTCACTTTCACCTTCTACATATCAGCTAAGCACTGTGTTTCTAGTGGCTAGAGATACAATTGTTTTATAAGTGTTTGACTGTGTTAATAATAAACAAAATTAACTTTGCCATTTGGACTATTTTCATGGTACTTTTTTTTTTTTTTTATCTCTTTAGAGCTTGATTGCAGTATTCTATTAGTCAAGTCCAAGACCTTGGGCCCTATCTTGCACCCAGCGCAATTGACTTTGTACACCGACACCAGAATGTATCATTCCTATTTTGCACCCGCGCATAGCGGACTTTTCCCTCCACAGACGCACGTCGGTAAATTAGGAAATTAACTTGCGCTCCCGGGGGCGGTTCAGCGCAAAGAGGAGGCGTGTTCCGGCGCAAAAGTTCCCTGGTGCTATTTTGCAGGTTTAGAAAACAATTCCACCACTGACCGTCACTGGCGCGTTGCGCATGTTATTCATATGCTATTTTAAGGGCGCATGCTTGGCCATAATCAATGTAGCGTGTGCACAACGTGCATGCACTTTGCTTATCTCATCTACACACAGATGCAGCAGTTCTCATTTTTAGAAAACCATACATTATTACAAGGAAAAATATTAACACACGAGGGAAATCATTGTTGTGTCCATGAAGATGTGAAAAAATAGGCATAAATCTAGCTTATACATTTACTCAAATTGTTATACGCCTGTTTAACCGAAGCTAATTTGGGTGGGTTTCTCCCATCCCCATACAATGTCACTTCTCTGTGTTTTACGGCCCTGACGGTCTCCTCGGCTGTGAACCGCTCCTGGCGGTTATAATAGCCATCCGCCATGGAATGTGCGGATCCGCCTTTAAGAATGCTCTTAAAGGGAATGTGAGATGTCGCTCTGATTGGTTTATTTCACGTTACGCCCAAACCACACCTATGAATAATGAAGCTACTTCAGACCAACCCATTTTAGATTTGCGTCAGGCGCAAGAGTCATTTATCCTGCCGGTATAATAGCAACAGCGCCCAAGACCCGCCCACAAAGTTACTTGCATTTCAGATCGTTAAAATAGGGCCCCATATGTTCTTGGTCTTGTATGGACTCAGGATCATTTGAACTTAGTCTTGAAAGCCGAACTCAAAGCCGAACCTATCGACACCCAGCACTACAACACGCTTTTCTTTTTTTCTTTTTTTGTGGTCTGTGCATATCTCTGTGCTATTGAGTCTCACTGAAGCACACTGTTTGTGCACTGCAGAGATTCACATGACACTGCTGCGAAACCAGGATCCATTCACCCCAAAGGAAATTAATTGTTCAGACCCTTCAGGTCTGTCTTGACTCTGACTCAACCTGGATGAATCAAATGAGCTGGTCTCGACTACAACACTGACAAAATCTAGACATTGTATGTGTTTACAAAAGGAATTTTCTGCCTAATTACTCTTTTTGTGTTCCATGGAAGAAAGAAAACCATACAGGTTTGGAATGACATGAGGGTGAGGAAATAATGACAAAATTATATTTTAAAACTAGTATTCCTTTGATACCTCCCCGGTCCCTCCATGCAATATTCTTTGATCTACACACCCCTGCATTCCAGAAGATGTCTTTCTGAAATTAGCTTCAGCCACAGATGTTGAGGTCATTGTGTTGAGGTCACTGTGTCTATGATGTGCATCACGGGTTCAGTGGTTTCCTGGTAGAGGTAGTGGACTGGCTGGGCTGCAGGCAAAATGTTCTCTCAGACCTCTGCTGTGATCTCTTTGCCCCGGGGCTCAACATTTGGTTGTCACCCCAAGCACCCAGCTCTAGCCTGCGGCTTTATGATGGTTTTTCAATTGCGCCCTGAAGCCCTGTAACCCTACAGGGTCTTGTAAGGACTGCAAGGCTTAGCCTCATGACTTATTCACAAAGACACATATCAGGACATGTTGCTACTTTGGTCCTGGACCTGCAAAGCCTTATTCGGCAGTTACATACCCAGTCCTGACAATATCAGCTTTCCCTTTATGAAACTACTTGCTATCAAAGCAGTTCTACCAGAAAGACTCGGGAGGCAAAATAACGTATAAAGTATGCATTTATTAACAGCACAGCAAGAATTATGATATAAAGTTATTTGGCGTAGGCCCCGTCCGAAGCTCGCAATCCGAGGGTATGGAATCTGCATTTCCTGCCTGAAGATGAAGGCAGGGGTGCAGCTGACCCCTGGGAGGTATGGGAAGGGACCATCCTGGTGGTGGTGGGGAGGATGGAGGTGAATGTAGGCGTCAGCATCTGCGAACTCAGACATGTTTAAGTACTGATCTTTTATACTACAAGTATTAGAACATGATTGGATAGATAAGAAGGTAATAAGTGACGTAACAATTGAGTCTTCCCGGCAGAACTTACGCTAAAGCTTTCATTATTGCACATTAACTATGAGAAAATTCATTATCTTTTCTGGTAAAAAGTACCCTACATCTAACACGGAGCCATTATAATCAGTGGTACTATCTACACTGCAACAAATGGCCAGCAGTAAATTAAGGCAAGACACCACAGGTGAATAGGGACATTTTTTAAATTTGAAAATATCACTGTGAAACTTCTCCAGTTTATTACTGGCATAAACATAAGAAAAAAAAATTAAATTGTACAAACATTTTTTTTTTACGTTTTGTGTAAATTAATGTTTTAATATGCAAATGAGGACTTAAATATACACTAATTTGCATTCAATTCCCCAAACTAAATCTGGAAATTGGAAAGGACCAGGTTTAAAATTCCTGGTTCTATTTGTTGACATATTAGATGAAAGGGCTTTTACAGAGGGGATTCTGGATATCTTATTTTGTGCTTTAGTAAATTAGAGAATACTGACAATAGCCTTAAAATCTATTTTCGCCATGTTTTTTGGAGTAAAAGGACCTATAACTCAGGATAGGAATGATATATCAACAAATCCCTCTGTAAAAGCCTTTAGAATATAGTTAAGTACAAGACTGGAAAAGTTGGTGCTTGTAGGTGCTACTGAAGTGGATATATCTGACTCTGAGTGTGAGAAAAAACTCATTTGGAAAAAACGGCCTTTAAAGTTTTATAATGTATAATTTCATACATTTCTATTGAAACCCCCAACCTACAAACAAGATATATATTCAGTTCATTAATATCAGTAATGTATAATATTTAAAACGCATGGGAATTGATCAATTAATACATTATTAATAGCAATAGCCTTAAGCTGAAGATAACTACCATAGCAAACACACATAACAGTCACAAAAACTGCAAAGGAACTGTCCCTGTTTGTTGTATGACCATCTACAACTAATTGAATCTAATAAACAGCTCCCTGTCTGTTTACAGCCTAAGATGTCCATGCCTACACCATATGTAGGCCCCTCTTCGATCTCCTGTCGGTGTCTTTTCACCTTTTTGGATGTGCTTACGTTTTGGCGCAGAGAACTATTCACGTAGTCGGAAATTCACATCGACCAATCAGATGTGGTTTTCGGCTGTAGATTCCCTCGGCAAACTTTTGCGGTTGGCTATTTCTACAAATGAAATGGCCATATTTGGATTAGACAGCGCTGTGTATGAGACTGAGAGCTTTACAATGATAACAGGAATGACATGTTTCTATGAATGGAGACGGCACGGGAGCCACCTTGAAATAACCACCTCAATGTGTAATGTTGACATATTTTTTATTTTGACATGAAAGCTTACAGGCCCTATCTTGCACCCAGTGCAATTGACTTTGTACACCGACGCATGTATCATTCCTATTTTGCACCTGACACACAGTGGACTTTTCCCTCCACAAACGCAGGTCGGTAAATTAGGGAATGAACTTGCGCTCCTGGGGGCGGTTCAGCGAAAAGAGGAGGCGTGTTCCGGCACAAACATTCCCTGGAGTTCCCATTTTTGCAAACCATACATAATTACAAGGAAAAATTTTAACACACAAGTTCACATCTTCAAGTCCATGAAGATGTGAAAAAATAGGCATAAATTTAGCTTACACATTCACCCAAATTATTATACGCCTGTTTAACCGAAGCTAATTTGGGTGGGTTTCTCCCATCCCCATACAATGTTACTTCTCTGTCTTTTACGGCCCTGACGAGAACGTTGGTCTCCTTGGCTGTGAACCGCTCCTGGCGTGCTTCTGGCAAATCTGCGTTATAATAGCAATCCGCCATGGAACAAGTGCGCCTGCTTTTAAAGGGAATGTGAGATGACGCTCTGATTGGTTTATTTGACATTACGCCCAAACCACACCTATGAGTAATGTAGCTACTTCAGACCAACCCATTTTAGATTTGAGATCCGCCCACAAAGTTACTTGTGTTTCACATTTGTGACCCTGGATCACAAAACCAGTCTTATGTTGCACGGGTATATTTGTGGCAATAGCCAACAAAACATTGTATGGGTCAAAATTATAGATTTTTCTTTTATGCCAAAAATCATTAGGATATTAAGTAAAGATCATGTTCCATGAAGATATTTTGTAAATTTCCCACCTTAAATATATAAAACATTTATTTTTGTGAGTGAATGCAGCACTATCGCCAATAGAAATGGACAACTTTAAAGGCGATTTTCTCAATATTTCGATTTTTCTGCACCCTCAGATTCCAGATCTTCAAATAGTTGTATCTCGGCCAAATATTGTCCTATCCTAACAAACCAAACATCAATGGAAAGATTATGTATTCAGCTTTCAGATGATGTATAAATCTCAATTTTAAAAAAAATTACACATAAGACTGGTTTTGTGGTCCAAGGTCACATTTGATACTTGCGTTTCAGATCGTTAAAATAGGGCCCTACATGTTAAGGGAGCAAACTGGCCTAAAATCTCAAAATTTAGGCTACCACTGCATGAAAAAACGATGTTTTCACCTGCCGTGTCTCGCCTTAATGCCTCATTCTATTTCCAGTGTACTACAGGTATATGCACTTGTGTTACTTCCAACAAGACAAATGATTTTGGAATGATCATTGTTTGAAGCAAGTTCAGATGGATGCTTTGGACTGTTTTTGTCCTTTTCTCTGATAAGGCCCTCAGTATCCTGGTGTTATTTTGTTCATTCCTCTTTTTCTGCAGCTTTATATTGATTCCTTATTGGATATCAATATGTGTTGTTTGTTCCATTCTCTGGGACTCTTACCTTGATGAAACCTTGAGTCTTACCTTGAGTTAATTCTCCGTATCATGACCATGATTGCAGATCATGGGGAACTAAGGTTCTGCACCACACCTCCAGTTTTCTCTACTCTTAGTGATGGGTAGAGATTAACGATAAGATATGTTAGATTGAACCTGTCTTGTCCACTCCTTGGTCTCAGTTGGCTGGAGAAAAATGAGAAGGGCTTGATGAACTGGCTCCCTGCTGTGCATTGATCAATAATGGCGTGTAACACAAGCGTTGCTCAGCTCGTTTATGTTCAATACTCACAAGCGAGGTGGCTGTGCTGAAGGTAATGAGCCTCACTTATGGATTGCCACATTCTCCGTAATCGAACAAAAAGCCTTCATTTCAAAGCCCTGGTCCATTGAAGAACATGACTGTATTGCTATTTACATCAACAACAACTGGTAACAGAGATGGAGTGCTGACCAGAGTGGTACAAAAACAACAGTTGTGGTTAATCTCTGTATTAGCAATATGATCTCATTAGAATTAGTATGTATTTGCATGTAAAGTGTGGTTCTACCACACGTACAATTACTCACGTTTGCATAGACACTGAAACATATGATATTGATGTATTGACAGCATCTAAAATGTAAATTATTTACGTATCAGCAACATACAAATGTTAATGAATCCTTATTAAATCTAATACTGAATTCATGGAATTATTTGGTTAATTCTGTTGTATTTATGATTCTGTTCTGTATTTGTGATAAATGATGTTTTCAATCACATTCATTGAACACAGGTGACTTATTTACTTAATTTTAAAATTATATTTCATTCTGTTCAGTGCAATCTCATTTCAAAGAATTATTTAAAGAATACACTTTAAAAACTTGAATAACATTTCTGTAATTGTTTAAGCATTACTTCATATAATATCTTTTTTTTCCGCTGTTGTACACAAGGCATTTTATCAATATACTATAAATCAAACAATGACTATAAAAAACGCAGAATCTTCAGAATACATCTGAGACCCAAATTCAAGCCTTTATTCAAGAATCTTAATCTCCATCCTTAGTTGCGACCATAAACGTCAAACCCGCACTTGTTACAAATTAAAAATGTTGCACCATGAGAAGCTATATGATAGTTTTACGCCAGTTACGCCAAATGCTCATTGGCTCTCATTTTAGTGTCATTGCAGTGTTTTCAAAATGTTACACTAGGTAGCTTGTGATAACCAAACTTAAATAACACACAACATATTTAGAATATGGCTTAATATCAGAATCAGGCCGAGAAGTCTGTTGATACAGTGGAACTAAACTGAACTCATGCTGTGTTTGACTGTTTTGATTGTTTCGTACATATTACATCTCATCATAGGGTTTCCCCTGTTCACCTTTAATCTATTTTAGATCAGCTCCCCGGTTAGATGTTCTTAACAAGCCACCATGTCCTGCCAATCACCCCTTTAAGGTCATTTTAGAATATAAAACAGGCTTTCAGCTGGCTAAGAGAGAAAGACGAGGTGAGCACTTATACCAGTGAGTGCAGATGGGTTGAAAATCCCCTTCCTCACTTTTGAGATGTGTAATAAAGCATGGTTTCCTTCTTGAATGGCAAATAAAAATAAAGCTGGGATCTTATTTTCCAGTTAAAAAGAATACATTTGTGTTCTTTGAATCAGGCGCCGCAGTGATTTTTAGCAAATGGCCCCATATGCCCTCCCAGGCTCCTCCATTGGGTATTGCCAGGCAATTGCAAACTGCCACACATATCAGAACAATGCTTTGAGAGCTAAGAGAGCACAGCAGGAATGCATTTAGAGCTGTGCAGGCTGGGGAATTGGGAGCTTCTTCTCTCCTCCTCTTTTTCTTTATTTCTCTTTCTTTTTCTTACTCGCTCTCTGATGCAGGTCGATGATGAATTCAGAATCAGCCTCTGTGAAGTGTGAAATTTCAGTATTATGTATCACGTACATGGACGATCTAAGCTTGTTTTGTTCAACAGCCAGTGGAAAACCCCATTGTTCTCACATACAGAAAGACTATCATCTGGCATGTAAATATCACTCATCACATAAATTTGTCCTTCAGGAAGAGTTTTTAATGGATCCATAAAACCAAAGAGCTCATGTTAATAATAATAAAATCCTTAGTATACTGACGCTAAGGGAATATAACAGTTCATAATATTTATAAATCTGATTTGACCCTGCTATCCACCTTAGTTTTAACATAAAAGCGGGCATGGCCATTTGTAACTTGAATGTTCAAAGCTTCCGGTGAACCAAAAGTTACCTGTACCAAAACAGTTATGCTGTTTTATATTGCAAACTGATATTTGTTATTGTTATTTTATTATCATAATCATAACAGTGTTTCCCCTAAGATTTTTTTTTTCAGGGGGGGGGTGTACACCCGCCAACAACTACTAGTGTCGTTGAGCGGGCGTCACAGATACGTGGTGTAAAATTTTTAGTAATCAAAAAGCATTTCTAATGAATTGAAATCAAGAAACTTATACAATTATTAAACTTATACAACATAATTTTTTTTTTAAATAATATTTTTATTTTTATTTTTTATTATTATTAACATTTATGTTTTTGGCAGACTTGGAAGATATACTTACATTGCATTCAAGGTATACCTCTTTTCAATTCATGGATTCCCTGGGAATCAAACCCATGACATTTGTGGCCCTGGGAATCAAACCCATGACTCCCTGCTCTAGTACTTGAGCTACAGGAACACTTTAAAGTCTACAATTGATAAAACTGAATATTGCAATTTTGCTTTTATTAATAGACAGACTCTTTAATGTTCTTCTTAAAGGGGAACTATGCAGTTTTTTTTAGCTTAATTTACCTTAACTGAATAGCTTCGGAGTCATTGGAATGGTTATATGACTTTTCGGGTTGAATGGTGGCCATCTCGCTTCCCTCTAGCACCTGCCCCCGGCCTCAGCGTCACGAAGTATCGCGTGATATCAGGTCTCGTGATGTAACAAACTGCTTTACGGCACTGCACACATACATTTTATATGCTAGCCTTCTGTGTATCATACATACCTCTTTGAAAACAAATGCACATGACCAGAGGAAGAAGATGGGAGGGGGGAGAGTCGCCAGCGAGTTTTTACGACAGTGTTGTCAAATATCTGTTCCGAAGCTGTGTGGGGAGCTCTATAGAGAAACCGGCGAGCAAAAATCGAGTGAAAAAATTGCCAAAACTGCATAGCTCCACTTTAATGCCGTGTAGTCAGCAGTCTTGCTCACGTAATCTCCTATACTTGGAGATTTCCTATCACTCAGAATGTCTTACCAGTGATTCTGTTGTGACTTAGTGTTGACACAGGCCGATATAGAAGCCTGATACTGCAGCACTATCAAATTCATTTGTCTTTCAGAGCAGGGAACACAGGAAGTGTTAGACTCAGAGTTAGTCCTGCTGATGAGAAGCTTCCAAGCTGAGTAAAGGTAAGGGAACATGGGCAGCCTCATATTTACGCCTTCCTCTCACTCAGTGTGATGGAAGAACACTTACCACTGTGCTGAGCTCTCTGCTCTTATGGAGCTTTTCTGCACATTAAAGATACAAGTGCTCAGCAGGTGTCATGCTTCAGGAGTGATAATATTCTACTTACTAATGTATTATTGCTCCGTGCCATGCCATGTGTTTGTGTGTCATGTGACGGCATTAACTGCTTCAATGAAAGGTCTCAGGAACTCTACTTTCTTTTATTTTGACATTTCACAAACTTCATTGACATTTCTACCTTGTTGAAGGAAGCCTTATTAATCTGATAATTCCAGCTCTAAAATCTGATTGGATGAACCATGTTCAAAGTATACTGAACACACACCTGTACCCACACTTCAGTTGAATTCTTATGAATGTACCAAGTTGATAGATATGTGGCTTGGCAACATTTAACAGTTAGGTCTATTGACTCTATTACTTGGCATAAGAATTGTTTTTGATTTTTCTGAATGTAACAAATTACGTTGTGGAAAAAAGCTGCTGATTGAATGAACTGCATGTATATGGGAGTAAAGTGTACGCCAGTTGCATGCTACATGATACATTTTTTTTCCGGTTATTTGTGTATATGAACTATAATAATTAATTGGGATCTCAAATTGATTAACTAGCAGAAGTTATCACTCCACCACGTGCATGTGACATCATTAATGACAGTCCTATATTGTTGAATCAAAGTGGTTTAATTGACAAAGGCACAGCCATGTAATGCATCCTACTGCGGTGGTTAAGCAGTGAGTTACATCGTTGTACAGGAAACACACTCCAGACTGGGCAATGCTGTTTTGAGAAAACTCCTGCTATTTTTGTCTGCTATATTTGAAATATAGGTGTTCCTCACTGAAATCACCAGTCAAGAAAGATGCCATTATCGGGTAAATCTTGACCTACGATGTAACAAAAAGTGGAAGACTTGGGAGGTCACATCAGACAATAGATATTAGCAATGCAAATGTCCTCTATTTAACACACTTCTCCTTGCTCTGCTTTGAATCTCAATGAAAGCAAATGATAGCTCGCTACTGATTCAAGCATGCTAAGTGGACTTGTAAATATTGTGTTTTTTGTTCAGTGCGTGCCACCAATAAGTGAACAATTTGAATATTGTACATTCAAGTCTTTAATCCTGTGTTTTTATGCATGATGCTTCCAAGCCCTTGTTCTGGCGATAATGTCAAGTTAATGCCACGTTTTATGCACCAACTGCATATGTTTATTTTCAGTGTAAATGCAAATCTTTTTTATAGTGGTGTGCGATACATATTGTCTACGATAGTATTGTGATTGTTGTTTTAACAATGTGCGATGGAGTATGTCCCTCACTTTACAAAAACACATCTAGAGAGTGCGCGCATACACTACATGATGAGGGTTAACACTAGTGCGCTTGAACATTTAGTGCATGCTTTCACTGCGTGATTTAGTCTATTAAAATGCATTTAGAATGCCCTCAATGTTTAAGATAATCATTTTATATAGTTAATCAATATCATACGAAGAGTGCCATTTTTTTTTACTCCAAATATCAGCATAATTACAAATGTGATATTGTATACAACAGTTCAATAAAAAGAAGTTCATATTAAGTGACTTACATTTTAGACAAAATAATGCTTGTTTTTGCTCTATTTCATCAATGAAAATAGTTCCAATCAAAGCCACAGGACTTTTTTGCATCTCTGAGCAACACGCGGCAGTGTGTTTCGTTACTGAATGAACTAATCATTCGAATAAATGATTCACTCATTAAGTCAAATGCTTTGTTCCTGAATGAATCAGTCGTTTGAATGAATCGGTTGAAACTCAATGACTCACTCATTAACAGTGACTTGCTGCCACCTATAGGCGGTTTTAATTTCACATTTAAAGCATTTTTTAAATCATTTCTAATATCAGTATTCAATGTTTTATGTTTAAAACATTGAAACATTATGCATTTGTAACTGCAGGTTAAATCCCCTCTGAGCTGCATTAAGCAGTCGCAATGCATCTATGCAAGTGTTTCCTCTGCATTGCAAGTTTTGTTGATACTGATTTCATTTGATTGATATCAGCCCTATTGTGTCTTATACTAATTAAAAGTATTGGATTAAATGTAAGAACCAGACACAACAGATGATGTAAGCATTTATTTAGGTTTAAAAAATATAATGTCTTGTCAATATCGCACAGCCCTACTTTTTTCATTCATTTCCACCACCAGCTGTTTAGAAACTAGAACTCAAGCTTTGGCAGGGTGGTGCAGTAATGTGTAATTCAGGACGCACATACAGTATCTGTAAAGTACACCTATATGTCAAAGACAGAAATGCAGCTTGTACAGTCACCTCACATCCTCCCTCCTGTCTGTCTGTTCCCATTGTTTTTCTGAGCTGCACTCAGGCTGTAGTGTGTCTTTTCAAGTGTGTGTGTTTTTTTATTTTTTTTTCATTGGCTTTGTAAGCTGTAGTCTCCTCCAATCAGGGAATGAAAGCTGGAGTACTGCGCTCTTTTTGTTGTTATCAACAGATCTGTATTCATTTCACACCTGCCAAAACACTTTCTCTTTTTTTTTGTTATTTACTTCTTTTCTGTATCCTTTCTCTTTGTGCACACAACATGGCAGTAGAGTATTATCTGGATGTGTGTGTGTGTGTGTTTTTGTGTTGTACATATGAAAGCACACTATAGTTAGCGGTCAGCGTGGGTTTGTTGTATTATTTTGAGTTGCTGGTAAAAATATATAAAAAATTATGATGGTGTTCTGGACAGCAGCCATTATAAAGTATAATAGCTCTCCTGGTAGGAAAGTGTTGCGGTGGTTTAATGGAAGGCAGAGGGCTTGTCATAAACAGGTGTGTGGTGTGTTTACTAAGCTGCTGTAATGGCACGGTCATTATGATAATGGTCCAGGATGGATGTCACAGATCTGGGTTGTCCCTCGCTTGTGTGTTTGTCTTGTGAGAGGCCAGGTGTGGGCCATTACTGGACTGTATTGCAGGACGTTGCTGCAGGTCTAGTCAGAACAAGGCTTCTTTGGGCCACATTCAGCATAAAGTGTGCTCTACTTTGCAAGTGACCAATATATTATTAAAAATTTTATATAAATTTAAAATGTATTTTATTCCTATATGATTGCAAGGCTAAATCTCCAGTCATCAGTGTCACATGATCCTTCAGAAATCATTATAATATGCTTGGTGCTCAAGAAACATTTCTTAATGTTATCACTGTAGAAAACAGTAGTGCTGCTTAATAATTTAAGTTAAATCCAGTGAATCACAGTTGAAGTAAATAATTTCAGCACTTTTAACATTTTCCCCTACCAAGCAGCTTATGTCTCTGTAAGCATTCAAAACTGGCATAGTTCACCTCAGTTAGACACTGAGGCCGAGGGCCGTGGGAGAGCGGCACGAGGCTGGTGGCGTGATTGATGATGAGTGACACCTGCGATACGCACCGCTCTCGTATCTCTCACGAAGAAGCGGAAGCATAAAAGGAGGAGCAATGACAGTGAAGCCTTTCGATCTTCACTGTCGTCGCTCATCATCAATCAAGCCACCGGCCTCGCGCCGTTCTCCCACGGCCCTCTGCCTCGTCCTGCTCGCCACAGTCACCTTCGCTTATTATTTATTTATTTATTTATTGTATAACCGATACAGATTACCAATGTATATTTACTGCAGTCCATTTTATATTTGTCGTAACAGGTTGAAGCATTGTTTTTTTCTAAGGGACTGTTCTTGGCATGAACTGGCATTTTTCCATCCCACTACGCTACTTTTCCATTGTTTTTCAAGGTAAACGCGTGCTAGACAGATGTCTTTAACCGTTGCGCTCACGTCTCGCATCTTTTTTAGTGTCTCGCCTATGACACGTCATTCTAAAAATGCGACGCTCAAGTTAAAAGAAGTTTGACTGTGTCTCTACACTGTAAAAAAAATTGTGATTTTAACAGTCAAAGACTGTAAAAACGCTACAGTGACACACTGTTTATTGGTAAAGAGAAAGTTTCCTTACTATATACGGTAAACAACTGTGATAGATCTAACGGTACATTTAATGTAATTTTACTGTAAAATACCGTTAAATTTACCGTTTTTGGAAGTCATTGTATAATTTACATTGAAAAATTCCCTGCGTGACACTTCACATTTGATGTATTTTTGTTTCTTCATAGTTTTCTTAGTTTTTTTCTAATCAGTTATGACATTAGGGTTTTATGTTACATTTAATGTTGTTAAATTAATGTTTATTGCATTTTTAAAATTTCACGTGTGTTACCATGATGTTGTTTAGTGTTTGTGTGAATGACACTGTGCAGCTTCTATATATTAGTATTAACTTTCTTGTGAAAGAGCTGCTTGTGATGAGCTTTAATTTATCAAGTGATTTTCATCTCCACTGCAATTGGTGGTTGTCAGTGTATTACTATGGTACAAAACCAATATAAATACTTCAATAGGTCAGTAAATTAACAATATGTCAGATAATTAAATACGGTTTATTACTGTAAATTTGTCTGTAATATCTAAAATGTTGCTACCGTATTTTTTACAGAAAATTTCTGGCAACCACAGCTGCCGGTATTTTACCGTAAATGTAACAGATTTTTTTTTTACAGTGTAGAATGTCTAGATAATGTCTGAATGTCTCTAGATCTTGAGCTTTTTTTCTGCTTTTCCACTGACCTGCTTTTCACGTTTCTAAAGCAAAAACGCATTCTGTGTGAACCAGTCCTAAGAAAAGTGTTAAATTGTAAAAATCACAAATCAATGGTCGGGAAATTAGCAAAACTGACACAAATACTGTAGATAAAGTAACTTAGGGGGGAATAGCCTTCCCACTTTTTTTTTCTTTAAATGTTTAAGCCGTGTGGGTAAACTTTTAGACATCTTTTTGCAGGAAGAAGAGTCAGTGTTGTTCCACTCAATGTTGATGGCATTCAAACAGTATCCCAGTTTGTTTGAGTTTAACTAAAATATTCGCTATAGAGTTCAAATCGGGACTCTGATCAAACATGAGCGTGATGTCTTGTTCTCAAACCACTTCTTGGTTGTCTTTGCAATTTGGGCAGGAGGATTTTCTTGCTGAAACATAACATCTGATCATTCCTCTTTAGATAAAAACTTTTAATTTGTGGGAAGCAAGCCATTCTGCAATATTCTCCTGTATTCCAAAGCATTAAATTACTGTTCACAGAGAAGTAGCTCACCAATACCAGCAGCTAGCAAGGCTCTTCACACAATGACACCTCTTCCTCCATGCTTCACTGAGTTAGAGACACATTTATTATTATACTGTATTATTCAGCAGATTTTCGAAGACACCTCTCTAGAGTAGTGGTTCTCAAACCTGTCGTGGAGTACCACCAGCCTTGCACATTTTGTATGTCTCCCTATATCTGACACACCCATTTCAGGTCTTGCAGTCTCTAATAATGAGCTCATGAGCTGAAACAGGTGTGATAGATGAGGAAAACATACAACATGTGCAGGGCTGGTGGTACTCCAGGAGAGGTTTGAGAACCACTGCTCTAGAGCATCACCATGCAACTTTGTGTTTCATTGTGATTCATCACTACACACACAACTTCCATTCTTTCATTCATTCTGTCTTTGATGTTTTTCTGAGACTTTAAGAGTGTTACATTATGCTTAAATTTTGCTGAGTGTACATCACACATCCCAGTTGTTATTATAACTATTATTAATGTATTTCTCTTAAATTTATTGTGCAAAGATTCCCACAGATTCCCAGATGTGGTTTACCTAATCAAATATATTATAGTTTACCATTTAACTTAAAATTGTATGTGTCAACCATTTCTGTAATGCATCTGCAGGGCTCCAGACTAACTTTTTGCCTTGGTTGCACTGGTGCGCCTAACTTTTTTATTTAGGTGCACCTGCACAAAATTTGGGTGCACCCAAATTTTTCCTCGGATGTATCACCTTTAACGCCACAATTTTAAGGTCACCTTTTTATCACGCTCTATACACATTCATATATATTATGTAAATGAATTTAAACAAGAAGGTGTAGGTAAAAACTTTTATTTATTTTTTGAAGCACAATTATTAACGGTATTCCTACTCTTACCGATACTGCTTATCGATACAGTACTTTAACTGTATTCGTATGGTTCTTTTTGTTTTATATATAATAAACAAAGATAAACAATAGATAAACAAAAGATAAACAATTAAACAAAGATACACTTTATATAGGCCTACACAGTGCTTTAATTTCAGGAAGGCCTACTACTGTTCAGGCATGGTCTAAAAAGAAATCTAATAAAGTAATAAAATGTAAAATAACACTGTAAAATTTATCATAAATAGATTAATGCTTATCAAAGCTGAAGTTATTCTTTCGAGAGCTGTGAGTGATTTTTCTCTTGTTGTTTGATTTGCAGTAATGGCGCAATCGTCAGCATGTTTATTAGACTGCGGCCCCTTTAAGACCGGGTGCAGATCTAATAGGCTACTGATGCACCATATTCTCCCAACTATTTCCATAACTACGTCCATTTAAGACATAAACTGTTTTTAGTGAATCTCAAAGCCGGTAATTTTGACACGCTTTTGTGTACAATTGATCGTTTAGACGCGCACAATCTGCACATGAAAGCCGCCATGCGAACAACATCTCTTGCGCAGATTTTTGTGTTTTTAATAGCTCTTTCAATTATTAAACGCGTCCCGCAATTTAGCAACAGTAGCTAGACTGCATTTACAACAATCACCGATCGTGCTGATTCTGAATCTGAGTTTTAGGGAGAAATGACAGCGTAATGCTGCGAAGGGAAGAAGTTGCGCGTAGATAGTTTTTAATGGTTTTACCTCAATATATTATTTTTTATAATCTTTGGAAGCCGAAATTTAAAATAAAATCAGACTAATATAACAGACCTTAAGTGTAACCAGCTAGGCTACGTTTGAATGTTTAATTCTGTCCTCCGTCGTCACTCATTAAGCAGGGCTGTCGTGTTGTGCGAGCTGTGGCATCGTGTGAGAGAAGAGTGTGAGTTCCGTCAAAGGAGAACAAACGCCAACAAACGTTCGTGCAGAGGCAGCGGATGCGAGGACGTTAGGTGCACCGGTGCGACCTAGGAAAAATGTTAGTCGCACACTTACAAAATTTGGGCGCATATGCGACCAAATTGGTCGCACTCTAGAGCCCTGATCTGACTTGAGCATGATAATATTAATGTAATTGCTTAAAGATGTTACTTTCCCTATGACTTTGGGTGCTATTTTTCAGATACCGATTGTGGTGTCATTTATCTGTTGACTCAATATTAACAACAGAAAAAGCAAATCAAAACAAAAATAATCAGCCCATTCGTTGGCATGCACCTGCCATTCAGGTGCTTTTGTGTGTGCACGTGTAACCATCAATCAGACATATTTCTGATAAATTATCTTAAAGGGATATTTCACCGCTGGAAAGATGAATGTGTATTTAAATTGGGTCATTTATGTAGTAGAAATGTGAAATTATTTTAGAAGTTGGTGCCTTCTAGACTGAGAAATCCAGAAAATGTATTTTTGGCTCATGTGGATTTAAGACAACAACTCCCAGAATGCACTTGCTTTGCTGTCCTACGAGGCCACTCCCAAGCCACGCCTACCGGTTACAGAGGGCAGTATTGGAAATGATACAACTAGTCTACTAGTTGACTCGAAACTGAAAAGATGCCGTTTTATCGTGAGATCCCACCCCCTATGGGCGGGTTGAAAACATGCGTAACTAGCTCCTACTACTGGCTGTAGTGTCTCGCCTCTGGCCAAAAAAGCCTCCGATGACGTAAAATTACGATTTTTGCGTCATCTGAGTTTTTTTTTCCAGACACACAATACAGAAATCTCTCGTCTCAGGGGGACATGAGGGAGGGAAGCACGGTCATTCGAAAATACTACTGGGTTTCTACTGATACAAAGCTTAAAGGACAAGTTCGGTATTTTACACTTAAAGCCCTGTTTTCAGATCATTTCTGATGAAATAGAACGGTTAAGATTGAAATTTGGACAAATGCTGCTGGCCCGAGAATTTTCGGTTTCTGTGGTAGCACCCCCCCCCACCTCCACAATGGTTGCATAGATGCACTGGAACAATCCTTCCTAAAACGCATTAAACTTGAAACTCACCGAGTGGTCAGGGGTGTTCACTGATATGCTCACACAAAAATCGCTGCAAAAGATGCTTTCCAACAGGTTTTATCGTAGTTTTTGTCCAACTCCATTGACTTGTATTGGATGTGCTGTGAGGTACGGTATTACTCCGCCGCCGGAAACGACCAACCAACTGGGCTGGAGTGTCTATTATTCAAGCTCACAACGGAAGAATGTACGGGTGTGAGGCGTTTGGAAAAATAGGTCCACAGTTTTACAATGAATGGTAAAACACCTGTTGGAAAGCATCTTTTGCAGCGATTTTTGTGTGAGCATATCAGTGAACACCCCTGACCACTCGGTGAGTTTCACTTCTTTGTAAACGAAAGTTTAATGCGTTTTAGGAAGGATTGTTCCAGTGCACCTATGCAGCCATTGTGGAGCTGGGGGGGGATGCTACCACAGAAACCGAAAATTCTCGGGCCAGCAGCATGTGTCCAAATTTCAATCTTAACCGTTCTATTTCATCAGAAACGATCTGAAAACAGGGCTTTAAGTGTAAAATACCGAATTTGTCCTTTAATGATAATCGGTGAAGCATCCCTTTAATGTGTCTCATTAAGACGCAGAGCATTGTGGGTAAAATATACCCAGCTGTTATTGTCACTAGGATCGCATATGTGAAGTAAGGCAGCAGGGATCCAGACTAACTTTTTTTTACTAGAAACGCTGTAGCCCCTGACTCAAAATGTTAGGAGCGCAAGCAGAAAAATTAGGGGCACACCTTAAATCAGCTTGCAATGCAATTATTCAAATTTCCCCCAAAATAACTGTAATACTGACAAATTCTTTAATAATACATAGACTTAACGTACAGATATTACAATGTGCAGTTTTATTTTAAGTTCACAGGGCTCCAGACTAACATTTGAGGGAAGCAGCACTGGAGCCACTGAGTTCTACAAAAAATATCTGGTAGCACTGGGGCTGACAATAAAGCACCAAGCTTAATTTAGGGTGTAGATGAAATTAACTTTAATTATTATCATTCATAATGTCTTAATAATAATTAAAAAGTAAAACGAGTGAAACAATGTATATTAGGGAGTGAAAATAGCCAATAAGCATCTTACTGTTTATTATGGTAAAAAATATATATATATTTTTTTTTTTAATAACAGTTTTCCTACATCTTAAATTGTTTAGTTTTAGGACAGTCTTTGAAGGATGAAAAAAATGTGTTGGTCATCACATTAAACATAACATTTATATATGATATTATAGTTTTGAAGTGCTGGAAAAAGATGTGTAGTACTTGTAAGCGTTTGACTATTTCTGTCACAATACCATAGTTATGGTTAGAGTTAATACATTAGCCTAAATCCATGGTGAATGTTGCTGATTTGTGGACTGAAAGCCTTCTATAAGTGTTTTTCCTAGTTTCCACATCAGCGCTGTTTGAGCTGATATCTATGGTTTATAACAGAGAACTCTGCGCCGAATCGGAATGTTTCTCACTGGATCTTGCAGCGATTGATGTTATTAATTCTGAGGCAAATTCAATGGATTTCTTCACTGGATTTCCAGAGTCTGGATCTCCTAGTAACAGTGTCGCGTGATTGAGATCGGCCCGCGACTGGCAAGTTTGGGGCGCTGCGCTGTCTGTTATTGGTCCCAACCAATAACCGGTCCGTGAAACATAAATAATTGATCACGCCGGCAAGAAAAATGGTCGCGGTCTGGAGCCCTGGGCAGGGTGAAAGGTGCCGTTGGTGGTTAGTGCTGTAATGATGTGTCTCTATTCACATGAGACTCAGTTGCTATGTCTACATACTGGAAAGGAAGAGTCTGTCTGTGTGACCCTAGAGAGGAAGAGAGAAACAGAGAGAGAGAGAGAGAGAAAGGGACTTTAATGAGTCCTTGTAATGGGTGTCCCGGTAAACAGGCTCTGGCTACTGTTATCTCCAGGCTAATGATGTCTGGCGCGCTATTCAATTAGGACAGGAACAAGGTCACTAACAGCTCAGGCCTTAAAGAGTTTAATGCCGCCCTCGCCACTAGACTTCCACTTCATTAGTCTGAGTTGAGTCCAATAAAAATGTCAGCCGCTGGAACACAGGCCACAGCCGCATGCTACTTTCAACTCTATTTGCATGCATTCTGCTATGAAGTTCAAATGCTCTGTGTCTACTAACTGTCTGCTTGTTGTGAATCTTGTGTTTTGGCGGCATCTGTATGAGCGGGTCTGTTCTCTGCTTTTTTAATAAACAAACTGTTTTGATTTATTGAGTTTATTGTGTGTCATTCACACTTGATTCATCGCCAGTTTGAAATGGCTCCTCTTTTGCTCAAATTTATGTTTTCATGTGGAGGAACTTCCAATAATTGATCAAATTTGTTTCAGTTAGAGCTACTGCTAAATATTTATTGAGAAAATTTGCTCTGTTTTATGCTTAACATCAATTAATTAATCTCAAATTTGAAAAAAAAAAACACAAAAAAAATGTTTTTCTTTACTCCACATAGATCTTATGCACAACACATGAACCAAATACAAATGATGTATGTGTTTTTTTGGACTTTAGAAATTAAAACGCCCTCAAGCTTTTCAGAACTTCAAACTTTATTTAACCAATAAATCTTCCTCTGTTGCTGGAAGAAAAAAAAGTCAAATGTTCAAAAGTTCGGAGTTAGTATGATTTATTTTTATTTTTCTGTAAGAAATTAATACTTTTATTCGGCTAAGATGCATTGCATTAATCAAAAGTGACAGTAAAGACTTTTATTAGTTATAAAACAAATTTACATTTTAAATAAATGCTGTCCTTTCGAACTTTCTATTTATCAAGGAATCCTGAAAAATAAAATATCACGGTTTGAACAAAAAGTATTAGCTGCATCTGTTTTCAACACTGATAATAATAATAAATGTTTCAGGAACAACAAATCAGCATCTTAGAAGGAATTCTGAAGGATCATGTGACACTGAAGACTGGAGTTATTCCATCACAGGAATAAATGACCTTTTATTATATTGAAATAGAAAAGATTTTAATCAAATCAAATCAAATAAATGCAGCTTTGATGAGCATTACCAGCCCCAAACTTTTGAACAATAGTGTATGTCACACTAAATGACACTTTTTTACACAGATGTTGGCAGAATTTGTTTTAGTCCAACAGCAGTTTCCCAGGAGGTGCTGCTCACTGGCACACAACTGTCCTTGACTAACCTCCCATTTGCATTCATCGACTCACATGCTTTCTCTCTCTTTGTCCGTCTCTTTCTGTAGGAGCTGGTGGGAAGTAACCCTCCGCAGAGGAACTGGAAGGGAATAGCGATTGCACTGCTTGTTATTCTGGTCATCTGCTCTCTGATCGTCACCTCTGTCATTTTGCTGACTCCAGGTAAGGAGCCTGGGAGCAAAGGGCCCGGGGCCACGAGCCTCTAGGCCATGGTGCACACACACACACACACATAATGCTGTTAACAAACCAGAATGTTTCAAGTGTCTACATACAGGTGCACAATCCTATTACAGACACAGCCTTTCAAGTTACTGCATCCTGCCAGAACACCTTGAATGCTTTCCAAAACATATTGGCTTGTACTTGGAAGTTTCAATTGGGACTGGTTTATGTAACACGACCATGCAAACAAACTAAAAACATGGAAGGTTCTGGACACATTCAATGCGGCTAAACAACACAAATATAAAGTATATGGGCTTCAGACTGCAACTGAATTGGTCACAAACAGTTTTGAGCTCGATACTCAATTAAAAAATGTGTTATTGCTCTTCACTCCTTTCAAAAGTAATATTATTACTTTACTTATTAATTCCTGGCAACAGTAATTCGTTACACTACAAGTTAAAGGGTGCAACTTGTTACAGCACTTTCCCAAACATCCGCCTTTCAAGATGCACGTGGAAATTTTTCTGATCCTTGACACGCGGGCAGCAGCAAAAAGGTGATTCTGTGCCAGTTTGATCTAATATTTGATGTTGTGGATTTAAGTAGCAAATAAGATTCGCCAAAATTATTAAATATATTTTGAGACAAAGGTCTTCTTAATGATTTTTAGTTTTGTTCAAGGTAATTTAAGTTTTTCAATAACGGAAGAATTTGTAAAAGTATGGTATTTGGGGTAAAAGGCGCCCCTGCTGTTAGGGCAAAATACACAATAATTAACATAATAAATTACATAAATAATAAACAGCTGGCTGACTTTTCCGTTTGCTGACATGACATTGTAAGATTCAGATGGTAAATATCATATATTAAGATGGGCGCCCACCTTAGAGATAGTCACCATATTTATAATGAAACTATCATATTTAAAAAATACGATATTAATAATATCATATAATAAAATACAATTTATTGTTACTATTGTAAATCTATATTAAATTATTATGGGGTCTCCTTTAATACTTTCAGAATCTTTAGTTTTTAAAATAATTGTGTTACTGTAATTTAAAAAAAACAAAAATCTTCTCTGCCATTGAAATAGTACTAAAAGAAGCATCCAAACAGTAAAGAACAGGATTAAGCTCTCAGCAGTGGAGGAAGAACCATATTTAAGTGCAGTTTATACGTGGCCAGTGAAGCCTGTTACTGGGCAATATAAATCTCTGCATTCCCTTGCTCTGAAAGCCATTAAAATCTCCCAGCCGTGCTTTAATTAGTGTGCTGTGAATGCTGGTTTGCCTACATTAAACTAGCAGATTCAGTCTTTGAGAAACTAATTGAGTAGTTTTGTGTTATTTCATACATTTACATATTTCTCTAATAATAAGCTCAGTGTAAAATATTTTAATGGGAGGCATATATTGAGATGAGACACTGATTGTTTTTTTCTGCTTTTGAGCGTGTGTGTGTGTGTGTGCTCTTAAGTATATGGTTTATGAGGACACAAATGTGTGTAATGACATGGCTATACAACATAAACATGGTTTACCAAATGGGTCGTAAAACAAATGGCTTAAAACACACTAAATTATGTTTTTTGAAATTCAAAAAATGCAGAAAGTTTTCTGTGATGGGTAGGTTTAGAGGTGGGGATAGTGTAGGGGGATAGAATATACAGTTTGTACAGTATAAAAAACATTATGCCTATGGAGAGTTCCTGTAAACCACATATACAAGTATGTGCGTGTTGACATCCTCTTCTGTCCATTTGGACACCTTGTCATGCTGCAGTCTTTCACTTCACGTCTGTGCTCTATCTAAACTGGAGCAGGTGATGGTTCAGGCAGTCAGGCTAATAGAGCATAGAGAATGAGCACAGGCCGTAGAGACCGAGCAGGTGGCATTTCTAGCTTGAGTCCTGACGCCACTCCAAAACTACAGGACATTGGACAGGTCTCAAAGATCTCTACAGACTTCTGCCTGTAAACCAGGTCACTTACATAAGTGCACCTGATTTATCCAAGGCACATTGCAAATAATCCTATTCTTGATGTCAAAATGACACCATTTGCCCATTGTACTTATACACAATGTGACATTTCACATTTGAGTCATTCGAGTCAAATAGAATGTTTAATGACAAAAACATGTGGGGTGGGATTTTATGTATCAGTAATTGATTGGATCATGAGAAGTGGTCTCCAAAATGTTGATGATTAGATGGGGAGAGTTTAAAAAAGCAAGAGGAAATGGCGACTTTAGCAAAATCTATGTCAGTTTTTCCCCTAGGATTTTTTTCCGGGGGGGTGGTAGACCCCCCGAAACTACTTGTCATAGCCTTCAAAAGCTGAGCTGCTCTCTGCCAGAACTGTTGTACACCATACAATTTTTAGTAATCAAAAAGCATGTCTCATTAATTATCAAATAAATCTGATATATATATATATATATATATATATATATATATATATATATATATATATATATATATATATATATATATATATATACAGTGCAATGCATAAGTGAATACACCCATGCTAAAGTTGACTAAAAAGAGGAATAAAAAATCATTTTTTGGAAATTGAACTTAATGCCTTAATTTAAAAAATTAGGAAAAATCCAACCTTTAAGGACACCAATTTTCTTTGTGAATGAATAATGTATCGTAAATAAATAAATGTTCTTCCTTAAAATACATGGTGCATAAGTGAGTACACCCCTATGTTAAATTCCCATAGAGGCAGGCAGATTTTTATTTTTAAGTATTTTTTTTAATTTATTTTTTTAGGATACTATGCATCCTGATAAAGTTCCCTTGGCCTTTGGAATTAAAATAGCCCCACATCATCACATAGCCTTCACCATACCTAGAGATTGGCATGGTTTTATTTCAGTTAGCCTAAAAGCTAGTTTGATTTGCATTGAGAGATGATCTTATGGAAAGTACCCCATGCCAATCTCTAGGTGTGGTGAAGGCTATGTGATGATGTGGGGCTATTTTAATATATATATATATGTATGTATGTATATGTGTGTTTCCCCTACCATTGTTAAAAAAAAAAAAAAAAAAAAAAAAACGGACACCATGTAGTACTTTTAGCAGTAAAAATGTCAGAGGGGACTTGAGAAGGTGACTATCCTAAAAAGGCACAAAAAAAAAAAAATCTTAAAAGCAACAAAATCCGGGGAGGTGTGACGAGGGTGTGATGTATATATGTGGGGTGTGACGAGACACTTATCTCACGAGACGAGACTCGAGATTGAGTTCACGAGAACGAGATGAGATGAGTTTTGCCATAAACTCAACTGACTGGCTTTTCTCCTGGGTGATTTCATGAGTCTCTTCAGACTTTACTGTACATTTATGAGCTTCCAGAACTTCTGAGTGAGGCTGTGTGTGACCTCCCAATTGAACTAATTTCCGCACATTGAACATAGAAATAGTATAAATAACAAAAATAAATAACAGTTTTAAGCTTATTAAGTGCAAACAATAAGTGCAAGTGCAATTAAGTACTGTAGCACACAGACTCTTTATAATTGTTGTGAAATTGCTGTTTTATTTTGCGCCGGCAGTTATAGGGTTAAGGCAGTGAGTTCGGAAAAAGGCCGGGTAAAGAGTAATGATCGAGAGAAACGATCGAGTGAGTTGGCTGGTGCGTTTTGTGTACAGTTGTTCTTGCGTTCCGATTAAAAGTTTAGAAACGGAGCCTCCCTTGTTTGTCGTTCTTCAGACGTTACAGTACTCTCTCAATATTCAAAGTGCAAACAGAGACCAGAGCCACAGCTACACAGTCCAGAGATAGGTTTGATATTGGGAGACAGACTATTGTATGCAGCCTAATTTGCGCGCATCAGGGAGCACGCGTTTCATTTACACTTTCGAGTTCGCGATCGCACATACTCTGTGTATAGGGAGCGCATTCTACAAGAGAAGACATTTGTCATCCGCCATCATGAGATCAGTGAACCTTGATTCCTGCTGCACTGTGTGCGACTGCAAAGCTGGATGAGTAGAGAAGACGTTTACAATAGTTTACAATGGTTTTTATTTATATAAAAACAGCAAAACGATAGCGCTAAACGCCTCATTCGCGCCGCAGGACCTCTAGACGCGTGTAAACGCATCTTTACATTGACTTAACATTGAAATCACTCGCGCCAGACGCTCAAGAGTGAGTGAGCAATCAAAAATACTTTGCTTGCCTTTAGCCCAGGCACGGCGCCAGGATTCCAGTTTTGGATGGGCCAGACCAATTGTGGGTGGGCCTTAAATTAAAAACGTTATCCTATATATTACAGAAAGCTTGAAATGTCTACTTTTAAACGAAAATATTCAAAACCAAAAGAAATAGGCTACTCTCTGATTATGTAATCCATATGAAATGTGCATTTCTCTCTGGCGTTCATGGCGAGTCCGCATCGTCAACTTCATCTTTGCAGCGACACAGAAAACACCTGGTTATTAATAAACAATTAAATGTCTCCTTGCTAATTTAGACACATTCATAATCATTACTTTAACCGGTTCTTTGTGGCAAGTTTTATGCGTGCGGTCATAACGCTCATTATCCTGTAGGCTATATAGCATATTTAAGTAATTAAATTAAGATAAAGAGGCGATTTTTCCACGAATGGCTTAAATGAACAACTACTAGTCGACTAGAAAAAAAAAAATTTGTTGGAGGCAGCCCTTATTCCACATATTTTCGAACCAGCAGGCCAATCTGGGCTGAGCGAGCGACCCTGCGGAATGAGCGAGCGGAGCGAAATATTCAGAAATGTGCTCTCCGCTCACGAGCTCTGATCGGAACAAACCCGAACCTCACTGTCTGCTGAACTTGCGCAGAAACATCAAAATAGACATAGCCAGCTTTTTAAAATTGTTTTTAAAACTAAACATTTAGACTATTTTAGCACAAATTATGAGCTTATTGCCGATTTTGTATAATTCTTGACAAAATTAGAATATATTAAAAGGTTTTTTTTTTTTTTTGTTTTTTTTTTGGGTGGGCCTGTTGAAAAGTGGGTGGCGTCTCGCAAGTGTTGATAGGCTATTACTCGTGAGGTGTAACCAATCAGATAGCGCTGTGGGCAGGACATTGAGCAAGTCTGCAGAGTGGTGATTACAGAGAGGCTGCGGCAGCTATATCAGAGCCAGCCAAAGTAGCGCATTTTTAAATAAAATTGCCTTTAATCAAACCACGGATCCGTGATAAGTTTTGTGATCCGTCTCACCACTAGTGTAGTAGCACTGATCACTACTTTGAGGGGGGGATAAAAATAATTAAGCAGAGGCAGGGAAACATTGACCAGAAAGGGGGAAATCCCATATAAATCCCAATTTTATATATATATATATATATATTTATTTATTTATTTATTTATTTATTTATTTATTTATTTAATTATTATTATTATTATTATTATTATTATTATTTTTATTTTTTTTTCAGTTAAGAAAGTGAAAATGTAATGTAATATATTCTAGACTAATAACACATAAACCAGCAATAAACCTTTTCCAAACCTTTTTTTTATGTTAATGTCGATAATCAAGGCCTATATACAGCTGTAAAAAATAAAAATAAAAACATTAAAAAAACACTTACCTCAAAATATTACAATATTTAATTTCAAACTTGATTAATTACCAATCATAAAGTATAAATACCGGGTATGTCTCGGTCTAGTTCAGCACTCTCAACCACAATCATGGGGAAGTCTGCTGACTTGACAGTTGTCCAGAAGACGATCATTGACACCACAAAAGGTCATGGCTGAAAGGGCTGGCTGTTCGCAGAGCGCTGAATGAAGCATGGTCATGGAAAGTTGACTGGAAGGAAAAATTCAAGAACTTGGGAGAGCTTCACAAGGAGTGGACTGAAGCTGGAGTCAGTGCATCAAGAGCCAGCACGCACAGACGTCTTCTGGAAATGGGCTTCAACTGTCACACTCCTAGTACCAAGCCACTCCTGAACCAGAGACAATGTCAGAAGCATCTTACCTGGGCTAAAGAGAAAAAGAAAAAAGAGCTGGACTGTAGCTCAGTGGTCCAAAGTCCTCATTTCAGATGAAAGTAAATTTTGCATTTAATTTGGTAATCAAGGTCACAGAGTCTGGAGGAAGAGTGAATCCTACTTGCTTGAAGTTTCCACAGTCAGTGATGTTTTGAGGTGTCATGTCATCTGCTAGTGTTGGTCCACTGTGTTTCATCAAATCCTAAGTCAACGCAGTCGTCTACCAGGAGATTTTAGTGTACTTCATGCTTCCATCTGGTGACAAGCTTCATGGAGATGCCGATTTCCTTTTCCAGCAGGATTTAGCACTTGCCCACAGTGCCAAAATAACTACTGACGGATTTGCTCGCCATGATATTATTGTGCTTGATTGGCCAGCCAACTCGTCTGACCTGAATCCCATTGAGAATCTATGGGGTATTGTCAAGAAGAGGATGAGAAACAACCGACCCAACAATACAGATGAGCTGAAAGCTGCTTTCAAAGCAACCTGGGCTTCAATAACGCCTAAGCAGTGCCACAGGCTGATCGCCTCAATGCCACGCAGCATTGATGCAGTAATTCATGCTAAAGGTGCCCCGACCAAGTATTGAGTGCATAAATGAACATATACTTTTCAGAACTTGAATTCTTTTTGTATTGTAAATGCTTTTTTGATTTATCATAGGAAATATTCTAATAATTTCATATATATATATGTATATTTGCTTTAGAGGTGGAAAAAGTTTTTAAAAAGACAAACCCTTTTTCTCTCTTTGAATTAATGTGCATGATAAATCATACATAAGACCAGGCAACATTATTAAGACAGTTAATATGGCCATTTATGATATACATTTTTGTTTTATTCAGCAAGGATGCATTAAATTGACCAAAAATTACAGTGAATGTGTTTATATATTTATACAAATGATTATATTTCGAATAAAAGTGATTATTCAAGATTTCTGTTCATAAAATCCATAAAAAAAAAAAAATCCACACTTCCCACACTTCATTAAGCAGCACAACCATTTCCAACACTGATTATAATAAATGTTTCTTGAGCAGCAAATCAGCAGAATTATTTCTGAAAGATCATGTGACACTGAAGACTGGTGCTGATGCTGAAATTTCAGCTTTGTTATTACAGGAAAATATACAAATGTAAAACATATTCAAATAGAAAACAGTTATTTAAAACTGTAGTAACATTTTACAATATTACTGTTATTTTGATCAAATAAGTATACAACCTTGGTGAGCATAAAAAACTGCTTTCAAAAACATTTAAAAAATCATACAGACCACAAACTTTAAAATGGTATAGTGTGCGGATGGATGGATGGGTGGGTAGATAGATAATTTATTTATTATACATATATTTATTTATTATATTTATGTTGTAAATCTATAACCTCATACAATTTACAGAACCTTTTTTTCTAAAGAAAATTTCAACTTTAAAAACATTGCCCTTCCCAGGAGTCCCAGGAGGGGGTCTTAGTAATAGAGCCCCTGTCAGTTCATCCTCCTCCCCTCTGCCCCGCTGATGAACAGTTCAGTGTTATCCACACTGCCAGATACAAAACGCTCCTGACACCCCACCACACTCCATCAATGATGTTCCTCTGGATGTCCTCTTGTCCTGATGTTTTTCTCAATCTCTGATCGTGTCTCACTGTGACATGTCCTCTCTTTCATGTAACAGATTGGTTGATATGATGGGGCTCGATCAGTGCTTTGACTGGAAAACTGGGTCAGGTCTTCTTTTATCTCAGCTTTATTATTATTTTTTTAAAGAAAACACTTCTCACTGAAGTCTGACACTTGACTGACACAATGACAGCTAATTGGACATGTCAGAGAAGCTCATTCCTCAGAGGGTTTGTGATGGAAACTTATTTTTCCGGGAAGGACTCTTTTTCGCACAAATCTCTCAGGAACAGTTGCGCTCCATGGCACCATAGTGGGAGGTCTGTCAGATAACCTTCCCAGAGTTATTTTCTCTTCTCTGTCCTGTTGTTACATAAATTGCACTTTCCTTCTGCGTAGAGATCAGCCAAGTCACCTTCCGACTTTCCAGGATTTTTTCAGTGCGATTGCCGGAGTAATTCTCCCCCCCCAAAAAAAGTTATTTTAAACGCCTTTAAATATTTTGCTGATATCTAAGCTGACAGCAGTGAATTGAGTCATTTACACCAGCCTCTCTCATGAATACCAACAAAGTCAGAGTACATGGACAATCCTGTGTGCACATCTTTTAAAGCACAAGATTCAATGAAAACATTGTCAATGCATCGAAAATACAGATGGCCTTTAATAATGTTCTTTCCTCAGCATTCACGTTGCATTGTCACATCAGCAAATGATGTAAATAACACTCTCTTATTCTGCTCCACAACAACGAAGCAGCATATATTAAGAAAAATAATTAATCATACACTGAACCGGAAGGTATTCATTTCCTTTTAATCGTTTCATTAACTTTGGGCCGTAGGGCTGACAAGAAAGATCCACATGTCTGTCAAACAAAGAGCAGTGCATATGAAATCAGCAGTACGTTAGACCTACAGTCTTACAGATAACACTGTAATCTTCTTAACAAAAGTTCCTTTCATTCAGCCATTCTCACTTTGAAGTGGAGATCATCTCCCATTTCTGCAGCTAATGAAAGCTCTTGCTGCTCTTTAATTAATGCCTGTGATTGTCCTCATTTTCTTATTTGTTCAATTACATGGTCCTAATTTTCGCCATTTTCTTAGCTGTGAATTTCTGGGAGAGGTTCTTCACCACTCTAATGTTATGCAAATGCACCATAAAAGATTTTTCACACATTAACACCACTTTCACAGAAAGCTAAAAACAATTTCCCCAGATGCAGGATATCTGTGAAATAGCATACTATACACTAAGCTTGCATCAATCCGTAATTCAGTATCGGTATCGGATCCAATACTGGAATTGTTGACGGATCTGATCCAAATCTGATACTGTGTGAACTCATGGTGGTTACTAAGCTCCACAAAAGGCAAAAAAATATTATAACGCACCATGAATGTTTTTGTGCACTTTTATGCGCCATACTCCTGAGTCTCCTAAAGCCAGCTTAAGTTAGTTTAAGTGAGCGGAAACTCTTCCTCCGCTGCGGCTGTCCGTCATTCTCCGTTCAGCATTCAAAAAAACGCTTCATGTTACGACAGTCAGCACGATAAAACTACTTTCTCTGAGATGATTCAATATTACAATTATTATACTTAGTCTGTAGAGAAAGGTCTATGAATTTGCATGAAAAGACTTTATCTAGCTGGAGTTTATTGCTGTTTCTAAAAAAAAAAAAAATATTCCCTGTACCTGGTGTCTGTTAGATCACAACAGACTTTGAATTCAAAGTAATTTAAAACTGTGAAGAAAATTGTATAAATAAAAAAACGAATAAATTATAATACATAAGGATTTGTGCGCACGACATCTCTTCCATTTTTGCCCTGAACTTCTGAATACGGAGCACAAAGCGCTTTGAGGGGGGGGTGTTTGCACACTGATTCACTGCCTGCCCAATATGGCTTCAGTGCTCCCAGTTGACCCTTCTCAGGGAGTTTGATTGACAGACGATCTGACCAATCATAATCCACCATCCGCTGAATCTGCCATTTTTGTCTGACAAAGCAGTCAGATGAGTTAGTAGATTAACGTTGGAGGATTTGAACTTGAAAAACGGTGTGTACTGACGTCTTTCGCGGTTAAACAACATTCCTTCTTATGTTCATTTATGTTTATTTGATGCTATAAATTAACTAGAAGGAAGAGATGATCGGTTCACGAGCAGCTTTAACTGAGGCTCTAATGCGATCTGTCAGACACATTAAAGAGCCACAAAACGGTATTTATTGTTTAAATTTCGTAAAAAAGGACCAAATTTGAAAATTGAGACTTTGTTTCATATCAAAAGTATGATATAATACTTTTATCTGTCCTGTCAGTGCGTTGTCAGTGTCCTCTCTGCTCCGCGATGTATTTTTCACTGCGTGAGAACATGGTGTGGCGTGAGAGCGCCGTGGCTTGTCGGACATAGCAACAGTAACTAAAGGGGGCGGGTCTTTGCGAACGATCAATTAGAGTGTGTAAAAACCGCACAATGCGCTTCCTGCCTATGACTGCTCCCAGCTCCCGTTGCTACATGGATGTATATCAATATAATTCTAATATATGTAGTTTTTCTTGAATGTATTTTATAAGAATACAAATAATAATTCAATTTTTTTGTTAACATTTGACCAGATTTAGTGCTTATGTTTATTTATTTAAACTAAATTATTTATTTCAACTAAATTATGTACCTCACTAAATGTTTAGATTTTAGAAAATTACTGTCCACCAAATATTTTTTGCTGCTGAATACCTGAAAAATAATTTTGATAATATCTGCTTTGATTTTGAAGACTACTATAACTATCACTTACATTTTCAGAAAATCTTGTTAATAAATAAAGTGCTAATAAATCTGACTGCATGACTGAACTTTACTGAGCATTGTTTTTTGTGTTTGCATCAGTGCACTTAGGAAATGTGTGTTTACAGTGATGAATATTTATCTATCTGCAATGGTGGGCAGCTCAGCTTTAACAGAGCACAGTCCAGACACGCTGCGGTCTCTCTATAGCAAGCAGCCAGGTGGAGAAGCTTCCAGCTGGGCTCATTTCTCCTCTTTGCACCATGCATCAGCTCTGACATAGACACACCAGCAGGGCATAAAACTTGAATACATGCCCAAGACATTTCTTTTGTTGTCACTCTTTGATTCTCACTTGACTGAACACACTGGCAGGGATTATTATGTATTGTTTGCCGAATATATTGCTGTTTATGTAATATGGAGGTTTTATCCACTTTTTAAGTTTCCACGTTTTCTCACGTTTAAATGTTTCCTAGTATCAGCCTCAGGCTTCACGGACCACTCATGGACAGCATGATGCATATTGCACAAAAAAGTTGGGTTCTATCAGATTGCCTGGCTTTTATGCAATTTCTGATACAGGTTTTATCAGGCCACCAGGAAACAAAGTCATGTTTACAAAATCTGCTACAGTGAGCACTTCTGAGTGCTTTTTGTTGTTGTTGTTGTTGTTGTCTTTTTGCCTTTTATTAAATAGGACAGTGTAGAAATTACAGGGAAAGAGAGTTGGTCCAGTCGCACAGTCATGCAGGCACCCTCTTTATTATATAATTGTATTTTTTTACTGTTAAAAAATATATAGTATAATTAAATATAAACTATTTATCTTTTTTTTTTTCTTTTTTTTTAAAGAAATAATATGACCCTTTTATCTTGGGAGCAACTTACTACCTTCTACTGCAGCTCCAACTGCTTCTTAGAGTTAGACACTGGATTATCTAAAGTTTGCTAGGCTTATGGCTTCAAATCCTTGTTGAAACTATTAGGTTCCCATGGCCATGGAAAACCTAGAAATATCTGTGATGATTTTTTTTTTTTTTTAATACTTCTAGTTATGTTCAGCTCTAAAACAATTTGTCTAGAAATTGCTTTTTTGAGTGTTGTATCTATATTTATCTATAAGCTGTATTCAGTAATATTGAACAATTGGAAAAGCCAATGAAATTCAGTGGTCATGTGGGAAACCTGTTGCAAAGACAGTATAGCCAATAAATGAGATATCCTCAAACACAACTGTACATTCTGCTCTCAATTATGTCCAAATGCACATTTATCCACTCTTAAAAATCACAAAGAAAAATAAACTATGGTTGGTTGCTTGACAAATCAATCCAACAGCCCCTTCCTTCCAAATGGTTGGCTGAATAGCCCAGAGAGTGGACCAGACTATAGTCCACAAGGCAATTTAAAGGGCACCTATTATGCCCCTTTTCACAAGATGTAAAATAAGTCTCTGATGTCCCCAGAGTGTGTATGTGAAGTTTTAGCTCAAAATACCCAACAGATCATTTTTTACAGCATGTTTACATTTTAAATCAGAAAACCGCACCGTTTTAGTGTGTATCCCTTTAACCTGTTAAGCTGCAACGCCACTTTTGAAAAATTCCCAGAAATGGCATACCCAAACTGAAACAGATACAGTTCATGAACCCTTTGCACTAAAAGCACAAGTATGATCTAATTTGAAAGCTGACACCTGGCAGTTTATTGTAAATGTAGGATTAAAAAAAAATAGTTATAAATAGCTTCAAAGTTTTGTAAAGTTATTAGAAATGTATTTTTATGAAACATCTTCATGAAAATAAAATTGAAGTTGGCACTGTATCAATCTAGAAATGCACTGCAGCTAAAGCCACATGTCTGACCATGTTATATTTAAAATCTGAAGATGATAAGTCTAAAACTCTGTATTTAGTTAAATGTTTTTCAAGATCGTGTCATATGACTTTATTTTGATTAGACTCTAAAATGCAACTGATGTTTATTTTCATCTAAGTCATCTATTCAGTCTATTATCTCTATTGTTTTGTGGTGCAAACTAGCCCCATTCAGTGTCAGTCTCTCCTGCACACATTCACACCTCTCCAGCCTGGTTATGGCTCTAAATATGCATTTCTTTTGTCTGCACTAACGACTGGCTATTCACGCTGTTTCAATCCCTCATTTCTTTTATTAACCTGTTAAGCTTCACCAGTGCGCGGACGCACTGAAGCGTTTTTTTTTTTTTTGTTAAATAGTTCAAAGTTACTATCAAATTTAATGTTATTACCTTGACAAACTATACATCATTAAAAAGATATAAGACTCAAGTTTCAGTATTTGACCACTATTGTATTCTGAGAAACTTATAGTGACAGTTATGTCTTAATTTGTGTCAGGAGTTATGAAATGAAAAAATGAATCGATACCTTTAATATGAATTATGAGCGTCAGCCGCTCCCATTCAGAAAAGAAATCATGTGGTGTCGTCATGACAGCGCTTGACAAAACAACGTCCCTCAGGGCTTTTAGCTCAAAAATGTGCAGATTTGGAGAAATATTCTCATAGGTTTACATCAGATTTCTATAGACAGGAATAATATTTATTGAATTTATACCCAAATGCGTCGATGTAATCATTATGAGTGCTAACTACTCTAATGTACTGTGTTTTCAATCCATACCAGCAGCCTGAGGGCGCCCTATGCACAGTATAGTCCATATATGGAACATGAAGAAGAGCCATAATCATGTGACATTCCAGGAAGTCCCTGACACATACAAAGCTAACAGAGATCGTTGTAACATGCAGATAAAGATGTTTTGAAGACAATAAACATGATTGCCATGATATTTGATTTACCTGTGTTCGTCGAGCCATGTCAGGTATTTTCATAATAATAGATTATATTTATAATGTATGCTAATTAGGGGTGGCACGGTACATGAAAAAACATCCGAACCGTTCGGTTCGCTTGTCTCGGTTCGGTGCGCGTGTGCGTCGCGCGGTTTGCACGGTTCGACGCATGCGCAATGTAGCCTCGTGCCCGTGCTAATACAATGCTAAATCATAAATCAGACATATGTAGAATTACATTACAATGTCCAGCAATCGATTTATATAGTACACTGAGTTTACCTAGACATTTAATGAGATCTACTCCACTATATGTTGTTTTTTTCATGTGAATAAATAGGCTACATAGATCGACTGTTCCACGTAGCCTAATGGTCCAGTGGCAGAACTTGCCAAGCGTATCAAAGGTTCTGAGTTCTAATCTGCGATCGTATATATTTTTTTCTTTATCAAAACCGATTATGTTTATCAGCAGTTGTATATCAAGCAGGGACCGATTTGTATGAATTTTGTTTTATTATTTAATCGGAACGAGTAGCCTTGAGTCTCCTCAATGGCTTGAAGCGCGCGTCCGAGTGATGAATGTGCGGCCGCTGCGGTGTGTGCGCGAGCCACGAGAACACTGTATCAGCACCACTGATCGCAACTGCAACGAGCACTTTGATCACTTGATTAAAAAAACACATTTCAGCGCTAAATTGCTTCTTATTTAACAAACGAATGAAACAAATACTTTGCTAGTTAACTGGAAATGTTTTATTTATTTGTATTGGTACACCCGTGCTGCAAGATAATATCAACCCTGGCAAAAAATGGTGGGGACATGTCCCGCCTATGATGACGAGACACGAGGATAAATTGACAAATAACGGTCCAACACAGCCCACGTAGCTCTACAGATGATGGACCTCCAGGGCCACTGAAAGTTTCCTCAGGGTGACTGCTCACTCATATTACTTCAGAATGGGAAATGAGAAGCTGCGTTTTGCAAACACACCCCATTTATGAAATAAATAAATAAATAATTAGATAATTCAGCTATATATCATATTATGCTGAAGTAAATTTTTGGAGTGTTAAAGATTAAAAGAAAAAACAACAACATGAACCGTACAGAACCGAAAACCGTGACCCTAAAACCGTGATACGAACCGAACCGTGGGTTTTGTGAACCGTGCCACCCCTAATGCTAATTGATATAGACTTTATCATCGTGCAGAATACTATAAAATAATATATTTTCTGTCAGATATTTGTATCTGACGCCAAATCAGATCACAGAATGTTATTTAAAACACTCGTCTTGCGTCATAAAGTAAGTTTGGAGCACAAACATGGTTTTAACCCTCTGAGGTCTGAGGTGTTTTCTGGGCCCTGGAGGTGTTCTGACATGCTCTGACATTTGTGCTTATTTCTGTTACTTGTGACATTTTCATGGCTAAAGTCTAATTACACTGTATTCAGCACAAACTCTGCTACAATAATATATCAGCAGCATGTGTGTAAAAGTTTGTAGTTTTGAGATAATGTCATTTATGCGTGGTTTGTGAAAATACAAAAAAAAATTCTCACTGAAATAAGGTCATGAAACCCATACTGATTATTTCTTCACAAGACTTTTGAAAATTGTATCACGTAGCCTAGAATATTTGCTCCAAAACTATTTGAAAATCACCCTGACTGCTCATTCAGAGAAGACAATATATTGATTTAAAAATTTTACGACGTGTTTTGTGTGAAAAAGCAATATGCGAAGGGGCGGACCATCTCATTAATATGTAAGGCTTTTTACACCTGAGAAAGACAAAGACACTCCCTAATGGCCCTATTAGGAGCTTATCAGGGCCCATCATTCTGACCAACCTTGCACAAAGAATGAGGAGATTTAAAAAAGAATGGCTTTTAAAATTGTTTGGATTTATTTACAACACAACATAATCCAAAGATACACAACAAAAAAGCACTTATTGATAACAATGATCCAAAGAAAGAGACCTTTGTGCCATTCCTAAAAACATTGTACATACCTTTCATTTCCAAGGTGTTTGATTTTCACTTTACCATGTTCATGTACAGAGACATGTACTGTGAATGTTGAAGTCAGCAGGACTCAGTGGCATCTGGGTCCTGAAAAAAAAAAAAAAAAGTGAACATACTGATATCAAGAGAAAGGCCTGCACGATTTTGGGAATACATTTTTGATTTTTCTGGTTAAAATTGCTTTTTAAAATTCACAGAATACACACACACACACAAATGTTTCCAACAATATATTATATAATGAACACCACGTTTGTTGTGCCTTGTAGGTATAGGCTATGCGCAGTGCTGCATAAAATAATAACTATATAGCAGCCTATATAAATCTTCCAAAAGATTTCAGTAACAACTAAGCTAGAGAAAAATATATTGATTATCATGTTACTTCAAATGTTTCCATTCGTTATGATGATATGAAATGAGATAATAGTAAAAGCCGTTTGGAACGTTTTGCTTTTCCAAAATATGATACATTCAAATGCGATCGCGATCCAAAATGTGATACATTCAAACGCGATCGCGATCCAAAATGTGATACATTCAAACGCGATCGCGATGCAAAATGTGATACATTCAAACGCGATCGCGCTCAAATATAAAACATTATGGTTACCATATATACATATCTACGTTTGAGCAGATATCCACACACACAGTAACAGTAAACACGGATCTAAATATGATAATATTCACCATATATCTAGCAACAGTTCAACTGCAATGTGAAATTTATGCAACAATAACAAACTAATATGTAAGAATTTCTTACCTTATCTTCAAATCGCGTTCTTCTTCTGGGGTAAAGCCAATGTAAGCTCAGGACACGTCTCTCAATCTCGACGAAAAGCAGAGACTGATGAAGTGTTTTGGTGTTTTGTTTTTGAGGTAATGAGCGCGTTCGCGTTCCATGTGGAGATTTGCATGTGAATATCTTTTGCGCGAGTAGGCGTGGTCAAATTAAAACTAATTAGGAAGCGTTTGAGAAGCTGGACATCTTGTTGGTTTTATACAAATTACTTAAACAGAGAATATTTGTTTTCAGTTTGAATCCGATCATTTAAAAGTACACACTTAAATGTTTATAAAGGTATATGGTTCATAAATGTGTGACAAGTATTCGCTGAGTTTTGTTTCAGTTTATAGACGTGCTCAAGAAAAAAAAGTTCACCGCGACGGAGAGGCAGAACGCACACCCTGTTTATTTTCTTTATTTTTCAAAAGCACAATGTTTTGATTTGATTGT
The DNA here is from genome assembly GCF_951802725.1 of Rutilus rutilus. NCBI lineage: Eukaryota > Metazoa > Chordata > Actinopteri > Cypriniformes > Leuciscidae > Rutilus > Rutilus rutilus. The sequence continues at coordinate 23,442,871 of NC_140228.1, forward strand.
AAGTGGACACATACAAAAGTAGAAATATCACAGATTCTTTTTTTATATTTCTTTTTTCTGTATGACCATAAATGACGGAGTAATTTAAGTTTAAAGTGCTACAATGTGAAGAAAATCCAGCAAAACGCGTGGGCGCGTTTGCCGACCTCAGAGGGTTAATCTCATAAATTGTCGTGTATTGATGGTGTGCTAAGCTAACATGCTAGCTAGCCCTAGGTGCACCTGCCACCTAGCAGTTATTCTTTTATGATTTTTTTCTAAATAGGAATGCTTACTGAAATGTTTCTTTATTCAGGAAGGGCATTTGATACAGTTTCAAATGTGAAGTGAGAACTTTAACCTGTTAAGCTGCAACGCCACTTTTGAAAAATTCCCAGAAATGGCATACCCAAACTGAAACAGATACAGTTCATGAACCCTTTGCACTAAAAGCACAAGTATGATCTAATTTGAAAGCTGACACCTGGCAGTTTATTGTAAATGTAGGATTAAAAAAAAATAGTTATAAATAGCTTCAAAGTTTTGTAAAGTTATTAGAAATGTATTTTTATGAAACATCTTCATGAAAATAAAATTGAAGTTGGCACTGTATCAATCTAGAAATGCACTGCAGCTAAAGCCACATGTCTGACCATGTTATATTTAAAATCTGAAGATGATAAGTCTAAAACTCTGTATTTAGTTAAATGTTTTTCAAGATCGTGTCATATGACTTTATTTTGATTAGACTCTAAAATGCAACTGATGTTTATTTTTATCTAAGTCATCTATTCAGTCTATTATCTCTATTGTTTTGTGGTGCAAACTAGCCCCATTCAGTGTCAGTCTCTCCTGCACACATTCACACCTCTCCAGCCTGGTTATGGCTCTAAATATGCATTTCTTTTGTCTGCACTAACGACTGGCTATTCACGCTGTTTCAATCCCTCATTTCTTTTATTAAAGTTCTCACTTCACATTTGAAACTGTATCAAATGCCCTTCCTGAATAAAGAAACATTTCAGTAAGCATTCCTATTTAGAAAAAAATCATAAAAGAATAACTGCTAGGTGGCAGGTGCACCTAGGGCTAGCTAGCATGTTAGCTTAGCACACCATCAATACACGACAATTTATGAGATTAAAACCATGTTTGTGCTCCAAACTTACTTTATGACGCAAGACGAGTGTTTTAAATAACATTCTGTGATCTGATTTGGCGTCAGATACAAATATCTGACAGAAAATATATTATTTTATAGTATTCTGCACGATGATAAAGTCTATATCAATTAGCATACATTATAAATATAATCTATTATTATGAAAATACCTGACATGGCTCGACGAACACAGGTAAATCAAATATCATGGCAATCATGTTTATTGTCTTCAAAACATCTTTATCTGCATGTTACAACGATCTCTGTTAGCTTTGTATGTGTCAGGGACTTCCTGGAATGTCACATGATTATGGCTCTTCTTCATGTTCCATATATGGACTATACTGTGCATAGGGCGCCCTCAGGCTGCTGGTATGGATTGAAAACACAGTACATTAGAGTAGTTAGCGCTCATAATGATTACATCGACGCATTTGGGTATAAATTCAATAAATATTATTCCTGTCTATAGAAATCTGATGTAAACCTATGAGAATATTTCTCCAAATCTGCACATTTTTGAGCTAAAAGCCCTGAGGGACGTTGTTTTGTCAAGCGCTGTCATGACGACACCACATGATTTCTTTTCTGAATGGGAGCGGCTGACGCTCATAATTCATATTAAAGGTATCGATTCATTTTTTCATTTCATAACTCCTAACACAAATTAAGACATAACTGTCACTATAAGTTTCTCAGAATACAATAGTGGTCAAATACTGAAACTTGAGTCTTATATCTTTTTAATGATGTATAGTTTGTCAAGGTAATAACATTAAATCTGATAGTAACTTTGAACTATTTAACAAAAAAAAAAAAACGCTTCAGTGCGACCGCGCACTGGTGAAGCTTAACAGGTTAAATGCAAATGAGCTGCTGCTGCCGGCACAGAGGGCGGAGCCTCACGAGCTTGTGCTCAGTCAGGACAATCTCATCTGATAATATCAGAACAGAAACTCTCAGTAGCAGTGTTCATTTCGACCCGGAGTCGGACAATAATGCCCACAGAGCCAGAGAATGTATGCTGTATAGAAATAGAACAGGTATAGTCTAGTTTAATTACGGTTATAACTTATTTTTCAACTTGCTTTTATCCACTATTAGTACAAGCCTGTTGTAGCGGACCCCGTCCGAATGATGGCCAAACATATACTGATGAGTTCAATGAAGTTTATTGTACATCACACAAAAGATGAAGAGTCAGTTTTACTCCAGAAAATCACTGTAAGAGCTGTATAAACACCATATAAGAAGTGCACCATATAAGTGAGCTGTCATAAAGTGCAAGCTCTCACTTTCATCTCTGCCGTGATAAGTATCGTTAGGCCTATCGCTCCGGAGACTGTAAGCTTGATCACGAACAGTTGGTACAGATCCATCCTCGAGTAACAACGAGAGTAAATGAAAACTGCTATGTTCATTCTTACATCCAACAACAAAACACCTCAATCACTTTAGAAGACATTCTTGTCTACAGCTGTTCCGGCGTGGAAACAATGACGGACTGTGTTTAGCTCACTTAACCCTTTAGAACCTGAAGCTAAAATAGGTGTTTTTCACATAATTAGATTTTTTGACTAAAATTCTAAAACAATGTGCTATCTTCATGTGCAAGGTGTCATCTTTTTCAGAAAAAGATAAGCTTTCAACAAATTACATTTATTGACCATTATTGTGTGTAGTGAGTTTGTAAATAGAATTTAAATAGACAAAAATAATAAAAAAACGAGAATAAATTTACTGATTTTTATTTAGAAAAAAACTGACAAAATCATGAACGAAAGAAACTAACACTTTAAAGTTGAAAAATTAACTATAATACATATATACAAGTCTTTTTTGTGACATTGGGTTGCACAGTTTTCATTTAGGACACTTTTTTTCATACACGCACACATACAAATGCACCCATTCATAGGCATGCACACATACACATGCACACACTACATGCTTAGATACGTGAAAGAGTAACGGCCATCCGCCTCCCAAATTTCAGTAAAAATCATCCCAATCCCCTCTTCTGCTGTCTAACTCTTCTTTCGCCATGTATTTGTTCGTTTCTTTTATTATTTTATGCAATCCAAAACACTCTAACCTGCCACGCGTCGCATCTCTCTGTTCAAATCCTTTCATCCTGCGCTGTCGTCGACGACACATCCAGTTTTAAAGGGTTAAGGCAGGTCTACGCTAAAACTGCAGTGTCCGTCAACAGTCGTGGGAGGGGCTTGTGCAAAAGTATGTCACATTGCCCAGAATCTGAAAACGGCTTGTTCTGAGACGGTGCTTATGCTTTATGGGGATTTTTTTTAAAAAAGCACTGGGTGGATTTTTATCATTGTAGGGTGGTTGTGTACACACAATTTATGTTCAAATGCCATGTAAAAGTGAATTTTGCATATGTGCACTTTAAGATGAAATATTTCCTAAGTTGGTTCCAAACAGTATATTTTTTAGGCTTTCTGATGTTTACTCTTCTGCAGTCTTCCTATTTAGGATGTATAATCCTGCTCATCCTGACAGCAAAATGGTACAAATCAGATATTGCCTTTCCTGCATCTTCCAATGCATTTGAAATGAGTCATATGCTAGACGAAAGAACTCTGTGATCATATCTGATGTGCGGATTTATGACTAAATAAATCAGGTTAGTGTTGGCATCAGCTGTAAATGCACAAAGCCCATTTTAATAATGAAACATTCAATTGGTCTAAAGCAGAGCCTGGAGGGACGCCTGATTGTGTTTACTTCCATGTCCTCCCTTTTTTTTCTTTTTTTTTTTTCTTCAGCGCTGGAGAATTGCACCCAGCCCACGCTCGAACCTGCACACGTACACGAGTCAAAGTGACAGCGTAATATTAGTCGGAGCGAGATGAAGTGCGCGTGAGTTGATAGATTCTTCCCCGCTTTCTCTGTCAAACACACTGAATACATTCTGGTGTTCATTCTCACCTTATGGGGCTGTCATTTAATGCAAAGCTGTGCCGGCGCATTCCTTCTCGATGCGTGTGATTTAAAACGCTTTTCCACTACCAACGGAGAGCTGGTGCACTCATACCGTGTGCTGAACAAAAGAGAGGTTATGTCAAACAGAGGTGACTTTTGCAGCACTGCGTTAAGAGAGCACTGTGGTTTTCACATCAGGCCCAAGAGCTACAGTTGCATTAGCGAAGAGAGACTATTATTTCTTTTAGAGGAAAAATCAACTGGAATGAAATCCCTCCAAGAAGAGCCTGTCAGCCAATTCAGCCCAATGCATATACAGTTTGCCTCCCGTTAACCTGAAAAACGAAGAGTTTTTGTCATGCACTGAGCAGGAGATGGTGGCGTATAAACAAACTTGGAGGTCTAAAAGGCTTTTCTGTTTTATTTTTCTCCCTATAGGTGAGGACGATAGCCTGGCCTTTAAGGGAAAAGTGACAGTGGAAGAAATCTTCAAGAAAGACTTCAAAGTTCACGACCCGAACGCTAAGTGGATCAGCAGTAAGTGCTCTCATCAGCAGACATTTGATTTCCTCTAGCGCCGTTCTTCCATTAGATGTCCAGTATCTAATAAGATTGCAGAGATTATCTGAGCATTGAGTCACAAACGTACTATAATTCTCATTGTGCACATAATCAATTCAGAGAGGTAGCAGAATACAGCGTTGTGCATTACTCATTTCCTCTTCAAGGTAAAACGAATTCCACTCTTTTTTCATTGTCATGAATTTCAAGCATTTGAGATTCAAAATCTTATGCTTTATAATTGCTTCATAACAAGTGGAATCAGGTTTTAACCCTCTGGGGTCTGAGGTGTTTTTGGGGTCCTTGAGATGTTCTGACATGCCCTGACATTTGTGCTTTTTTCAGTTGCTTATAAACATATTAATGGCAAAAAAAAAATTACACACTATTTAGCACAAACAGGGCTACCATAATATGTGAGCAACAATAATGTACATGTCTGCATTTTTGAGAGAATAATGTTTATGCGTGGTTATTGAAAAAACTAAAAACTAAAGTTTCTGAAATAAGGCCATAAAACACATACTAAATATGTGCCAATAAGACTTTTGTCTAATAGATGTCATTGCCTAGTGTTTTTTCTTCAAAATGATGTGAAAATCACCCTGCCTAATCATTCACATAACACAATACATTGATTTGAATTTTGCAAAGCACTTTCTGTTTGGAAAGGCCATATGCGGAGTGGGCGTCACAGATCATGCATATGTAGTGGTTCACACCTCAGGAGACAATGGGGACCGCATACTTAATTAGCCATTCATTCAGGTGAGTCACTGAGCCACAAGAATGCAAGAGCAACAGTTGGAAGCATCTCAATTCTTTTTTATTTTTCCACATATTGTGCTTGCAATTTGGCCTATAATATCCAAGGAAAACATGTCTAGTAATTGTGCAGTTAATTCTCATACTGTATTTTCAGTTTTGGAATATTTATCCTCTCCCCAAATTTGTCACTAATAAAACACAATAAAAATTATTTAAAGAAAAGGCTTATATTTACCTTTTAAAAGTTTGTTTACATCTACCTTGTAAATATATATTTTTATTAAAAAGGTTACAATTACAACAACAATTCAAGTGTAATCTTTCTTTGTAAAAACTAAAGTATACATTTTATCATACATATTTCAAAGTTAAAAAGGTTACAACAACAATAATTACAATTTCAATTTCAACAATATTTCAAGTGTACTCTTTTTTTGTAAAAAAAAAAAGATTATAGGCCTACATTTTATCTATGTATTCATTACTTTGAATATAGCCAACATTGGAACAGCTAACATTATTTATTTTTGACAAAAATAGTAGGCTATTTTATATATAGAAATTGCTAAACAAAAGCTTATTTGATGTGGCAGTATATTCTACAGTAAAAACTGTACCCAAATCTAACCCATTCAGACCTTATGTTGTGATTGCTAGCCTATATTTACTTTAAATCCAGGAAATTTGTTAATGAAAAAATTATTAAAATTAAGATACAATTGATACAAAACGAAATTCGTTTTAAAGAAAGGATTTGTACTTTCTGTTTTGAGGTCTCTGTGAATGTTTGAAAGTATTTTAGTGCTTAGAGCGCTCGCGTCCATAATGGAGAACTGTCAGGTAATATTGTTTTTTTCCTCATAAATGCGAACACGAAAAATAAAAGACAAAAGACTTTTAAGTAAAACTTACTCCGAAATTGTGTCCTCGGCGGAATTCGCTCTTCAATATGCTGCCGTTCGTCGTCTGTTACAATCTTCCTCTGAGGAAACAACCCGGCGCTGTCCAGAATCATCTGAAGGGCGTCTTTATTACCGGAGAAGCGTGCCATACTCAAAACGCGATGAACTATCAGTAAGTCTGATAGAAACTGTGTTTTTATGGCATTGATCGGGGGGCGCATGCGATGCATACTAGATCACCTAAACTATTTACATGTGAATCGCGCCGGGGGCGGGGCGGCCGCAGCTCATTTAGAGATAATGAAGGGAGAAGGAAAAACGGTAACTCTCCTTGCTTTCAAGCGGATTACATGAGTTGAAAACATTTGTGTTTTATATAAATAACTTCATTTAAAAGAAGAGATTTCAAGCTTCATAAAGACATAACTCACATGCCTGTGTGAGAAGTATTCGCTGAGTTATGATTCATTTTCGGACGCGTTTCAGAATGGACTACACGGACAGAGAGAAGGCAGAACCTAGCTTCGTGTTTATTTTTCTTTATTTGGCAAAAAGCACCACACTTTGTTTTTATTGTGAGTATACACAAAAATAATACACATTTAACAGAATCGATTGATGTATGAAACTCCTATGGAAAATCAAAGTCAACAGAGTATTTCTGAGTTTCTTTTACACTGATAAAAAAAAGCGAGCTGGTATCGCCGGCGATACCGCCGACCTCAGGGGGTTAAGAAAGCATAAGTGCACTTTTCAAGCAAAATATTTTTAAAAAATTGGTTTCAAAATGACAGATATAGTGTTGAGAATTATTTGACACTTTGTGGTTGTGAAATGTTAGTGGTTCAATCATCGGCAAGAGTACTTGTGTGAACTTGAGGAGAAATTGCATTGTACGTCTACTAACCCTTATAGAAAAAAAAATACTTTAAAATAGAAATTTAAAAGTGTGCAAAAATATAACATTTAAGTATGAACTGAATGTAATATTTCTAAATGCAATATTGCATGGTAATTGCAATTAAGTTAAAATATAAAATATATATAAAAAAATTGTCAAACGCAATATGCTAAACTTTAGAGTACTTTTTTTACCCATGTAAGTAGGACTCAAGTAGGACATATTAATATGTAATTTCATAATTACTTCTATTGTCTTTTAAATATAGTTAAATTGGATTGCCGAATGTTCTGACAAGCATTTATGGTAAACAAATAAACATACTTTAATTTCATTTCTATTGAAAATTATATGTCATGTGTTTAAATACATTTGTAACAATATTGGTAAACATCTGTAATGATGAATTTGCAATTTAGTACATTCAAAATATGCTAACTTTAAATGTAATATTAAATAACACACTACAGTTAAAATTATAATACATTTTTTTACATGTGCTTTAGTATGTTAGTCGACACAAAATATGTGTACTTCTTGAAACATGACAAAGACTATTAGTTTATATTAGACTATAGTTTTTGAAGCTCCAAAAAAGCACATCCATCCATCATAAAAGTAATCCATGACTCCAGTGGGTTAATAAATGTGTTCTGAAGCAAAGTGATGTTTTTTTGTATATTGTTTTTTTATACTTATTTAAAACTTTATAAACTATAATCACTGGCTTTTGGCAACGGCCATACGCACATACACAAGAGAGTGGAGTTCCGTTGGAAGGGTGACCTCTGACCCGTTATGCTCATCAGTTCTCACCTGAGCTTTACACTACATGTCCTACGTCATATGTCGGGTCAGTGTTCACCCTTCCACCGTAACTCGACTCAACTTTTAAGGTTTCAACTTTTCTACATTTAAGGTTTGAAGTACACTATAAGTGCACATTACATGCAAATAAGCACTTATGTTTTCACAAGGGAAAAATCACCTTAACAGCTATGAAATTCTTTGCAAAAATGGCTCAGAAAAGTAAAGTTATGTGAAAATGTTCAGCAGCATTCAAGCTCAGATGACCTGCTTTATATTTTATATCTAATGAAATAACCAATCAGCCATTTTTAAGTGGGTCTGAAGGTTTTTAAATAGTTTTTGGGGCAATTCTGAATTAAGTCAGAATGAGGATGATTAAATCTTTGTGGATATGTGTCTGGATTGTGATGTCTTTTCCTCATACAAATGGATGGCTTAATGCAAAAAGAGGAAGACGTTTATCAGCGGGTAGATTACTCAAGCAGTCTGATTTTGTTTGAGCTTTATTGAGCTGTCTCCTCTAATCAGCTGCTTTGGGCTGTGCAGATATGGAAGCGTCTCCATGTTCAAACCTCAGAAAGCTGTAATCTTAGCCACAAACCGTTCATTCAAATCCATATTGCACACACAAATGGCAAAAGCTTGTTTGTTTATCTGTTTTTTAATTTTTATATTAATTTATTATTAAAGGAGCTAAATGGGAAATTCAGAGATCCTTGTTATTAACCCTACCGGTGGCCGCTAAGTGAACTGCAGCCCGGTACATATTGTTCATGCTCATGTTTGTAATGTAATGTACAAAAGACTGAACGTGATTCAAGGCCCAAATATACTTCACGGCGAAGTTATTTTTCATTTCCACATTGCTGAGAGCGATGTTTTGATGAATATTTTTTGTATGCCTACTTCACAATAACAAAATAAACCCACAACATAAATAACAGCTGTGAGAAAGCAGCAGTTAAGAAAGCATCTGATAATAGCGATGTGGATATGTTTGACATGTCAACAGATGAGGTAATTAAAATTACACTGTTATGATAGTTTGATTATAAAGTAGGCCTATATTTGAGACTATAGACTTTATAGATCTGGCTATGTGAGACTATAGATTGTATAAGCATTTGTTTCATTTGTCATAGAAGGGAAGAGAGGCTATCGGGAGCAAGCGTAACAGTCAAATCCTTTTGATATTCCCGGCAAAAAAAAAAAAAACATCCCGATTCCTTCTCATATAAATCCGTCTACAGGCTTTTATAGACAACCTAGGAAGTCAGGGAAGGTCTCTCTCTCCTTTTTTTAGGTTTTGTTACAAGCTGTTCACACATTGGACATAAAAAAACAACAATTAATACCATTTTTACATATAGCCCCTTTAAAGTCGACAAAAAAGGAAGATTCATCCTGAATCTATCCTGAAACCCCTATCCCCCCACATTTTTTTAAAGTAATTAAATTCACTTGAATGTACAACAAACCAGAGGAAATGTACTGCCGCTACTTCTGTTTCAATGCAACTTTAAAGGGATAGTTGAACCAAAAATATGATTTGTTGTCATTGGCTGACTACAAAAGTGCCATAAAAGTTGACTACATTCCAAGTCTTCTGAAATCATACAATACATTTGTGTGAGCAACAGACAGGAATGTACATTGGTATTCTCTCCCAATCTTGCCATTTGGAAAGACATGAGGGTAAATGATAAAAATGTTCATCTTCTTCAAGCATAACTGCAACACAGTAATGCTATGCAAGATGATCAAAACAGCAGTTATATCTGTCCTGCTAAGACAAAAAAAGCAATGTATCTCAGTTATGTAGATGTTGTGGCATATTTAAACCAGGGTGTTGATCATTTCTTTCATTACAATTTTGTTCATGTTCCTGCATTGCAGCTATATGGAGGCATCAGCATCACCCTCATCACTCTCACACAGGAACATTAACTCAGCGATCACAGTCATTCATCTCATCTGGCTTTGATTCATAACATAACAAAGCGCAGTTCACCGCCTAGCAAGCGGGTAGAGTAATTTAGCTGGAAATTATGGCACAATGTCTCTGCTCTCGTATTGATTGATGCTCTGCCCATTTTTCACACCATCATTTTAGCTCGTTATCGTTCATGTCAGTCCAGCACAGGTAAACAGATCTGTCGGAATGAAATGAGTTGAAAGGTAATGAGGAACCTATGCCTCTCTGTTTGTTTCAATAATGAGTTTTAAAATGTAAAATATTGTTCTTTCTAGTTTTCACTCATTTATTTTTATTAAATGCACATAAGTTTAAACAATAATAACAAAGGCGTAGCTTGATGAAGCAAAATGAGCGTGGAATCATGGGAGTTATCGTCTTCACCTCCACAGCCGATGGAAAGCAGTCCGACAGGACTCAGGCAGAAATCATGTTCATGGATGAGCTAATACATTAAAGTTTTATTAACATTACTGTGGTATGAAACAGGACGGGGCCGAGAGCCTTGGATATTTTACGTTGCTATATTATAATGCTTATATGCTGCAGTCGGCCATCCTTTCATTTGGTTGTTTGTTTATTTTAATGATTAAAGTACAAAGACAAAATAGTGTTGTCTCTGAGGCATGCTACAAAAATGTTACTTGCGGTAAATCAAGAAAACAAAAGATTCAAACAATAAGATTAACCGTGTTGAGCTAAATGACAATGATTAATTTTCTGTCGATAAAGACATCCAAACAGTTGCTCATCTGTCTAATAAAACACATTATGTTTTAAAGCGTCTTTGGTGTTTCCATGGTTTTTACATAACCGGAAATTGAGGGTAACACGGATTTGACGTCATTGACAGACGACACAATTACAAAGGCCGTTACACTAGTTAAAATAGCTGATTGCTCTGGATTTAAACATTTGGAAACATTTGGGATAATGTAAGTACACAAGTCAACAATATATAGCCTATATATATATATATATATATATATAACATTGTTCTAGTGGTTTTTGAATATTTTAATCCAAACATCTTACATATTGGGACTTTAAAAGTTTGTTACATAGTTTTTACAATCATTGTGGGTAGTGTTATACAAATACATAACTAGCGTTTTGGAAGCAAAGTGTAAAATAATATAGTTTAATTAACAGAACTGTTCATGCTGCAAACAGTGTGACATCTTTAGTCATTGAATGCAGACTGTTTCGAGGGGACAAACACTTCAAAACAACACTTCAAATTAAAAAAACACCTGCGGCCCCATTCTAGAAGAGAAAGAATCTCAGCCAGATGATCGAGTGAAAGAGGCTTAACACGTTCCTCACCATTTAAAGTAAGCATATAATATCAATATAATAGCGTTCCTATATATAATATATTTAAAATATGCTACATTTATATTGTAAACAGCATGGCTTAATGAAATACATTTTTCAAATTCAAAATGTTTCTTTTAAACCTTCAAATGTCATATATTTCCAGTCGTAAAATACATTTAGGGTAAATGCAATTTTTCTAAGATATATTTTTTTAACAATAAACAAAAATATATGAGGACTAAGTAACTAAAACTTATTGAAATAGATATTTATGTAAATTTGTTTTAAAATATATTGCAATATGAATACTTTTTTTTAATATATTTGTGCCCTTGGATTAACGTTATGTAGTAGGAAACGTGGAATACGACATGGTCTGTCACCATTTTAACATGATTGCACACTCCCCATCTCCCCCATGAATTCATGAATGTATGTAAAGACTTTGGCCCTGACACAGCCAATTAAAGAAAGCAAAGAGCACTGCTTTGGCCATCATTGGCTGATTATTTGATCTTCGTTAAAGTGTCAGAAGCACTTAGTTGGGCTGATTCGCAGCAAACGGGGCCCTTAGTTCCTGTCTGGAACATTAGCTACTACTTGATTTTCAAGGACAGGCCAGAAATTGAATTTTTTAATACCGAGTTGGTCCAGAATTTGTTTTCCCTTTTTATATATATATATATATATATATATATATATATATATATATATATATATATATATATATATATATATTTTTTTTTTCCCCAAAGAAGTTTCTACAACTCATCAATCAAAGTCAGAACGTCACAGCTGATGCAGCTCATACTGAATTAATCTATAAATGAATCAATGATACAGGTAATTTATTTACAAAGGCAAAGCCTTTCTCTCCCTCGGGCTTCTCCGTCCATCGACCACTTGCTTCCATCACAGAAATCTAGTGCTTTCAGAACCACTCTAGTAGTAAAGCTCTGACAAAAGAAAAACAAATGTAACTCTCGGATTTCTTTATTGGCTTAAAAGTAAACATGGGCTATTATGAAGAAACAGGATCACATCCAATCCAGAAAATAAAAACTCTTGAGTTCTCTCTGAAACGGTTAGTTCACCCAAAAATGTAAATTGTCATCGTTTACTCACTGTCATGTCGTCCAAACCCACTGACTTTCGTTAATCTTTATTATGCAAATTAAAATATTTGTAATATTCTTTCATCATTTTTTTTTTTTTTTGTCCATCTATTGAAAATAAATGGAAGGTAACCAATGGAATCTCAAACATACAGTACATGCTTGATGCACGAGAACAAACCTCACTGGTTATTGTGTATTAAGCAAGCACATATGAGCTTACATTGATCATGTTCAATGACCTTTATTAAGATCATATAAAGTTATCGTTTCTCTAATTAAAGACTGCACAATTCATATGGATTTCTTTTGCAATGTCTTTATACCCTTTTGAAGCATGAAAATTACATATACTTTCAATATTTGGACAAAATGATGAGTGAATAATAAAAGTATATTTGTGTTCCAAAGATTAACAAAGTCTTATGGGTTTGGAATGACACGATAGTAAGTAGATGATGACCGAATTTTAATTTTTGGGTAAAGACCTGTCTTCGAATCATCTTTGCCGTAATGAATCACCTTGCACTAAGCGACTGTCATTCAGCATTCCTCATCTCTCTGTTTTGTCCTCTGTCCCGCGTTGGCTGTAATAGACTCTCTCATTTTGATTCTGTCTGCCTGCCCCCATTATGATTGTACTAAAGCAGCTATATAATTGCATAATTAGTGGAGCCCATTGATCTGCCTCTCTAGCTAGGGGTCTATATCAAACAGATACATAATCGACATTACTCAACACTCGCAACAAGAAATTAAACTGAGCTAATGCCTGCTGTGGCCTAAACCATCTGGTTCCATTTTAATGGCCCACCCCTGTGTCCTTAGTCTAAGCAGCCGCGCGGAGAGTGCGTATGCAGAGCGTGTCGAGATTCGATGAATGCTTTTGAGCAAACAAGAGTATGATTTGTGGAGTAAATGTCTTTTAACCTTAATGGGAGTCATCGGCTTGCCCCGTATGATCATTTGTTGAAGTTAGCAGCAAGCTACTGCCCTGTGTTTTGGGATATGTACAGAATTCAAATGATGGTGTAGGTTAAATAATTTGCAGAGTGTTTTAAATTCTCAAATGCCAGCGTATTTATCCACATGACTAAACCCACCAAAACATATTTATTTTATCTGGAGATAAGAGGAAGCATATATAAGCTTTCAAAATCTAGTGAGCTGTCTAGCTTGACAGTATTTTAATGCATCATGGGCACACTATTGATGACAAAGGAGGGATTGCACATATTTTTCAAGTAAAATGCTATCCTAGAATCCAATGCAATAGGCTTGTTGAAAATAATCCCCAATATATCCAAGAAATGTTGCTTATAAATGTGATTAATTCAATATGCAATCAAAAATGGGCCAATTTACCTAATATTTGTGAGTGCTATGGACTTTTATGCTTCATTGTTAGCTTTGCAACATGCTAGCATTAATCTCTACTGGAATTAAGTCAAAATCCTATTTGTGTAAAATAATATAATTGTTTCGTCCAATCTTAGTAAATAATGTTGAGGATTGTCCTGTTTGAGCTGTGTTAGCAGTCAATGAACACCTGTAAAGTCAAGAGCCTTTGTTAAACGGGTTAATTTCCTTACCCAAACACATCCTATACACATATCAAATTAATCAGACATACAGTATACACAACATAATGTTACAATTACAACCTACATCTGCGAAAAATCATGCAAATGCACAACTTGAACTAAAGAAACAGTGTAAGAGAAACAGAAAGACAGAAAAAGCAGATAATAGATGATGTGGTGAAAGATAGGGTTGGGAACCGAGAATCGGTTCTTATCCAGAACTGTTAGTGTTTTTGAAAAAGACCGTAACCGTGCGAAATTCCTGTTTCGGTCCCGAAAACGGTTCTGTTTGAACACCTGACGAGAATGTCTACCAAGCGTTGTAGGTGTTGTGTGGCTAGCAGTGTTGGGTAAGTTACTTAAAAAAAGTAATTAGTTATAGTTACTAGTTACTTCTCACAAAAAGTAACTGCGTTAGTAACTGAATTACATCATTACAAAAGTAACTAATTACTAGGGAAAGTAACTATTGCGTTACTTAAAAAAAAAAAAGTTTAAATATAAGAAATTTCTTGGATACCCTCAATATGAAATGTTAAATGAATGAAACGGACACTACATAGAACATCTTATTATTATTAAACATTGTACACTAATCTACACTATTTTAATGTTGCTGTGGGACAATGTGAGAGACAGCGATTAACTTAAATATTAAAATATTATCATTACTATAGTGGAACAACAAAATAATAGATGGTTTAGAAGTTTTAATATTTATTGCACAGACCACAACTGGCCAACAAATAATTCTAAAAATAAATCATGCTTCTTAAGAAATGTACCAAAAATAAATAAATAGTAGCCTTATAAAAATATTCATACACATACACTAGTGCATATAATTAAAATGATAAAACTCACACACCTTTACAACTGTTAGACATTCTGTATAGCCTACTTGAAGTTTTTTCTTCCTCACAATAGTAAGTTTAACAAAAAGTGTGATGTCTACGGTAGCAACCAAAATAGAGTAAAGCACCTTTTGAAAGTCACTTCAAATAACGAGTGTATCGATTACATCTGATGGTTCAAAACATTCATAAAGACGACTGTTAAATCTGCAGTCCGTAACTTTTTTGTGTTCAGAATTTATAAAATGTATATAATGAGCGAGTACATCACAAATGCCTTTTTTCAAACCGTGTTTTTGTCTTATCCTGAATCACTGAATCATCAAATTCTCCTAGAGAATGCAGAAATGTTATTTTCCATCAGAAAAATTAAAACCAACACCCATAAAATTAGCATAAATTGCTAAATAATAGGGATGCACCGATACCATTTTTTCAGAATCGATCCGATCCGATCCGATACCAAAAATTCTGAGTATCGACCGATACCGATACGATACCGATACCAGCGCAGTTTATTTTTTTTAATCAAGTAGAATTTCTATAACCCTGTGTTGAACTGATAATCACTATTTTGTGTGTTAAACACAATCTACTTAATACAGACAACTTCATTATAAAGAAAAACAACAACAACAAAAAATATATTATCATAATCTGACATAAATGCTATTATAAACTAGATTAGTGGATAATTCAGCAGTAAAATTTAGTCTAGTGCACAATAATTGTATAAAATGAAATATATATATATTCATAAAAACGTTTAGTGGGGAACAAATTAGAGACAATAAGTGTAACACTAAATCTGGTAAAACTTTACACATTGCTCTTTGTATTGTTGTAAAATACATTCATGAAAAACAAGATAACAAAAATCAAAAATATCAATTATTTTATATATAGCCTACTATAAAATTGAGACATATTTTTTAAATGTATAGCACAGCTGTTTAATGAGGTAGCAACATATGATAGATAGGACAGAACAAGAACGGCTATTAATTATCTTTCATTGCGTCACTGTATTATGATATGGAAGGCTCCAATACAGTGCGGCACAAAGCGCTTATGCGCATCCCGAGCGCAGAATGATGCGCTTGAAGCAACATGAGTCACAGTGCGCAGCGCGTCGAGTCCGCATTGAAAAGTTTAAAGCACAAAAAAAATACATATTGATGCGTAGTGTATTATACAGTATGTATCTATGCAATATTCTATTCAGCATTTTCTTTTAACAGTTTTAAATTTCAGTTACTGTGCGCGTGAAGAACAAATTGTGCTCTGACTTTACTCCAGTGTTGTGAACATGATTAAGGTACAGCAATAAAGTCCAGCAAGATAAAGTTGTTTTATGCGAAACCATAGACCTTTATCTACAGATCAAGTATAATAATAGTAACATTGAATCATCTTGGAGAGAGTTTCATCGTGTTAACTGTCGTAACCGAACGCGACGCGCTGTTTGAATGCTGAATGAAGAATGATTGACAGCCGCAGCTGAGGGAAACGTTTACGTGAGCTTGAATTTAACGACTTAAATATTAATTTCTATCTCACATTATACTATATAATGGCTTCAGAACACTTATAATATTGTGCACGAAAACTTATGGTGCTTTATAATGTTTGTGTGCCTTTTGTGGGGCTTAACAATAACACTGAATAGTATACGCACAATATCGGACTTGGATCCAGTGTTAATTTCGTTGACGAATAGTTTTCGTCATTATTTTCGTCAACGACATTTTTTCACAGACGAAAACGAGACGATAACTAAATAAAAACTAGTTTTGAATGACAAAAACTATGACGAAAATCTATTGACATTTTCGTCAACGAAAAAAAAATAGGCGAAAATGTTAGATAGTGACGATTTGGGAAGCGATCCAGTCTGATGTCCTGCATTTGTGGTAGATGTGCACAATTGTACTGTGACGTGCTGATCTACCCAGCGGCACACGAGTTGGCATGCGCTGCATGTCTCATAAAACGTTAAAAAATTTAAATGTCTGGGAGAATGAGTAGAGCAGACATGAAGATCTGAATAAGAGTGACGACGCAAAAAAAGAGTATTCGGTATGGTTTTCTGTGCGCACACATCCGACCCGAAGCGTGCAGCCATTCACATAGACACCTAGCCTATACAGCACGCGAGTACAGAATTGAGCTCTCTTTCGTGTCTGAATGGACAAATACACACAATTATTATGTCTAAATGTCCGTTTTGGAGAGTTTTCACGTAAATTATGTTGGTTATGTCTTAAACAGTTGTGAGTGTATCGGATGTGCATCAGTGCATTGGATCCGCATGTCATTGGACATGATCCGATTTCTTAAAGTGACAGTGGGTAATAAACCTAATGCGGTCTGTGTCCTTAATATTGATCAAGCAACAAAAGAAAAAGAGAAAAGCATTCACTGCTCGTTAATAGCTTTAATAAGGATTAATTATATTTAATTCATACAAATAAATATGTATGCTTGAAAGAATAGAGAATGATGTATGCAAGTAAAGAATTCATACAGTAGCCTATATCATTCATTGAAAAAAAGACCGTCTTCTAAAGTGGTTTTATTTAATTTTAAGATATTTTTTTAAGTTACAGTAGTTAAATCTGTATCTGTATTGCACGTTCAAACTTTAAAATAATTAATATTAGCAGGTTAATATATGTTTTCTCCGGGAGTATATGGGTTTGGAAATTTTAGAGAAATTCTAAATAAATGCATTTAAATTGAAACCCATTTTATTTTATTCTACAGTAGATTTAGTCGACTAAAATCTTATTGTATTTCGTCGACTAAAACTAAATGGCATTTTAGTCAAAAGACTATGACTAAAACTAAATCAAAATTTGCTGTCAAAATTAACACTGTTTGGATCGGCCTCGTCTGACCGATACCCGATCCGGCAAAAATGACAGTATCGGAGCCGATACCGATACTGAGTATCGGATCGGTGCATCCCTACTAAATAATATGTTGAATTTGTTGACATTACCAGTCTGTTAAACTCATTTGACAAGTATAAGAAATAAACACAAAAAGGATTGTGCATCTTTCCCAGGGCTCCAGACTAACTTTTTTCACCTCCGTCCTGGAACCGTCCTGAAAAACGATTTGAACCGTCCTAAAGTGAATGTCAACCGTCCCAAAATAAACATGTTGTTTCTGTACTTTGTTATTATCATCTATAGTTGTTAGCTGTTAGTCACATAATAAAAACACCATTAAAATGTTTATGATATATATTATTATATTTATTTAGCTCCATTCAAAGTAGTTATCTGTAAACAGGTAAAAAAATGATTTAATAAAAAAATAACAGGAGTTAAATGCTTTTTTGTATTCATGCAGAACAAATCTTCTTTTTTTTTTACATATACGAAAATTAAGATAAAAATACATACAGCTCAAAACGTTTTTGAGTTGGTTGGATTAAAAAAATAACCAATAAATACTGGTGACTAGCCTACATATCTCAAAAATATCATCATTCTTTATTCTTTCAAGCAGCAGACATACTTATTTGTATGAATTAAATATAATGAATCATTATTAAAGCTATTAACGAGCAGTGAATGCTTTTCTCTTTTTCTTTTGTTGCTTGATCAATATTAAGGACACAGACCGCATTAGGTTTATTACCCACTGTCACTTTAAGACATCGGATCATGTCCAATGACATGCGGATCCATTTGCACTGATGCACATCCGATACACTCAAAACTGTTTAAGACATAACCAACATAGTTTACGTGAATACTCTCCAAAACGGACATTTCGACAATGTTGTGTGTATTTGTCCATTCAGACACGAAAGAGAGCTCAATTCAGTACTCGCGCGCTGTATAGGTGTCTATGTGCATGGCTGCACGCTTCGTGTCGGGTGTGTGCGCACAGAAAACCGTACCGAATAGAGCTCTTTTTTTGCGTCGTCACTCTTATTCAGATCTATATCTGTCTGCTCTACTCATTCTCCCAGACGTTTACATTTTTTAACGTTTAATGAGACATGCAGCGCATGTCAACCCGTGTGCCGCTGGGTAGATCAGCACGTTACAGTAACGTTACACATGTGCGCATCTGCCACAAACGCAGGACATCAGTTCTGACTGGATCGCTTCCCAAATCGTCACTATCTAACATTTTTGTCTAGTTTTTATTCGTTGACGAAAATGTCAATAGATTTTCGTCATGGTTTTTGTCATTAAAAACTAGTTTTTATTTAGTTATCATCTCGTTTTTGTCTGTGAAAATAAGCCATGTGATAGATGTACCGCGAAACAAGTCTCCGGGTGAGTAGCCGGCCAATGATAGTATAGTAACTATAGTAACAGCATGAGAAGACGCGCTCCGTTGTAGTCAGCGCTTGGTCAGTTAGTATTTAAATTTTCTAAGTAAGATTACCCTAATAGTAATAAATGAACACACATACAAAAATGTCTTTCGTCCTGTAGGCGTCCTGGAGAATATTTCTGTTCGTCCTAAACACATTTTCTGTCGTCCCCAGGACGATAGGACGCCGTTAGTCTCGAGCCCTGATCTTTCCCTTACTACTAGTTTTTATTGGTTGTTTTAAATAATTTTTATTGAATGGGAACCGGAACAGAAACCGGAATTGTTTGGTGGAACCGGAATCGGAAAATCTCTTACGATTCCCAAACCTAGTGATAGATGTAGGTTAATATTCATTTGAAGTGTGTGATGCAACTGTCAGCATGTATTTTCATAATAAATCTCATCCTCTTTGTGTGTGTGTGGGAGGTGACCCCTGCTCTCAATCAGCTCTTAATTAGATTAGCCCTCACACCTTCGGTTTCAGCCATGCAGTTGATGCATACATCAATAAACGTGTGTCTTTATTGTTACATTTCAATGCAACAATTACCCTGCTTTAAAGGACAAGCTAGACTGCTATAAAATATCAATTCAGCAGGCACCTTCCTAATATTTGTACAGCAGAGTGATTGACTTGTAAAACACGGAGTTTCACATTGTATTGGCTGCATGAGAATTATGGGGGATGTTAATTGTATCGGGTCGGTGCACAGAAGTTGAGAAAGAAGCCCTGATCCATGAGGTTTATGTGTCCTGTGAATCACGGCTGAGTAACTTGAAGACTAAAGAGAAAATGTGTGTGTGTGTGTGTTTGTTTAACCTACATTGAGGGGACGAAATGTCCCCACAAAGATAGTAAAATGTTACAATTTTGGGGTCATTTGGTCGGGCCCTATCAGTAAAACAGCTTATAAAATCATACCAAGTGAGGTGGGTTTTTTTTTTTTTTAAACCATTACATAAAAAACATTGCCTAAATTCAATCTGTTCATCATATAAAGCGGTCGAGTCTCTTCAGAAAATTTGGACTAAACTGCTCATTTCATTTGGTCTCATTTATGAAATTTTTGAAGTGTCAAAGTGGTAGTTGTTTTGCTGTTTATGAAGGGAGATAGAAAGGTCTCAGATTTCATCAAAAATATCTTAATTTGTGATCCAAAGATGAACGAAAGTCTTGCGGGTTTGGAACATGAAGTTGAGTAATTAATGATATAATTTTTTATTTTTGGGCAAACTATCCCCTTAAGTGAGAAAAATATATAAATCCAGAAGTTTCATAGACAAATGTTTTAAATGTGTCAATTATTTATGTGTGATTATAAAAATGTGTTAAAAGAACAATATAGTGATAAACTGTTTGCAAAGATTCTCTTTGTCAAGTAGACCAATTTTATATCATTTCAAGCCAGATTACAAAACTACCACAGGTAAGCATTAGTTAGGCTGTCTTTTCAGACCCTTATCGGTTCCAAAAATAATAATTATGGTAGATGAATTTATCGACTCACTGTACTCGCGCCTTGAGAAAGTAACTAATAAAGGTGCTATATAAAATAAATGTATTATTATTATTACTCCAAAAGAGTAAAACAGATCAGAGATGTATTATTGCTCACATCATTACTATGCCTCCTCCTTTTAAGATATCTGAAAAATGCCAGCAATTTAAGCTGCGTTTTCATGCTAAAATGCTGAACTCTTTTATACTCAATCGAGTAGGTCTGCGCAATAGGGGCCATTTGTCTATGGTGCACACTTGGGATGTTTGGACCCCAGATAATAAAATACATTTTAAAATAATGTTTTGAACACATGTAGCCACAAAGAAGATTGTCACGGGACGGGGGAATCAAAGACGGCAGGCAGAGATGAGGGATCCAAATGCAGGGAGATTTTAACGAAAATAAACAATCATAATATAAGTCAGGAACAAAATAACACTGAGAAAAACAAAGAAAACACGGGGAACTGGAGACACCTGCATGACATCAAACAACAACCGACAGAGAACCAGAGAAAACAAGGGCTATTTAAACAGAGGGGTAAACGAGCTTAACAAGGGAAAATGACACACCTGGAGCAGACTAATGAAAATGGAAAAGACTACAAAACTACAACCTGGCCACAAGAGAAACTAGACTCATGACTAAATGACTAAATGAAATTACCACTATAACCAGTACATAGGAGCATTTGTGAGCTTGTTTGCCATCGCCACTTCCTAATGTAGTTCTTTTCATGTTTTGCGTTTTGATTTTTCATAAAAGAGCTATAATAACAAAGTATCCATTCTAATAAGTAAATAATGCATTAAATACTTTTAAATGTTTTGATTTAATAAATAATATATATATATATATATATATATATATATATATATATATATATATATATGGACACGTGAAAAAGCATGCATTAAAAAATTATATTTAAAGCTTCTAAAAGTACCCAGCCTTGTTTTCTTATTCTTGTCTATGTTGCTGCAGGTTTATTAGTCTGCAGTTACACTAAAACACTTAATGCACTGGTCTATTTTGACAAATGTTTGTCTCGTCCATTGCTACACTTAACACTGTCAATCATAGTAATTTCGAGAGCGACTTGCAGAACAATGTGGCGGATTCAATCCCGTAATTATTTTTTCCCGCAATTTGGCGTGCAGTTTTCACACTCTATGCTTTGCCCAACCTGTTTTATAAAGGCCCACCCACTTGAACATAATGCACTGCAGTACCAGATTACAGTGAACAGTAAACCAGCCTATTCAGATGTTGAGCAAGCAATCTCTTTCGCTGCAGAATCAGCCAATCAGCTTGTGCCATGTAGTAAATGATGTGATTGCTAGCAGATTGCATGTAAAGGACCAATCAGCCTGCACCATAGAGTTTCATGACTGAAATAGTTGTAAATAAACTAAAATTCAATGACAAAATGACAGGTAACTTTGCACAATTACCCTAACAGTGTGTGTTAACACTTACATTTTCAATTTTGAATGTATGTACTAAATAAACTTCAGTTTGACATAATCACCCCATTTACTCAAACACTGGCTTTCCTGTAGGCTTTGCAAGTGTCTATGTGGATGATCTTGTATATCTGACCATTGTGTGCACTGTATGTGTGTTTTCAACTTTATGATGGACAGCCATGGCTGTATAATAAAGCATCATGTTCTTTAATGTGGCTGCTCGGGGCACGCTTCCCCGTGGTTAGCTGGCTCGCTCTCTGGGTTCCGACAGCAGGTGGTGAAAAATGGGCTGCACGGTCGACCTTGATCAGCATTGCTGATAACTATAAATCACAGAGAAAACAGCCATTCAAGGCAGGCAGGAGGCATTGGTGGTTCTGTTATATTACAGCCTGTCTGCTTTGGAGAAGGAAGGTGAATGTGGCAGGCCTTCCCTAAGGATACGCGGCTCAGATCAGGATATGTGAAGTGACATTGGTGCATTTCAAGAGGCTGAAGATGTGATTTACACTGATTCAGTTATACATGGGGTAATGCCTTAGTGAGGTCAGATGTTGTAGTCAGATTTGGTTCATTTCAGTCAAATCAATCATCAGTGGTTATTTCACTTGATCATTTAATAAATAATGCTGAATGTTGGCATAAGGTCAACATGAAATTAAAATCAACACTTATTTTTTCTTAATATTTTCTCGTCTTATTTTCTTCGATTCATCAGTGCATGTTATTCCACAGAAAATGTGTACACCTATTTCAACCTCAGGCATCAGTAATTAATTAATACATTAATTAATAAATAAATAAATAATAGAAAATAATTTTTAAATTGATGAAATTTCAGGAGGCAAAAGCGAGATTAACTAAATCCTAAATTAAATGTCACAACAGACTTAATATATCTGCATCCAACGGCAGTAATTAAAAGCCTGCTGTCCATCATTTTCCCTATATGCAAATTGTGCTCATAATGCTTTTATAATGATGAACCAGACCAGTGAAGCGTGACATCTCGACCGGACCCAAAATGATTTGTTTAAAGCTTGTTTTCCAGTGAGGATTAGACTTTGAAATCAATTGGAAATCAATGGAACAGGTATCTACTAGTAATGCATCAACTGACATGATATACTGTATAATGCTAGAAATACTAAATTAGGAGTAACATTTTTTTTTATATATAATATTTGGATACACTTTATTTTATGGGTGTTGTTGTCATTTTACTTTTAAGTACTGAGTAATATTAATTAACTACATGTACATACTATAGAGTTAGGGTATGATTAGGGTTAGTTGCATGTAATTATGCATAATTTATACAGTGGGGAGAACAAGTATTTGATACTCTGCCGATTTTGCAGGTTTTCCCACTTAGAAGTCTGTAATTTTTATCATAGGTACTCTTCAACTGTGAGTGACGGAATCTAAAACAAAAATCCAGAAAATCACATTGTATGATTTTTAAGTAATTAATTTGCATTTTATTGCCTGACATAAGTATTTGATACATCAGAAAGCAGAACTTAATATTTGGTACAGAAACCTTTGTTTGCAATTACAGAGATCATACGTTACCTGTAGTTCTTGACCAGGTTTGCATACACTGCAGCAGAGATTTTGGCCCACTCCTCCATACAGACCTTCTCCAGATCCTTCAGGTTTCGGGGCTGTCGCTGGACAATACGGACTTTCAGCTCCTTCCAAAGATTTTCTATTGGGTTCAGGTCTGGAGACTGGCTAGGCCACTCCAGGACCTTGAGATGCTTCTTACGGAACCACTCCTTAGTTGCCCTGGCTGTGTGTTTCGGGTCGTTATCATGCTGGAAGACCCATCTTCAATACTTTTACTGAGGGAAGGAGGTTGTTGGCCAAGATCTCGCGATCTTGCGAAAGTAGTCATAGTTCAGTTTGCTCATTGTCCAGTGTTGGCTGTGCATAAGCACACTTTTACGTTGCTTTCTCATTGTTGATATTTCTCATTTTTTTTTATAACCTGACTGCTGCATTTAGATCCCCTACGCTCACCTCATCTTCTTCCTCAGCCTGAATATGACGGTTACATTAAATTGATAAAAGCATTATTTATTAACATTATTATTTCTCACAAAAAGATCAGATCAAATAAAAACCACAGATCAAACAATTTGACAGCACACTGAGCTTTGGATTTTGTTCTTTCACTGTCTTGATTTGTTGGATTTGCTTCACAAGGTGGAATTACATCATAAGTGGCTTTCGCACCAGAGGAACCTTTTCATAGTTCCTAGAACTATTGGCGGAAGTACCCGGATTTTGGACCCGCACCGCAGGAACTAGGAACGATTTTTGGAGGAACTAATTTAGTTCCTACTTTAAAATAGGGTCTAAACCATCAGTATAGGAACTACCAGTGATGTTAGTGTACGCTGATTGGCCGAACGCACGCGAAACACCAACACCCATCATTTAAAAAAAAAAGCAGTGTAAACACAGATTATAGCAGCCTATATATTTACTCCAGAAACTAGCTCTATGAACATGGAAAACTGATAGATTGGCCTCTTGACCTTTACACTAAGGAGAGAATCCAACGCAACTTTGAGGAGACCAAGCCAAACATGATTATGTATTTCTGCTCAGCTAGCAACACTGGACATCGGTTGATGTGGTTACACGGCATATGCTAATGCATTTTCATATACTGTCTTTCTATAGCCACCGAAATTACCTGGAACAATATGTCCCAGGATCTTTTTCCCCAGACCTGTCGCTGTCTGCTTTTCCATCGAGGTCTAAAGTACTGTGAAGATTAGGCAAACGAGTCCGGTGACGTAGGACTGCGCACTACTTTACAGTTCCCGCTGGATTTCATCTTCTGAATTTAAGCTTAATAAAGCCTGAATCGTTCCATCTGTCATATTTTTTTTAACTCCTTTGTTGATTTGAATAGCAAACAACTCTTACTGCACGCTACGCGACATATTTTTAAAAATGGTGGATGAAATAAAATGTTGCGTGAAGTCAACCAATTAGAATGCTGCATGAACTCACCCAATCAGAATGTTGAGCACCCAAGTCCCACCCCCGCAAGTTCCTGAACTTTGAAAAAGTACTACCTAGCAAGCAGGGACTTTCTAAAGGAGAATTGTTTACCCGGAACTTCATTTAGACCCTGGTTCCTGTGGTGGAAACACACCGTGTACCACCCTGAAGTCCCTAGTTCCTGGAGAAAGTTCCTGCGGTGAAAACACGGCTTTTGTATAACAGTTCTATCTAATAACGTATTAGACAGGACTGTTAGACAGATCGTAAACTAGTGAACACAGAGAACGCGAGCACTATGTTCTCAGGCTCAGACTGGCGTTTTCAGCGCCGTCAAAATAAAGGTAACAACAACAAGTGCGGCTTACGTCACTTCAGAGTTCCTGCTGGCGATGTGAATGCAACCAGGAAAATGTTCCTAAAGGAACCATTAGTTCTCTGGGAACCCTGGTGGCTAGTTCCTAGAACTACCTGGTGCAAAAGCCCCTATAAAGGCAATGAAATATTCAAGTTTTGTTTATATATATATATATATATAAGATACCCATATTTAACAAAGGAAATTTGGTAACACTTTATTTTACATGTAATCACTGCAGTAATAACTATAAATTATGCATACTGTAATTACATGCAACCAACCCTAAACCACACCCTAATCCTAACCCTAACCATATAGTAATTACCTGTAGTTAATTATTATTACCCAGTACTTAAATGTATAACTACACTGTAACAAGAACACCTTAAAATAACATAAAAATAATGGTTATTGTTATTATTTGTTATTACACAGAGACAGACATAATATCATTGTACTAAATACCAAATGCAAATAGCACATGGTACTTACATTGTTTAATACTACCAAAGTTTTACCATGGCATATGTCCAAAAAGCCATGAAAATGCAATACTTTCAGGTTCAGTGATTTGATTTGCATAAACACTAGAAATGCCATGACGGTCATTTTGACCGTTTTGAATTTTATATCTGCAATAACTTTGTTGAAAAAATAAATAAAATCCTGCTGGTACCTGACTTTTCCCTAAAAGTGTCTGTATTTTCATTTAAAATGTTTTTCATGTAAATTACACATAAGGCAAAAAAAACAAATGAACATATTTACCTATTTCGGCCATAGACGGTCATAATGACCACACTGAATATCACAGTATTCTTTTGTTACATTTCCCGCGGTTGAGCTTTGTCTCTCAGCAACTTGCAGAGGAGCTGAGAGCACAGTTCATGGAGGAGAAAAGAGTAGTATGGCAGTTGGCACAAGGCTCCAGTCAGCAGCAGAAGCAGCCACCGCAGCAGACACCAAAGCGGAGGCAGTGCCAGGTTCGGAGACGCTGCAGTTAAAACAAAACCCATGACACCTGCTGCAAATGCCGCAAACCCGTGTGTGGAAATTGTGCGAGGAGAAGAGAGATCACTTGCCTTGACTGTGAAGCTAAAATAGCCAAGCACTATATTGATGTAAATAGTTAACATACAATTTGTAATATAGTGTTTTTATGTTTCTGTAGCCTACGCTTCCTTCTAGGTTCTTCTTTGTTTTGTATTAGATCAGCTCGTTTCCAGCTTTTTTCTATTAGCCTATTTTCTCTGTTATTATATTAAAATAAAATGTTTTATAATTAAATAAGATACTTTTAGTTGTTATTATCTTGTTCTGAGTTATGTTGAATGGATATGAAAATATAGCCTATCTGTTGTGAATATGCGATAATTACGGTAGGCTACTAATGATATTATTATTTATAAATGTATAATTAAACTTGTTTAAATGTACAGTTTGGTGTTGTTTTGTTTTTAAAAGACATCCTAATGCAATAAATGCATTAATCTCTCAATTGGGTATTTATCATTAAAGATATAGAGTTTGGAATCTAGCGGTCAAAATGACCGCTTGCGGCAGTTCTAGTAGTTATGGAATTCTGGCACTTCTAGTGTTAATTCCAGTTCTGTATGATGTGACACCAGGATCGGTGGATCGCCTTTAATGTGAAAGCATTTTGAATAATTTACAATTGCATTTCTTTTAATAGCTGTCCTGAGCCAGAGGGCAGCTGCGGTTTAACGTGGATTTACAGGACACAAAAAAAAAAAAAATCCTTTCTTCTGCGGCACGCTCTGTTTCTCCAGCCATTGCAGACACCTCTGCCCCTGCTTGCAGCAAATTACCTGTACAAGAAGAAGAAATCAATTTAATCAGGAGCGATTAAGCAGGAGCTGGAGCCGAAAGAAAAAGTTGCACTTGTTACATAATGACCAGATTTTCATTCCCTGCTCAGCGTGAAGCGTCTTTTAGCACATCACAGTCTGTAAGAGTACTGCTCGGATGCATTCTATATGCCAGCCTTTATTTGTGCTAGAAACATCCTACTGAGATGTTTTCAGTATTTGCTTAGGAAAAATGCTTGGGTCTAAAATGTCAGCACCACCTTTGGCAAGTAGCATTTCATATTGTCTTTGAAATAAGAGTTAAAGTGTACTGCTGAATGAGCTGACAAGCTTTTATGGTAATCTGAAATATTCTTTAATGTCATTTTAAATTAAACTTTAAAATTGTTTTATTAAAAATTAATTAAAAAATTAAACTACTCTCATGTATTTTAATAAGTGCTGTCAATCGATTAAAAAATTAACTAATTAAAATTACTTGAAGATAGTTAACTCCACATCCGCAACATAAATTCATCAACTAACCATTCAGAAATGTCCTGTTGCATTCTACATGTTGTCACTTCTTCTTAAGTCTTCCTGACTCCAGTTTAAACATAAAAGGCAGACTAGTTTCTGACATTTCAGTACATGTCTGTGAGGTAATTGTAATTGGTAATTGTAATGCTGCGTTCACACCAAACGCGAATAGCGCGTCAAATTCGCGCCTGCCGCGTCTAGTTATACGCTTGACCACTTTGTGTTAATTCGCGCGTCAAGAGCGAAATTGACGCGCGTAAAATCAAAAGTTTGAAATGAAATTTACGCGCGTCACGCGCGTCAGAGGCGAAATCCGGAGGCGAAAGTTTCGAAACCTGTTGGCGGCCATCTTTTTTAGATGTTTATCGAGCATTAGCAGTAGCATTAATCGAGAGAGTCACCGCTCGTATATGCTCTGGAGAGCAGAAACAGCTGCGTAGGGGACATCGTCGCTGTACTCGGGTCCACCAGACCCTCCGGAGGGTTTCAGGAGTTTCACAATTTGCTCCAGGAGGTAGGTTTGGTGGACCTAACGGTGAGGACGCTGACGAGGACAGCGTAGGCCGTATAAGGCCTCGGCCTCGAGTGGTCGCTGCCTGACGAGCCCGCGCTGTACAGCCCGGCGCGAGGTTCACCCTCACCCACACCCACCTAATCTGTCATTTATTTTTGTTTTGATAATAAATGGAGCCAGCCTCCAAAAGTGAAACCTGTCCTGTGATTTTTTTTTTTTAGTTTTTATACACTAAATTGTGTTTGTTGTCTTTACATTATATTAATAAAGTTTCATATAATCTAGAATAGATATGGAATAAATAGCATTCAATAAAAAATGAGTATTTCTCATATTGAAATCGAGTTTTTATGTGAAAGATTTGCTTTGTTGTGCATTTTAGTCATATTACAAAATAATTTATTGAGGCCAAACATAAAATAACATTATAAACTGTCAGTTCACCACGTGACAGCAGCAAGCAGGCTCCTGATTGGTTAACGCGGCGCGAATTGACGCAGAAGTTCAGATTTTTCAACTCGGGCGGCAGACGCGAATTCGCGTCAAACGCGTGAATGAACAAATAGCACTAATAAAATCATTCGCGCATAACGCGCTAGACGCTCAATTCGCGCTATTCGCGCGAACGAGGCGTATTCGCGTCTACCGCGCCGCGCTCTACGCCTCATTCGCGCCGCAGGAATTTTTTACGAGCGAAACGCGTCTTTGCATTGACTTAACATTGAAATCACTCGCGCCTGACGCGCTATTCGCGTTCGGTGTGAACGCACCATAAGGCAGCAGCTCATTTGCATTTAAAGGAACACACACAAAACGACACGTTTTTGCTCACCCTCAAAAAGGGACAATTTTAACATGCTGTAAACAATTATCTGTGGGCTATTTTGAGCTAAAACTTCACATACACACTTTGGGGACATCAGACCTTGTGAAAAGGGGCATTATACCACCCCTTTAAGTGAACTTCTCATAAACCAGCTGTGCAGGGCTCAGTGCTAAGAATTTTTCCTATAGGTCCAGTTGGTCAAGTTCTGATTTTTACCTGCTCTGCAAAAAATATATAGATTAATCCTTACTAAAGCTACAAAAGTTATTCAGTCAAGAGCTGTGAGTTTTTTTTTTTTTTTTTTTGTAGTTTGATTAACATTAATGGCAGACAGCAGCAGGTATATTAGGCTGCTGTGTGTTTCTGTCCATTCAAACCTGAAAGAGAGCTCAAAGCGCTTCTCGCGCGCTGTCTGGTCCGGGTTTCGGGTGAGTGAGCACAGAGAGCCGCAAATTTCACAGACATCGCGCCAGTATATCTTTAAGTTCTCTTTTGCGTGTTATCGCACTTGAATGGTTTAAAAGCACTTGAATGAATGACAGCATGCCCGGAAAAAGCGGATGCTGTGTAAATTGCCTTAAATATTTTTTTAATGCGTTAAAATAAAAAAATAAAAAATCTTTAATATAATTTTATAATTAAATTTAATATTAATATATTAATTTTAATATATTTGCATTTAACATTTGCGATTATGAAGTTTCAATTTAGTACATTTAAAATATATCAAATTTAAATATCAAATAACACATTACAGTTAAAGATGATCAATTACTTTACTCGTGCTTTATTATGTTAGTGAACACATTGACACACTGACAAAGGATTAAAACAATGATTTAAAATGTTAATTTGACATGAGTACATAGTGCATTTTTTAAAAGTGTACTTCAGTGTGTTAAGAAACTTAGTCATGAAAGTGTACTCTTAATTTCATTAACATTATATTATCTGCAAGTACACTTTTTAAGATATACAGTATATGTACTTTTAAGATTTGACAATCAGTACAATTAAAGTGCACTTCTTTTTTGCAAGTGTATCCAGTTTGAACAGTAGTGTGTTAATTACTGCGGCTTTAATTAAAATGAATGTGTTTATTTAAAATTTACGTGGGTTTACAGATGTAACTGTTGTCATCCATGTTTCTTGTTTACAGCT
This sequence comes from Rutilus rutilus, assembly GCF_951802725.1. Classification (NCBI taxonomy): domain Eukaryota; kingdom Metazoa; phylum Chordata; class Actinopteri; order Cypriniformes; family Leuciscidae; genus Rutilus; species Rutilus rutilus. The sequence goes on from NC_140228.1 coordinate 23,473,290, forward strand.
GTGTGATGCCAAAGTACTGGTTATCATTATCTCAACCATCGCTAGTTTGGAGCCATAGGACTGACTTATTTATTTTGTACTCACAGAATGATAGGTTAGGGTACTGTCATCCACAAACACTTGTGGTTGTCACTCCTGAAACTGTATAGCATGTACATGGCCAACATGTATCAGCCAGACAGACAGAAATAAAGTCCTGCTGTCAGGTGGAGATATGCAGGAAAACTCAGATCAGAGAAAAAACCTTGTCCTGGAACAAATTGAGACCGAAAGGACTGATAAAGAAAGAGCATGGTAAAGAGAGATAAAAGGAATCATGCTTAAGGGTGTGTAAGAGAGGACAAGAAGGGCAACGAAAAACAAAAGAAAGCCAAGGTGAGTGAGTTAGTGAATTATGCCCTGAAGAACAAAGAAGCGGAGTGAAGGCGAGTGCTGTGTTTGAGTGAGTGACCCCAGGCTCCACCGCAGGAGGTGCATTGTGCCAGTTCCTACTGCTCGCCTCCATCAAAAACAGAGAACGCAGGAGAGGCGCTGGGTTTGCAGAGGCCAGGAGATTCAGAGATCACGATTTTTACAGACAGGAAAAGAGAAAGTTGGTGAAGAGAAAGTTCTTCATAGCAAAAACAGACCTGAGGAAACAGAGAGCATATGAAATGACATATGAAATACTAAACCGCCCACCTAGGCAACAAGTTTTATGTGATGGCTGTTCCAAACCGCAGACACCAAAATAGTGCAGCCTTATAAATTTCCTTATTTTTCCCCAAAAATTAGGGCATTGTTGCTTGTATCCTTTTATGTTTAAGGCAAACTCAAGAAAAGATTCATCCATGATGACAGACGGAGTCAAGGGAAATATCAATTTGAACTAGATTTGCATTTCCCTAAGGAAATACAAGTGTTTGCAAGGCAACAAAATAATATTGTTGAAGGTTTAGGTGAGTTTAGGCTTTAGTCTTTGCTCTTTGTAAAGAAGTCAACTGTTGCAGCGATATAAATAGTTGTAAGAAAGAAATTACCAGTAACAATTCAGTGTGCAAACAAATGCATGAAGACCATCACAATTCAATATGCAAATACTACAATAATCTACAATAGGGATAGAATAGGCTACACTATACATTTAAAAATAAAGGCTTCAAAAGGAGGTTTCGCAGCATTGCCATAGAAGAACCATTTTCAGTTCCAGTGAACAGTTTTTTCCTTAGTGTGAAGAGCATTTTTAAGAAAACTTTTCCACTATAAAGACCCTGTTGTGAATTAGAAAGATTCCATGGATGTTAAAGGTTGGTTAAAGGCCAATGAAGAACTTTTATTTTTTAAGAGTGGATATGATTTTTTGCCCCGTTTTGAAGTTGACGTTAATTGTTGAAAGTCAAAGCCAGTCTGCAGAGTTTGCAAGGTTTGTAGTGTAGTGTACAATTGTTATGACTGGTGTGGTAAACAACATGCACAAACAGAAAAATACTCAAGAAGTCTTTAGATCGCTAGACATACAAACACAGCAATGCAGGGGAAATGCATAAACCACATTAACCTAACCTAACCGAACAATGAACTGAGGAAACTTAGGGCTTAAATTCACACAGAGTAATCAATGGAACTTAGAACAGGTGTGAAATAATGAGTAACTAAGAAAACACTAGCAAACAGAACTCAGGCAAACCGGAACAGGGAACAGAATGAAAATAAAACCAAAACAGAAAGAGTCTGTTACAATGATAGACGCAGAATCCAATTTTTTAGTTCAGACTATGATTCCGTCAAGTCTAAGGATATCAAACGTGATATTTTGAGCCAATGTTAGAACATATATCCCGCTAACATAGTCTACCCACCCAAGACCGCACCCAAATGCACTTGCCGCTTGGCTATTTTTTTTCTCAAGACTCTTGACAACAACTACAGTACTGCAGTCAGTTCTTGTGCTTATGTGTTTGTTTTCATCTGTTATGTGTCTCCTAGCAGCCTTGTTTCTGTATGAGTTTGTTGTGGTTGGAACGAGTTGAATATCTGTGTGCGATCTTCAGTCGTTTAGGATATGATTATGAAGTCAACAAGCTTATATGCCTAGTGTTTTAAAGTCTGTTCACAATTTAAAATGTATGCAGTGTATTCCAGCCTTTAGATCTGGGATGGGGAAAATTCTACCAATGTTTCTGGTTTAAAATGCATCTTTTTAAAAATATTATTTAAAAGTGGCAAACGTGAGATGAATGTCAAAATCACTTCAGACCCCAACTTACCCAACATGAGTAACAGTAATTGTAGTATTAATGAATAATCTATTTGGTTTATTACAACCCCCACCCTGTAATTTTTTTTGAAATAAAGTACATAAGAAGCAGCTTCATAACTGGAATGATCTACGAGTTAGCGACAGGGACTGAGAGTTGGGATGAGCTTAGAGGAGTTCTGAAGAATGAATGATGTGTGGAGAAGTGTGTTTAGAGCACACCTGTCTGAATGTGTGATGGATAGAGTGTGAGAGATGAATGAGAGCAGAGGGGAAGAGGACGCTTGATGAGGTTCTGATCTGAAACGCACGGCTCGACATCAGGTCAGAGGAAAAGTGAGAAAGGATGGAATTTGTCAAGCAGACAAATGATTGTTCTGGCATCTTATCAGCTCGCCAGTCAATTTCAGGCATGGAAATACCAGAGCAAAGGGCACCTTTCTCCCAGCAATTACCATAAAATGAACAAATTTAACTTTCAGAGGAATACAACAACCATTAAAAGAAAAAGAAAAAAAAAACATTCTTTATACTATTATAATGTATCATGCAGCGCATTAAACAACTCATGTTTTATGTCCATACCATATTATTTACTTCATATTCATTCTATTTTGAACGTATCTACAGCAAAAAACAAAACAAAAAAACATTAAAAGTATTAATTGAGTTCCATGTGACCGCAGCAATCTGACCCATTAGAACTTCTGAGCTTGCAATGCCTTCCACTTTAGCTATAATGTGATTGTGATGGTAATTGTGTCACCTCTTATCACCGATTAGTTATGCAAGCAAGATACAAAAAAAAAAGAAGCCTTTGCGTACCATTCTGCTAATCCGCAATTAAAACTGGCAATGGGGCTGTTTGCTCACTTCACGTTCTTCTCACTGAGGGCTGTGTGCTACATTCCAGACCTCTCAAAGAGCTTTTTGCTGATGCCCTTGCCAAAGTCATCGTCACATGTGGAAAGCCATAAAAATGAAAAGTTTTATCATTCCTTTTCAACTATCAGCCCCCCTGGTACAGCCAGAGAGCATTGAGGGGCACATTCATGACTAGATTATTGACAGAGCTCAAGTGAGAGACGATCTAAAGCAACCTGATTAGAACTGTCAGGGCTCATGCAATTTCACGAATAACTAATTTTTTAAATAACTAACTCTCATCCTCTGATCCTCTCCCTTTAGGTAATGAGCTTCTGTATCGTACCCGTGAAGGTGATGTGGTCCGCTTTAACATGGAGACCAACGAAAGCACAATCCTGGTGACAAACAGGAAGTTTGTAAGTGACTATCCTCCTTATTCTCCATCTCTTTCTTCTAAAATTGCTTAAAGACATTAAAATCAAAGCTGTGTTTAACTGCTTAATAAATGTTACTGCTCTTATTGTGCATGATTCATCAGTTAAGTTGACTCCAAAAAAATATTAAGTCACACTTAATAATGTCATAATGTGATTGCCTTACATTAAAAAAAACATCAAAAACAAATGTGTAATTAAATATATATTAGTTTACTATATCGGGACTCCAAATAGTCGCATTTTGCTAACTGAATTTTGCACAGTATTAATAAAAATCGCTGCAAGATATTTTGAGAAGCATTCACATTCAGCGCAGAATTCTCTGTTATAAACCATAGATATCAGATCAAACAGCGCTGATATGGAAGCTAGGAGAAACATTATAGAAGGTTTTTCAGTCCACAAATCTCTAACATTAGTCATGGATTTAGTAACGGTAACTGCAACCATGGTATTGTGGGAGAAATAGTTGAATGTTTATACATTATTCATTTCAGTGTTCATGCAAACTTTTCAAGGACTTTCAAGTGCATCACACTTTTTCCAGCACTTCAAAGCACTAAATATTATCCAATTTAAATCAAATTTTTAACGTGATGACACTACATGTACAATATTGCATGTAGCATTATTTTAATGTAACATGTATGCTGTGTTTTCACTTTGTTTCATTGTGTTTTTGGCACTGTCCTGTTTACTTGTGTGCCTTGTCATTTGACTTAGTTTTCCTAGTCTGGATCTGTTTGATTCATTACACCTGTCGTCCAATTAATTAGCTTATTAGTTCCCTCATTTGTTCTAGTATTTATACTCTCTGCGCTCTTGCCGTCTTGTCTAGTCCTGAAATTTGTTTTCTTGAGTATTTTTTAATTAAAGACTGTTTCCTGGATTATTTGTGTCATGCACTTTGTTCAGAATAACTACCCGTGACAGATTTATTTATACATTATTTAAAGAATTTTTTTTTCAGCACTTTGCCAAAAAAAGGATAAAAGTTTTCATTTGATTACATTTTGAAACATTTATATACAGTAATTGTTAGTTTTATGCATTCATTCGATAATATATTTGTATTAAATCATAAAAATAAAAATAAATATTTTCTGAATAAAATACATTTCATAGGACTCTATTAATCTTAAAAAGTTTTATAAATGATTAATTAAAAAATAAGTTATTAATGTAATCCATAATCAGTTATTAAATTAAATTCATTAGTTATTGAAATTTGAATAAACAAAACAAACAAATGGTTTCAAGTGTGTTATAATAAAGTATTTGTTCAACCAAAAAAAACCCTGTTTTCATTCATTTAAACGGTCATTTTAACTGATGATAATAATAATGACTGATTGTTTAATACCGTGATATTTTCTGAGACGTTATACCGTGAAAATCTCATTCCTTTACAACCCTGCTCTGCAGTATAAATTACTCCACCGTGTCATACAACAGATCATTGTGCTGACACTTCTGTTGTTTTTAATAGAGCTGAAAGCATCCATCATTAGAGCAATGTTCTGTGTAGCTCATTAACAGCCTCAGATCGTTAAAGTGGGGCTGGCAGGATGCAAAAGAGTGGAGGAAAGGACAAAGAACATGATGTTTGTTCAGAATCAAAGAGTTGCAGCCCTGATTAATGCCACACTCTCTCAGTGTCTGCGCAATGCAATCTATCACAGTCATTTAAGGAATAAGGGTAATGAAACTATGCTTGTTAAAAGTCTCATATACCTTTTCTCTGTTCACTTTCCAGGAAATGTACAAAGCCAGCAAATATGAGGTTTCCCCAGATATGAAACTCGTTCTGCTGGCCTACAACGTGCAGCCGGTGAGACCTGTGTTTATTTGGGTGTTGTATGTGTGTGTTGAGATGAAAGTAATCATGGCACGATGTGAAAGGACCGCCACACTCCACCGCCTCACCAGAACCAAATACACCCCGCTGGAGTGATAGAAACCGAGCACACATTCTCTCTCTCTCTCTCACACACACACACACACACACACCTACTGTCAGCCGAGAGAAAGAAGGACAGAGTCTGTTTTCACACTTGGTTTGATTAGTTGGTCCGATCTCAACTTCTATTCCACCATCATCCCCCTCTCTTTCCATATTGTATTATACAGTGTGTCTCTGAACTCTGATTGTGGGAATTAGCCGCAGGTGTTGCTAGCTAGGTAACAATTCAAGAGGAGACGCTCCAAAAAGTTCCCAAAGTAATAGAAATCCTGGACATAATAGGGAATTTTAGTGAACTGCCATTTCCAGATTTAGAAATTAATAACAAGTTAAAATATAAAGGACATTTCTGTATAGTTATGTTCAGTTCCAAATGATTTAAATTGCTTACAATTAATTGTATTGACCATAAATTATTTTTAACCGATTACATGGAAAAGTCATAGTCGGAAGAAAATATTGTACTCAGGAATGGATTATACTATTATACACAGATAATGTGTTATCAATAGCAGTTCACTTTCATAAATTTGGGCAAATTGTCTTTTATAGTTTTATAGTTTCTTATCTTTAAAATTACCTGTACATTTTATTTGTTTATTTTAAAATGAAATATTTGAATTGTTTTATTATTAATATTTGATGGGGGTGTGACGTCCACCTGTGAATGCATACACGATGGCTGGATTGCGTTTACGTTACACTGAGATCCGATCACAATGCGTCCTCGAATACCTCGACTACTAACATTACGATCAGAAGCGCATTTGCACTTGTCTTTTCAATGCGTATGTGGACAACATCTGGATACAGGTCGCATGTTAATGCCAAGTGCAAACGCAGCCTTAGAAACATGAAACAAAGACAACACAGACAGGGATGCCAGTGCAGAACCCTGACACATTATTCATGTCAAAGATGTTACTGAATGTCTTTTCATTTCGGATCAATCCTGCTCTTATTTTTCATGGATCCTATATTTTAAATTAATAGTTTATTTTTTAGTTTCAGTGTTGGACAATAACCCTGTTCCAAACCACAATGTTCAAGCTAAAGGCCCTGATATACTCACGGCAAAGTTCTTTTTCGTTCTTATTATTGGGGGTGAATTAAAAATGCGTAACATGACCAATGAAATACTGTTAACCAACGTCCAATGCTGCTCACACTGCTGAGAGCGATGTTTAGATGAACATGTAATTATGTGTTACACGCTCTGCTTTCAATAACAAAATAAACACACAACAAAAATTACAACGGTGAGAAAACAGCAGTTTAGAAAGCATCTGATCATAGCGATCACAGCTCTGCAATTCACGTCAAAAAAACAAAAAAGTCACGTCACATGTATTTATATAGCACAATATATTTATTTATTTATTTAAGTTTATTTGAATATTGACAAGTATGTTACATAAGCTCATGTTACATACTACAACATTTTAGCCGAAGCTAATTCTCAATGTTAGTCCCTAGTGGGCCTTTACATAAAATTAAACAATACATAGTTAAAATAAACATAATAATACAGTAGATTGTTTTATACAATAGATTGTTTAAAAGTAAGCAGCATTACAGTATTAAACATGAAAAAACTGTGTCAATTTCTACTATAAAGCTGTTCTCCAGTTCATGTTTTTACTCGTCTGACCTTGACGGACAGAACAGAAGAAATGAACCGGAGAGGATTTTCATGTCGAAGAAGGCGGAGTCTCGGAGCCACACCCACGCTGTTACGTCATCGCCAAGGACCAATGGTAGTTTGAAGGTGTTTGTTCAGCCAGAGCAAACTTTTCCAGACAGTTTGCTTTGCCAAGCTGTTTTGAACTCCCAAACAATCTTCGTTTTGTCCTGATTTCAAGCCTGATTTCGCTTGAAGTATATCGGGCCTTAACACACAGAAGATTCCTTGCCTTGCTGCACACCTGAACATCTTCCACAACTAACCAGACTGCTTTCATGCAGACTTGGTTTTCCACCTAAAGCTTTAGTGTGAAAACAAATGTTGAAAACACAACCACTGAAGGTCTGAGCAGCAGGTGATGAGTTAGTTTGATCAGGGCAGATGTTGTTACAGAGCTGAAGAGATGGAGGAGAAGGTGTCATAGCACTGGGACAGTGACACCAGAGCACTTCACACACACGTGACAAGAAAGAGTGAGCTTAAGGAAAGAGTGTGAGTGCTGCCTCTAGTTTGTTATTCAGTGCCCGTCTCAACATCAGCTTGATGGATGACAACCTCGTCCCCCAGCTGTCATTGCCTACGCACGCACGCACACACACACACACACACACACACACACACACACACACACACACACACACACACACATTCATAACGCCCCCTTCACAAAGCAGCTCTCCATCTCTCAGCATCTGTAAGACATAGGGTGATGGCGAGTACAGGTGTTGAATGTTAATCTTTGACAGTATTAACAGCTCTGCTACAGCACACGTGTCAAGCTCACGTCAGTGCTGAGCATATGCTGCGGTCAGCCCTCTGGCTCACAGACAGATGTTGACACTGTCCTCAGAGAGAAACAACAGCGCTCCTGCCTTCTTTAACATCGGTGGATTAGCGTTTTATTAAATTAGATAGTTCAGGCTCTGAAATCTGATTGTGACCACACATAAGTTGAATTATATTATTACTGCACCAAGATGCAGCCTACAGAGAGGATAATGTAATGTTTTGTGGAAGAGTCATTTAGTGGTAAAAAAATGTCAAAGATGTTATCAAATGTCAAAGGAACCATTCCTCCATAATCCTGCTCCAAACCACAATACTCAAGTTAAAACAGAAAGGATTCCTTGTTGCACACTTAAGTTCAGGAAACATCTTATTCATTTTTGTGGTAGTTATTTACTAATGGTTTGGAAGAATATTTATATGATTTTCACCAATCGTTTAAATTAAAGCATGCTTAATGGAATATATATAAGGTAAATAATTAAATAATTACATAAAATAATTATTGGGGGCTGTATCATATATTTAATATTAAGGAATAATAATAAAGCACTTAATA